>NC_080378.1:7500-1207500 GCF_014773155.1 Arachis stenosperma
CCCTAGAAAACGGTAGAAAATCTTATAAAAGCTCTCGAAAATCATAGAAAATCATAGAAAACCCCTACAAAAACGTAGAAAATACTAGAAAACCCTAGAAAATCATAGAAAATCCTATAAAAATCCCAGAAAACACTAGAAAAGCCTCTAAATCCTAGAAAAAACCCTCGAAAACCCTCAAAAACTATAGAAAACCCTAAGAAAACCTTAAAAACAATAGAAAACCCTAGAAAATCCTAGAAAACCCTAGAAAACTGTAGAAAATCCTAGAAAAATCCTCAAAAACCACAGAAAACCCTAAAAAACTTTCAAAAATCCTAGAAAACTATAAGAAAACCCTAAAAAACTATAGAAAATACTAGAAAACTTAGAAAACACTAGAAAACCATTAGAAAACCCTAGAAAATCCAAGAAAAATCCCAAAAAGCCTTATAAAATTCTAGAAAAATACTCGAAAACGATAAAAAACCCTTAAAAACCCACAAAAACCTTTAAAAACTCTAAGAAAATCTTAGAAAATCGTAGAAATCCCTAGAAACCCTAGAAAATCCTAGAAAATGGCAGAAAATCATAGAAAACCCCTAGAAAAGTCTAGAAAACCCTTGAAAATCTCTAGAAAATGCTAGTAAATCGTAGAAATACCAAAAATACTCTAAAAATCCTAGAAAAACACTAGAAAATATTAGAAACTACCAGAAAAACCTTAAAAAACACTAGAAAACACTAGAAAAACCTTAGAAAAATCTAAAAATTCCTAGAAAACCCTAGAAAACGGTAGAAAATCTTATAAAAACCCTCGAAAATCATAGAAAACCATAGAAAACCCCTACAAAAACCTAGAAAACACTGGGAAACCCTAGAAAATCATAAAAAATCCTAGAAAAATCCCAGAAAACACTAGAAAACCCTCTAAAATCCTAGAAAAACCCTCGAAAACCCTTAAAAACCCTAAAAAACCATAAAAAACCCTAAGAAAACCTTAAAAAACCCTAGAAAATCCTAGAAAACCCTAAAAAACTATAGAAAATCCTAGAAAACCCTCAAAAACCACAGAAAACCTTAAAAAACCCCTCAAAAATCCTAGAAAACTATAAGAAAACCCTAAAAAACTGTAGAAAATACTAGAAAACTCTAGAAAACACCAGAAAACCATTAGAAAATCCTAGAAAATCCCAGAAAAATCCCAGAAAATCTTATAAAATCCTAGAAAAATACTCGAAAACCATAAAAAACCCTTAAAAACCCACAAAAACTTTAAAAAACCCTAAGAAAACCTTAGAAAACCGTAGAAATTCCTAGAAACCCTAGAAAAACCCTAGAAAATCCAAGAAAATGGCAGAAAACCATAGAAAACCCCTAGAAAAGCCTAGAAAAGCCTAGAAAATCCCTAAAAAACGCTAGTAAATCGTAGAAATCCCAAAAATACTCTAAAAATCCTAGAAAAATACTAGAAAATAATAGAAACTACCAGAAAAACCTTAAAAAACACTAGAAAACCCAAGAAAAGACTAGAAAAACCTTAGAAAATACTAAAAATTCCAAGAAAATGGTAGAAAATCTTATAAAAACCTTCGAAAATCATAGAATACCATAGAAAACCCCTAAAAACCTAGAAAACACTAGGACACCCTAGAAAATCATAGAAAATCCTAGAAAAATCCCAGAAAACACTAGAAAACCCTCTAAAATCCTAGAAAAACCTTCGAAAACCCTTAAAAACCCTCAAAAACCAAAGAAAACTCTAAGAAAACCTTAAAAAACCCTAGAAAATCCTAGAAAATCTTAGAAAACCCTAGAAAATTGTAGAAAATCCTATAAAAACCCTCAAAAACCACAGAAAACCCTAAAGAACCTTCAAAAATCCTAGAAAACTATATGAAACCCCTAAAAAACTGTAGAAAATACTAGAAAACCCTAGAAAACCCCAGAAAACCATTAAAAAACCCTAGAAAATCCTAGAAAATCCTAGAAAAATCCTAGAAAACCCTATAAAATCCTAGAAAAATACTCGAAAACAATAAAAAACCCTTAAAAACCCACAAAAACCTTAAAAACCCCTAAAAAAGCCTAGAAAACCCTTGAAAAAGCTAGTAAATCGTAGAAATCCCAAAAATACTCTAAAAATCCTAGAAAAACACTAGAAAACATTAGGAACTACCAGAAAAACCTTAAAAAACACTAGAAAACCCAAGAAAACACTAGAAAATCCTTAAAAAAACCTAAAAATTCTTAGAAAACCCTAGAAAACAGTAGAAAATCATATAAAAACCCTCGAAAATCATAGAAAACTATAGAAAACCCCTACAAAAACCTAGAAAACACTAGGAAACCCTAGAAAATCAATGAAAATCCTAGAAAAATCCCAGAAAATACTAGAAAACCCTCTAAAATCCTAGAAAAACCCTCGAAAACCCTTAAAAACCCTCAAAAACCATAGAAAATCCTAAGAAAACCTTAAAAAACCCTAGAAAACTCTAGAAAATCCTAGAAAACTGTAGAAAATTCTAGAAAAACCCTCAAAAACCACAGAAAACCCTAAAGAACCCTCAAAAATCCTAGAAAACTATAAGAAAACCCTAAAATACTGTAGAAAATACTAGAAAACCCTAGAAAACCCAAGAAAACCATTAGAAAATTCTAGAAAATCCTAGAAAAATCCCAGAAAACCCTATAAAATTCTAGAAAAATACTCAAAAATCATAAAAAACCCTTAAAAACCCACAATAACCTTAAAAAACCCTAAGAAAACCGTAGAAAATCGTAGAAATCCCTAGAAACCCTAGAAAAACCCTAAAAAATCCTAGAAAATGGCAGAAAACCCTAGAAAACCCCTAGAAAACCCTTGAAAATCCCTAGAAAACGCTAGTAAATCGTAGAAATCCCAAAAATACTCAAAATCCTAGAAAAACACTAGAAAACATTAAAAACTACCAGGAAAACCTTAAAAAACACTAGAAAACCCAAGAAAACGCTAGAAAAACCTTAGAAAAACCTAAAAATTCCTAGAAAACCCTAGAAAACGGTAGAAAATCTTATAAAAACCCTCAAAAATCATAGAAAATCATAGCAAATCCTAGAAAACACTAGAAAACTCTAGAAAATCATAGAAAATCCTAGAAAATCCTAGAAAAATCTCAAAAAACACTAGAAAACCCTCTAAAATCCTAGAAAAACCCTCAAAAACCATAGAAAACCCTAAGAAAACCTTAAAAAACCCTAGAAAATCCAAGAAAATCCTAGAAAACCCTAGAAAACTGTAGAAAATCCTAGAAAAATCCTCGAAAACCACAGAAAATCCTAAAGAACCCTCAAAAATCCTGGAAAACAATAAAAAAACCGTAAAAAACTGTAGAAAATACTAGAAAATCCTAGAAAACCCCAGAAAATCCTAGAAAAATCCTAGAAAACCCAATAAAATCCAAGAAAAATATTCGAAAACCATTAAAAACCCTTAAAAATCCACAAAAACCTTAAAAAACCCTAAGAAAACCTTGGAAAACCGTAAAAATCCCTAGAAACCCTAGAAAAATCCTAGAAAATCCAGAAAAATGGCAGAAAACCATAGAAAACACCTAGAAAAGCTTAGAAAACCCTTGAAAATCCCTAGAAAACGCTAGTAAAAACCATAGAAAATCATATAAAAATCCTCGAAAATCATAGAAAACCATAGAAAACCCCTACAAAAACCTAGAAAACACTAGAAAATCCTATAAAATCATAGAAAATCCTAGAAAAATGCCAGAAAACACTAGAAAACCTTCTAAAATCCTAGAAAAACCCTCGAAAACCCTTAAAAACCCTCAAAAACCATAGAAAACCCTAAGAAAACCTTAAAAAACCCTAGAAAACCCTAGAAAATCCTAGAAAACTGTACAAAATCCTATAAAAACCCTCAAAAACCACAGAAAACCCCAAAAAACCCTCAAAATTCCTAGAAAACTAAAAGAAAATCCTAAAAAACTGTAGAAAATACTAGAAAACCCTAGAAAACCATTAGAAAACCCTAGAAAATCCTAGAAAATCCTAGAAAAATCCCAGAAAAACCTATAAAATTCTAGAAAATACTCGAAAACCATAAAAAAAACCCTTAAAAACCCACAAAAACCTTAAAAAACAATAAGAAAACTGTAGAAATTCCTAGAAACCCTAGAAAAACAATAGAAAATCCTAGAAAATGGCAGAAAAACGTAGAACACCCCTAGAAAAGCCTAGAAAACCCTTGAAAATCCCTAGAAATCGCTGGTAAATTGTAGAAATCCCAAAAATACTCTAAAAATACTAGAAAAATACTAGAAAATATTAGAAACTACCAGAAAAACCTTAAAAAACACTAGAAAAACCTTAGAAAACCTAAAAATTGCTAGAAAAACCTAGAAAACGGTAGAAAATTTTATAAAAATCTTTGAAAATCATAGAAAACCATAGAAAACCCCTACAAAAACCTAGAAAACACTAGGACACCCTAGAAAATCATAGAAAATCCTAGAAAAATCCTAGAAAACATTAGAAAACCCTCTAAAATCCTAGAAAAACACTCGAAAACCCTTAAAAACCCTCAAAAACCATAGAAAATCCTAAGAAAACCTTAAAAAACCCTAGAAAACCCTAGAAAATCCTAGAAAACCCTAGAAAACTGTAGAAAATCCTAGAAAAACCCACAAAAACCACAGAAAATCCTAAAGAACCCTCAAAAATCCTAGAAAACTATAAGAAAACCCTAAAAAACTGTAGAAAATACTAGAAAACCCTAGAAAACAACAGAAAACCATTAGAAAACCCTAGAAAATCCTAGAAAATCCTAGAAAAATCCTAGAAAACCCTATAAAATCCTAGAAAAATACTCAAAAACCAGAAAAAAACCCTTAAAACCCACAAAAACCTTAAAAAACCCTAAGAAAACCTTAGAAAATCGTAGAAATACCTAGAAACCCTAGAAAAATGCTAAAAATCCTTGAAAATAACAGAAATCATAGAAACCCCTAGAAAAGCCTAGAAAACCCTTAAAAATCCTTATAAAATGCTAGTAAATCGTAGAAATCCCAAAAATACTCTAAAAATCCTTGAAAAACACTAGAAAACATTAGAAACTACCAGAAAAACCTTAAAAAACACTAGAAAATCCAAGGAAACACTAGAAAAACCTTAGAAAAACCTAAAAATCCCTAGAAAACCCTAGAAAACAGTAGAAAATCTTTAAAAAACCCTTGAAAATCATAGAAAATCATAGAAAACACTACAAAAACCTACAACACACAAGGAAACCCTAGAAAATCATTGAAAATCCTAGAAAAATCCCAAAAAACACTAGAAAACCCTCTAAAATCCTAGAAAAACCCTCGAAAACCCTTAAAAATCCTCAAAAACCATAGAAATTTCATAGAAAAACCCTCAAAAATCACAGAAAACCCTAAAAAACACTCAAAAATCCTAGAAAAATATAAGAAAACCCTAAAAAAACTGTAGAAAATACTAGAAAATCCTAGAAAACCACAGAAAACCATTAGAAAACCCTAGAAAATCCTAGAAAAATCCCAGAAAACCCTATAAAATCCTAAAAAAATACTCGAAAACCATAAAAAAACCCTTAAAAACCCACAAAAACCTTAAAAACCCTAAAAAAACCTTAGAAAATCGTAAAAATCCCTAGAAACCCTAGAAAAACCTAAAAAATGGCAGAAAACCATAGAAAACCCCTACAAAACCCTTGAAAATCTCTAGAAAATGCTAGTAAATCATAGAAATCCCAAAAATACTCTAAAAATCCTAGAAAAATGCTAGAAAACATTAGAAACTACCAGAAAATCTTAAAAAACACTAAAAAACCCAAGAAAACACTAGAAAACCTTAGAAAAACCAAAAAATTCATAGAAAACCCTAGAAAACGGTAGAAAATCTTAAAAAAACCTTCGAAAATCATAGAAAACCATAGAAAAGCCCTACAAAAACCTAGAAAACACTAGGACACCCTAGAAAATCATAGAAAATCCTAGAAAAAATCCAGAAAACACTAGAAAACCCTCTAAAATCCTAGAAAAATTCCAGAAAACACTAGAAAATCCTCTAAAATCCTAGAAAAACCCTCGAAAAACATTAAAAACCCTCAAAAACCATAGAAAACCCTCAAAAACCATAAAAAAACCCTAGAAAATCCTAGAAAACCCTAGAAAATTGTAGAAAATCCTAGAAAAATCCTCAAAAACCACAGAAAATCCTAAAAAACCTCAAAAATCCTAGAAAACTATAAGAAAACCCTAAAAAACTGTAGAAAATACTAGAAAACCCTAGAAAACCCCAGAAAACCTTTAGAAAACCCTAGAAAATCCTAGAAAAATCCCAGAAAACACTATAAAATCCTAGAAAAATACTCGAAAACCATAAAAAACCCTTAAAAACCCACAAAAACCTTAAAAAATCCTAAGAAAACCTTAGAAAACCCAAGAAATTCCTAGAAACCCTAGAAAAACCCTAAAAAATCCTAGAAAATGGCAGAAAACCATAGAAAACCCCTAGAAAAGCCTAGAAAACCCTTGAAAATCTCTAAAAAACGCTAGTAAATCGTAGAAATCCCAAAAATACTCTAAAAATCCTAGAAAAACACTAGAAAACATTAGAAACTATCAGAAAAACCTTAAAAAACACTAGAAAACACAAGAAAAGACTAGAAAAACCTAAAAATTCCTAGAAAACCCTAGAAAACGGTAGAAAATCTTATAAAAACCCTCAAAAATCATAGAAAACCATAGAAAACCCCTACAAAAACCTAGAAAACACTAGGAAACCCTAGAAAATCATAGAAAATCCTAGAAAAATCCCAGAAAACACTAGAAAACCCTCTAAAATCCTAGAAAAACCCTCGAAAACCCTTAAAAACACTCAAAAACCATAGAAAACTCTAAGAAAACCTTAAAAAACCCTAGAAAACCCTAGAAAATCTTAGAAAATCCTAGAAAACTATAGAAAATCCTAGAAAAAACCTCAAAAACCACAGAAAACCCTTAAAAACCCTCAAAAATCCTAGAAAACTATAAGAAACCCCTAAAAAACTGTAGAAAATATTAGAAAACCCAAAAAACCAATAGAAAATCCTAGAAAATCATAGAATATCCTAGAAAAATCCCAGAAAACCCTATAAAATCCTAGAAAAATACTCGAAAACCATAAAGAACCCACAAAAACCTTAAAAAATCCTAAGAAAACCTTAGAAAACCCAAGAAATTCCTAGAAACCCTAGAAAAACCCTAAAAATCCTAGAAAATGGCAGAAAACCATAGAAAATCCTTGAAAATCCCTAGAAAACGCTAGTAAATCATAGAAATCCCAAGAATACTCTAAAAATTCTAGAAAAACACTAGAAAATATTAGAAACTACCAGAAAAACCTTAAAAAATACTAGAAAACCCAAGAAAACACTAGAAAAACCTAAGAAAAACCTAAAAATTCCTAGAAAATGGTAGAAAATCTTATACAAACCGTCGAAAATCATTGAAAACCATAGAAAACCCCTACAAAAACCTAGAAAACACTAGGAAACCCTAGAAAATCATAGAAAATCCTCGAAAACTCCCAAAACATACTAGAAAACCCTCTAAAATCCTAGAAAAACCCTCGAAAACCCTTAAAAACCCTCAAAAACCATAGAAAACCCTAAGAAAACCTTAAAAAACCCTAGAAAATCCTAGAAAACACTAGAAAACTGTACAAAATTCTAGAAAAACTCTCAAAAACTACAGAAAACCCTAAAAACCCTCAAAAATCCTAGAAAACTATAAGAAAACCCTAAAAAACTGTAGAAAATACTAAAAATCCTAGAAAACCCTAGAAAACCATTAGAAAACCTTAGAAAATCCTAGAAAAATCCCAGAAAATCCTATAAAATCCTAGAAAAATACTCGAAAACCATAAAAAACCCTTAAAAACCCACAAAAACATTAAAAAACCCTAAGAAAACTTTAGAAAACCCTAGAAATCCCTAGAAACCCCAGAAAAACCCTAGAAAATCCTAGAAAATGGCAGAAAACCATAGAAAACCCCTAGAAAAGTCTAGAAAACCCTTGAAAATCCCTAGAAAACGCTAATAAATCATAGAAATCCCAAAAATACTCTAAAAATCCTAGAAAAACACTAGAAAACATTAGAAACTACTAGAAAAACCTTAAAAAACACTAGAAAACCCAAGAAAACACTAGAAAAATCTTAGAAAAACCTAAAAATTCCTAGAAAACCCTAGAAAACGGTAGAAAATCTTAGAAAAACCCTCAAAAATCATAGAAAACCATAGAAAAACCCCTACAAAAACCAAGAAAACACTAGGAAACTTTAGAAAATCATAGAAAAACTCCAAAAAACACTATAAAACCCTCTAAAATCCTAAAAAAACCCTTGAAAACCCTTAAAATCCCTCAAAAACCATAGAAAACCCTAAGAAAACCTTAAAAAACCCTAAAAAATCTTAGAAAATCCTAGAAAAACCCTCAAAAACCACAGAAAACCCTAAAAAACCCTCAGAAATCCTAGAAAACTATAAGAAAACCCAAAACAACTGTAGAAAATACTAGAAAACACTAGAAAACCCCAGAAAATCATTAGAAAACCCTAGAAAATCTTAGAAAAATCCCAGAAAACCCTATAAAATCCTATAAAAATACTCGAAAACCATAAAAAACCCTTAAAAACCCTCAAAAACCTTAAAAAACCCAAAGAAAACCTTAGAAAATCGTAGAAATCCATAGAAACCCTAGAAAAACCCTAGAAAATCCTAGAAAATGGCAGAAAACCATAGAAAACCCATATAAAAGCCTAGAAAACCCTTGAAAATCCATAGAAAACGCTAGTAAATCATAGAAATCCCAGAAATACTCTAAAAATCCTAGAAAAATACTAGAAAACATTAGAAACTACCAGAAAAACCTTAAAAAATACTAGAAAACCCAAGAAAACACTAGAAAAACCTAAAAATTCCTAGAACACACTAGAAAACGGTAGAAAATCTTATAAAAACCTTCAAAAATCATAGAAAATCATAGAAAACCCCTACAAAAACCTAGAAAACACTAGGACACCCTAGAAAATCATAGAAAATCTTAGAAAAATCCCAGAAAACACTTGAGAACCCTCTAAAATCCTAGAAAAACCCTCGAAAACCCTTAAAAACTCTCAAAAACCATAGAAAACCCTAAAAAAACCATAAAAAATACTAGAAATCCCTAGAAAATCTTAGAAAACCCTAGAAAACTGTAGAAAATCATAGAAAAACCCTCAAAAACCACAGAAAACCCTAAAAAACCCTCAAAAATCCTAGAAAACTATAAGAAAACCCTAAAAAACTGTAGAAAATACTAGAAAACCCTAGAAAATCACAGAAAACCATTAGAAAATCCTAGAAAAATCCTAGAAAAATCCCAGAAAACCCTATAAAATCCTAGAAAAATACTCGAAAACCATAAAAAACCCTTAAAAACCCCTAAGAAAACCTTAGAAAACCGTAGAAATCCCTAGAAACCCTAGAAAAACCTTAGAAAATCCTAGAAAATGACAGAAAACCATACAAAACCCCTAGAAAAGCCTAGAAAACCCTTGAAAATCCCTAAAAAATGCTAAAAAATCGTAGAAATCCCAAAAATACTCTAAAAATCCTAGAAAAACACTAGAAAACATTAGAAACTACTAGAAAAATCTTAAAAAATACTAGAAAACCCAAGAAAACACTAGAAAAACCTTAGAAAAACCTAAAAATTCCTAGAAAATCCTAGAAAACGGAAGAAAATCTTATAAAAACCCTCAAAAATAATAGAAAACCATAGAAAACCCCTAAAAAAACCTAGAAAATACTAGGAAACCCTAGAAAATCATAGAAAATCCTAGAAAAATCCCAGAAAACCCTCTAAAATCCTAGAAAAACCCTCGAAAACCCTTAAAAACCCTCAAAAACCATAGAAAACCCTAAGAAAACCTTAATAAACCCTAGAAAATTCTAGAAAATCCTAAAAAAACCTAGAAAACTGTAGAAAATCCTAGAAAAACCCTCAAAAACCACAGAAAACCCTATAAAACCCTAAAAAATCCTAGAAAACTATAAGAAAACTCTAAAAAACTGTAGAAAATACTAGAAAACCCTAGAAAACCCCAGAAAACCATTAGAAAACCCTAGAAAATCCTAGAAAAATCCCAGAAAACCCTATAAAATCCTAGAAAAATACTCGAAAACCATAAAAAACCCTTAAAAACCCATAAAAACCTTAAAAAACCTTAAGAAAACCTTAGAAAACCGTAGAAATCCCTAGAAACCCTAGAAAAACCCTAGAAAATCCTAGAAAATGGCAGAAAATTATAGAAAACCCCTAGAAAAGCCTAGAAAACCCTTGAAAATCTCTAGAAAACGCTAGTAAATCGTAGAAATCCCAAAAATACTCTAAAAATCCTAGAAAAACACTAGAAAACATTAGATACTACCAGAAAAAACCTTAAAAACACTAGAAAACCCAAGAAAACACTAGAAAAACCTAAAAATTCCTAGAAAACCCTAGAAAACGGTAGAAAATCTTATAAAAACCCTCGAAAATCATAGAAAACCATAGAAAACCCCTGCAAAAACCTAGAAAACACTAGGAAACTATAGAAAATCATAGAAAATCCTAGAAAAATTCCAGAAAACACTAGAAAACCCTCTAAAATCCTAGAAAAATCCTTGAAAACCCTTAAAAACCCTCAAAAACCATCGAAAACCCTAAGAAAACCCTAGAAAACTGTAGAAAATCCTAGAAAAACCCTCAAAAACCACAGAAAACCCTAAAAAACCCTTAGAAATCCTAGAAAACTATAAGAAAACCCTAAACAACTGTAGAAAATACTAGAAAACCCCAGAAAACCATTAGAAAACCCTAGAAAATCTTTGAAAAATCCCAGAAAACCCTATAAAATCCTAGAAAAATACTCGAAAACCATAAAAAACCCACAAAAAACTTAAAAAACCCTAAGAAAACCTTAAAAAATCGTAGAATTCCATAGAAACCCTAGAAAAACCCTAGAAAATCCTAGAAAATGGCAGAAAACCATAGAAAACCCCTAGAAAAGCCTAGAAAACCCTTGAAAATGCATTGAAAACGCTAGTAAATCATAGAAATCCCAAAAATACTCTAAAAATCCTAGAAAAATACTAGAAAACATTAGAAACTACTAGAAAAACCTTAAAAAACACTAGAAAACCCAAGAAAACACAAGAAAAACCTAAAAATTTCTAGAAAATCCTAGAAAACAGTAGAAAATCTTATAAAAACCTTCGAAAATCATAGAAAATCATAGAAAACCCCTACAAAAACCTAGAAAACACTAGGACACCCTAGAAAACCATAGAAAATCCTAGAAAGCCCTCTAAATCCTAGAAAAACCCTCGAAAACCCTAAAAAACCATAGAAAACCCTAAGAAAATCATAAAAAACCATAGAAAATCCTAGAAAACTGTAGAAAATGCTAGAAAAACCCTCAAAAACCACAAAAAACCCTAAAAAATCCTCAAAAATTCTAGAAAACTATAAGAAAACCCTAAAAAACTGTAGAAAATACTAGAAAACCTTAGGAAATCCTAGAATATTCTAGAAAAATCCCAGAAAACCCTATAAATCCTAGAAAAGTACTCGAAAACCATAAAAAAACCCTTAAAAACCCACAAAAGCCTTAAAAAACCCTAAGAAAACCTTAGAAAACCCTAGAAACCCTAGAAAACCATAGAAAATCCTAGAAAATGGCAGAAAATCATAGAAAACCCCTAGAAAAGCCTAGGAAACCCTTGAAAATCCCTAGAAAATGCTAGTAAATCGTAGAAATCTCAAAAATACTCTAAAAATCCTAGAAAAATACTAGAAAACATTAGAAACTACCAAAAAAACCTTGAAAAACACTAGAAAACCCAAGAAAAGACTAGAAAACTCTTAGAAAACCCTAAAAATTCATAGAAAACCCTAGAAAACGGTAGAAAATCTTATAAAAACCCTCGAAAATCATTGAAAACTATAGAAAACCCCTACAAAAACCTAGAAAACACTAAGAAACCCTAGAAAATCATAGAAAATCCTAGAAAAATCGCAGAAAACACTAGAAAACCCTCTAAAATCCTAGAAAAACCCTCGAAAACCCTTAAAAACCCTAAAAAATCATAGAAAACTCTAAGAAAACCATAGAAAATCTTAGAAAACCCTAGAAAACTGTAGAAAATCCTAGAAAAACTCTCAAAAACCATAAAAAACCCTTAAAACCCTCAAAACCATAGAAAACCCTTAGAAAACCCTAGAGAATCCTAGAAAACCCTAGAAAACCATAGAAAATCCTAGAAAAACCCTCAAAAACCACAGAAAATCCTAAAAAACCCTCGTAAATCCTAGAAAATTATAAGAAAACCCTAGAAAACATAGAAAATACTAGAAAACCATTAGAAAATACTAGAAAACCCTCGAAAACTATAAGAAAACCCTAGAAAATACTAAATATCCCTAGAAAGCCCTGGAACACCCTAGAAATCCCTAGAAAAACCCTTGATACCAGCAAAAACCCCAAGAAAACCTTAAAAAAAAATCCTAGAAAACGCCCAAAAATCCTAGAAAACCCTAGAAAACTCCTAGAAAATTCCTAGAAAACCCAAAAAACCCTAGAAAACCAAAGAAAACCTTAGAAAATCTTAGAAAAACCCAGAAAATACTAGAAAAACACTTGAAAACCAAAGAAAACCTTATATAACACAAGAAAACCTGAGAAAACCCTAAGAAAATCCTAGAAAACCCGAGAAATCTTTAGAAAACCCTAGAAAAATAGTAGAAAATCCTAAAAACCCTAAAAAAAACCCTAGAAAATCCCTACAAAAACCTAGAAAACACTAGGAAACCCTAGAAAATCATAGAAAATCCTAAAAAAATTCCTAGAAAACCCTATAAAATCCTAGAAAAACCCTCGAAAACCATAGAAAACCCTTAAAAAGCTTCAAAAACCATAGAAAACCCTAAGAAAACCTTAGAAAACCCTAGAAAACCTAGAAAATCCCTAGAAACCCCTAAAAATCCCTAAAACCACTAGAAAAATCCTAGAAAATCCTAGAAAATCCTAGCAAATGGCAGAAAACCATAGAAAATCCCTAGAAAAGCCCAGAAAACACTTGAAAATCCCGAGAAAATGCTAGTAAATCGTAGAAATCCCAAAAATACTCTAAAAATCCTAGAAAAAACCCTAGAAAATATTAGAAACTACCAGAAAAACCCTAAAAATCCTAGAAAACCCAAGAAAACACTAGAAAAATCCTAGAAAACTCTAAAAATTCCTAGAAAACCCTAAAAAATGGTAGAAAATCTTAGAAAAATCCTCGAAAACCATAAAAAACACTAAAAAACCCTCGAAAACCCTAGAAAACCATAAGAAAACCCTAGAAACCCTAAGAAAACTCTGGAAAAATAGTAGAAGATTCTAAAAAACCCTAAGAAAACCCTAGAAAACCGTAAAAAACACTAGAAAAACCCTCGAAAACCAAAGAAAACCTTATAAAACACGAGAAAACTCTAAGAAAACCCTAGAAAACCCGAGAAATCTCTAGAAAACTTTAGAAAACAGTAGAAAAGTCTAAGAAAACCCTAGAAAAAATAAAAAAATCCTAGAAAACCGTAGAAAATACTAGAAAACCCCTAGAAAAACCCAGAAAACCCCTAGAAATTCCTAGAAAACCGTAGAAAATCCTAGAAAATCATAGAAACCCCAAGAAAATCCCTAGAAAATCCCAGAAAATCCTTGGAAATCTCTAAAAAACCCTAGAAAATCCAAAACTACCCTTAAAAACCCTAGAAGACGTTAGAAAATCCCAAAAAAACCTAAAAATCCAAGAAAATCCTATAAAAACCCTCGAAAACCATAGAAAACCCTAAAAAACGTAGAAAACCGTAGAAAACCTTACGAAAACCCTAGAAAACCCTAGAAATCTTTAGAAAACCCTGGAACACCCTAGAAAACCCAAGAAAAGCCCTCGAAAACTGTAAAAAAAACCCCAAAAAATCCTAGAAAATCCTCGAAAATCGTAGAAAACCCCTACAAAAACCCTCGAAAACCATAGAAAAACCCAAGTAAACCCCTACAAAAACCTAGAAAACACTAGGAAACCCTAGAAAATCTTAGGAAGTCCTAGAAAAATCCCAGAAAATCCTAGAAAACCCTATAAAATCCTAGAAAAGTCCTCGAAAACCATAGAAAACCCCTTAAAAATCCTCAAAAACCATAGAAAACTCTAAGAAAACCTTAGAAAACCCTAGAAAACTCTAGAAAATCCTAGAAAACCGTAGAAAATCTTAGAAAAACCCTCAAAAACCACAGAAAACTCTAAAAAACCCTAAAAAATCCTAGAAAACTATAAGAAAACCCAAAAAAACCGTTGAAAAAACAAGAAAACGCTAGAAAACTATTAGAAAACCCTAGAAAATCGTAGAAAATACTAGAAAAATTCCAGAAAAACCTAGAAAACCCTATAAAATCCTAGAAAAACCCTTGAAAAACCTTAAAAATCCTCAAAAACCTTAAAAAACTCTAAGAAAACCTTAGAAAACCCTAAAAATCCCTAGAAACCCTAGAAAAACCCTAGAAAATCCTAGAAAATGGCAGAAAACCATAGAAAACCTTTAGAAAAGTCCAGAAAAACCATGAAAATCCCTAGAAAACGATAGTAAATTGTAGAAATCCCAAAAATACTCTAAAAATCCTAGAAAAATACTAGAAAACATTAGAAACTATCTGAAAAACTCTAAAAAACACTAGAAAACCCAACGAAACACTAGAAAAATCCTAGAAAACCCTAGAATTTCCTAGAAAACCCTAGAAAACGGTAGAAAATCTTATAAAAACCCTCGAAAATCATATAAAAGATTAAAAAAACCCTCAAAAACCCTAGAAAACCATAAGAAAACCCTAGAAAATCGTAGAAAACACTAGAAAACCCTAGAAAATCCCAGAAAACCGTTAGAAAATACTAGAAAACACTAGAAAATCATCAAAAATCCTAGAAAACCATAAGAAAACCATAGAAAACACTAGATATCCCTAGAAAGCCCTGGAACACCCTAGAAAAAACCTAGAAATCTCTAGAAAAACCCTTGAAACCCGTAAAAACCCCAAGAAAACCATAAAAAATACTAGGAAATCCTCGAAAACCATAGAAAACATTAAGAAAATCCTGGAAAACCCTAGAAATCCTTAGAAAAACCCTGGAATACCCTAGAAAAACCCTCGAAAAACGTAAAAAACAAAAAAAAACCCTAGAAAACCCTCGAAAATCATAGAAACCCCTAGAAAAACCCTCGAAAACTATAGAAAACCCTAGAAACCCCTACAAAAACTGAGAAAACACTAAGAAACCCTAGAAAATCATAGAAACTCCTAGAAAAATCCCAGAAAACCCTAGAAAACCCTATAAAATCCTAGAAAAACCCTCGAAAACCATAGAAAACCCTTTAAAACCCTCAAAAACCATAGAAAACCCTAAGAAAACCTTAGAAAATCCTAGAAAACCCTAGAAAATCCTAGAAAACCCTCGAAAACCCTAGAAAATCCTAGAAAAACCCTCAAAAACCACAAAAAACCCTCGAAAACCCTAGAAAACTATAAGAAAACGCTAGAAAACCATAAAAATACTAGAAAACCCCAGAAAACCACTAGAAAACACTAGAAAACCCTCGAAAATCCTAGAAAATCATAAGAAAACCCTAGAAAACACTAGATATTCCTAAAAAACCCTGGAACACCCAAGAAAAAAACCTAGAAATCCTTAGAAAAATCCTTGAAACCCGCAAAAATCCCAAGAAAACCATAAAAAACCCTAGAAAACACCCTAAAATCCTAGAAAACCCCTGAACATCCCTAGAAAACTCATAGAAAATTCCTAGAAAACCACAGAAAACCAAAAAAAAAACCTGAAAAAACCCTAGAAAACCAAAGAAAACCTTAGAAAATCCAAGAAAAACCCTAAAAAATACTAGAAAAATTCTCGAAAACCAAAGAAAACCTTATAAAACATGAGAAAACCTGGGAAAACCCTAAGAAAACCCGAAAAATCTTTAGAAAACCCTAGAAAAACATTAGCAAATCCTAAAAAACCTGAGAAAACCCTAGAAAATCCCTACAAAAACCTAGAAAACCCTAGAAAATCATAGAAAATCCTAGAAAAATCCCATAAAATTCTAGAAAACCCTATAAAATCCGAGAAAAACCCTCGAAAAGCCTTAAAAACCCTCAAAAACCTTAGAAAATCCTAGAAAAGACCAGAAAACCCTTGAGAATCATGAGAAAACGCTAGTAAATCGTAAAAATCCCAAAAATACTCTAAAAACTCTAAAGAAAACCCTAGAAAACATTAGAAACTATCAGAAAAAGCCTAAAAAACCCAAGAAAACACTAGAACAATCCTAGAAAACCCTAGAAAATGGTAGAAAATGTTAGAAAAACCATAGAAAACCTTAGAAAACACTAGAAACCCCTAAAAACCCTAGAAAATCCTAGAAAATGGAAGAAAACCATAGAAAACTCCTAGAAAAGCCCAGAAAACCCTTGAAAATCTCGAGAAAACGCTAGTAAATCATAGAAACCCCAAAAATACTCTAAAAACCCTAAAAAAATCCTAGAAAACATTAAAAACTACCAGAAAACCCCTAAAAAACTAAAGAAAACACTAGAAAAACCCTAGAAAACCCTAGAAAACGATAGAAAATCTTAGAAAAACCCTCGAAAACCATGGAAAACACTAAAAAACCCTCGAAAACCCTAGAAAACCATAAGAAAACCCTAGAAAACCCTAAGAAAAGCCTAGAAAACTTGAGAAATCTCTAAAAACTCTAGAAAAATAGTAGTAAATCCTAAAAAACCTTAAGAAAATCCTAGAAAACTGTAAAAAACACTAGAAAAACTCTCGAAAACCAAAGAAAACCTTATAAAACACGACAAAAGTCTAAGAAAACCCTAGAAAACCCGAGAAATCTCTAGAAAACTTTAGAAAAATAGTAGAAACCACTAAAAAACTCTAAAAAATCCTTGAAAACCGTAGAAAATACTAGAAAATCCCTAGAAAAACCCAGAAAACCCCTAGAAATTCCTAGAAAACCGTAGAAAATCCTAGAAATCATAGAAACTCCAAGAAAACCCCTAGAAAACCCCAGAAAATCCCTGAAATTCCCTAAAAACCCTAGAAAATCCAAAACTACCCTTAAAAACCCTAGAAGACGTTAGAAAATCCGAAAAAAACCCCAAAAACCCAAGAAAATCATATAAAAACCCTCAAAAACCATAGAAAACCCTCGAAAACCGTAGAAAACTTACGAAAACCGTAGAAAACCCTAGAAATCTTTAGAAAACCCCGGAACACCCTAAAAAAAACCTAGAAAACCCTAGAAAAATCCTCGAAAACCGTAAAAAAAATCCTAGAAAACCCTCGAAAATCATAGAAAATCCCTACAAAAACCCTCGAAAACCAAAGAAAACCCTAGAAAACCCCTACAAAAACCTAGAAAATACTAGGAAATCCTAGAAAATCATAGAAAATCTTAGAAAAGTCCAAAAAAAACCCTAGAAAACCCTATAAAATCCTAGAAAAACCCTCGAAACCATAGAAAACCCTTAAAAACCCTCAAAAACCTTAGAAAACCCTAAGAAAACCTTAGGAAACCCTAGAAAACACTAGAAAATCCTAGAAAACCCTAGAAAACCGTAGAAAATCCTAGAAAAACCCTCAAAACCACAGAAAACCCTAAAAAACCTCGAAAATCCTAGAAAACTATAAGAAAACCCTAGAAAATCGTAGAAAATACTAGAAAACCCTAAAAAACCCTAGAAAACCATTAAAAAAACTAAGAAACACTAGAAAACCCTCGAAAACCCTAGAAAACCATAAGAAAACCCTAGAAAACACTAGATATCCCTAAAAAGCCTTGGAACACTCTAGAAATCCCTAGAAAAACCCATGAAACCCGCAAAAACCCCAAGAAAACCATAAAAACCCTAGAAAATGCTCGAAAATCCTAGAGAACCCTAGAAAATCCTAGAAAACAAAAAAAAACCTGAAAAAACCCTAAAAAAACAAAGAAAACCTTAGAAAATCCTAGAAAAATCCTAGAAAATACTAGAAAAACCCTCGAAAACCAAAGAAAATCTTATAAAACATGAGAAAACCTGAGATAACCCTAAACCCTAAACCCTAAACCATAAAGCCTAAACCCTAAACCCTAAACCCTAAACCCTAAACACTAAGCCCTAAGCCCTAAGTCATAAGCCCTAAGCCCTAAGCCCTAAGTCCTAAGCCCTAAGCTCTAAGCCCTAAGCCCTAAGCCCTAAGCCCTAAGCCCTAAGCCCTAAGCCCTAAGCCCTAAGCCCTAAGTCCTAAGCCCTAAGCCATAAGCCCAAAGACATAAGTCTTAAGCCATAAGCCCTAAGCCCTAAGCCCTAAGCCCTAAACCCTAAGCCCTAAACCCTAAGCCCTAAGCCCTAAGCCCTAAGCCCTAAACCCTAAGCCCTAAACCCCTAAACCCCTAAACCATAAACCCTAAACCCTAACCCCTAACCCCTAAACCCTAACCCCTAAACCCTAAACCATAAAAACTCTCAAAAACCATAGAAAACCCTAAAAAAACCATAAAAAATACTAGAAATTCCTAGAAAATTCTAGAAAACCCTAGAAAACTGTAGAAAATCATAGAAAAACCCTCAAAAACCACAGAAAACCCTAAAAAACCCTCAAAAATCCTAGAAAACTATAAGAAAACCCTAAAAAACTGTAGAAAATACTAGAAAACCCTAGAAAACTACAGAAAACCATTAGAAAATCCTAGAAAATCCTAGAAAAATCCCAGAAAACCCTATAAAATCCTAGAAAAATACTCGAAAACCATAAAAAACCCTTAAAAACCCCTAAGAAAACCTTAGAAAACCGTAGAAATCCCTAGAAACCCTAAAAAAATCCTAGAAAATGACATAAAACCATAGAAAACCCCTAGAAAAGCCTAGAAAACATTAGAAACTACTAGAAAAACCTTAAAAAACACTAGAAAACCCAAGAAAACACTAGAAAAACCTTAGAAAAACCTAAAAATTCCTAGAAAACCCTAGAAAACGGAAGAAAATCTTATAAAAACCCTCAAAAATCATAGAACACCATAGAAAACCCCTACAAAAACCTAGAAAATACTAGGAAACCCTAGAAAATCATAGAAAATCCTAGAAAAATCCTAGAAAACCCTCTAAAATCCTAGAAAAACCCTCGAAAACCCTTAAAAACCCTCAAAAACCATAGAAAACCCTAAGAAAACCTTAATAAACCCTAGAAAATTCTAGAAAATCCTAGAAAACCTTAGAAAACTGTAGAAAATCCTAGAAAAACCCTCAAAAACCACAGAAAACCCTAAAACCCTAAAAAATTCTAGAAAACTATAAGAAAACTCTAAAAAACTGTAGGAAATACTAGAAAACCCTAGAAAACCCTAGAAAACCATTAGAAAACCCTAGAAAATCCTAGAAAAATCTCAGAAAACCCTATAAAATCCTAGAAAAATACTCGAAAACCATAAAAAACCCTTAAAAACCCACAAAAACCTTAAAAAACCCTAAGAAAACCTTAGAAAACCGTAGAAATCCCTAGAAACCCTAGAAAAATCCTAGAAAATCCTAGAAAATGGCAGAAAACCATAGAAAACCCTAGAAAAGCCTAGAAAACCCTTGAAAATCCCTAGAAAACGCTAGTAAATCGTAGAAATCCCAAAAATACTCTAAAAATCCTAGAAAAACACTAGAAAACATTAGAAACTACCAGAAAAACCTTAAAAAATACTAGAAAACCCAAGAAAACACTAGAAAAACCTTAGAAAACCTAAAAATTCCTAGAAAACCCTAGAAAACGGTAGAAAATCTTATAAAAACCCTCGAAAATCATAGAAAACCATAGAAAACCCCTACAAAAACCTAGAAAACACTAGGAAACTATAGAAAATCATAGAAAATCCTAGAAAATTCCAGAAAACACTAGAAAACCCTCTAAAATCCTAGAAAAATCCTTGAAAACCCCCTTAAAAACCCTCAAAAACCATCGAAAACCCTAAGAAAACCTTAAAAAACCCTAGAAAATCTTAGAAAACCCTAGAAAACTGTAGAAAATCCTAGAAAAACCCTCAAAAACCACAGAAAACCCTAAAAAACCCTTAGAAATCCTAGAAAACTATAAGAAAACACTAAACAACTGTAGAAAATACTAGAAAACACTAGAAAACCCCAGAAAACCATTAGAAAACCCTAGAAAATCTTTGAAAAATCCCAGAAAACCCTATAAAATCCTAGAAAAATACTCAAAAACCATAAAAAACCCACAAAAAACTTAAAAAACCCTAAGAAAACCTTAAAAAATCGTAGAATTCCATAGAAACCCTAGAAAAACCCTAGAAAATCCTAGAAAATGGCAGAAAACCATAGAAAACCCCTAGAAAAGCCTAGAAAACCCTTGAAAATGCATAGAAAACGCTAGTAAATCATAGAAATCCCAAAAATACTCTAAAAATCCTAGAAAAACACTAGAAAACATTAGAAACTACCAGAAACACCTTAAAAAACACAAGAAAACCCAAGAAAACACTAGAAAAACCTTAGAAAAACCTAAAAATTCCTAGAAAACCCTAGAAAACAGTAGAAAATCTTATAAAAACCTTCGAAAATCATAGAAAATCATAGAAAACAACTACAAAAACCTAGAAAACACTAGGACACCCTAGAAAACCATAGAAAATCCTAGAAAACCCTCTAAAATCCTAGAAAAACCCTCGAAAACCCTAAAAAACCCTAGAAAACCATAGAAAACCCTAAGAAAATCATAAAAAACCATAGAAAATCCTAGAAAACCCTAGAAAACTGTAGAAAATGCTAGAAAAACCCTCAAAAACCACAAAAAAACCCTAAAAAATCCTCAAAAATCCTAGAAAACTATAAGAAAACCCTAAAAAACTGTAGAAAATACTAGAAAACCTTAGAAAATCCTAGAATATTCTAGAAAAATCCCAGAAAACCCTATAAATCCTAGAAAAGTACTCGAAAACCATAAAAAACCCTTAAAACCCACAAAAGCCTTAAAAAACCCTAAGAAAACCTTAGAAAACCCTAGAAATCACTAGAAACCCTAGAAAAACCCTAGAAAATCCTAGAAAATGGCAGAAAATCATAGAAAACCCCTAGAAAAGCCTAGAAAACCCTTGAAAATCCCTAGAAAATGCTAGTAAATCGTAGAAATCCCAAAAATACTCTAAAAATCCTAGAAAAACACTAGAAAACATTAGAAACTACCAAAAAAACCTTGAAAAACACTAGAAAACCCAAGAAAAGACTAGAAAACTCTTAGAAAACCCTAAAAATTCATAGAAAACCCTAGAAAACGGTAGAAAATCTTATAAAAACCCTCAAAAATCATTGAAAACTATAGAAAACCCCTACAAAAACCTAGAAAACACTAAGAAACCCTAGAAAATCATAGAAAATCCTAGAAAAATCGCAGAAAACACTAGAAAACCCTCTAAAATCCTAGAAAAACCCTCGAAAACCCTTAAAAACCCTCAAAAACCATAGAAAACTCTAAGAAAACCATAGAAAATCTTAGAAAACCCTAGAAAACTGTAGAAAATCCTAGAAAAACTCTCAAAAACCACAAAAAACCTTAAAAACTCTAAAAAATTCTAGAAAACTATAAGAAAATCCTAAAACACTGTAGAAAATACTAGAAAACCCTAGAAAACTCCGAAAAACCATGAGAAAACCCTAAAAAATTCTAGAAAATCCTAGAAAAATCCCAGAAAACCCTATAAAATCCTAGAAAAATACTCGAAAACCATAAAAAACCCTTAAAAAACCCACAAAAACTTTAAAAAACCCTAAGAAAACCTTAGAAAACCGTAGAAATCCCTAGAAACCCTAGAAAAACCCTAGAAAATCCTAGAAAATGGCAGAAAACCATAAAAAACCTCTAGAAAAGCCTAGAAAACCCTTGAAAATTCCTAGAAAACGCTAGTAAATCGTAGAAATCCCAAAAATACTCTAAAAAACACTAAAAAACCCAAGAAAACACTAGAAAACACTAGAAAATCAGAGAAAAACCCTACAAAAACCTAGAAAACACTAGGAAATCCTAGAAAATTATAGAAAATCCTAGAAAAATCCCAAAAAATACTAGAAAACCCTCTAAAATCCTAGAAAAACCCTCGAAAACCCTTAAAAACCCTTAAAAACCATAGAAAACCCTAAGAAAACCTTTAAAAACCCTAGAAAATCCTAGAAAACTGTAGAAAATCCTAGAAAAACCCTCAAAAACCATAGAAAACCCTAAAAAACCCTAAAAAATCCTAGAAAACTATAAGAAAACCCTAAAAAACTGTAGAAAATACTAGAAAACCCTAGAAAACCATTAGAAAACCCTAGAAAATCCTAGAAAATCCTAGAAAAATCTGAGAAAACCCTATAAAATCTTAGAAAAATACTCGAAAACCATAAAAAAAACCCTTAAAAACACACAAAAACCTTAAGAAACCCTAAGAAAATCTTAGAAAATCCTAGAAATCCCTAAAAACCCTAAAAAAAACCCTATAAAATGTCAGAAAACCATAGAAAACCACTAGAAAAGCCTAGAAAACCCTTGAAAATTCCTAGAAAATACTAGTAAATCATAGAAATCCTAAAAATACTCTAAAAATCCTAGAAAAACACTAGAAAACATTAGAAACTACCAGAAAAACCTTAAAAAGCACTAGAAAACCCAAGAAAACACTAGAAAAACATTAGAAAAACCTAAAAATTCCTAGAAAACCCTAGAAAACGGTAAAAAATCTTATAAAAACCCTCAAAAATCATAGAAAAGACTAAAAAACCCTCGAAAACCCGAGAAAACAAAAAAGAAAACCCTAGAAAATCGTAGAAAATACTAGAAAACCTTAGAAAACCCCAGAAAACCATTAGAAAACACTAGAAAACCCTCGAAAACCCAAGAAAACCATATGAAAACCCTAGAAAACACTAGATATCCCTAGAAAGCCCTAGAACACCCTAGAAAAAACTTAGAAATCTCTAGAAAAACCCTTGAAACCCGTAAAAACCTTAAGAAAATCATAAAAAATCCTAGAAAACCCTGGAAAACCATAGAAAACCTTAGAAAACCCTAGAAATCCTTAGAAAACCCTGAAATACCCTAGAAAAAACCTAGAAAACCTAGAAAAACCGTCGAAAACTGTAAAAAAATCTAAAAAAAAACCCTAGAAAAACCTCAAAAACCATAGAAACCCTTAGAAAAACCCTCGAAAACCATAGAAAATCCTAAAAACCCCTACAAAAACCGAGAAAACACTAGGAAACCCTAGAAAATCATAGAAAATCCTAGATAAATCCTAGAAAACCCTAGAAAACGCTATAAAATCCTAGAAAAACTCTCGAAAACCATAAAAAACCCTTAAAAGCCTCAAAAACCATAGAAAACCCTTAGAAAACCCTAGAAAATCCTAGAAAACCCTAGAAAACCATAGAAAATCCTAGAAAAACCCTCAAAAACCACAGAAAATCCTAAAAAACCCTCGAAAATCCTAGAAAATTATAAGAAAACCCTAGAAAACATAGAAAATACTAGAAAACCATTAGAAAATACTAGAAAACCCTCGAAAACCATAAGAAAACCCTAGAAAATACTAAATATCCCTAGAAAGCCCTGGAACACCCTAGAAATCCCTAGAAAAACCCTTGATACCAACAAAAACCCCAAGAAAACCTTAAAAAAAATCCTAGAAAACGTCCAAAAATCCTAGAAAACCCTAGAAAACTCCTAGAAAATTCCTAGAAAACCCAAAAAACCCTGGAAAAAACCCTAGAAAACCAAAGAAAACCTTAGAAAAATCCTAGAAAAACCCTAGAAAATACTAGAAAAACCCTTGAAAACCAAAGAAAACCTTATATAACACAAGAAAACCTGAGAAAACCCTAAGAAAATCCTAGAAAACCCGAGAAATCTTTAGAAAACCCTAGAAAAATAGTAGAAAATCCTAAAAAACCCTAAAAAAACCCTAGAAAATCCCTACAAAAACCTAGAAAACACTAGGAAACCCTAGAAAATCATAGAAAATCCTAAAAAAATTCCTAGAAAACCCTATAAAATCCTAGAAAAACCCTCGAAAACCATAGAAAACCCTTAAAAAGCTTCAAAAACCATAGAAAACCCTAAGAAAACCTTAGAAAACCCTAGAAAACCTAGAAAATCCCTAGAAACCCCTAAAAATCCCTAAAAACACTAGAAAAATCCTAGAAAATCCTAGCAAATGGCAGAAAACCATAGAAAACCCATAGAAAAGCCCAGAAAATACTTGAAAATCCCGAGAAAATGCTAGTAAATCGTAGAAATCCCAAAAATACTCTAAAAATCCTAGAAAAAACCCTAGAAAATATTAGAAACTACCAGAAAAACCCTAAAAAATCCTAGAAAACCCAAGAAAACACTAGAAAAATCCTAGAAAACCCTAAAAATTCCTAGAAAACCCTAGAAAATGGTAGAAAATCTTAGAAAAATCCTCGAAAACCATAAAAAACACTAAAAAACCCTCGAAAACCCTAGAAAACCATAAGAAAACCCTAGAAAACCCTAGAAAACCCTAAGAAAACTCTGGAAAAACAGTAGAAGATTCTAAAAAACCCTAAGAAAACCCTAAAAAACCGTAAAAAATACTAGAAAAACCCTCGGAAACCAAAGAAAACCTTATAAAACACGAAAGAACTCTAAGAAAACCCTAGAAAACCCGAGAAATCTCTAGAAAACTTTAGAAAACAGTAGAAAACTCTAAGAAAACCCTAGAAAAAATAAAGAAATCTTAGAAAACCGTAAAAAACACTAGAAAACTCCTATAAAAACCCAGAAAACCCCTAGAAATTCCTAGAAAACCGTAGAAAATCCTAGAAAATCATAGAAATCCCAAGAAAATCCCTAGAAAATCCCAGAAAATCCTTGGAAATCTCTAAAAAACCCTAGAAAATCCAAAACTACCCTTAAAAACCCTAGAAGACGTTAGAAAATCCAAAAAAAAACCTAAAAATTCAAGAAAATCCTATAAAAACCCTCGAAAACCATAGAAAACCGTAGAAAACCTTACGAAAACCCTAGAAAACCCTAGAAATCTTTAGAAAACCCTGGAACACCCTAGAAAACCCAAGAAAAACCCTCGAAAACTGTAAAAAAACTCCAAAAAACCCTAGAAAATCCTCGAAAATCGTAGAAAACCCCTACAAAAACCCTCGAAAACCATAGAAAAACCCAAGTAAACCCCTACAAAAACCTAGAAAACACTAGGAAACCCTAGAAAATCTTAGGAAGTCCTAGAAAAATCCCAGAAAATCGAAACTCTATAAAATCCTAGTCCTCGAAAACCATAGAAAACCCCTTAAAAATCCTCAAAAACCATAGAAAACTCTAAGAAAACCTTAGAAAACCCTAGAAAACCCTAGAAAATCCTAGAAAACCGTAGAAAATCTTAGAAAAACCCTCAAAAACCACAGAAAACCCTAAAAAACTCTAAAAAATCCTAGAAAACTATAAGAAAACCCAAAAAAACCGTTGAAAAAACGAGAAAACGCTAGAAAACCATTAGAAAACCCTAGAAAATCGTAGAAAATACTAGAAAAATTCCAGAAAAACCTAGAAAACCCTATAAAATCCTAGAAAAACCCTCGAAAACCCTTAAAAATCCTCAAAAACCTTAAAAAACTCTAAGAAAACCTTAGAAAACCCTAAAAATCCCTAGAAATCCTAGAAAAACCCTAGAAAATCCTAGAAAATGGCAGAAAATCATAGAAAACCTTTAGAAAAGTCCAGAAAAACCATGAAAATCCCTAGAAAACGATAGTAAATTGTAGAAATCCCAAAATACTCTAAAAATCCTAGAAAAAAACTAGAAAACATTAGAAACTATCTGAAAAACCCTAAAAAACACTAGAAAACCCAAGGAAACACTAGAAAAATCCTAGAAAACCCTAGAATTTCCTAGAAAACCCTAGAAAACGGTAGAAAATCTTATAAAAACCCTCGAAAACCATAGAAAAGATTAAAAAACCCTCAAAAACCCTAGAAAACCATAAGAAAACCCTAGAAAATCGTAGAAAACACTAGAAAACCCTAGAAAACCCCAGAAAACCGTTAGAAAATACTAGAAAACACTAGAAAATCCTCGAAAACCCTAGAAAACCATAAGAAAACCATAGAAACACTGGATATCCCTAGAAAGCCCTGGAACACCCTAGAAAAAACCTAGAAATCTCTAGAAAAAAACCCTTGAAAACCCCGTAAAAACCCCAAGAAAACCATAAAAAATACTAGGAAATCCTCGAAAACCCATAGAAAATTAAGAAAATCCTGGAAAATCCTAGAAATCCTTAGAAAAAACCCTGGAATACCCTAGAAAAACCCTCGAAAACATAAAAAAAAAAAAAAAAAAAAACCCTAGAAAACCCTCGAAAATCATAGAAACCCCTAGAAAAACCCTCGAAAACCATAGAAAACCCTAGAAACCCCTACAAAAACTGAGAAAACACTAAGAAACCCTAGAAAATCATAGAAACTCCTAGAAAAATCCCAGAAAACCCTAGAAAACCCTATAAAATCCTAGAAAAACCCTCGAAAACCATAGAAAACCCTTAAAAACCCTCAAAAACCATAGAAAACCCTAAGAAAACCTTAGAAAATCCTAGAAAACCCTAGAAAATCCTAGAAAACCCTCGAAAACACTAGAAAATCCTAGAAAAACCCTCAAAAACCACAAAAAACCCTAAAAAACCCTCGAAAACCCTAGAAAACTATAAGAAAACGCTAGAAAACCATAAAAATACTAGAAAACCCCAGAAAACCACTAGAAAACACTAGAAAACCCTCGAAAATCCTAGAAAATCATAAGAAAACCCTAGAAAACACTAGATATTCCTAAAAAACCCTGGAACACCTAAGAAAAAAACCTAGAAATCCTTAGAAAAATCCTTGAAACCCGCAAAAATCCCAAGAAAACCATAAAAAACCCTAGAAAACACCCTAAAATCCTAGAAAACCCTAGAAAATGCCTGAACATCCCTAGAAAACTCATAGAAAATTCCTAGAAAATCACAAAAAACCAAAAAAAAAAAAAACCTGAAAAAACCCTAGAAAACCAAAGAAAACCTTAGAAAATCCAAGAAAAACCCTAAAAAATACTAGAAAAATTCTCGAAAACCAAAGAAAACCTTATAAAACATGAGAAAACCTGGGAAAACCCTAAGAAAACCCGAAAAATCTTTAGAAAACCCTAGAAAAACATTAGCAAATCCTAAAAAACCTAAGAAAACCCTAGAAAATCCCTACAAAAACCTAGAAAACCCTAGAAAATCATAGAAAATCCTAGAAAAATCCCATAAAATTCTAGAAAACCTTATAAAATCCGAGAAAAACCCTCGAAAAGCCTTAAAAACCCTCAAAAACCTTAGAAAATCCTAGAAAAGACCAGAAAACCCTTGAGAATCGTGAGAAAACGCTAGTAAATCGTAAAAATCCCAAAAATACTCTAAAAACTCTAAAGAAAACCCTAGAAAACATTAGAAACTACCAGAAAAAGCCTAAAAAACCCAAGAAAACACTAGAAAAATCCTAGAAAACCCTAGAAATGTAGAAAATGTTAGAAAAACCATAGAAAACCTTAGAAAACACTAGAAACCCCTAAAAACCCTACAAAATCCTAGAAAATGGCAGAAAACCATAGAAAACTCCTAGAAAAGCCCAGAAAACCCTTGAAAATCCCGAGAAAACGCTAGTAAATCATAGAAACCCCAAAAATACTCTAAAAACCCTAAAAAAAATCCAAGAAAACATTAAAACACCAGAAAAACCCTAAAAAACCAAAGAAAACACTAGAAAAACCCTAGAAAACCCTAGAAAACGGTAGAAAATCTTAGAAAAACCCTCAAAAACCATGGAAAACACTAAAAAACCCTCGAAAACCCTAGAAAACCATAAGAAAACCCTAGAAAACCCTAAGAAAGCCTAGAAAACTTGAGAAATCTCTAAAAAACTCTAGAAAAATAGTAGTAAATCCTAAAAAACCTTAAGAAAATCCTAGAAAACTGTAAAAAACACTAGAAAAACTCTCGAAAACCAAAGAAAACCTTATAAAACACGACAAAAGTCTAAGAAAACCCTAGAAAACCCGAGAAATCTCTAGAAAACTTTAGAAAAATAGTAGAAACCACTAAAAAACCCTAAAAAACCCTAGAAAAATAAAAAATCCTAGAAAACCGTAGAAAATACTAGAAAATTCCTAGAAAAACCCAGAAAATCCCTAGAAATTCCTAGAAAACCGTAGAAAATCCAAGAAAATCATAGAAACTCCAAGAAAACCCCAGAAAATCCCTGAAATTCCTAAAAAACCCTAGAAAACCCAAAACTACCCTTAAAAACCCTAGAAGACGTTAGAAAATCCGAAAAAAACCCCAAAAACCCAAGAAAATCATATAAAAACCCTCAAAAACCATAGAAAACCCTCGAAAATCGTAGAAAAACTTACGAAAACCGTAGAAACCCTAGAAATCTTTAGAAAACCCCGGAACACCCTAAAAAAAACCTAGAAAACCCTAGAAAAATCCTCGAAAACCGTAAAAAAAATCCTAGAAAACCCTCGAAAACCATAGAAAACCCCTACAAAAACCATCGAAAACCAAAGAAAACCCTAGAAAACCCCTACAAAAACCTAGAAAATACTAGGAAATCCTAGAAAATCATAGAAAATCTTAGAAAAATCCCAAAAAACCCTAGAAAACCCTATAAAATCCTAGAAAAACCCTCGAAACCATAGAAAACCCTTAAAAACCCTCAAAAACCTTAGAAAACCCTAAGAAAACCTTAGGAAACCCTAGAAAACCGTAGAAAATCCTAGAAAAACCCTCAAAACCACAGAAAACCCTAAAAAACCCTCGAAAACCCTAGAAAACTATAAGAAAACCCTAGAAAATCGTAGAAAATACTAGAAAACCCTAGAAAACTCTAGAAAACCATTAGAAAACACTAAGAACACTAGAAACCCTCGAAAAACCTAGAAACCATAAGAAAACCCTAGAAACCTAGATATCCCTAAAAAGCCTTGGAACACTCTAGAAATCCCTAGAAAAACCCATGAAACCCGCAAAAACCCCAAGAAAACCATAAAAACCCTAGAAAATACTCGAAAATCCTAGAGAACCCTAGAAAATCCTAGAAAACAAAAAAAAAACCTGAAAAAACCGTAAAAAAACAAAGAAAAGCTTAGAAAATCCAAGAAAAATCCTAGAAAATACTAGAAAAACCCTCGAAACCAAAGGAAATCTTATAAAACATGAGAAAACCTGAGATAACCCTAAAACCTAAACCCTAAACCATAAAGCCTAAACCCTAAACCCTAAACCCTAAACCCTAAACCCTAAACCATAAACCCTAAACCCTAAACCCTAAACACTAAGCCCTAAGCCCTAAGTCATAAGCCCTAAGCCCTAAGTCCTAAGCCCTAAGCCCTAAGCCCTAAGCCCTAAGCCCTAAACCCTAAGCCCTAAGCCCTAAGCCCTAAGCCCTAAGTCCTAAGCCCTAAGCCATAAGCCCAAAGACATAAGTCCTAAGCCATAAGCCCTAAGCCCTAAGCCCTAAGCCCTAAACCTTAAGCCCTAAGCCCTAAGCCCTAAACCCTAAGCCCTAAACCCCTAAACCCCTAAACCATAAACCCTAAACCCTAACCCCTAATCCCTAAACCCTAACCCCTAAACCCTAACCCCTAACCCCTAAACCCTAACCCCTAAACCCCAAACCCTAAACCCCAAACCCCAAACCCTGAACCCTGAACCCTGAACCCTAAACCCTAAACCCTAAACCCTAGAAAACCCTTAGAAATCCCTAGAAAATTCAAAATATCCTAGAAAACCCTAGAAAACCCTAGAAAATCCAAGAAAAACCCCAGAAAATCATGGAAAACCCTAGAAAATTATAGAAAAACCCTCTAAAATCATAGAAAACCCTAAAAAACTCTTGAAAACCTTAGAAAACCTTAAGAAAATCTTAGAAAACCATAGAAATCCCTAGAAAATTCTAGAAAACCCTAGAAAACTCCTAGAAAATCCTATAAAATCCTAGAAACCCTAGAAAAGCCCTAGAAAATCCCTAGAAATCCTTAGAAAAATCTAGAAAACTATTAGAAATTTCTAGAAAATCCTAGAAAATTGTAGAAAATCCTAGAAAAATTCTAGAAAACTCTAGAAACTCCTAGAAAAACCCTTGAAAACCCTTAAAAACCCTCGAAAACACTAGAAAACTCTAAGAAAACCTTAGAAATCCGTATAAATCCATAGAAAACCCAAGAAAAACCTAGAAAAACCCTAGAAAATCGTAGAAATCCATAGAAAACCCTAGAAAACCCTAGAAAACTCCTGGAAAAACCTAGAAAACCCTCAAAGACCCCTAGAAAATGCTAGAAAACCCAAGAAAATTCTAGAAAACCCATAAAAATCCCTAAAAAACCTTAGAAAACCCAAAATAACCCTAGAAAACCTAAGAAAACCCTAGAAAAACCGAGAAAATTCTAGAAAAACCACAGAAATCCTAGAAAACCTTAGAAAATTATAAAAAAAACCCTCGAAAACCTTAGAAAACCATAAAAAAACTCTCAAAATCCCTAGAAATTCCTAGAAAACCCTAGAAAATCCCTAAAAAATCCTAGAATACCTTAGAAAATCCCTGGAAATCCCTAGAAAAATCTAGAAAACCATTAGAAATTCCTAGAAAACCCTAGAAAATCCAAGAAAACCCTAGAAAACCATAGAAAATCCTAGAAAAACCCCAGAAAAACCGTAGAAAATCCTAGAAAAATATTTGAAAACCGTAGAAAACCCTTAAAAACCCTCGAAACCCTAGAAAACCCTAAGAAAACCTTAGAAAACCGTATAAATGCATAGAAAACCCTAGAAAAACCTAGAAAACCCCTAGAAATCCTACAAAAATCGTAGAAAACCATAAAAAACCCTAGAAAACCCTAGAAAACTCCTAAAAAAACCTAGAAAACCCTCAGAAATTCCTAGAAAACCCTAGAAAATCCAAGCAAATCCTCGAAAACCCTTCAAAATCCTAGAAAAACCCTAGAAATCCCTAGAAAACCCTTTGAAATCCCTAGTAAACCCTAGAAAACCCAAGAAAACCCTAGAAAACCCTAGAAAAACCCCAGAAAATCGTAGAAAATCCTAGAAAAATTCTCGAACACCATAGAAAACTCTAAGAAAACCATAGAAAATCCTATAAATCATAGAAAACCCTAAAAATCCTTGATAATCCTAGAAAACCCTAGAAAATCGTAGAAAACCATAGAAAATCCTAGAAAACCTTAGAAAACTCATAGAAAACCTAGAAAATCCTAGAATACCCTCAGAAATCGCTAGAAAACCTTAGAAAACTCAAGAAAATCCTAGAAAATCCGAAAAAAACCCTCAAAACCATAGAAAACCCAAAAAAACACTCGAAAATCCTAAAAAAACTCTAGAAAATACTAGAAAAACCCTAAAAAACCCTCGAAAACCCTAGAAAAACCCTAGAAAACCCTAGAAAATCGTAGAAGACCATAGAAAATCCTAAAAAATCCTAGAAAACTCATAGAAAAACCTAAAAAATCCTAGAATACCCTCAGAAATCTCTAAAAAATCCTAGAAAACCCAAGAAAATCCTAGAAAATCCTAAAAAATCCTAGAAAAACCCTCAAAAACCATAGAAAACTTTAAATAACCCTCCAAAACCCTAGAAAAACCCTAGAAAAGCCTAGAAAATACTATAAAAAGCCTAAAATTATAGAAAACCCTTAAAAACCCTAGAAAACCCAAGAAAACCCTTAAAAACCCTAGAAAAACCATAGAAAACTCAAGAAAACCTTAGAAAATTTTAGAACAACCCTCAAAAACCATAGAAAACCATAAAAAACTCTCGAAAACACTAGAAAACCCAAAGAAAATCTTAGATAAACCCTATAAATTCCCAGAAAACTCTAGAAAATTTTAGAAAATCCTAGAAAACCCAAGAAAACCCCTGGAAATCCCTAGAAAAATCTAGAAAACCCTTAGAAATTCCTAGAAAGCCCTAGAAAACCCAATAAAACCTTAGAAAATCCTAGAAAACCCTAGAAAATCCAAGAAAACCCCTGGAAATCCCAAGAAAAATCTAGAAAACCCTTAGAAATTCCTAGAAAACCCAAGAAAACCCTAGAAAATTCTAGAAAAAAACTCAAAAAACCCTAAAAGATCTTAGAAAACTGTAGAAAACCCTAAAAAACCCTCGAAAATCCTAGAAAACAGTAAGAAAACCTTAGAAAACACTATAAATCTATAGAAAACCCTTGAAAACCCTAGAAAACCCTTAGAAATCCCTATAAAATCCAAAACATCCTAGAAAACCCTAGAAAACCCTAGAAAATCCAAGAAAAACCCCAGAAAATCATAGAAAACCCTAGAAAATTATAGAAAACCCTTTAAAACCATAAAAAACCCTAAAAAACTCTCGAAAACCTTAGAAAACCATAAGAAAATCTTAGAAAACCATAGAAATCCCTAGAAAATTCTAGAAAACCCTAGAAAACTCCTATAAAATCCTAGAAACCCTAGAAAACCCCTAGAAAATCCTTGGAAATCCTTAGAAAAATCTAGAAAACTATTAGAAATTCCTAGAAAACACTAGAAAATTGTAGAAAATCCTAGAAAAACTCTAGAAAACTCTAGAAACTCCTAGAAAAACCCTTGAAAACCCTTAAAAACCCTCGAAAATACTAGAAAACTCTAACAAAACCTTAGAAATTCGTATAAATCCATAGAAAACCCAAGAAAAACCTAGAAAAACCCTAGAAAATCGTAGAAATCCATAGAAAACCCTAGAAAACTCATAGAAAAACCTAGAAAACCCTCAAAGACCCCTAGAAAATGCAAGAAAACCCAAGAAAATTCTAGAAAACCCTTGAAAATCCTAGAAAACCCTAGAAAACACTAGAAAAACCCTAAAAATCCCTAGAAAACCCATAGAAATCCCTAAAAAACCTTAGAAAACCCAAAATAACCCTAGAAAGTCCAAAAAAACCCTAGAAAACCCGAGAAAATTCTAGAAAAATCACAGAAATCCTAGAAAACCTTAGAAAATTATAAAAAAACCCTCGAAAACCTTAGAAAACCATAAAAAAACTCTCAAAATCCCTAGAAATTCCTAGAAAACTCTAGAAAACCCTAGAAAATTCCTACAAAATCCTAGAAAACCTTAGAAAATCCCTGGAAATCCCTAGAAAAATCTAGAAAACCATTAGAAATTCCTAGAAAACCCTAGAAAATCTAAGAAAACCCTAGAAAACCGTAAAAAATTCTAGAAAAATCCTAGAAAACCCTAGAAAATCCTAGAAAAAACCCTTGAAAACTGTAGGAAACCATTAAAAACCCTCGAAAACCCTGGAAAACTCCAAGAAAACCTTAGAAAACCGTATAAATGCATAGAAAACCCTAGAAAAACGTAAAAAAACCCAAGAACATCCTAGAAAATCGTAGAAAACCATAAAAAATCCTAAAAAAACCTAGAAAACCCTCAGAAATCCGTAAAAAATTCTAGAAAACCTAATAAAATCCTAGAAAACTCTTGAAAATCCTAGAAAACCCTAGAAAACTCTAGAAAAACCTTAGAAATCCCTAGAAAACCCTTAGAAATCCCTCGAAAACCCTAGAAAACCCAAGAAAACCCTAGAAAATCGTAGAAATTCCTAAAAAAACCTCAAAAACTATAGAAAACCCTAAGAAAACCATAGAAAACCCTATTAATCCATAGAAAACCATAGAAAATCCTAGAAAATCCTAGAAAAACCCTAGAAAATCCTAGAAAATCGTAGAAAGTCATAGAAAATCCTAGAAAACCCTTGAAAACTCCTATAAAAACCTAGGAAATCCTAGAATACCCTCAGAAATGCATAGAAAACCCTAGAAAACCCAAGAAAATCTTAGAAAATCCTAGAAAAATTCTCAAAATCATAGAAAACCCTAAAAAACCCTCGAAAACCGTAAAAAAACTCTAGAAAATTCTAGAAAAACCCTAAAAAACCCTCGAAAATCCTAGAAAATCATAAGAAACAATGGAAAAACCTAAAAAACCCTAGAAAACTCCTAAAAAAACCTAAAAAACCCTAAAATACCCCCAGAAATCACTAGAAAATCCAAGAAAATCTTAGAAAACCCTAGAAAATCCTAGAAAAACTCTCAAAAACCATAGAAAACCCTAAATAACCCTCCAAAACCCTAGAAAAACCCTAAAAAATACTATAAAAACCCTAAAAAAACCCTCGAAAACCCTAAAAAACCCTAGAAAATCTAGAAAAACCCTAGAAAAACTTAGAAAACTCTAGAAAACCCTTAGAAATCCCTAGAAAATCGTAGAAAACCCTAGAAAATTCGAGAAAAACCACAGAAAACCCTAGAAAACCTTAGAAAATTATAGAAAAACCCTCGAAAACCATAGAAAATCATAAAAAACTCTCGAAAATCCTAGAAAATCCTAAGAAAATCTTAGAAAAATCCTAGAAATCCCTAGAAAACTCTAGAAAACCCTAGAAAACCCCTAGAAAATCCTTAAAAATCCTAGAAAACCCTAGAAAACCCAAGAAAATCCCTGGAAATCCCTAGAAAAATCTAGAAACCTTAGAAATCTTAGAAAACCCAAGAAAACCATTGGAAATCCCTAGAAAAATCTAGAAAACCCGTAAAAATTCCTAGAAAACCCTAGAAAATCCTAGAAAAACCCCAGAAAACCCTAGAAAATTCTAGAAAATCCTAGAAAAACCATTGAAAACCGTAGAAAACCCTAAAAAACACTCGAAAATCCTAGAAAACAGTAAGAAAACCTTAGAAAACACTATAAATCAAGAGATTACCCTATAAAACCCTAGAAAACCCTTAGAAATCCTAAAAAATCGAAGAAAACACAAAAAACCCTAGAAAACCCAAGAAAACCCTAGAAAATTATAGAAAAACCCTCGAAAACCATAGAAAACCCTAAAAACTCTCGAAAACCTTAGAAAACCTTAAGAAAATCTTAGAAAGCCATAGAAATCCCTAGAAAACTCTAGAAAACCCTAGAAAATTCCTAAAAAAACTCTAAAAAATCCTAGAAAATCTTAGAAAAACCATAAAAAATCCTAGAAAATCGTAGAAAACTATAGAAAACCCTAGAAAACCTTAGAAAACTCATAGAAAAACCTAGAAAATCCTAGAAAAACCCTCGAAAGTATAGAAAACAATAAAAAAAGTTCGAAAACCCTAAAAAACTCTAGAAAATACTAGAAAAACCCTAAAAAATCCTAGAAAAATCTAGAAAACCCTAGAAAATCGTAGAAAACCATAGAGAATCCTAAAAAACCCTAGAAAACTCCTAGAAAAACGTAAAAAACCCTAGAATACCCTCAAAAATCTCTAGAAAATCCTAGAAAAACAAAGAAAATCCTAGAAAAACCCTAAAAACCATAGAAAACCCTAAATAACCCTCCAAAACCCTAAAAAACTCTAAAGAAACCCTAGAAAATACTATAAAAACCCTAAAAAACCATCGAAAATCCAAAAAAACCATAGAAAATCTTAGAAAAATCCTAGAAAAACTTAGAAAACCCTTAGAAATCCCTAGAAAACCCTTAGAAATCCCTAAAAAACCATAGAAAACCCAAAAAAACCTAGAAAACTGAAGAAAACCCTAAAAAACCCTAGAAAATACTAGAAAAACCACATAAAATTCTAGAAAATTATAGAAAAACCCTCGAAAACCAGAGAAAACCATAAAAAAACTCTCGAAAACACTAGAAAACCCTAAGAAAATCTTAGATAAACCCTAGAAATCTCTAGAAAACTCTAGAAAATCCTAGAAAATCCAAAAAACCCTAGAAAACCCAAGAAAACCCCTGAAAATCCCTAGAAAAATCTAGAAAACCCTTAGAAATTCCTAGAAAATCCTAAAAAACCCAAGAAAACCTTAGAAAACCCTAGAAAATCTTAGAAAATCCAAGAAAACCCCAAGAAATTCCTAGAAAAATCTAGAAAACCCTTAGAAATTCCTAGAGAACCCTAGAAAACCCAAGAAAACCTTAGAAAACTCTAGAAAATCCTAGAAAAACTCCAGAAAACCCTAAAAAATCCTAGAAAATTCTAGAAAAATCCTTAAAACAGTAGAAAACCCTAAAAATCCTCGAAAATCCTAAAAAACAGTAAGAAAACCATAGAAAACACTATAAACCCATAGAAAACCCTAAAAAAACCTTAGAAATCCCTAAAAAACCATAGAAAACCCAAAAAACCCTAGAAAATCCAAAAAAACACTAGAAAACCTAGAGAATCCTAGAAAAACCATAGAAAACCCTAGAAAATTATAGAAAAACCCTCGAAAATCATAGAAAACCTTAAAAAACTCTCGAAAACCCTAGAAAACCTTAAGAAAATCTTAGAAAACCATAGAAATCCTAAGAAAACTCTAGAAAACCCTAGAAAACTCCTGAAAATCCATAGAAAAATCTAGAAAACCCTTAGAAATTACTAGAAAACCGTAGAAAATCCAAGAAAATCTTAGAAAACCGTAGAAAATCCTAGAAAAACCCTAGAAAACCCTATAAAATCCAAGAAAATCCTAGAAAAACCCTTGAAAGCCGTAGAAAACCTTTAAAAATCCTCGAAAACCCTAGAAAATCCTAAGAAAACCTTAGAAAACAGTATAAATCCATAGAAAAGCCTAGAAAAAACTAGAAAAACCCTAGAAAATCCTAGAAAATCATAGAAAACTATAAAAAACCCTAGAAAACCCTAGAAAACTTCTAGAAAAACCTAGAAAACCCTCAGAGATCCCTAGAAAATGCTAGAAAATCCAAGAAAATCGTAGAAAACCCTTAAGAATCTTAGATAATCCTAGAAAACCCTAGAAATCCCTAGAAAACCCTAAACTCCCTACAAAATCATAGAAAATCCAAAAAAATCATAGAAAACACAAGGAAACCCTAGAAAATCTGAGAAAATCCTAGAAAAACCAGAGAAACTCTAGAAAACCTTAGAAAATTATAGAAAAACCCTCGAAAACCATAGAAAACCATAAAAAACTCTCGAAAACTCTAGAAAATCCAAAGAAAATATTAGAAAAACCCTAGAAATCTCTTGAAAACTCTAGAAAACCCTAGAAAATCCCTAGAAAATCCAAGAAAACCCTAGAAAACCCCAGAAAACCCCCTGGAAATCCCTAAAAAATCTATAAAACCATTAGAAATTCCTAGAAAACCCTAGAAAATCCAAGAAAACCCTAGAAAACCGTAGAAAATCCTAGAAAAACCCCAGAAAACCCTAGAAAATCCTAAAAAAACCCTTGGAAACCATAGAAAACCCTTAAAAGCCCTAGAAAACCCTGGAAAACCCTAAAAAACCTTAGAAAACCGTATAAATGCATAGAAAACCCTAGAAAAACCCTAGAAAATTCTAGAAAATCATAGAAAACCTTAGAAAACCCTAGAAAACTCCTAAAAAAACCTAAAAAACCCTCAGAAATCCCTAGAAAACCCTAGAAAATTCAAGAAAATCTTGGAAAACCCTTGAAAATCCTAGAAAACCCTAGAAAACCCTAGAAAACCCTAGAAAATCCTAGAAAAAACCCTCGAAAACCATAGAAAACTCTAAGAAAACCATAGAAAAACCTATAAATCCATAGAAAAGACTAAAAAATCCTAGGAAATCCTAGAAAAACCCAAGAAAATCATAGAAAATCATAGAAAACCATAGAAAACCCTAGAAAACCCTAGAAAACTCCTAAAAAACCTAGAAAATCCTAGAATACCCTCAGAAATCTCTAGAAAACCCAAGAAAATCCTAGAAAAGCCTCGAAAAACCTTAGAAATCCCTAGAAAACCGTAAAAAACCCAAAAAATCCTAGAAAACCTAAGAAAACCCTAGAAAATCCTAGAAAAACCACAAAAAATCATAGAAAATCCTAGAGAATTATAGAAAAACCCTCGAAAACCATATAAAACCCTAGAAACCTCTCAAAAACCCTAGAAAACCTTAAGAAAATCTTAGAAAACCATAGAAATCCCTAGAAAATTCCTAGAAAATCCTATAACATCCTAGAAAAAAATTGAAAACCCCTACTAAAATCCTGGAAATCCCTCGAAAAATTTTGAAAACCCTTAGAAATTCCTAAAAAACCCTAGAAAATCAAAGAAAACCCTAAAAAATCATAAAAAACCCGAGAAAAACCCTAGAAAATCGTTGAAAATCCTACAGAATCCTCGAAAAACCTTTGGAAACCGTAGAAAACCCTTAAACACCGTCGAAAACCCTAGAAAACCATAAGAAAACCTTAGAAAACCGTATAAATTTATAGAAAACCCTAGAAAAACGTAGAAAAACCCTAGAAAATTCTAGAGAATCGTAGAAAATCATAAAAAACCCTAGAAAACCCTAAAAAACTCCTAGAAAAACCTAGAAAACCCTCAGAGATCCCTAGAAAATGCTAGAAAACCCAAGAAAATCCTAGAAAATCCTTGAAAATCCTAGAAAACCCCAGAAAACCCTAGAAAAAATCCTAGAAATCTCAAGAAAACCCTTAGAAATCCTTAGAAAATTGTAGGAAACCCAAAATAACCCTAGAAAATCCTAGAAAAACCACAGAAAATCTTAGAAAACCCTAAGAAAATCTTAGAAAAACCCTAGAAATCCCTAGAAAAGTCTAGAAAACCATAGAAAATCCCTAGAAAATCCTAGAAAACCCTAGAAAACACCAGAAAACCACTGAAAATCCTTAGAAAAATCTAGAAAACCATTAGAAATTCCTAGAAAACGCTAAAAAATATAAGAAAACCATAGAAAATTCTAGAAAAACCCTAGAAAACCCTAGAAAATCTTAGAAAATCACCAGAAAACCACTGAAAATCCTTAGAAAAATCTAGAAAACCATTAGAAATTCCTAGAAAACGCTAAAAAATATAAGAAAACCATAGAAAATTCTAGAAAAACCCTAGAAAACCCTAGAAAATCTTAGAAAATCCTAGAAAAATATTTGAAAACCGTAGAAAACCCTTAAAAACCCTCGAAAACCCTAGAAAATCCTAGGAAAACCTTAGAAAATTGTATAAATGCATAGAAAACCCTAGAAAATCCTAGAAAAACCCTAGAAAATCCTAGAAAATCCTAGAAAACCATAAAATCCCTAGAAAATCCTAGAAAACTCCTAGAAAAACCTAGAAAACCTTCAGAAATCCCTAGAAAACCCAAGTAAATCCTAGAAAATTCAAAAATAAAAAGTTTAGTTTTTTAAAATTTCTAATTTTTTAAAAATATTTTTTTATTTACCGGATAATACTATACCCGGACAGTTTACTTTTTTTGCTGCATTTATTCACAAATTAAGAATAAATTAATTTAAAATTTTTTTATTTTTTAGATATTGTTAGAATTTTTTATTTTTTTACTATTAGAAAAAATTTTATTTTTTGTGTAAAAATTAAAAAAATAATAATAAATTTACAGATCTATTGTTTACTAGATATTGCTGGACTTTATTTTATTTTTCTATTTTAAATAAAAAAATTTTAATCATATAATTCAAAAATTCAAAAATAAAAAATTTAGTTTCTTAAAATTTCTAATTTTTTTAAAAATATTTTTTTATTAACCAGCTAATGCTACACCCGAATAGTTGACTTTTTTACTGCACTTGTTCACAAATTAAGAATAAATTAATTTAAAAATTTAAAATTTTTCAATTTTTTTATTTTTTAGATATTGTGGGAATTTTTATTTTTTTAGTTTAAAAATAAAAATAATAATAATAAATTTACATATCTTTTGTTCACTAGATATTGCTGGACTTTATTTTATTTTTCTATTTTAAATAAAAAAATTTAATCATATAATTTAAAAATTGAATAATAAAAAGTTTTGTTTTTTAAAATTTCTAATTTTTTTTAAATATTTTTTATTCCCTGGATAATGCTACACCCGGACAGTTGACTTTTTTGCCGCACTTGTTCACAATTTAAGAATAAATTAATTTAAAAAATTTAAAATTTTTCAATTTTTTTATTTTTTAGATATTGTTGGAATTTTTAATTTTTTTACTATTAGAAAAAATATTATTTTTTAGTTTAAAAATTTAAAAATTAATAATAAATTTACAGATTTGTTGTTTACTAGATATTGCTGGACTTTATTTTATTTTTCAATTTTAAATAAAAAAATTTAATCATATAATTTAAAAATTCAAAAATAAAAAATTTAGTTTTTTTTTTTAATTTCTAATTTTTTTAAAAATATTTTTTATTTTTTTATTCATTGGATAATGCTACACCCGAAAAGTTGACTTTTTTTGCTGCACTTGTTCACAAATTAAGAATAAATTAATTTAAAAATTTAAAATTTTTCAATTCTTTTTATTTTTTAGATATTTTTAGAATTTTTAATTTTTTTACAATTAGAAAAAAATTTATTTTTTAGATTAAAAATAAAAAAATAATAATAAATTTACTGATACGTTGTTTACTAGATATTGCTGGACATTATTTTATTTTTCTATTTTAAATAAAAAAATTAAATCATATAATTTAAAAATTCAAAAAGAAAAATTAGTTTTCTAAAATTTCTAATTTTTTTAAAAATATTTTTTCATTTTTTATTCACCGGATAATGCTACACCCGGACAGTTGACTTTTTTTTGCTCCACTTGTTCACAAATTAAGAATAAATTAATTTAAACAATTTAAAATTTTTCAATTTTTTTATTTCTTAGCTATTGTTGGAATTTTTATTTTTTTACTATTAGAAAAAGATTTATTTTTTTAGTTTAAAAATAAAAAAAATAATAATAAATTTACATATCTTTTGTTTACTAGATATTGCTGGACTTTATTTTATTTTTCTATTTTAAATAAAAAATTTTAATCATATAATTTAAAAATTCAAAAATAAAAAGTTTAGTTTTTTAAAATTTCTAATTTTTTAAAAATATTTTTTTATTCACCGGATAATGCTACACCCGGACAGTTGACTTTTTTTGCTGCACTTATTCACAAATTAAGAATAAATTAATTTAAAATTTTAAAATTTTTCAATTTTTTTATTTTTTAGATATTGTTGGAATTTTTTATTTTTTTTACTATTAGAAAAAATTTATTTTTTTGTTTAAAAATTAAAAAAATAATAATAAATTTACAGATCTATTGTTTACTAGATATTGCTGGACTTTATTTTATTTTTCTATTTTAAATAAAAAAAATTTTTAATGATATAATTTAAAAATTCAAAAATAAAAAATTTAGTTTCTTAAAATTTCTAATTTTTTTAAAAATATTTTTTTATTCACCGGATAATGCTACACCCGGACAGTTGACTTTTTTTTTGCTACACTTGTTCACAAATTAAGAATAAATAGTTGATTATTCTTTGTTGCACTTTTTCAAAAATTAAGAATAAATTAATTTAAAAAGTTGAAGAAAAGATAAAAATCGAAAAAAAAGTCGGTAAAGTTTTAATGACAGAAGTAAATGGTGATTAGTGAACGAACTAGGAGCAACATAGTTAGTTCTTGAGTTGCAGCTAGGGTTAGGTATAATATGAAAAGTTAAACTATTTCAGTATAGAGTTAATAAACTCATATATGGGACAGGCTAACTATATATACTGAAATTTACATAAGTTTTAAATACATATGTTAAACAGAGAAATCAGAGAAAAGTAAAGAGATACAGAAAACAGAGTAACCAGAGTAGACTAAAGAGATAAAGAGAAAAGAGTAATCAGAACAGAGTAAAAAGACAAAGAGAAAAGAATAATATGATAAAGAGAATAGAGAACAAGAAGAGGGCCTGTTGAAAGGTCATTTGTTGCATTAAGGCAACTCCAGAGATATTTGTGTGTTCATCTGCTGCATTGAGGCAGTCAGATAGGTGGTGGTGCGACCACCGAGAGCGCTTCCCTGGGATACTTAGCTATAATGCTATTTTGTAAGTCAGAGGACTCTTACAAAGGTATCGAGAAAACACATAACTAGCATATGCTCCTATAAGTCAAAGGACTCTTACGGTGAGTGTGAATGTGCTCCTGTAAGTCAAAGGACTCTTACAGTGATTGTGTTGGGCAGATATAAGTTAACTAGCTCCGCCCTACAAGTCAAAGGACTCTTGCAGTGGGTTGCTAGTGCTGCCTTGCAAGTTAAAGGACTCTTGTGATGGGTATTGCCAACAGGGAAGCCTTACCTGGTCAAAAGACTCCGGGGAAAGTCGGGAGCGGATATATAACCGACAAATGAGCTCATTACCTGCGCTAGGGCTAGACATGCATCATACTTTGTTGAGCATTTCCTTTGTTATGATTGTTGAATGAATGTATGCTTTGTTTGTTTATATTCTATTCTTTGTGTCTGTGTTTTATTTTCTTGTATTCTACTGTTTGTGTTCTATTTTCTATTTTCTCTATTTTTCCTATTTATCTGTATCATCTGTACTGCTTCTCTGTATTTTGCTATTTGTCTGCTAAACAACATAAAATTAATGAACTTAACTAATAATCCTGACCCTACTAAGAACACCCCAGTTCTTACCCCTTCTCTCCCTTCCCCCTTCAGACCCTTCCGTAATCTACTGATGACTATTTTGCAAAGAGGATCCCGCTCTGGGTAGTCTTCTGAGTCTAGAGCGAGACTCATTTTCTGTTTATACGTGTATACCGTGAGGCTAGCCAATACCTACACAATGTTTATCGACAAGCTTTAGCTTAAGTCCTCCGCACGATGTTGCTGTTATGTGGCCACTTAATAAAGTACTAGTGAGATGCTCTTTGACAATGTATGATCGTGCAGAAGAGAAGTAGACAAACTTTTGCCTTTGATGACATTCCACCTAACTTGAGTTTTGAAGACATAGAACGTACTTTCCAGTTAGCTGTTGTAGTTTAGAGGGATTATGTGAGTATAGAGTCTAGGCTAGCCTAGGTGCCAGCTTAGGGACATCTTGAATAGGTCAAGACCTGGGAAGTTATATATATATATATATATATATATATATATATATTATCTAGCTATATCTAGGGGTGTTCTAAATAAAGATCTTTACTCTAAATAAAGGCTAGATATCTGAATGTTGTCAACTATTTGAGATGTATTTATGTGTGGTTGTTTATAACCATTTTATCTGTTATCATTTGTAAATTGATTATGAATTATCTGTTTATTAATCCAAACATTTTCAAAATAAAAAGGTACCTTGCAAAATAACTACGCTTTTTACAACGAATCAGGCTCATATAATAAATAATAGATAATAATTAGGAAGACAAGTTAGTAGCGCTGACTTTCTAGTATGATCATGACATACTATAAATTGGGTCGTTACACAGTACGGCTCAACAGCGACGGAGGACAGCTCCTTGAACGGCAGGAGAAGAGGCTCACAACGGTAGAGGACGACATCAGCCTCGGTGAAGGCAGTGGAGACAGTGATGGACCTGCGGCGGTGGAGGCACAACAGTGACGAGCTCAACCTCCTTCGCGACGGTTCTGCCCCCCAATGGTGGCAACGAATACAAACTCCTTCTCTCTTCATGATTTCCCTCTTCCTGGCGACTTAGCAGCGGCGACCGTGGAGGCTCAGCGACGAAGCAACTTAGTGGTGACGATGCTGGCATGGACCCTCGACGGCAGCAGCTTGGCGGTATAGAGGCAACGCGAGCTGGACGGCGGCGAGGAGTGGCATGTTCAGCCGCTCGATGGGAACGGCACAGCTGGTAGTGACACGCGATGAAGATGACGCCAGCGAGGACCTCTATGAAGACGTCGATGGAGCAGAACGCGGCGTCTCCTCCTCTTCTTCTCGACACTCCTCCTCTTCTTCTCTGCTCTCCTCCGTCGTTCCCTCACTCCCTCGATCTCTATCTCTCTTTCTCTGCTCTCTCATTTCCCCCTTCTCTTTCTTTCTTTCTTACCTGTTTCCATGTCACCCTCTTTGTTCCTCCCTTTCTTTCTTTTGTTTCTTTCTCTCTCTTTTTTTTTTTTTGGAATGAAGGATGGCAGCGTGGAAGGGTTAGGGTTAAAGGGTGCTAGGGTTTGTGGTTTATTTTTAGGGTTAGTATAGGATTTGGAGAAAATGTGAAATTATGAATTTTTTGGGTAAATAGGGATTTTGATAATTTTAATTAAAGCGTTAAATTCCAAAATCTCTATTATTTAAACTAAATCTTATAAAATTCTTTTTCTTTTATAAATACTAAGCCTTATAATTTAAATATAGAAAATTATTCAATAATTATAAAATTAAGTAAAATTTTCATTTTAATTATCAAAACTTAATTTAATTATTCTCAATATGAAGTAATTTCTAAAAATAAAATCTCTAATAAATAAATAAATTTAAAATCAGCTCATAATAAGATTTTTTTCAAAAATTTTGGGTCTTACACTGAGGATTTTGCAAGTGTGCGTATGCACACTATGATGCGTACGCACAAGCATGGAAAGGTCTGCTATTGTGTGCGTAGTTTGGGTGGTGCGTGCATACACATGCATAATGCATACGCACAACACTCTGTTTTACACAAAAACTCTATTTTGCACTGTTTGGCTTTCATGGCAAGCCTGTAAACCTCTGAAACTACTATTTTTTTTTATGAAAATTCATTATTTTTGAACTATCAATCTTTCCTCTAATTTTCTAAATCTGTGAAGACTCTGTTTAAGCTTTATTAGTTAGGATTTAGGTTATGAAGTAAGGGTTAGTGAGTGGAAGAAGATAGAATTGATATCGGAAGAGTTGAAAGAGGGGATAGTTGATTTAATGAGATAATAAAAGTAATGAATGGGGTAATTTTGAGAATAAAGCAATATTGATGAATAATGATTGATAAATGATGATTGATTTAAGATCAAATGAATTATATGTCTTATTGCATTTTTGTTATCTGAGATACGAGATTTTCTGGGTAGATGCAGTGGCTTACCACCACTTGCTCTAGGTTGACACTCGATATTCTGTTGACCCTAAGTCGTAAGATGTGGCCAGGCACTTTAACTCCCTGGAAATTCCCCTAATGAGATGTTAATCGAATAATTGTGATTATATGCATAGACTCTTGGGGATGCACACACGAAGGGACTGTCCAGGGCTAGCTATGGACATGTCGGGTTTGGCTACATAACTGATAGATGAGACTCATTAACCATAGGGCAGGCATACATCATGTGCATTTGTCTATTTTGATTGAATGTGCATTACTTGGGTGTGCCTATTTGATTAGCTATGCCTACTTGCTATATATTCTACCTGCTGGAATTGCATTTTATATGTGCTTTCTTTGTCTGTGTTGTATGTCTATGCAACTGAGAGATTCCTTGTCTGGCGGAGGAGGGACGAGGGTAGTTACACCAGTGTTTTGGAGGGTTGGAAAAGGAAAGGGTGAATTTTTGAATTAAGGATAGATTTGGAACTAGAGAACCATAGATAGTTTGCCTAAATTCTGGTTTAGCTTATTCCTTTAAGTTTAATTCTGAGTGTCGGAGTTCTAGAATTCCCTCTGGCTTTTCCGGGACCTTATACATTATGTACGTTGGCACCTTTATCATGCTAATAACCCCGGTTCTTATTCCATACATATATTGTTTATTTTTAGATGCAGGTCGAGAGGCACCTCGCTAAGCATTTAGAGTTCCTAAGCAAGCGAAGTTGGACCTTGGGATATTATCTTGTTGTATATATATATATATATATATATATATATATATACTTTTTATATTAGAAATACATACATAAGAATTTAATGAATAAATTTATCATTATTTTTGTCCAAAAAATACAAAAAATTATGGTACAGGATTATTGTGCAATTAATAATAATAATAATAATTTTTTTTGATGGAGGACCATTATATCTGATGGAGAAAAACGTTGAGGATTGATCTGTATATTAATTTTTTTTTGGGACTAAAATGTCCATTTTTAGAATCCTTAGGAACTGATCTGGATAATTACTCTGCCGGAAAATGAATTGGGGACTGATTTGTCTGCCGGAATAAAATCTTGAAGATTGATCTGTGTATTAATTTTTCTTGGAGACTAAAATGTTGGCTTTTAAAATTTTTGGACTGATTTAGGTAATTATTTAAATTTTAATTTGTATTTACACTATTAACACATAAGCTATAAAAATTCTATATTTAAAGAAAGAATAATATGAAAAATCAATTTTTAATAAATTAACATTAATTAATTTTATAATTCTTAATTCATGTTTTTGAAGATTTAGAATTTATTAGAGTTAAACTTTAGTTTTTTTTTTTTTAATTTTTGAATTTAAATTTTAGAATTTAAAATTTAAGATTTATAATTTAATATAAAAAATAATTTTAAAATACTGAGATCTTTTGTTGAATCTTTCAAAAAAATCATGGCCTCTAATCCTCTCATATCTCTCTCTTTCTTCTTGTCTCTCCATAGCAGTTTGCATGCATATCCAAAGTCCACAACTTATTCCCTCATTCATCGCCATTTTATGCGCTAAAACCATAAAATTGCATCAACCGGCTTGACCTGACCTGACCCACTTCTCCTTCCATGGTTTCCCCGTTTCAATCTTTAGTGCAGTTTGTTACATAAGTTGTTAGGTCCACGTTGGTAACACATAATTTAGTTAGATATTGTTGATTGATAATTGGATTTTACTTATTCAATCGGGTTGTCCTTTAATACATTGATCCCCTTTCTATTTTGTCTGTTTTGTTTGTTTTGTTTTGTTTTAATTTGGTGCTTCCTTTTTTACATGGTTTCTAAGATAAAGAAACCAACAGTCCAAACTATATAGGATCTTCAAGTTCTTCATTCTCCAATTTTTAAATCAACTTGAAATTTTAGCACCTTTTTTTGTCAGAACAGAGATTTAGATGAGGAAAGGCAGCTAGCAATTATTATGGATCTCTAGTCTAGGATTTTAAAAAGAGATCCAAATAATTTGATATATTCATTGTTTAAGTTTTCCAGATTGAGTTATATATCTGAATCAAATAGAGGTTAGAGAAATAATGAGTTGCTTTTCATGTTTTTCAAGCCATGAAAAGAAGACAGAAAAGAGGTCAAGGAGGAATGATCATAATAATCAACACCATAAAGCAGAAACGCCTCATCAACCTCTCAAGGAATTAGCCAAACATCATCATCATCATCAAAGTATGAACCTAACGTTTATTCATTTTGATGTACCATGGATATATATGATACAATTGTCATTTCTTATCGTTACTTTCCCTGATTTATTATACTTTTTCGTTTATTTTATTACAAACAGATACCTTGAATTATCATGTATAAAAAAGGGACGTAGTATTAGAATTTCTAGAATGGACGTTAACATTAACATAAATAAAGTTATATGTTATATGTTTTCATCATCATATCATCTACCTAATTTTCTTCTGATGAGGGCTTTTAGAAAAAATCTATATTATAAGTATTATTACAATCTTTTATTATAGAGCACAAAACCATTTGATCCATGTAGCCTATCTTTCATTGTGAGACTTGTTGTTGTTGTACTATGTACAAACACAATCCATGTTTTAAACTACGGTCTACAACCACATCATATAGCAATTTACAGTGAGATTCTAGTTTCCACTTAATTTTGGTTGTAACTTGACTAACTTCAGGAGAACCAAAACGGGCCACAACGCTAAAATGGACTATAATAGCCATAACGAACTCAAATTTAGTTACAAACATTCAAAAAAAAATAACACCACAAGGATCACAATGCGCCGTATAATACTCATTTTAATGTTGTGCAGATAATAATAATTATCAGAACAAGGCAAGGGGAGGCCAACAAACAGAACCTAAAACATTAAACAAAGACACAGGGAGCAATAACATTGCTGCCCAAACGTTCACTTTCCGCGAATTAGCTGCTACTACAAAGAACTTCAGGCAGGAGTGCCTAATTGGGGAAGGTGGATTTGGTAGGGTTTATAGAGGACGACTTGAAAAGACAAACCAAGTAAGATCATTATTTCTTTGTATATTGAATATATTTTCACTTCAAAATTTTATTAAATATTTATTTACTAATGATAAAAGTATAATAAAACTGGTGAATCTCTATTCATTTATTTAGTATTTTTATATGAAAAGAAAATTAATTTCTAATTGTGAAATTAATTATTAAATTAATTAACTACAGGAAGTAGCTGTAAAGCAACTTGACAGGAATGGATTGCAAGGGAACAGAGAGTTCCTTGTGGAAGTGTTAATGTTGAGCTTGTTACACCATGAGAATCTGGTGAATCTAATTGGATATTGTGCTGATGGAGATCAAAGACTATTAGTATACGAGTACATGCCATTGGGATCTCTTGAGGACCATCTTCTCGGTAAGATTCTCTCCTCGTCTCATTTTTATTGTTCACATTTTAAAATGTTTTAATAAATAGTAATGTTTCCATTGATACAGTTCATTAAAGTAATCTAATACCATACTTTATTCATATAATTTTACTCTTAAGAAACTAAGTAGACTGAATTAAACATTTTTGTTAATTTATAAAAAAAATATGATTAAATATTTGTATCATAATTTTTTTAATAAAACTAAATACATAGTAAATCATTATTTTACGGGAATTTAATTCTGAATGAATTTGTTATTTCAATATTTCCCTAGCTATTATTGCATTGTATGTATAGTCACAAGTAGCAAGAGAAATTTTTGTATGCTCTTGTTACATTTAATATGTATTGCAATTATTCATTTCCATTTATAATAATTGAAAGTTACATACATTACAAAATGAATCAATTATAACTACTTTTTATAAACCAAATTAAATATACTTTAGAAACGAAGAAAATTTTCTTCCAGTATTGCATATTTTCTTAACAAGAAAAACAATACACTGGCTTATAAAACACCATTATAAGTTATAACGAACATTCTAGCATAAAATTATTTCATGCAGATCTTCTTCCACAACAAAAGCCTCTAGATTGGTTCAAAAGAATGAAAATAGCATTACACGCCGCAAAAGGGTTAGAATATCTTCACGACAAAGCCAATCCACCAGTGATCTACCGTGACTTAAAATCCTCAAATATTTTGCTCGATAGGGATTTCAATGCAAAATTATCAGATTTTGGACTCGCAAAGCTTGGACCGACGGGGGACAAGACTCATGTGTCTTCAAGAGTGATGGGAACTTATGGATACTGCGCTCCCGAGTATCAAAGAACTGGGCAGCTTACAGTAAAATCAGATGTCTATAGTTTCGGTGTTGTGTTGCTCGAATTGATCACCGGAAGGAGAGCCATTGATAATACTAGACCAGCAAGGGAGCAAAATCTAGTTGCCTGGGTGAGTTTCCATATTCATATTCTTTTTGTGTTTTTGATAAGTTTGTTAAATGGTCACTTTTAACAGAAAATTGTTTACCATCGATTTGATTTTTGGTTTATTTATTAATTTGTCTTTTCTAATAGTCTTGTTTCTAGAATAAAATGATATCTTTTTTTCCATTATTCTTATTTAAACATCCGAAAAAGGATATATATAGAAAATAAATGCAAAATATAAATAGTAACTACAATTATATTAAGTATATACTAAAATTAGTTATTAATATAAACTAAATATTAAAATATAAAATATACATTAAAAATACATATATTTATACACAAATATATGATAGTTTGATTTTAATAACTGATTTTAGTATCCATATAATATTTTAATTTTTCAATGTTTAATAGTCCTGAATAAGTCTAAACCAGCTTTGGATTTTGTTGGATTTTAATTGAAAGAATAATGGTCCGATGCTTGTATGATTATTGTGCTATGCAAACGAAGTTGTAGAATGATTTTGATTTTGAGAAATACAAAGTTTGAGTTAGCAGATATTAATAATGTCTAGAAAAAATAAGGAGGGTAACAATTTTTAGAAAATAAACTACTAAGTATGCAAACACTTTTTAGTTATACTTCATTAAGAACATGAACAGCAATTTTACCGCCAATTTGGACATGAAATTTTACAAAAAAAAAATTCATTCAAATGAAACAAAAACAGGCATATCCAATATTCAAGGAACCAAGCAGATACCCAGAACTAGCAGATCCCCTTCTAGAAGGAAACTGCCCAATGAGATCATTACACCAAGCAGTTGCAGTAGCAGCCATGTGCCTCAATGAAGAACCATCAGTGAGGCCATTAATCAGTGACGTTGTAACTGCCCTCAGCTTCCTAGGAACAACCCCAGTAGGCCAGGATGGGAATAACAATAATAGAATTGCACCCATTGACATGCCGTCACCGCCACTGGAGCGAGGAACAGACGTCGTTGGTGCCGCGGCGGGCAGTACGGTCACTTTTAACTTAATGGATGATGATAGCATTGCTGAGCGACAAAGAGCTGTGGCTGATGCCATTGAATGGGTTTCCAATAACACAAGGAAATAGGAACCATACTGCTCTATCACCTTGCCGTAAAAGTGTGGATCCTCTTTCTAAATTGTAATTGTAATTAATTCACACTACAACTACACAATAAGTATGTAGTATCAACACATTCTTTAGTTATAATTAATAAACTTGTACCAATTTGTTTGTGGCTATGGAGGCACTTGTTCTTTTTTTTTTTTTTTGGACAGAGGGAGGTACTTGTACTAAATACTTGTAGTTAACTTTCAAGGCACTCATTGTGTCCCGCCCCTAAACGGTTGGAAATTGAAAACAAAAAACAACGTTTAAGCATCAACTTTTTTTTTGATAATATCACCTAACTTTTTATAATTATTTTATTTATTTTAAATTCTAACAATAAATTATAAGTCATTAATTTTAAACATTGTCGATCTAAATCAATCCCCGACAACGGCGCAAAAAAAATTTGATGTTGAAAAATTAGATTTTCACACAAACTCACCGACAAGTATATTGGGTCGCATCAAGTAGTAAAACTCACAAGAGTGAGGTCGATCCCACGAGGATTGATTGGATCAAGCAACTTTAGTTAGGTGATGAATTTAGTCAAGCTACAGTGGTGAATTGAGTAGAAATGAGTGACATGATATTAAAGTGACAGAATAAGTAATGAATTTAAAGTGATGAATGTAAATCGCATCAAATGTAAAAGGATTGGGTGCAGGAAAATTAAAGAAAGCAGTAAATCAAAGCAAGAATAAGTGACAGAAAGAGAAATTTACTAGGGATTGGAGATATCATAATCCACAATGACTCAAATGGGTCTCAACTCCTTTCTCAATCATATGAGTAGATCTATGGCGGATTGAAATTGATTGGATCCCAATTCCTTGGCATTCCAATCTCTCTAATCACAATCAATCTTGCCAATTCCTTGATCTAATTATCATGAGAAGAGGTTAAGTGCATGTCTCTTATCCATAAGCCACACTAACTCTCAAGATCTCAATTCCTCCCGAATGGTGTTTATCAAGAGAGTAGTGAAGGATAGAGCCTCATTTCTAATGCTCATGATTCCTTTTCCGAGGCTCACACAAGCATTCACAGATTCAAACCCCCTTCCGAAGTGAATGAATCATCAATCAAAACAGAGGTTATCCAATAGCTGCACAGATGAATTGAGGAGAAGAAAAAGTTTACTCAATCATGTGAATTATAATAGAGCTCCTCCCCTAATGAAGTGGGGTTAATGGATCATCGCTCTAAGAACACTTGCAGGAAAATTAAATTGCATGAAAGTAAAATTTCAGAAAGAGAAATTAAAGAAGAGAATTGCAGAAATTGAAATTGCATAAGCTAAATTGAATTCAATACTGAAATGTAAAAGTGTAGAAAGGTAAAAGTGTTTACAAGAGCCTTTTATTCTACTCCTACTACTACTACTACTACTACTACTCCTACTGTCCGTGAGAGGCCAGCTAATGAAGTGGAACTGATGCCTTTATATAGGCTTTTCTAAATGACAAATGAAATTGAAATTGAAAACAAATTACAAATAAATGAAATTCCTATTCTAACTGTTTCTTGTGCCTTTGAGTGGTGTCAATGGACTCTGCTTGCATTGAAGTTTCAATGGGCTTGGAATGAAGTTAATTTGAGCAGAAATTCACATTCAGGAGAGCGTAGCGTTCATTTGGAGAATGGAGCGTTCGGGCACCCACACGTATGCGTGCTATACGCTTGCGCGTCCCTGGCGTTTTGGTCCATCGACGCGTACGCGTCATGCATGCGCACGCGTCCCTTGCAGCGTTCACTAAATGAACGTAGTGTTCATGCAACGAACGCTCCTCCCACATGTTACAAAATGTCACATCTACGCTGTGCCTCATTCACGTGTTTGCATGCTTCATCCCAATTGCCACACCCATGCGTACGCGTCATGCACGCGTGCGCGTCGATGGCTAAACTTCAAATCCGAATTCCGCGCTTTGTCGCAGGCGTTTTTTGGTAATGGACGTAGCGTTCTTGCTGAATGAACGCTAATCCTCCTTCCACGCGTACGGGTCACATATGCATACACGTGCTTTTTCGCAAACATCATTCCATGCGTACGTGTCACATATGCATACGCGTCGCTGACTCTTCTCTGCTTCTTCCTTTTCTTTGGTTCTCTTCATCTATCATGAATCAAACACATACATCAAAGCCTTGCCAAATCATATGATATTGCATCATTCATAATATCAACTAAATCTTACAAAAAATCTCATGATAATGCAGAAAATTAATAATGTTTGATTGAATTAAGACAAGCATGAAATTCTTATTCAAACACGTACCTATTGCATAAGAAATGTATGAAAACTATGTAAAAATGAAGGAAAAAGGCTTGTGAAACTACCCTAAGATGACTTGTCATCAGTGGGTAAAACTTATCACTCTTAGCTTTATTATCCCAGTTGAATTTGGTTTACTTGAAACGGATAGCCAACTTAGGGCGCTTTGTAGAATGAACCGTAAGAGAATGATGTTTAGTGGTTGTCGTTGTAAATCTAGGCTCGTTATGGTTGAGGCTTCAAGGATTGGATGCAAAGGTTGGACTAGTGCTCAATTGGATGGGTGTAGGAGGAGAATTTGGTGCTTTAAGGAGAATTCAAAGTGCCTACCACCCAATTTGAACAATGATGATCAACTTGAAGATGGGTGTGAAAATAAAGTTTGGGATCCCAGATTACAAGATGTGGATCAATTTTGGAAGCCCCGAGCTTATGGAGAACTTCATGAAGGATTGGTACAATTAATTGAGAATCTTGAAGCACAATGGAAGACCAAGCATTGGTGGAAGTTCAAGGATGAATTCAAGAACAAGCCACCTTGATGAGAGCTCCCCAAAAGTCCAACTTAAGGATAATAAATAAAAGTGCTAGGTGAGAGACACCCCACTATGGTAACATCTTTTAACTTTTCTCTTTTGTATATATTGGTAAAATAAGTTAATTTCATGTTTAGTTTTATTTGTTGAGTTTATTTTGTAGTCTAGTATGTTAAATAAGGTTTGAAAAACAAAGCACCCAGTCACGCGTTGGTGGACGAAATTGTGATTCATACTTAAATTGTTGTTCGAAATTAATTCTCTGGTAATGGCCCCAAAAACTTGGTGCTCAAAACCATGGTCCATACATAATTTCACAACTTCGTACAACTAACCAGCAAGTGCACTGGGTCGTCCAAGTAATAAACCTTACGTGAGTAAGGGTCGATCCCACGGAGATTGTTGATATGAAGCAAGCTATGGTCATCTTAAAATTCTCAGTTAGGCGGATAATAAATGGTTATGGAGTTTTCGAATAATAATAATAAATAAACAGAAAATAAAATAGAGATACTTATGTAATTCAATGGTGGGGATTTCAGATAGGCGTATGAAGATGCTATGCTCCTTTTGAATCTCTGCTTTCCTACTGCCTTCTTCCAATCCTTCTTACTCCTTTCCATGGCAAGCTGTATGTAGGGCATCACCGTTGTCAATGGCTACATCCCATCCTCTCAATGAAAATGGTCCAAATGCTCTGTCACAGCACGGCTAATCATCTGTCGGTTCTCGATCATGTCGGAATATAATCCCTTGATTCTTTTGCGTTTGTCATCACACCCAACAATCACGAGTTTGAAGCTCATCACAGTCATTCAATCCCTGAATCCTACTCGGAATACCACAGACAAGGTTTAGACTTTCTGGATTCTCATGAATGCCGCCATCAATCTAGCTTATACCACGAAGATTCTGATCAAGGAATCCAAGAGATATGCGCCCGGTCTAAGGTAGAACGGAAGTGGTTGTCAGTCACGCGTTCATAGGTGAGAATGATGATGAGTGTCATGGATCATCACATTCATCATGTTGAGGTGCAACGAATATCTTAGAATAAGAATAAGCAGAATTGAATAGAAAATAGTAGTAGTTGCATTAAAACTCGAGGTACAGCAGAGCTCCACACCCTTAATCTATGGTTTGTAGAAACTCCCCCGTTGAAAATACATAAGTGATGGTGGTCCAGGCATGGCCGAATGGCCAGCCCCCAAATGTGATCAAAGATTTAAAATCCAGAAATGTGGTCAAAAGACCGAATGGTCAAAATCGTCTAATACAATAGTAAAATGTCCTATTTATACTAGGCTAGCTACTACGGTTTACAGAAGTAAGTAATTGATGTAGAAATCCACTTCCGGGGCCCACTTGGTGTGTGCTTGGGTTGAGCTTGAGCTTTACACATGCAGAAGCTTCTTTTGGAGTTGAACGCCAAGTTGTAACGTGTTTTTGGCGTTCAACTCTGGTTCGTGACTTGTTTCTGGCGTTTGACTCCAGAATGCAGCATGAAACTGGCGTTGAGCGCCAGTTTACGTCATTTAATCTCGAATAAAGTATGGACTATTATATATTGCTGGAAAGATCTGGATGTCTTCTTTCCAACGCCGTTGAGAGCGCGCAATTTGAAGTTCTGTAGCTCCAGAAAATCCATTTCGAGTGCAGGGAGGTCAGAATCCAACAGCATCAGCAGTCCTTTGTCAGCCTTTTATCAGAGTTTTGCTCAGGTCCCTCAATTTCAGCCAGACAATACCTGAAATCACAAAAAAACACACAAACTCATAGTAAAGTCCAGAAATATAATTTTAGCATAAAAACTAATGAAAACATCCCTAAAAGCTCTGGACACCACTAACTGGGGACTCTAGCAAAGGTGAGTCACAATCTGAAAAGGTTCACCCAGTTATGTGTCTGTGGCATTTATGTATCTGGTGGTAATACTGGAAAACAAAGTGCTTAGGGCCACGACCAAGACTCAGAAGTAGCTGTGTTCAAGAATCAACATGCTTAACTAGGAAAGTCAATAACACTATCCAAAATTCTAAGTTCCTAAAGAAGCCAATCATTCAGAAATTCAAAGGAAAAAGTGAGATGCCAAAACTGTTCAGAAGCAAAAAGCTACAAGTCCCGCTCATCTAATTATAATTAATATTCATTGATATTCTGGAATTTATAGTATATTCTCTTCTTTTTATCCTAATTGATTTTCAGTTGCTTGGGGACAAGCAACAATTTAAGTTTGGTGTTGTGATGAGCGGATAATTTATACGCTTTTTGGTATTGTTTTTAGGTAGTTTTTAGTAAGTTCAAGCTACTTTTAGGGATGTTTTTATTAGTTTTTATGTTAAATTCACATTTCTGGACTTTACTATGAGTTTGTGTGTTTTTCTATGATTTCAGATCATTTCTGGCTGAAATTGAGGGACTTGAGCAAAACTCTGAAAAAGGCTGACAAAAGAACTGCTGATGCTGTTGGAATCTGACCTCCCTACACTCAAAATGGATTTTCTGGAGCTACAGAACTCGAAATGGTGCGCTCTCAACGGCGTTGGAAAGTAGACATCCAGAGCTTTCCAGCAATATATAATAGTCCATACTTTATTAGGAAATTGACGACGTAACTTGGCGTTGAACGCCAAGTACATGCTGCTGTCTGGAGTTAAACGCCAGAAACACGTCATGATCCGGAGTTGAACGCCCAAAACACGTTATAACTTGGAGTTCAACTCCAAGAGAAGCCTCAGCTCGTGGATAGACCAAGCTCAGCCCAAACATACACCAAGTGGGCCCCGGAAGTGGATTTATGCATCAATTACTTACTCATGTAAACCCTAGTAGCTAGTCTAGTATATATAGGACATTTAACTATTGTATTAGACATCTTTTGATCACTTTAGATCTAAGGAACATCTGGGGGCGCATAGTTCTCAGATCATGGGGGCTGGCCATTCGGCCATGCCTGAACCTTTCACTTATGTATTTTCAACGGTGGAGTTTCTGCACACCATAGATTAAGGGTGTGGAGCTCTGCTGTACCTCAAGTTTCAATACAATTACTATTACTTTCTATTCAATTCTCTTTTATTCTTATTCCAAGATATACGTTGCACAACACTTTGATGAATGTGATGATCCGTGACACTCATCATCATTCTCACCTATGAACGCGCGTGACTGACAACCACTTCCGTTCTACCTTAGGCTGGGCGCATATCTCTTAGATTCTCCAACAGAATCTTCGTGGTATAAGCTAGATAGATGGCGACATTCATAAGGATCCGGAAAGTCTAAACCTTGTCTATGGTATTCCGAGTAGGATTCTGGGATTGAATGACTGTGACGAGCTTCAAACTCTTGAAGGCTGGGCGTGATGACAAACGCAAAAAAATCAAGGGATTCTATTCCAACCTGATTGAGAACCGACAGATGATTAGCCGTGCTGTGACAGAGCATAGGACCATTTTCACTGAGAGGATGGGATGTAGCCATTGACAACGGTGATGCCCTACATACAGCTTGCCATGGAAAGGAGTAAGAAGGATTGGATGAATGTAATAAGAAAGTAGAGATTCAAGAGGAGCACAGCATCTCCATACGCCTATCCGAAATTCCCACTATTGATTTACATAAGTATTTCTATCCTATTTTATTTAGTAGTCTTATTATTAATTTTCGAAACCTATAACCATTTAATCCGCCTAACTGAGATTTACAAGGTGACCATAGCTTGCTTCATACCAACAATCTCTGTGGGATCGACCCTTACTCACGTAAGGTTTATTACTTGGACGACCCAGTACACTTGCTGGTTAGTTGAACGGAGTTGTGAAAAGAAAGTGCTGAGTTAATAAATGCACATACCAAAGAGCCAATATTGTTGATCACAATTTCGTCCACCACTAGCCAATAGACCGGATGAACCAACAAAGAGAAGAAGGGATGAAGAGGTCGGACGAGCCGAACGTCCCCCTCACACCCCTGAGAGACATGTTCACATGATAAATGGAGGATTTGCAGGAGGAGAAATCTCTAAGTCATCCCGCAAAAAGACACCTCAAAGAAGTGTATCATGTCGAAGAAGGGGATAGATCATCCGACCTCCCCACCATTACCTTCACTCAAGAAGACGCCGCGGGCATCATCCCGGGCATGATGACCCTGTGGTCATTACCATCATACTCGCCAATGCCAATCTCCACCAAACATTGGTAGAGCAAGGAAGCTCTACGGATATCCTGTTCAAATCCACCTTCGACAAACTCGGCCTACAAGAGAAAGAGCTTAGAGCTTATCCAAATAGCTTGTTCAGACTCGGAGACGCCCAAATCCAACCACTTGGGTACATCCCATTGCACACAACATTTGGGAAAGCAACACAATCTAGAATACTAAGCATAGACTACATCGTAGTCGACGTGAGCTCCGCATACAACGCCCTTATAGGTCGGACAACGTTAAATCAGCTCACCGTGGTGGTCTCCACTCCGCACCTATGCATGAAGTTCTCAACTACAGAAGGGATCGCTACTATAAAGGGGGACCAGAAACTCGTGCGACGCTGTTACAATGAAAGCCTAAACCTTAAAGGTGACCCCAGAGGAAAAGAAACCAATTCTATAGAGCTCGGGGGAATCCGAGCTCGTGAGGAACTCTGCCCTCAACCAGATGGTGAGACCGAAGAAGTCCAAATTGGAGATAATCAAGACAAAACAACAAACATAGGGGCGAATCTACGAGGAGACCTAAAGGAGCTACTAACAAAGCTCTTAAGGGATAATTCCGACCTCTTTGCATGGAAGGCCGCAGACATGCCCGATATTGATCCCGGACTAATGTGTCATAAGTTAGCCGTATATCCTGGGTCTCGACCAGCGCAACAGAAGTACAGGAAGCTCAGCCCGGAAAGGTCGTAAGCCGTCGAGGAGCAGGTACAAGACTTGTTGGAAGCAGGGTTCATAAGGGAGGTAAAATACCCATTATGGCTAGCCAATGTAGTATTGGTCAAGAAGTCAAACGAAAAGTGGCGGATGTGCACTGATTACACTGACCTCAACAAAGCCTACCCAAAAGATCCCTACCCACTTCCGAACATAGACACACTAGTCGACGCTTCATCAGGGTATAAGTACCTCTCCTTCATGGATGCTTACTCGGGATACAATCAAATCCCAATGTATCAACCCGACCAGGAGAAAACCTCATTCTTAACCCCAAGAGCAAACTATTGCTATATAGTCATGCCCTTCTGGCTCAAGAACACAGGGGCTACATACCAGAGACTAATGAATAAAGTTTTCGCCAATCACATTAGGAAGCTGATAGAGGTCTATATAAATGACATGCTGGTAAAGACACAAAGAGAGAAAACGTTGTTATCCAACCTCACTTAAGTGTTCAACACCATAAGAAAGCATGAGATGAGACTTAATCCCGCAAAATGCACTTTTGCGGTAAAAGCTAACAAATTCTTGGGCTTCATGCTCACCCAAAGGGGAATTGAAGCAAACTCGGATAAGTGCCAAGCTATACTTTAAATGAAAAGTCCAACCTGTGTCAAAGAGATCCAGCATCTCAATGGAATACTGGCGGCTCTGTCTAGATTCCTAGCTAGATCGGCCTTAAGATATCTCCCTTTCTACGCAACACTAAGGAAAGGGAAAAGGTTTGAGTGGACCACAGAATGTGAACAAGCCTTCCAAGACTTCAAGACATTCTTGGGGCAACCACCTATCTTAACCCGACTAAGAAAAGGTGAGGAACTAATCCTATACTCACCGTAGAAAGTCAAACAATAGCTTTCGCACTAGTCAAAGAAGACGAAAATGGACAACAACCCATCTACTTCATCAGTAAGGCCCTACAAGGGGCTGAAAAGAGAGAGGTCGGCATCGGGAGCAAGAACCTGGACCTGGGCCTTCAAAATTTTATACATGTCGGTCAGACTGCTCACCATATGGCCTTGAAGCTCGGCATAATCGTCTTGAGCAAATTGAAGCCTTTCATCGTTTCCAACAGCTCGGCATAGGTCCGGGTATAGCTCTCCTGAGCTTTCTTGGCCATATCCTCGGCCAGATTAGAAGCCGCCTCCGCTGCAGTAGCTTGAGACTTCTCCCTCTCGACATTAAGCTCCAATTTAGCCACCCTAGCATCTAGCTCGTCTTTCAAAGCCTTAATCCTATCATACTCAGACTTAGCATCCTCCATAAAAGCTTTGGTAGTACGAACGGGGACTTCCGGACAACTTGGGATAAGGTCGCACTAGGATTGGCCATCCAAATACTATTGCCTATTATAAAATCAAGGTGGTGAAGGATTGACACATCGTCAGTCGAAACTTGGCCATAAGGAGAAATCAACTCTGTGACAAAGGCCACACCATCAAACTCTTTATCGTCCAGATTATAAGTCCCAACAGTCTTTTGCTTTTTTGGAGGGGGACCAGCAGTATGGGAGGAGGCAGCACCAGAAGTCATTTGAAGAGGGTCGGAGGGAACTGTCCGAACTCATGGGGTCGGGATGATCTTCCTCGGACCCTGAGACTCAGCTACCGGCTTCTTGGGAGGCAACTATTCCGAAGAGCCCTCCCCCGAAGCCTTCCTTGACAAGTTCTGGGCAGCCACCACCTTTTTTGTCTTACAAAAGATTTTCATTGAATTAGAAGAGCTCACCATTTCTGAAAAAGAAGCCAAGAAAATAGTTACGCAGGAGAAGAAAAAAAGACTCGGTAAGGTCCTTTCCAGTTTGCTGCCAGCTTTCCTTCTCCAGGTCGAGTTGTTCCGATGTCATTTCGGATTAGGATGAGGTCGTTCTCAGTGAAAGCTCGCTGTATTACCTTTTGATTGCATCTGGAAGCCATTCGTCATTTTAATGCCTCTTCCCTAATTCGAGCTCTTTCTCAGACTTCTGAAAGTAGGTCGAGCTCTTCCCTTTGAAGTTGGGAGTTGGCTTCTTCGCTATAGTAGATCACTCTAGGCGACCTTTCTTTTATCTCCACTGGGATCATTGCCTCCATTCCATACGCTAATCGGAAGGGTGATTCCTTTGTGGTGGAATGTGGCGTTGTTCGATATGCCCATAAGACTTGTGAGAGTTCCTCGGCCCAGGCTCCCTTTGCATCCTGTAATCTCCATTTCAGCCCAGCCAGTATGACTTTGTTGGCAGCTTCAGCTTGTCCATTGGCTTGGGAAGGTTCTACGAAGGTGAATTGTTGTTTTATATTTAAGTCAGCCGCTAGCTTTCTAAAGCATGTATCTGTGAACTGGGTACCATTGTCTGTGGTGATGGAGTATGGAACCCCAAACCTTGTGACGATGTTTCTATATAGGAATTTTCGACTTCTTTGTGCAGTGGCGTTAGCTAGGGGTTCTGCCTTAATCCACTTTGTGAAGTAGTCTATTCCCACTATGAGGAATTTGACTTATCCATCTCCTTGAGGAAAGGGTCCGAGAAGATCGAGTCCCCATTTTGTGAATGGCCAAGGTAAGGTTATGCTGATGAGCTCCTCTGGTGGGGCGATGTGAAAGTTGGCATGTTTCTGACATGATGAACATGTCTTTACAAATTCTATGGCTTCCTTTTGTAAAGTTGGCCAATAAAATCCTGCCCGAAGTACTCTTTTGGTGAGTGCCTGTGCTCCGAGATGATTGCCACAAATGCCACTGTGCACTTCTTCTATGACTTCCTTTGTGTTGGAAGTCGGCACTCATTTTAGCAATGGTATTGAAATCCCTCTTTTGTATAGAGTATTATTTATGATAGTGTAGTATTGTGCCTCCCGTTTCAACCTCTTTGCCTCCTTTTCCTCTGTGGGGAGTGGTTCTGTTTTTAGGTAATTAATTATGGGAGTCATCCATCCTTGATCTTGACCTGTTATGGCCAGGACTTTTTCTCCTTCTGAGATTGATGGATTCTGCAGAATTTCTTGGATGAGGCTTCTATTGTTGCCCCCTGGTTTGGTGCTGGCTAGTTTTGAGAGTATGTTGACTCGGGAATTCTGTTCTCGGGGTATGTGACGGACCTCATATTCTCCGAATTGTCTAAGCTGTTCCCTAGTTTTGTCCAAGTACTTTTTCATGGTGGGATCTTTGGCTTGGTAGCTTCCTGCTATTTATTAAGTGACTACTTGTGAGTCGCTGAAGATGATAAGCTTTTGAGCTCCAACCTCCCTAGCCAGCTTCAAACCAGCTAGTAGTGCCTCATATTCCGCTTAGTTGTTTGAGGCAGGGAACCCGAATCTGAGGGAGAGTTTGATTTGGGTTCCCTGGTCACTTTCAATTATCACACCCGCGCCGCTTCCAGTTTTATTTGAGGAACTGTCCACGTAGAGATTCCAGTTTTATTTATATCTGGAGGAGGCATCGACCAGTGCGTTGATGCTTGGGAGTGGATAAGAATCTTTTGGGTAGGCTTTGTTGAGATCGGTGTAGTCGGTGTACATTCGCCACTTCCATTTAATTTTTTCATCAAGACGATGTTAGCAAGCCATAGTGGGTATTTGACTTCTCTTATGAATCCTGCCTCCAGTAGAGCTTGTACTTGCTCTTTCACAGCTTGAGAGCATTCTGGTCCGAGCTTTCTACGCCTCTGCTGCACTGGCCGAGATCCTGGGTAGACTGCTAGCTTATGGCACATTAACTTGGGATCTATGCCTGGCATGTCTGCGGCCTTCCACGCAAAGAGGTCAATGTTATCTCGTAGGAACTGTACGAGTGATTCTTTTATGTCTCCTTTTAGGAGTGTACCAATATTGGTCGTTTGGTCCGGGGTATCCCTGATCTGGACTTTCTCTATTTCACCTTCAGGTTGTGGGCGGAGTTCTTCCTGCCTCTGAACTCCACCGAATTCGATTATGTGGAATTCTTCTCCTCTGCCTCTGAGGTTTAGACTTTCGTTGTAATAGTGGTGCGCCATCTTCTGATCTACTTTTATCGTAGCTATCCCCCTACAGTTGGGAATTTCATATATAGATGTGGAGTTGAGACTATTGCACCGAGCTGATTCAATGTTGTCCAACATATTAGGGAATTATAGGCTGAACTTACGTTGACTACGATGTAATCTATCTTGAGTGTTCTTGACTGGTTTCCTTTTCTGAAAGTTGTGTGTAACGAGATGTATCCCATCGGTTGAACCGGGGTATCTCCTAGTCCGAACAGGCTGTTCGGATATGCTTTGAGTTCTTTTTCTTCCAAGCCGAGCTTGTCGAAGGCAGTTTTGAATAAGATGTCGGCGGAGCTCCCTTGGTCTATCAGCGTGCGATGGAGATTTACGTTTGCCAGTATAATAGTGATGACCATGGGATCGTCGTGTCCTGATGTGATGCCAGATGCGTCTTCTTTGGTGAAAGTAATCGCAGGGATGTCGGGTGCTTCCTCCTTCCCTTCAACATGGTATACGTCTTTGAGATATCTTTTGCGAGATGATTTGAAGATTCCTCCCCCGGAAAATCTACCGTGTATCATGTGGACATGTCTTTCTAGTGTACGAGGTGATCGCTCAGTTTGTCCAACATCTTCTGCTCTTCTTTTTCTTTGCTCATCATCACGGGTGGCCAGATATCGATCCAGCTTTCCTTCTCTTACTAGTTTTTCTATGATATTTTTTAAATCGAAACACTCATTGGTGGAATGCCCGCAGATCCGATGATATTCACAATATTCAGCCCGATTTCCTCCTCCTTTTTTGCCTTTGAGTGGCCGAGCTGGGGATATTTTTTTAGTGTTGCAAACCTCTCTATAGACATCCACAAGAGACACCCGAAGGGGGTGTAATTGTGGTATTTTTTGATTTTTTCTCCATGTCGATCTTCCTTCTTTTTGGATTCTTTGTCCTTATCCCGGGAGGTGAACCCGGCTTTCGAGGTCTCTCCTAGTCGGGAGTTTTCCTCCATGTTAATGTACTTCTCTGCTCGTTCTTGCACTTCGTTCAGATATGTGGGGTGTTTTTTTGATATAGATTGACTAAAAGGTCCTTCTCGCAAGCCATTGATGAGGCCCATAATGGCGGCCTCTGTTGGTAGGTTCTGTATGTCCAGGCACATTTTGTTGAATCTTTTCATGTAGTTACGGAGGGCCCATTCTCCTTGCCTGATTCCTAATAGACTTGGAGCGTGCTTAGCCTTGTCTTTTTGGATGGAGAATCTGGCCAAAAATTTCTCGACCAAGTCGTCGAAACTCGAGATGGACCTAGGAGGTAGATTGTCGAACCATCTAATTGCCATCTTTGTTAAAGTAGTCAGAAAGGCTTTGCAACGAACTGCATCTGAGGCGTCGGTGAGGTACATTCTACTTCTGAAATTGTTGAGATGATGGCCAGGACCTGTAGTGCCGTCGTATAAGGTCATATCTGGGAGTTTAAAGTCCTTTGGGATTTTGGTCTTCATGATCTCCTTGGTGAATGGATCTTGTTCCTTGCGAGAGTTGTCCTCATGAGGGGATCGGTTGGCTTTGGTCTTGAGATCAGCTTCGAGTTTTAGGAGTTTATCCTCCAATTCCCGGCGTTGCCTTATCTCCCTTTGTAGGTCTTTCTTAGCCTCTCGTTGATGTAAAGCTTCTTTTTCTAGTTGTTTTAAACGGTCTTGGAGTGCCTCCATGGCTCCCGCGTTTGGAGAATTCTTTTCGTTGTTAAGTTGAGGACTATCCTTTGGTGTACTGTCCGCATTTTTGTGCGGCATTCTATCCTCTAGACCTGAATCATGGTCGTTATCATGGTCGTCCGCCATAGTGATGGGATGACTTCCAGGTTCCCCGGCAACGGCACCAATGTTCCGAGGGTTACCTGAAACTGTAGGTTGATCTCGAATGAGATCTTTTGTACTGGCTAGAGTTGTTGTGTCCGACTTGTCGGGCTTGGTGATGATGCTAATTCTTTGACACCGGAGGGTGGTGGTACCTGCAAGGGACTCCGATGCTTAAGTTAGCAAGGGTATTAAGCATGTTTTTAGTAGAATCAGAGTATGAGTTATACCTGGGTGCTCCACTGTATTTATAATGGTGTAAAGCGACCTTTTTGGATAAGATAAGTTAGTTATCTTATATTATCTTTATCTTTCAAGTGAGATCATCTTATCTTCAAAGGAACTCTCCTTCTCTCTGTAGGCTTAGGCTGCCTTACGTTCTGGGGTGCGGTCCTCCAATTGGGCCCTTTTTGGGATTTCCTGGTGATTTGGCCGAGCTCTCTGAGAAGAGGTCGGATCGTCCTGACCTGAAGAGGTCGTTCGCTTTGTCTGTAGAACATTTCGGGTCGGACAGTGCGACCCAGGGTATGAACAACTCCCTTGGCCTCTAAAGTGTCACAGAACTACTGGAAGTTAAAGAGGAACTTGTTTGGATCTTCCTGTGGAAGTCCATAAAACTGGCATTTTTGCCTTGATAGTAGGATCTGGTCTAGGTTGACCTTAAAGTCATCTGGGTCAATAGGAATATTAAATAAATAAGAACCTTGAGGTTTCCTATTTTGAAGATTCCCTTTTGGATCCATAGTGAGTTCAATGTTCCGGCATACATAAACAGGAAAAAGAAAACAAGAAAGAAGAAAAATGGGAGCTCTATGTCAAAGAATAGAGAACTCCCAATGAGATGTAATTAAGAAAGGAAAGAAGAATAAAGATAGAAGAAGGAGAAGAAGAAACAAGAGATTAATTCGAATAGAAGTAAAGAAGAGAAGAATTAGAAGTAGAAAAGATAAATAAGAATTAAACCATTTTTGTTTTTATTTTATTTATTAATTAATTTTTGAAAATCAAGGTTAATAATTTAAAAAGAATTGAAAATTAGTTAGTGAATTTTCGAAAATAGAAGAGAGAGAAGAAGAAGGAATTTTCAAAAATTAAGAGTTAGTTAGGAAGTTTTGAAAAAAATGAGAGAGAAGATAAATAATTAATTAAGAGAAGAATTGAATTCAAAATAAAATAAGAGATAAGATAGGAAAAGATTTGAAATTAAAATTTGAAATTAAAAAGATTAGAAAAGATAAGATGAGAAATCAAAAAGATTTGAAAAAGATTTGATTTTAATATTTGAGATTAGAAAAGATAAGATAAGAATTTGAAAAGATTTGAAAAAGATAAGATTTTGAATTTTGAAAGGATTTGATTTTTGAAAATTGAAAACTAAGATAACATAAGATAAGATAAAAATTTAAAATTGAAATCTAAATTTTTAGATGTAATTTTCGAAAATTAAGTTAGTTTTAAGATAGAAAAGATATTTTTTATTTTTTTATTTTTTTTGAATTTAATGTGGAGAGAGGAAAAAAAAGTAAAAGACACAAAACTTAAAATTTTTAGATCTAATGTCCCAAGTTTTCAAAAATTTGAAGGAGAAACACAATGGGACACCAAACTTAAAAATTTTAAGATAAAAACACAAAGAAAAACAAGAACACTTCGAAGATTGATAAGAACACCAATAACAAGACTCAAGAAAATCAAAGAACACAAGAACATATAAAGGACACCAAACTTAAAATTTTTAGAAAACTAAACATAAAATTTTCAAAAATTAAAAGAAAAACAAAAAGAAGACACGAAACTCAAGGATTTGACACAAGATTTAAACAAAGAAAATATTTTTGAAAAATTTTTTGAAAGAAAGATTCCAAAAAATCGAAAATTGCAATAAGAACAAAAACAAAGACTCAAACAAAAACAAAGATTAATAAAGGAAGCTAAGGATTCTTGAAAATAAAAATTTTGAAAAAAGTTTTTGGAAAAGTTTTAAAATTTTTGGAATTGAAAAACAAGAACAGGTAAGAGTCAAACCAAGAACGAAGATTAAACAAAGAAAAGACAAATATTCTGTGAAAAAGGTTTTTAATTTTTTTTCAAAAAAGAAGAAGAAAACAAAAATTAAAAGACTCAAATAAAATAAAAATTACCTGATCTAGGGAGCAAGACAATCCGTCAGTTTGTCCAAACTCGAACAATCCCCAGAACGGTGCCAAAAACTTGGTGCACAAATCCCCACACTTCGTACAGCTGTACCAGCAAGTGCACTGGGTCGTCCAAGAAATACCTGAGCGAGTCAGGGTCGATCCCACAAGGATTGCACATTCAAGCAAGCTATGGTTATCTTTCAGGGCTTAGTCAGGCAAGTCAGAAGGTTTGGTTATGTTCTGAAGAAAAGGGGAAACTATTCATAATTTGTATTTGTGAATTGGAATGAAATCAGTTGGATTGAGACAAGGGCAATCAGTAATAGAAATATAGTTGAGAATTGGAGTTGCTTAGCCTTTCTGAATTGACTCTGGTATTACTGTCTTCTTTGATTGTGAGTGATCTTTTCAATGGCAGACTGTAAGTGATTAATGATGACTTGCATCTTTTACCTTTTTTACCTATCTAAAAGTACCATAAAAAGAACATACATTCATTATTTCAATGCAATTTTATGAATCAAATGATAGATATTATGGTACATTGCTTTGAAATGGGTTTATGTTGAATTTCAGGTGAAAAGAGCTACAAAAAGGGGAGAAAACAACAAAACAAAGCTGGGCGTGTGAAACTGGCGTGCCACTTTAAACAAACGCCAGGAGTTGGGCATGGCACGCCAGTATCATTTTCCAGAGAGCAATATTGAAGGCCACAAAAGGGATGTGGCACGCCAAGCTGGGCGTGGCACGCCAAGTCCATCACAACTACTTGGGCGTGCCACTTGGTATGAAAGATGTGGCACGCCAGCTCTAAACCATTACTTGGGCGTGCCACTTGAAGACCCAGGCGTGGCACGCCAAGCTAAAAGAACCACCATAAGGTGGGCGTGCCACTTGAGCATGAAGGCATGGCACGCCAATTCAAGTTTCCATAAGAGAGATTGAAGACCCAAACACTTGGGCGTGCCACTTGATGTCGAAGGCGTGGCACGCCAACTCTAATCCAACACTTGGCCGTGCCACTTGAGGACCCAGGCGTGGCACGCCAAGCTTGAAGGGACACACCAATATGGGCGTGCCACTTGAATACCAAGGCGTGACATGCTAGTACAACCTTCCAAAGAAGGAGGTAGTGGGCCAAACATATGGGCGTGCCACTTGGTATCGAAGGCGTGGCACGCCAGCTACCATTTCCCACTTGGGCGTGCCACTTGAGCCTCAGGCGTGGCATGCTAGCATCATCATTTAAGAAGAAGACTTGGGCGTGCCACTTGAGCTTTAAGGCGTGCCACGCCAAGACTTGGAGATCATGGGCGTGCCACTTGAGTTTTGGGCGTGGCACGCCAACGAAGAAACCAAGCACACATAATGGGCGTGGCACGCCAGACTCTGGGCGTGCCACGCTAGTTCAATTTTCCAGAGAAGAGAAGAAGAAGGAAAAGGCCTGGGTGTGCCACTTGGGCTCGAAGGCGTGGCATGCCAAGCTAACCAAGGTTTAAAAAAGCCTAGGCGTGCCAGTTTGGCTCGAAGGCGTGGCATGCTAGGCTAACCAAGGTTTAAAAAAAAGCCTTGGCGTGCCACTTGGGCTCGAAGGCATGGCACGCCAGGAAGTTTAGCACATGTAGCGTGCCACTTGGGGAGCTGGGCGTGGCACGCCAAGCCAAAATCATTGGCTAGGCGTGGCACACCACTCAAGCACCAGTCACACACCTAGCCTGGAGAGTCACGTTTTTGGAGTTTCTCTTTCCCTCCAGTTGTAATTTTCTTTTCTCTTTTGTATTTTCTTAATTCTAATGCTAGAAGTAGTATAAATAACCCTTAAAAGTACTGAGAAAGGGTTGTTGAGTAGTAGTTTTGTTGAAGTTTAGTTAGATTTACTTTTTACATCATCTCTTCCATCTCTTGTACTTTTCTTTTAAGCCATGAGTAGCTAAATTCCCTCTCATTGAGAGAGGGAGTTCTGTTGTACTTGATGGATTAATAATTGTGAATTTCTTCTTCTTTTCATCTTCTCTTTGATTTGCTAGAAGGAATTTCGTTTTAATGTTAGTGTTCAATCATCTTGGGAAAGAGGTTGAATGTAAAATGGGTTTCATGGGAACCTTGGAAAAGGAAACATGAAACCATGCTTGAAATCCCTTCTTACACTTGAGTAGAATCTGGGTTTTGGTGATTGGATATGGTGACATATAATCCACCCACTACTTGTATCTATAAGGATGTGTGGTATAACCAGGGACCAATCATATCTCTCTTCATGAGCAATTAGACCAAGGAATTGGCTGATTATCAAGATTTGAGAGATTGAGTCACCAAGAGATTAGGGCTCAATCAATCATGATTGTCAAGAGGTCAATGAGTTGCATGATTGAAGATGAGATGAGCTGGAGTTAATCCAAAGAGAACAACATCTCCTGATCTCAATGAACTTCCCCTATTCTTATCTTCCACAATCTTTATAAGCCTTCTTTACATTCTGATAATCCCCATTCCCATTTACAATTAAGTCATTTATGTTTCTGCACTTTACATTCTTGCCATTTCTTTTTCTGCACCATACTGCTTTTCTTTATTTTTGAGTCATTTATATTCCTGCCCGTTTACAATTTTGCAATCACACTCTATATTACTTAGCTTGATTGATTAAAATTGCTCAAATCTACCAATCTCTGTGGATACGATCCCACTCCATTGTGGGTTATTACTTGACGATAATTTTGGTGCGCTTGCCAATAGAACGGATTCATCACTTTTATATGGAGAGTGAAATCTGGTCATCAAGTTTTATGGCGCCGTTGCCAGGGATTAGTTTGAATTTGACAATGACTAAATTGATGGGAAGCTAGATTAAGCACTTTCATTACCTTGTTAATCCTTTTTCTGTTCTTTAATTTTCCCCTTTTCTATTTTGTTTCATTTTTTACTTGGATCATTTTAGCTATTCATTGTTCATATTTCCAATTTTTTTCTTACTGCTCCATTAACTGTTTGATTAATTGCATGAACCAAACTAACCACTAACCTCAACAAGAGTTCTTACTTCACTTGTCCTCTGCTTGCTGTTGTTGAATGTATGACAGGTAGAAGGGGAGAAACTTCATCCTCCTTCGATAGTGAACCTGAGAATACCTTCCTTAGATTAAGGAGGGAAGCAAAAGGCAAAGGCATAATTGGAGAGGAAGTAGTGAAGGAAGATTTGAGAGCTACTATGGAGGAAGAGGTGCATAACCATGTTGGAAAAGATGTTAGAAATCATGTTGGGCAAGAGAGGAGAGTCTTAGGCTTCTGTATCAACCCAAACCTAGGAAACTATGGCAGTAGCATCCTGAAGCTAACAATTTATGCTAACAACTTTGAGTTGAAACCTCAACTCATCACACTTGTCCAGAATAATTGTTCATATCCGCCCAAGAGGACCCAAACCAACATCTCACTACATTCTTGAGGATTTGCGACACTGTAAAGTCCAATGGCATACACCCTGACACCTACAATCTACTTTTGTTTTCTTTTTCTCTCAGAGATAAGGCAGCAAAGTGGTTAGAAGAATTTCCCAAGGAGAGCTTGACCACTTGGGATGAGGTTATGAACAAGTTTCTAGCAAGATTCTACCTTCCACAGAGAGTCAATAGATTGAGAACTGAGGTGTAAACCTTCAGACCGCAAGATGGTGAAACACTTTATGAGGCCTTGGAGAGGTTCAAAGACTTGACGAGGAATTGCCCTCCGGATATGTTCAACGAATGGGTTCAACTACACATCTTCTATGAAGGGTTATCGTATGAAGCAAAGAAAGTTGTGGACCACTCTTCAGGGGGTTCACTCAGCAAGAAGAAAAACATTGAAGAAGCCATAGATGTTATTGAGATTATAGCCGAAGATGAGTACTTCTATGCTTCAGAAAGAGCTCAAAAGAAATGAGTGCTGGAACTCAATTCTATGGATGCCTTGTTGGCACAGAACAAGATGATTGTTGCACAATTTGCAGCCCTAACAAAGAAGGTGAAAGCAAGCCAAGTCTCAACTGTCCAAGCTCAAGCACCACCACAAGAAGGAGATGCACCAGAGGCTGAATATGAATGGGAGCAGAAAAATTATGTGAACAATCCCTCTAGACCACCATATGATCCAAACTCCAAGACATATAACCAAGGTTGAGAGAACCACCAAAATTTTGGGTGGGGAAACCAACAAAACCATAGCCAAGACCACAAACCATACCACTCTAACCAACACAACAACCACAACCCCAATCATCAATCAAGCAACAACAGACCCTATCACAACTCACAAAATACATCATATCACTCTCACAGCAAACACACAACAACCACCACCAAGATACATCAACCTCCACCATGCAACCATGTGAAACCAGCAGTAATTTCTCATAATTCGAGGCAGCCATAGCACAATTATCAGCACAACTGACTAAAACTATTTCCACTATTCTGGAGAGACAACTACAGGCTAAAAGAAAGATAGATGCAAACCAAGAAGAGTTCAGATCCAACATAAAGAATCAAGGGACAGCAATTTCAAAATTGGAGGCACAAGTAGGGAGTTTGTCTAAACAAATACCCATGCCCACACATACCTTTCCTAGTGATACCATGGCTAACCCGAGGGGGGAATGCAAGGCCATAATACTAAGAAGTGGAAAAGTTGTAGAAGAAGCATCCCCAAGTCAAAGCCATAAAGAAGAAGGAGCTGCAAGGGAACCTGAAACCAAGAAGGAAGAAGAGACCCATGCACCATCCTCACCAAAGCATGTCCTGAAGCCTTATGTGCCAAAGGCACCCTATCCACAAAGGCTGAGGAAGGATGGGAAAGACAGCCAGTTCTCTAGATTCCTAGAAATCTTCAAGAAGCTCCAGATCAACATACCTTTTACTGAGGCATTAGAGCAAATGCCACTCTATGCCAAGTTTTTAAAGGAGCTCATAACAAGGAAGAGGAATTGGGGAGAAAAGGAAACTGTAGTGCTCACTGAGGAGTGTAGTACCATAATGCAAAAGAAGCTCCTCCAGAAATTGAAAGATCTTGGGAGCTTCTAAATCCCCTGTATCATTGGGGATATGAACATTGAGAAGGCACTATGTGATCTAGGAGCCAGCATCAACCTCATGTCTTTGGCCATGATGAAGAGGATGAGAATAGAAGAAGTAAAACCCACAAGAATGGCCCTTTAACTAGCAGACAGGACCTTCAAATTTTCCTATGGCGTGGTGGAGGATTTGTTGGTAAAAGTGGGAGAGTTCATCTTCCCAGCTGACTTTGTTGTGCTTGACATGGAAGAGGAAGCCAACACATCAATCATCCTAGGAAGGCCATTCCTAGCTATAGCTGGAGCCATAATTGATGTTCAAAAAGGGGAACTAGTCTTGAGATTACATGAGGAGAAAATGGTTTTCAATGTCTTCAAGGCAATGAGCTACCCCAAGGAATCCATTGGAGAATGCATGATGGTGGTCACAATTGAAAATCTCATTCAAGGAGTCCTAGGGGAAGAACAATGTGAAGAAATCAAAGAACAATATCAACTAACCTCATGTGGTGAGCTACCACTAGAGACTATGAAAGAACCAATCATGCTAGACGAGACAAGAAAATTGGAAGTGGAGGCACCAAAATTGGAGTTGAAAACTCTGCCTTCAAACTTGAAATATGCTTAATTGGGTGACAACAACACATACCTAGTGATCATCAGTTCAAGTCTAAATAAGGAACAAGAAGAAGAGCTAATCCAAGTGCTGAAGCAACACAAAGATGCTATTGGATGGACACTTGCAGATTTAAAAGGGATCAGTCCTTTAATGTGTATGCATAAAATCCTACTTGAGGAAGGTGCGAAGCCCTCAAGACAACAATAGAGAAGGATAAATCCAACAATGAATGAAGTAGTCTAACAATAAGTGCTGAAGCTGTGGCAAGCAGGGGTAATTTACCCAATTTCAGACAGTCCCTGGGTAAGCCAGGTGCAAGTAGTTCCCAAGAAAGGAGGGATCACTGTTGTGCTAAATGAGAAAAATGAATTAATACCAACAAGAACAGTGACTGGCTGGCTGGTGCACGAAATTGTGATCATCAACAATGGCGCCAAAAACTTGGTAGCGCTCTCAAACGTGAATCACACCTTGTCACAACTCCGCACAACTAACCAGCAAGTGCACTGGGTCGTCCAAGTAATACCTTACGTAAGTAAGGGTCGATCCAACGGAGATTGTTGGTATGAAGCAAGCTATGGTCATCTTGTAAATCTCAGTTAGGTGGATTTAAATGGTTTATAGTGGTTTTCAAAAATAATAATAAATAAAGCATTAAAATAAAGATACAGATACTTATGTAATTCAATGGTGGAAATTTCAGATAAGTGTATAGAGATGCTTGTTCCTGTTGAATCTCTGCTTTCCTACTGCTTTCATCCAATTCTTCATATTCCTTTCTATGGCAAGCTGTATGTAAGGCATCACCGTTGTCAATGGCTACATCCAATCCTCTCAGTGAAAATGGTCCAAATGCTCTATCACAGCACGACTAATCATCTGTCGGTTTTTGATCATGTCAGAATAGAATCCATTGATTCTTTTGCGTCTGTCACCACGCCCAACAATCGCGAGTTTGAAGCTCGTCACAGTCATTCAATCCTTGAATCCTACTCAGAATACCACAGACAAGGTTTAGACTTTCTGGATTCTCAAGAATGGCCGCCAATAATTCTAGCTTATACCACGAAGATTCTGATCAAGGAATCCAAGAGATATGCGCTCGGTCTAAGGTAGAACGGAAGTGGTTGTCAATCACACATTTGATGACAGGTCATCTTAGCCTAGTTTCACTAGTCTTTTTCTTTTGTTTTCAATATATTTTATGCACTTTCTTGAGCCATAAGTAAGCCAATTGGGTAGAATTTCATGTTTCTTTTGATTCAATCAACCATGGATAAATTGACGCATTTTCATGAGATTTTGTGCTATAATTGTCATATATTATGAAAGAGAAACAATCTCATGATTTTGAGCATAGCTTTGATGCTTTTGATTGATTGATGATAGGTGAAAAAGCTTTGAAGAAGGTTGAAGAAAAGAAGATGGCAAGGGCAAAAAGGAGGACTCACGTTTGAGCTAAAGTTTGCCTCAAACTTAAGCTCAAACGTGAGGAGAAGCATCATCTCACCCAGGGAGGCCAAAAGCTTGCGCCAACGTTTGCCTCAAACTTGAGGTCAAACGTTGGCTTGCAAAATTTCATCCTGGAGCCATCAAAAGCTTGCGCCAACATTTGCCTCAAACTTGAGGTCAAACATTGGCCACAAGCAGCAAGGAAAACCAACCTTGGAGCAAGCAAAAGCTTGCGCCAACGTTTGCCTCAAGCTTGAGGTCAAACGTTGGCGCCATATTAGCAAGGAAGAGCACTTTGTTTGAAGCCTTGGATAAGCCAACGTTTGCACCAACGTTTACCTCAAACGTTGGGCCAAACGTTGGCCAAAAGAGAAGTAATGGATGAACCACGTTTGAGCTCACGTTTGACCTCAAACGTTGAGCCAAACGTGGATGGCAGCACAAAGGGGCAATCTGCTAAAAAAGGACTCAAGCTTAAATGGTTCATGGTCCGGTTCACAAGTGGGTTTTTTCCCAACACCAAGAGCAATCAACAGAGGCTTTTGTCAACCCAATTCCATCAAGAGCAAGGGCCCAATTCAAGGCTTGAAGATCATTTAAAGAGAGTGTATAAATAGCTTAGAATTTAAGTTTTTCGATAGCTTTTTCGGAGAGAGATTTCTTTGGAGAATTTTTAGAGAGCTTTCCTTTTTGTTTTGCTGGGTACTTTTGGAGAGCTTTTGGGTTAGGAGTTATTTTTGGAGATTCTGAGTCTATGATCACGGTTTTTTACCGTGACCAAAACAAAAAAGCTATGGTCACGGTTTTAAGAAAAAGGGTGACCATAGAGTGCATATGGTCACTGTTTTTTAAAAAAGGGTGGCCTAAAAGGGTCTATGGTCACGGTTTTGGGGGGTGACCTAAAGGAGTCTATGGTCACGATTTTTTACAGTGACCAAAAAAGGTCTATGGTCACGGTTTTTCAAAAAAGGGTGACCTAAAAGGGTCTATGGTCACGGTTTTGGGGGTGACCTAAAGTGGTCTATGGTCACGGTTTTGGGGGTGACCTAAAGGGGTCTATGGTCATAGTTTTTTACAGTGACTAAAAAGGGTCTATGGTCACGGTTTTTCAAAAACGGTGACCTAAAAAGGTCTATGGTCACGGTTTTGAGGGGTGACCTAAAGTGGTCTATGGTCACGGTTTTGGGGGTGGCCTAAAAGAGTCTATGGTCACGGTTTTGGGGGGTGGCCTAAAGGGGTCTATGGTCACGGTTTTAGTGAGTGGCCTAAAAGAGTCTATGGTCACGGTTTTTTGAAAGGGTGACCTAAAAGGGTCTATGGTCACGGTTTTTGAAAGTGACCTAAAAGTATCTATGGTCACGGTTTTTGAGAGTGACCTAAAGGTATCTATGGTCACAGTTTTTTAGAGTGACCTAAAAGTATCTATGTTCTATTTGCTTAAATATGAAAGCTAATTATTTTATTTAAATAAATTATCTTTATTATTATTTAATTTATATTAGCAAATCCATTTTTAAGAATATAATTAATTTAATGTATATACATACGGTGCAAAAAAATGATTACATCGACGTTCAATTTTTTGTATTGCCACACCTTAAAAACTACTCAAACCATTCAACATCCATTACAAAAATTGAATAAATACAAGTATTTTTATTAAATGGCATGACAGTTACATTCTTAACTCTTAAGTAATTATTATTTTTATAAATTTTAATAAATTCCATTCACATAAATTTTCATGTAAAATTAGATAGCCAATTAAGTTTTTTTGTAATCAACACTTTCGTGTGTGTCTGTTTGTGTGCATTTCCATTATATTGTTACTATATATAAAATATGAAATCTTCATCTTCGTTGTGGATTTTTCTTATTAATAATGTGATGATTAATTTTAGAAAAATCAATAAAAAAATGGATTTTTCTTATTAATAATGTGATGATTAATTTTAGAAAAACCAATAAAAGAAATGTATTTAACTGTACAATCTCATTTTAACTTATACTGATATGTTTGTATTGTCTTATAATGTTATTATCTAATTGGAAAAGTGAGTGCATCTAATTAAAGAGTGTCCCCCCGAAATTTTCCCATTCCCTCCCCGAATTTTCCCATTCCCTCCTCATCATCTTCTAAGTTCCTAAGTTAGGGTTAAAAGAAATAAGAGAACCATAGTGCCTGCCCAGCCATGCGCACCCTCCTCCCCTCTCTCGTCGTTTCAATGCCCGTCCGTTAGAAGCCATCGCTCCTCTCTTCACAAAGACACAAACCCATCGCTCCTCTCTTCTTCTCTGAGAACCATAGTCCATAGAAGCCACAAATCGAATAGCTGCTGCATGCGTCCTGTAGCCACCGCAGCGATGGGTTCGACCACCACAGCCCCTGATGAGCGGATAATTTATACGCTTTTTGGCATTGTTTTTAGTATGTTTTTAGTATGATCTAGTTAGTTTTTAGTATAGTTTTATTAGTTTTTAGTTAAAATTCACTTTTCTGGACTTTACTATGAGTTTGTGTGTTTTTCTGTGATTTCAGGTATTTTCTGGCTGAAATTGAGGGTCCTGAGCAAAAATCTGATTCAGAGGCTGAAAAGGACTGCAGATGCTGTTGGATTCTGACCTCCCTGCACTCGAAGTGGATTTTCTGGAGCTACAGAAGCCCAATTGGCGTGCTCTCAACGGCATTGGAAAGTAGACATCCTGGGCTTTCCAACAATGTATAATAGTCCATACTTTGCCCGAGATTTGATGGCCCAAACTGGCGTTGCAAATCAGCCTCAGAAATTCCAGCGTTTAACGCTGGAACTGGCATAAAACTTGGAGTTAAACGCCCAAACTGGCATAAAAGCTGGCGTTTAACTCCAAAAAAGGTCTCTACACGAAAATGCTTCATTGCTCAGCCCAAGCACACACCAAGTGGACCCAGAAGTAGATTTTTTCGTCATTTACTCATTTCTGTATACCCTAGGTTACTAGTTTACTATTAATAGGATCTTTTGACATTGTATCTGTACCTCATGACACTTTACACGTTTCTTTGTGTACTTTCCACGGTATGAGTCTCTAAACCCCATGGTTGGGGGTGAGGAGCTCTGCTGTATCTTGATGGATTAATGCAATTACTACTGTTTCTTATTCAATCATGCTTGCTTCCATTCTAAGATATCACTTGTTCTTAACTCGGATGAATGTGATGATCCGTGACACTCATCATATTCTCAACTATGAACGTGTGCCTGACAACCACCTCCGTTCTACCTTAGATTGAGAAGATATCTCTTGGATTCCTTAATCAGAATCTTCGTGGTATAAGCTAGAACTGATGGCGGCATTCAAGAGAATCCGGAAGGTCTAAACCTTGTCTGTGGTATTCTGAGTAGGATTCAATGATTGAATGACTGTGACGTGCTTCAAACTCCTAGCAGGCGGGGCGTTAGTGACAGACGCAAAAGAATCAATGGATTCTATTCCGGCCTGACCGAGAACCGACAGATGATTAGCCATGCTGTGACAGAGCATAGGAACGTTTTCACTGAGAGGATGGGAGGTAGCCACTGACAACGGTGAAACCTTACATACAGCTTGCCATGGAAGGAGTCTTGCGTGTTTGATGAAGAAGACAGTAGGAAAGCAGAGATTCAGAAGATGGAGCATCTCCAAAACCTCAACCTATTCTCCATTATTGCATAACAAGTACTTATTTCATGTTCTTTTGCTTTTCACAATCAATCCTGATAATTTCTGACATCCTAACTAAGATTTACAAGATAACCATAGCTTGCTTCAAGCCGACAATCTCCGTGGGATCGACCCTTGCTCACGCAAGGTATTACTTGGACGACCCAGTGCACTTGCTGGTTAGTTGTGCGGGATTGCAAAAGTGTGATTGCAATTTTGTGCACCAAGTTTTTGGCGCCGTTGCCGGGGATTGTTCGAGTTTGGACAACTGACGGCTTATCTTGTTGCTTAGATTAGGACTGTTTTTGTTTTTTTTATTGGTTTAGAGTCTTTTAGTTGAGTCTAGTTTCATATTCTAAGTTTGGTGTCAATTGCATGCTCTTATTTTCCTTTTAATTTTTCGAATTTGCATGTCTTTAGTTCCTTTTTGATCCGTAAAAGTTCTAAGTTTGGTGTCCTCTTTGTGTTTTTCCCTTAAAATTTTCGAAAAATTAGTGTTTGATTTTCTAAAAATTTTAAGTTTGGTGTCTTTTTGTGTTTTTCTCTTTCCTCTTTTTAAAAAAAAATCAAATCTTTTTCATAAAATTTTTTTTCAATCATATCTTTTTAATTGCTATTTTCAAAACTTTTTAATTACTTAATTGATTCAGTTCTCAATTTGCTTTGATCTTATTTTCTTTTTGATTTTCAAATTTTTATTTTAATTTTCTTTTGTTTTATTTTTTTTTTCGTTTAATTCAAAAAAAAAAACAAAATTTATCTATTTGCAATCATTATCATTTCTCTTTTGTCCATTATGGACCTAAGTGGGATTGATCAGTCCAAAAAGACTCTGGGGTCATATGCTAACCCCATTACAGCTGCATATGGGAGTAGCATCTGTACACCTCCCATCAAAGCAAGCAGCTTTGAGCTAAATCCTCAACTCATTATCATAGTGCAGCAAAATTGCCAGTATTCTGGTCTTCCTCAGGAAGAACCTACTGAGTTTCTGGCACAGTTCTTACAAATTGCTGACACAATACATGATAAAGAGGTGGATCAGGATGTCTACAGACTATTACTGTTTCCATTTGCTGTAAAAGATCAGGCTAAAAGGTGGTTGAATAACCAACCTACAGCAAGCATAAAGACATGGAAACAGTTATCAGACAAATTCCTGAATCATTTTTACCCTCCAAAGAGGATGACACAGCTAAGGCTGGACATCCAAGACTTTAAACAAGAGGATAATGAATCCCTTTATAATGCCTGGGAGAGGTATAGAGGTATGCTAAGAAAATGCCCCTCTGAAATGTTTTCAGAATGGGTACAGTTAGACATCTTCTACTATGGGCTTACAGAAAAAGCTCAGATGTCTTTAGACCACTCAGCTGGTAGATCTATACACATGAGGAAGACAATTGAAGAAGCTCAAGAGCTTATAGACACTGTTGCTAGAAACCAATATTTATACTCTAGCAATGAGTTCTCTCCAAAAGAGGAAGTCATGGCAGTAGCCACTGATCCTAATCCTCAAGAACAGATGATTGAGCTTAATCAACAATTACTCCTGATGACAAAACAGTTAGCTGAATTTAAAGAAATGCTCCAAGAAACTAAAATTGCTAACAAGAATATGGAAGCACAATTGAATCAGACAAGGCAGCAACTATCTAAACAGATAACAGAAGAATGCCAAGCAGTTCAACTGAGGAGTGGGAAGACATTGAATAACATTGCTCAAAGTGGCAAAAAGCCAAATAAGGAACAATTGACAGAGGATAGCCAAACCACTATCCAAAATCCCTCTGAGGACAGTAAGAGCCCAGAGAGGAATGCTATTGGCGTTCAAACGCCAGAAAGGGAGGGAAAGATGGCGTTAAACGCCCATTCCTTGCCCAGTTCTGGCGTTCAAACGCCAGAAAAGGGAGAGAAGTTGGCGTTAAACGCCCATTTTCCACCCAATCCTGGCGTTCAAACGCAAAAGGGAAATCAGACACCTGAGAGTGCTGATAGTAACTCCTCTAAAAAGGCTTCTCCAACCACTTCTGTAAGGAATAAACCTGCAGCAACTAAGGTTGAAGAATATAAAGCCAAGATGTCTTATCCTCAGAGACTCCGCCAAGCGAAGCAGGATAAGCAATTTGCCCGCTTTGCAGACTACCTAAGGACTCTTGAAATAAAGATTCCGTTTGCAGAGGCACTTGAGCAAATACCTTCTTATGCTAAGTTCATGAAAGAGATCTTAAGTCATAAGAAGGCTTGGAGAGAAACTGAAAAAGTATTTCTCACTGAAGAATGCAGTGCAGTCATCCTGAAAAGCTTACCAGAAAAGCTTCAAGATCCAGAAAGCTTTATGATACCATGCACATTAGAAGGTGCTTGCACCAAGGCAGCCCTGTGTGACCTTGGAGCAAGCATCAATCTAATACCTGCATCCACTATCAGAAAGCTTGGGTTGACTGAAGAAGTCAAACCAACCCGGATATGCCTCCAACTTGCTGATGGCTCCATTAAATATCCATCAGGCATAATTGAGGACATGATTGTCAAGGTTGGGCCATTCGCCTTTCCAACTGACTTTGTAGTGCTGGAAATGGAGGAGCACAAGAGTGCAACTCTCATTCTAGGAAGACCTTTCCTAGCAACTGGACGGACCCTCATTGACGTCCAAAAAGGGGAATTAACCCTTAGAGTCAATGAGGATGAGTTCAAGTTGAATGTTGTCAAAGCTATGCAGCATCCAGACACATCAAATGACTGCATGAGCATTGATATTATTGACTCTTTGGTGGAGGAGGTCAATATGACTGAAAGTCTTGAATCAGAGCTAGATGACATCTTTAAAGATGTTCAGCCTGATCTGGAGGAACTAAAGGAAATAAAAGAAATTCTGAAAATTCCTCAAGAAGAAGATAAACCTCCTAAACCAGAGCTCAAGCCACTACCACCATCCCTGAAATATGCATTTCTGGGAGAAGGTGACACTTTTCCAGTGATCATAAGCTCTGCTCTAAATCCACAGGATGAGGAAGCACTAATTCAAGTGCTAAGGACACACAAGACAGCTCTTGGGTGGTCCATAAGTGATCTTAAGGGCATTAGCCCAGCAAGATGCATGCACAAGATCCTATTGGAGGACGATGCTAAGCCAGTGGTTCAACCACAAAGGCGGCTAAATCCAGCCATGAGGGAGGTGGTGCAGAAAGAGGTCACTAAGTTACTAGAGGCTGGGATTATTTATCCTATTTCTGACAGCCCCTGGGTGAGCCCTGTCCACGTTGTCCCTAAGAAGGGAGGCACAACAGTGGTTCATAATGAAAAGAATGAACTGGTTCCTACAAGAACAGTTACAGGGTGGCGCATGTGTATTGACTATAGAAGGCTCAATACAGTCACCAGAAATGATCATTTTCCTTTACCATTCATAGACCAGATGCTAGAGAGACTAGCAGGTCATGAATACTACTGCTTTTTGGACGGCTACTCAGGTTACAACCAAATTGCAGTAGATCCTCAGGACCAAGAGAAAACAGCATTTACATGTCCTTCTGGAGTATTTGCCTACAGAAGGATGTCTTTTGGTCTGTGCAATGCACCTGCAACCTTTCAGAGGTGCATGCTCTCTATCTTCTCAGATATGGTAGAAAAATTTCTGGAAGTCTTCATGGATGACTTTTCAGTATTTGGAGACTCATTCAGCTCCTGCCTTAACCATCTAGCACTTGTTCTGAAAAGATGCCAAGAAACCAACCTAGTTTTAAACTGGGAAAAATGTCACTTTATGGTGACTGAAGGAATTGTCCTTGGGCACAAAATTTCAAACAAAGGAATAGAGGTGGATCAAGCTAAGGTTGAAGTAATTGAGAAATTACCACCACCTACCAATGTTAAGGCAATCAGAAGCTTTCTGGGGCATGCAGGATTTTACAGAAGGTTTATAAAGGATTTTTCAAAAATTGCCAAACCTCTGAGTAATCTGCTAGCTGCTGACACACCATTTGTGTTTGACACACAGTGTCTGCAGGCATTTGAGACCCTGAAAGCTAAGCTGGTCACAGCACCAGTCATCTCTGCACCAGATTGGACATTACCATTTGAACTAATGTGTGATGCCAGTGACCATGCCATTGGTGCAGTATTGGGACAAAGGCATGGTAAGCTTCTGCACGTCATTTATTATGGCAGCCGTATCCTAAATGATGCACAGAAGAACTACACAACCACAGAAAAGGAGTTACTTGCAGTGGTTTATGCCATTGACAAGTTCAGATCTTATTTAGTAGGATCGAAAGTGATTGTGTACACTGACCATGCTGCTCTTAAATATCTACTCACAAAGCAGGATTCAAAGCCCATGCTCATAAGATGGGTGTTGCTTCTGCAAGAGTTTGATATAGAAATAAAAGACAGAAAAGGGACAGAGAATCAAGTAGCTGATCACCTGTCCCGGATAGAACCAGTAGCAGGAGCATCCCTCCCTCCTACTGAGATCTCTGAAACCTTTCCGGATGAGCAATTGTTTGCTATTCAGGAAGTTCCGTGGCTTGCAGACAGTGCAAACTATAAGATTCAAGGTTCTCCTTCTGTAACCATGGAGAGGAAGCATGAAGAGCTTCTCTCAAAACAGAGTCAAACAGAGCCCCCACAGTCAAACTCTAAGTTTGGTGTTGGGAGGTCACAACCAAACTCTAAGTTTGGTGTTGGGAGGTTCCAACATTGCTATGAGCCTCCGTGAGGCTCCATGAGGGCCCACTGTCAAGCTACTGACATTAAAGAAGCGCTTGTTGGGAGGCAACCCAATGTTATATTTTATCTAATTTCCTTTGTTATTTTATGTTTTCTATAGGTTGATGATCATGAGAAGTCACAAAATCAATTGAAAAGGCAAAAACAGAAAGAGAAACAGGAAGAAAAATAGCACACCCTGGAGGAAGAAACCACTGGCATTTAAACGCCAGTGAGGCTAGCAGATGGGCGTTTAACGCCCAGTCTGGCACCATTCTGGGCGTTTAACGCCAGAAAGGGGCACCAGACTGGCGTTAAACGCCAGGAAAGGGCAAGAACCTGGCATTAAACGCCAGAAATGGGCACCAGCCCGGCGTTTAACGCCAGATTTGGCACAGAACACAAATTTTCTTGCCACTTGGTGCAAGGATGACTTTTCCTTGACACCTCAGGATCTGTGGACCCCATAGGATCCCCACCAACCCCACCACCCTCTCTCTTCTTCACCCATTCACCACTCACATCAATCCTTCATAAAACCTCACCTACCTCACCATTCAAATTCAAACCACTTTCCCTCCCAAACCCACCCATAATGGCCGAACCACAAAAGCCACCTCCCTCTCCTGTATTTCTTCTTCTTCTACTCCCTTCTTTCTTCTTTTGCTCGAGGACGAGCAAACATTTTAAGTTTGGTGTGGTAAAAGCATTGCTTTTTGTTTTTCCATAACCATTTATGGCATCCAAGGCCGGAGAAACCTCTAGAAAGAGGAAAGGGAAGGCAAAAGCTTCCACCTTCGAGTCATGGGAGATGGAGAGATTCATCTCAAGGGTGCATCAAGACCACTTCTATAAAGTTGTGGCCATGAAGAAGGGTCAACTTTGATCAAAGGTTGGACCAAGTCTTCACAGACATTTGTGAAGAGGGTGCTCAATGGAAGAGAGATTCAAGAGGAAAGCCGGTTCAACTGAGAAGGCATGACCTCAAGCCCATCACTAAGAAAAGGATTGAGCAAACAAGAGACCCCCCTCATCATGAGATCCCTGAGATGCCTCAAGGGATGCACTTTCCTCCACAAGACTATTGGGAGCAACTGAACACCTCCCCAGGAGAATTGAGTTCCAACATGGGACAACTAAGGGTGGAGCACCAAGAACATTCCATCCTCCTCCATGAAACTAGAGAAGATCAAAGAATCATGAGAGAGGAGCAACAAAGACAAGGAAGAGACATTGAGGAGCTCAAGCACTCCATAAGACCTTCAAGAGGAAGAACAAGCCGCCATCACTAAGGTGGACCCGTTCTTTAATCTCCTTGTTCTTTATTTTCCTGTTTTTTTCGAAAAATTATGCTTATGTTTGTCCATGTTTGTGTCGTATGATCATTAGTGTCTTAGTGTCTATGCCTTAAAGTTATGAATGTCCTATGAATCCATCACCTTTCTTAAATGAAAACTGTTTTTATTACAAAAGAACAAGAAGTACAGGATTTCGAATTCATCTTTAAAACTAGCTTAATTAGTTTGATGTGGTGACAATACTTTTTGTTTTCTGAATGTATGCTTGAACAGTGCATATGTCTTTTGAATTTGTTGTTCATGAATGTTAAAATTGTTGGCTCTTGAAAGAATGATGAAAAAGGAGACATGTTACTGAGGATCTGAAAAATCATAAAAATGATTCTTGAAGCAAGAAAAAGCAGTGAATACAAAAAAAAAGGGGGAGAGACAAAAAAAAAGAGAAAAAGAAAGAAAAAGAAAGAAATAAAGTTGTGATCCAAGGCAAAAAGAGTGTGCTTAAGAACCCTGGACACCTCTAATTGGGGACTCTAGCAAAGCTGAGTCACAATCTGAAAAGGTTCACCCGATTATGTGTCTGTGGCATGTATGTATCCGGTGGTAATACTGGAAGACAGAGTGCTTTGGGCCACGGCCAAGACTCAATAAGTAGCTGTGTTCAAGAATCATCATACTTAACTAGGAGAATCAATAACATTATCTGGACTCTGAGTTCCTAAAGAAGCCAATCATTCTGAATTTCAAAGGATAGAGTGAGATGCCAAAACTGTTCGGAGGCAAAAAGCTACTAGTCCCGCTCATCTAATTTGGAGCTAAGTTTCATTGATAATTTGGAGTCTATAGTATATTCTCTTCTTTTTATCTTATTTGATTTTCAGTTGCTTGGGGACAAGCAACAATTTAAGTTTGGTGTTGTGATGAGCGGATAATTTATACGCTTTTTGGCATTGTTTTTAGTATGTTTTTAGTATGATCTAGTTAGTTTTTAGTATATTTTTATTAGTTTTTAGTTAAAATTCACTTTTCTGGACTTTACTATGAGTTTGTGTGTTTTTCTGTGATTTCAGGTATTTTCTGGCTGAAATTGAGGGTCCTGAGCAAAAATCTGATTCAGAGGCTGAAAAGGACTGTAGATGCTGTTGGATTCTGACCTCCCTGCACTCGAAGTGGATTTTCTGGAGCTACAGAAGTCCAATTGGCGTGCTCTCAACGGCATTGGAAAGTAGACATCCTGGGCTTTCCAGAAATGTATAATAGTCCATACTTTGCCCGAGATTTGATGGCCCAAACCGGCGTTGCAAATCAGCCTCAGAAATTCCAGCGTTTAACGCTGGAACTGGCATAAAACTTGGAGTTAAACGCCCAAACTGGCATAAAAGCTGGCGTTTAACTCCAGAAAAGGTCTCTACACGAAAATGCTTCATTGCTCAGCCCAAGCACACACCAAGTGGACCCAGAAGTGGATTTTTTCATCATTTACTCATTTCTGTATACCCTAGGTTACTAGTTTACTATTAATAGGATCTTTTGACATTGTATCTGTACCTCATGACACTTTACATGTTTCTTTGTGTACTTTCCATGGTATGAGTCTCTAAACCCCATGGTTGGGGGTGAGGAGCTCTGCTGTGTCTTGATGGATTAATGCAATTACTACTGTTTCTTATTCAATCATGCTTGCTTCCATTCTAAGATATCACTTGTTCTTAACTCGGATGAATGTGATGATCCGTGACACTCATCATATTCTCAACTATGAACGTGTGCCTGAAAACCACCTCCGTTCTACCTTAGATTGAGTAGATATCTCTTGGATTCCTTAATCAGAATCTTCGTGGTATAAGCTAGAACTGATGGCGGCATTCAAGAGAATCCGGAAGGTCTAAACCTTGTTTGTGGTATTCTGAGTAGGATTCAATGATTGAATGACTGTGACGTGCTTCAAACTCCTAGCAGGCAGGGCGTTAGTGACAGACGCAAAAGAATCAATGGATTCTATTCCGGCCTGACCGAGAATCGACAGATGATTAGCCATGCTGTGACAGAGCATAGGAACGTTTTCACTGAGAGGATGGGAGGTAGCCACTGACAACGGTGAAACCTTACATACAGCTTGCCATGGAAGGAGTCTTGTGTGTTTGATGAAGAAGACAGTAGGAAAGCAGAGATTCAGAAGATGGAGCATCTCCAAAACCTCAACCTATTCTCCATTATTACATAACAAGTACTTATTTCATGTTCTTTTGCTTTTCACAATCAATCCTGATAATTTCTGACATCATGACTAAGATTTACAAGATAACCATAGCTTGCTTCAAGCCGACAATCTCCGTGGGATCGACCCTTGCTCACGCAAGGTATTACTTGGACGACCCAGTGCACTTGCTGGTTAGTTGTGCGGGATTGCAAAAGTGTGATTGCAATTTCGTGCACCAGCCCCCATCGCTCCTCTCTTCTTCTCTGAGGACCATAGTCCATAGAAGCCATGAATCGAGTAGCTGCTGCGTTCTGTAGCCACCACAGTGACGGGTTCGACCACCACAGCCCCCACCGCTCCTCTCTTCTTCTCTGAGGACCATAGTCCATAGAAGCCACGAATCGAGCAGCTGCTACGTCCTGTAGCCACCGCAGTGACTGGTTCGACCACCACAGCCCCCACCGCGTCGTTGTCATCGCTGAGCTCGCCTTCTCTGTGTTCGCCGGTGTCGCCTCCTCTACCGTCGCCGTTGCTCGCCTTCCTCCTCGCCGCCGGTAAGTAATACTCTGTTTACAAACTTTATAGCCATTTTCTCGGTGTCTGCTTGCTGGTTTAGGGTTTAGAAGTTGATTTTCTGATTAGCTGGATTAGCTGGATTAGCTTAGGTTATTGTTTGTAATTTGTTAATAATTCATTTGCTGAGTAGCTGGATTTTCTAAGGTTATTGTTTGCTGGAATAGATTTATTTGTTTTTCTTATTTTCTCTTCATGATTTTTTTTGCCCAGGTTATTATTTGCTTGCTGAGCTTATTGTTTGTTGAGCTTATTGTTACTCTATTCGTGATTTGGTTGTTATTTCTGATTTTCTGTTCATGATTTTTTTTGAGGTTATTATTTGCTTGCTGAGCTTATTGTTATTCTATTCATGATTTGTTTGGTGAGCTTTTTTGTTGCTGAGCTTAATTTATTTTGTCATTGGTTGCTGAGTTTATTGGTTGAGGCCTAAGGGTTTTTGTTGTATGTTATAGGCAAAACCCAGTCGCCGGTCACCAGCTTTAAAGGCCACCATCCATCGAAGTCTTGCTCCAACCCGTGAAGTTGGGCATCAGCCCCGCTGGTGTGCATAGCCCTTAAAGCTCTTCGTGTCAGCACTCATTCATACCATTGAGTATTCCAAGTAAGTTTCTTTCTTTTCTTTTCAATTTAATTAGTTTAGTTTTTACAATTAGCTAAGTTTTTTCAATTTGATCTCATAATTTCAATTCTAATGAGCATTTGATCTCATAATTTCAATTAGCTAAGTTTTCTAATTTGCTAATTTAATACTTTATTCTAATCAGTGAAACAAGTTTTTAATGTTATCATTTCAATTTTAAGAACATTCCCTCCCCCCTTTCCCAAAATTTCAAGAAAGATATAAATATAATTTTTTTTATATTGTTGTATGATGCAACCAGTGAACAATGAGTCAAGTTTGTTAATATTGCAATTTGAATTTTGAAGCTTATGATGAGAATTTTGTATCAACTTTATTGAGGTGAAGTTTGGCACATTTTTTGTTTCTTCAGAGTACTGGGCAGGAAGGTTTGAAGAAGATATTGGTAGCTGCACATCACAAGATTTTTACTGAGATGTACTTGATCCTTAGAGTGGCATAGTAATGCTTTAATAAAGCAGAGCACCTAATGGAAACAAATATCTTGATATATTAGGTTGTTGTTTGATTAGGTTAGCTTAGTTGAATTAGGTGGTTACGTAGTCAATTGATTTTATAGTGGATTTAGGTTTGAACTCTGATGTTTATTCTATCTGAAATTGGTTTTCCTGTGCTGGTAATAACTTGCCCTGTTCTAATTTAGTTTTCTACTGCTGCTTCATTGATATGTCCTGTGCTAAATTAGTTTGCTTGGCGCTGTTGATTAGGTTTAAACTGTTATTGATCCTATGTTGCTGTTTCATTATTTTATTTTTGTGCTAAACTGGTTTATATGATGCTGCTGCATAGTATTATTGCTGCCTTATTCTTGTGTTGGCTGCTGTTGGAATGAACAAATTCTGAATTATTTGTGCAGTAGTGATAACTTTGATGAATTTCTGAGTCTAAACTATCACTACTGCTGCATTCTTACAATAGTTGCTGTTTGAAGTGAATGATGGTTGTGAATAATTCTTGAGTGTTACTGTGGATGAATGTTTTCCTTCTTTTGCTCATATGTATTGCATCATCAAAACCATTTTTGCAAGATATTTAACATGTTTATTTCTTTTACGTGCAGGAAGACATGATGTGATGAAGAAAATATTGTTCCATACAAATATCACATGGGATGGGTCTTACAATGACCTTAATTAGTTATGCAAATGTAATATTTTGATGTGTTATGTACTTTTTGAGATAGTACATGTAATTGAAAAAATTTCACTCTATTTGGATTTGTGTTGTTTAGACTAAAGATTAAACATATCTATCTTATAATGAAACTTTTATGATTTAGATTTCTTTAATTTCTTATTTCTAGATTTATTTTGTGATTATTATCATTTTGGGATGTGATTATAATTTAAAAAAATTGAATCTCATAAACAACAACAGGCTATAGTCACCGTTTTAAAAAACCGTGACCATAGAAAGGGCTATGGTCATGTTTTTTAGGGGTGACCATAGAGGCTATGGCCACGGTGAAAAATCGTGACCATAGATAGGGCAAAGAGACTATGGCCACGGTGAAAAACCGTGACCATAGATAGGGCTATGGTCACGGTTTTAAGGAGGGGGTGACCATAGAGTCTATGGCCACGGTGAAAAACCGTGACTATAGATAGGCTATGGTCACGGTTTTAAGGAGGGGGTGACCTTTTAAGGAGGGGTGACCATAGAGGCTATGGCCAAGGTGAAAACCGTGACCATAGCCTTATCTATGGTCACGGTTTTAAGAAGGGGTGACCATAGAGGCTATCGTCACGGTGAAACCGTGACCATAGATAAGGCTATGGTCACGGTTTTTTTTACCGTGACCATAGATTAACCTATGGTCACGGTAAAAAAACGTGGCCTAAAGTGTCAGATTTTGAAAATTGAAACCGTGACCATAAAAACCGTGACCATAGATAAAAAAATCGTGACCATAGACCTATGGCCACGAGAGAATAGGCCACGGTAAAAAACCGTGACCATAGGTCCAAAACCGTGACCACAGATCTATGGCCACCCTTTTTACTAGCTTTGGTCACGGTTTTTTACCGTGACCATAGGCCTTTTTTTTGTAGTGTAAGTTTGGTGTTCCACCAAAAATCTCATTTAAAAACACATTCTCACCTTCTGCATAAACCGTTGCTAGCTCCAAGCAATCAGAGAAACTACTTAACCAATGTCTATTTTCTAGTTTTTAGTCTTATTGCCTTTAGCAAAGAAAAAGAGTTCCACATATGGTCAATTTGATGCATGAGAACTATTGGCAAGGTACTAAGTTTGGTGTTCTCACAGCAAAGTAAGTTCAAAAGCCCACAAATAATTCATGCATGCTAACCATTTTTCAAGTGCTTGGGGAACAAGCAACTTTCAAAGTTTATTGTAGGCAGTCACTTGAATCTAAGGAAAGATTAAACACCATCAACCAAAGAGACAAAGAGGGATGCAAAGATCAACAATGGTTCTAAGAAGGAGTGAAGCAAGTAAACTCCAAAAGGTTGTATTGTTAAGTGATTGTCTTATATTCAAAACTGCTATGATTGAAAGTGGTACTGTACCCCTGTTTCAGTATAATTTCCTTGTAGTTCAATAACTAAGATGTTTTGGTATATCATAGCACCATACACTTGGAAATTTGCTTGCACTCAAGGATTGGAAAAATATAAATAGAAAACATTTCTTTGAAGAGAAGGATTGAGGAATCAAAAATTCATCTTGAGGTAAGCAAAAGATTAAGGGAAGTGGTGGTTCTAGTTGTATAATTATGTATTAAGGTTGCATGCTTATGAAAACTTGCATGGGAGCTCATAGGCAGGGCGTAGAGTTCAAAGAAGTATTGTGGAGATTCTCAAACATTTATTGATCCAAAAAGCAGCAAACAAAAGAAAGAAAACACAAATGAAAGAACATGGCCCAAGGCTCTGAGCATCAATTACGAGGCAGAAAAAAAAGGGAAGAAACAAAAACTCAAAGAGTTGTTATCCTAGTAAATGCTTGTGGTCAAATTGTGTCAAAGAGAGAGGCTTGAGCAAATAAATCCTTAGGGGTGCTTTAACACCTAATACCTTAAAACCAACTAGTTTAGGAGTATTGATTGAAAGTTTATCTAAAGAGCCGCTTTGAGACATGACACTTAAAGTCAAGGCCAAAGCACATAAACTATAAGTTGCTTCAAGGTGATTACCTATAGAGAGATCTCCATGATACCATTTGGATGAAAGTCCTAAGACCTAAGACTTCCAAGATGGGGGACTAGTAAGCACTGAAACCTTGCATGAGCATATAATTTAGAGTTCACCCCACTGTCACTTAATCACTTCACTCATAGGACACTACATGTTATTCTTCAAATCCATTCTAATTGAAGGAATCTTTGAGCATAATTCAGTACTTGCTTGGGACAAGCAAGCTAAGTTTGGTGTTGTGATGACAGGTCATCTTAGCCTAGTTTCACTAGTCTTTTTTTTTGTTTTCAATAGATTATGCACTTTCTTGAGCCATAAGTAAGCCAATTAGGTAGAATTTCATGTTTCCTTTGATTCAATCAACCATGGATAAATTGATGTATTTTCATGAGATTTTGTGCTATAATTGTCATATTATAAAGAGAAACAATCTCATGATTTGAGCATAGCTTTGATGCTTTTGATTGATTGATGATAGGTGAAAAAGCTTTGAAGAAGGTTGAAGAAAAGAAGATGGCAAGGGCAAAAAGGAGGACTCACGTTTGAGCTAAAGTTTGCCTCAAACTTAAGCTCAAACGTGAGGAGAAGCATCATCTCACCCAGGGAGGCCAAAAGCTTGCGCCAACGTTTGCCTCAAACTTGAGGTCAAACGTTGGCTTGCAAAATTTCATCCTTGAGCCATCAAAAGCTTGCGCCAACGTTTGCCTCAAACTTGAGGTCAAACGTCGGCCACAAGCAGCAAGGAAAACCAACCCTGGAGCAAGCAAAAGCTTGCGCCAACGTTTGCCTCAAGCTTGAGGTCAAACGTTGGCGCCATATTAGCAAGAAAGAGCACTCTGTTTGAAGCCTTGGATAAGCCAACGTTTGCACCAACGTTTGTCTCAAACATTGGGCCAAACGTTGGCCAAAAGAGAAGCAATGGAGGAACCATGTTTGAGCTCACGTTTGACCTCAAACGTTGAGCCAAACGTGGATGGCAGCACAAAGGGGCAATCTGCTAAAAAAGCTTGAGTCAAAGTTTGTCCCAAACTTTGACTCAAGCTTAAATGGTTCATGGCCCGGTTCACAAGTGGGTTTCTTCCCAACACCAAGAGCAATCAACAGAGGCTTTTGTCAACCCAATTCCATCAAGAGCAAGGGCCCAATTCAAGGCTTGAAGATCATTTGAAGAGAGTGTATAAATAGCTTAGAATTTAAGTTTTCCGAGAGCTTTTTCGGAGAGAGCTTTCTTTGGAGAATTTTTAGAGAGCTTTCCTTTTTGTTTTGCTGGGTACTTTTGGAGAGCTTTTGGGTTGGGAGTTATTTTTGGAGATTCTGAGTCTTGGGGAAGGAGAATTGAATTCTCTTCCTCTTAGTTTTCTTGTTTTCAATTTCATTTACACTTGTCTTGAATCTTGGGTTGAAGAATTGAGGAAATTCTATCTCAATCTCACCTTGAGATTTCTCTGTCCCACTTTACCGCAACTTTTGAAAATTGAATTTGGATTTGCTTCTTCTTCTGTTTGATCTTTAATTTCTCTTCAGTTGTTCTGAATTAGATCAAGGAAGGTAGTGAGATCCAGACTTGGTTTCTAGTCTCTTGACCCTGAGATCTGAAATTTCCTTTAATTCTTCTGTTCTGCTTCAAGCCAATTTACATTTTCTGTTTGAGACCTGCTGCAATTAAATTCATCTTTACTTTCCTACTTGTTGTAATTTACTTTTCTCTTGTTTAATTTCTGCAATCCCACATCCATGACCCATTTACAATTCAAGCCATTTACATTTCTTGCACTCTAAGATTCTGCAATTTACATTTCTTGCGTTCTAAGTTTCTGCCATTTAATTCTTGTTCTTAAGATTCAATTTATTTCTGTTCTCTTTAATTTACTGCAATTTACCCTTTCCCAATTACATTTCATGCAATTTAGCTTCTGTCAATCACAAATCACACAACTCAACTCTTGTTTGCTTGACTAAATCAACCACTAAGCTAAAATTTCTCAATCCTTCAATCCCTGTGGGATCGACCTCACTCCCGTGAGTTTTATTACTTGATGCGACTCGGTGCACTTGGCGGTGAGTTTTGTGTCGGATCGTTTTCCGCACATCAGCGTTCATAAGGACGGATGATGATGAGTGTCACAGATTATCACATCCATCAGGTTGAAGGGCAGCGAATATCTTAGAATACGAATAAGCATGAATTGAATAGAAAATAGTAGTACTTTGCATTAAAACTTGAGGTACAGCAGAGCTCCACACCTTAATCTATGGTGTGTAGAAACTCCACCGTTGAAAATACATAAGTGGTGGTCCAGGCATGGCCGAATGGCCAGCCCCCATGAGTGATCAAAAGACCGAATGATCAAAGACTAGACGTCCGAAGATGAAAATACAATAGTAAAAAGTCCTATTTATATTAGACTAGCTACTAGGGTTTAGAGAAATAAGTCTAAGAGCAGAAATCCACTTCCAGGGCCCACTTTGGTGGGTGCTTGGGCTGAGCATGAGCTTTACACGTGTAGAGGCTTCTCTTGGAGTTAAACGCCAAGTTATAACGTGTTTTTGGCGTTTAACTCTGGTTTGTGACGTGTTTTTGGCATTTTACTCCAGAATGCAGCATGGAACTGGCGTTGAACGCCAGTTTGCATCGTCTAAACTCGAACAAAGTATGGACCATTATATATTTTTGGAAAGCTCTGAATGTCTACTTTCCAACGCTATTGAGAGCACGCCATTTAGAGTTCTGTAGCTCCAGAAAATCTATTTCGAGTGCAGGGAGGTCAGAATCCAACAGCATTAGCAGTCCTTTGTCAGCTTCCTATTAGACTTTTGCTCAGGTCCCTCAATTTCAGCCAGAAAATACCTGAAATCATAGAAAAACACACAAACTCATAGTAAAGTCCAGAAATGTGAATTTTGCATAAAAACTAATGAAAACATCCCTAAAAGTAGCTAGATCCTACTAAAAACTACCTAAAAACAATGCCAAAAAGCGTATAAATTATCCGCTCATCACTGGCGCATGTGCATTGATTATAGGAAGCTTAATGAAGCTACCAGGAAGGATCACTTCCCACTACTTTTCATGGACTAGATGCTAGAAAGACTTGTGGGACATGAATTTTATTGCTTCTTGGATGGCTATTCTTGTTACAACCAAATAGTTGTAGACCCCAAGGACCCGGAGAAAAGTTCATTTACTTGTCCCTATGGTGTCTTTGCTTATAGGATAAAGTCCTTTGGATTGTGCAATGCACCTGCAACATTCGAAAGGTGCATGCTCTCCATATTTTCAGATATGATTGAAAGATTCATTAAAGTGTTTATGGATGACTTTTCTGTATTTGGTGATTCATATTCTAAATGCTTACACCACTTGGCCTTGGTGCTAAAGAGATGCCAAGAAACCAACCTCATTTTGAATTAGGAGAAGTGCCACTTTATGGTTACAGAGGGGGTGGTTCGTGGTCATAAGATCTCAGAAAGAGGCATAGAGGTGGACAAGGCTAAGGTGGAGGTGGTTGAAAAGCTACCCTCACCTTGCAATGTCAAAGCAATTAGAAGTTTTCTAGGACATGCTGGCTTTTATAGAAGGTTCATTAGAGATTTTTCAAAAATTGCTAAACCTTTAAGTAACTTGCTTGTCTCTAATGTACCTTTTATCTTTGATAGAGACTGCATGCTAGCCTTTGATGAGCTTAAAAATAGACTTTCTTCTGCACCTATCATAGCACCACCCTGCTGGGATTTACCTTTTGAGTTGATGTGTGATGCATCAAATTTTGCTGTTGGTACTATTTTAGGATAGAGGAGAGATAAGCTGGTGCATGTTATTTACTATGCTAGCAAAATACTCAATGAGAATCAAAGAAATTACACAACTATAGAGAAGGAACTTCTTGCCATAGTCTTTGTATTTGATAAATTAAGATCATATCTTATTGGCTCTAAAATTACTGTTTTTACTGATCATGCAGCCCTCAAATATTTGCTGACCAAGGAAGAATCCAAGCCTAGGTTGATAAGATGGGTCTTGTTACTTCAAGAGTTCAACATAGAGATTAAAGATAGAAGTGGAGCAGAGAACAAGGTGGCTGACCACCTATCAAGAATCCCACATGAAGAGGATGAAGCACAATAATTTGAAGTGAATGAAAGCTTCCCTGATGAGCAGTTGATGATGATTCAGGAAAGCCCTTGGTTTGCTAATATAGCCAACTTCAAGGCTATTGGGGAGTTGCCCACCAACATCAATAAGTACATAAGGAGGAAGCTACTCAATGATGCTAAACACTACATCTGGGATGAGCCCTACTTGTTTAAAAAGGGTGTTGATAGAATCTTGAGGAGGCGTATTTCACAAGAGAAAGGGCAAGAAGTGTTGTGGCAATGCCATGGATTCGCATATAGAGGCCATTTTACTGGAGAAAGAACTGCAGCCAAGGTGCTGCAATGTGGGTTCTTTTGGCCAACAATATTCAAAGATGAAAATGAATTAGTATCAAGGTGCAATGAATGCCAAAGAGCTAGCAATCTATCAAAGAAAAATGAGATGCCACAGCAGTTTATCCTAGAACTTGAGTTGTTTGATGTATGGAGGGATTGACTTCATGGGTCCCCTCCCCACTTTATACTCAAACAAGTACATTCTAGTGGCAGTGGACTATGTATCTAAGTGGGTGGAGGAGATTGCAATCCCAACAAATGATAATAAGATAGTCATGAACTTTCTTAGAAGAAATATCTTCAGCCGATTTAGAGTCCCCAGAGCCCTTATTAGTGATGGAGGAAGTCATTTCTGCAACAGACCATTAGAAGCCCTCCTCATGAGACATGGAGTGAAACATAAGGTTGCAACACCTTATCACCCTCAAACAAGTGGGTAGACAGAGCTATCCAACAGAGAGTTAAAAAGAATTCTAGAAACGATTGTGGGAGCTTCAAGAAAGGACTGGTCAAAGAGGCTGGACGATGCTCTTTAGCCATATAGGACAACCTTTAAAACACCAATTGGGATGACCCCATATCAGCTGGTGTATGGGAAGGCATGTCACCTACCCCTTGAACTTGAACACAAAGTCTTTTGGGCACTCAAGCTGCTGAATTTTGATAGTAATGCTGCTGGGGAGAAAAAGATCTTGCAACTGCAAGAATTAGAAGAACTCAGATCTCAAGCATATGAGAATGTCAAAATCTATAAGGAGAAAGCTAAGAAATGGCATGACCAAAAGATAGCAAGAAGAGAGTTTGTAGAAGGCCAAAAGGTGCTGCTATACAATTCAAGGCTCAAGTTCTTCCTAGGAAAACTTAAGTCAAGATGGTATGGACCTTTCACCATCCTCAAGGTGTCTCCCTATGGTCATGTAGAGCTCATGGAGGACAAAACACGGAGAACCTTCACTGTAAATGGCCAGAGACTCCAGCATTACTTGGGAAACTTACTGGATGAGCAGAGAGTGAGCTACAATCTCAACTAAAGAAGGAGGAACGTCAAGCTAGTGACGATAAAGAAGCACTAGTTGGGAGGCACCCCAACACTCTGTATCCTTTTTAAAATCTTGTTTTTTTTTTGTAGTCTATGACTATTAAGATAGGTAGTTTAATTTTAGTCTCTTAGTTGATAGTTCTTTAGTTTATTCTCTTTTATTTACTAGGAGTGTAAGGTTGCATAATCACTCAATTGAAGTTGGTTGAATGGGCTGAGAACTAGCTAAAGAGCTAAGTTTGGTATGGCCACTAATCCACTTAATTTAGGCTTACAACCCTTTGAATGAGTTAATATTGAAAGTAAGCCCAGAAATTAAGTTTGGTGTGGCCACCACCATATGAAGTTCACGCAAGCAAGCCCAACATGGTCTTAGTTGAATGCACTTAGTAAATTGGTAAAGCATACAATGCCATTTTAATGTGTTTGGAAGGAATGTGAAAGATTGAATTTATTTCACCCTTATGAACACATTAAATTCCAATGATGAAACCATTTCACTAGATGCAAGGAAATTAAGTTTGGTGTCCCAAAGGACACTTATCAATGGCAATTTAAATGACTCATAATATAGGGAATGTGAAGGAATTTTTTGTCATTACTGATGGGGTTGTCGGTTTTCAATTTCATAAGAGGCGGGACCCACATGATTGATAGCTCATCAATCAAGGAGTCAAAGTGTACTTGCACTTTGGAACTCAACATCTGAGTAAAGTAAAAAGGAAAGGACTGGCGCCTCACCCCATACTAGGCGCCACTCCCAAGTGGGAAAACAATTAATTGTTTTCCCTCCCCACCTTCCCTCCAGACTACTCCTTCTCTTATAAAAACCACTCAACCTTCCACTTTCCTCCACACTCCAAACCCAACTTCACACTCGAAACCTCTGTACTTCCTTCTCTTTTTGTTCCCTTACTTCTTCTTTTCTTCTACTTGATTAGGGACAATCAAGTCCTAAGTTTGGTGTTGTAGAGCAAACCCTTGCTTTTCTCTCCGTTTTTTACCTCTCCTTCTATTTTCTGCAACCTTTCAAACTTTTTTTCTCACCCAATGGCACCACCAAGAGCCTCATCATCAAAGAAGAGAAAGACCAAGGAACCAACTTCCGGATCCTCAAGTTCAAGTTTCAATGAGTACAAGTTCCTCTCATCATTCAACCAAAACCAATTCTATGGTTGGGTGAGTGAGAGGCATATCATTCCGGAGGTTGGCTTCCAACTTGGTAGGAATAAACATCCTGAGATTAACAGGGAAATCAATAACAGAGGATGGGCACTCTATGCAACCCACCAAATAAGGTGGTGGAGAGCTTGGTTAGAGAATTCTATGCCAATGCAGTGCCTCAACCTGGGCAACCTTATGGATATCTTAGCTATGTGAGGGGGAAAGCTATTGACTATAGCCCCTCCAACATAGATAGGATGCTAATGGTGAAGCAAACAAACTCCACCCGGAGCTGTGAAGAAAGGGTGCAGTGGATCAATAACAAAGATGGAGACCCAACTAACTTAGAAGAAGAGACTTATGCCCCCAAGCTAGTGGGTGGCTGGATTTTGTGAGAAGGTCTCTCAATCCCACATCCAACACTTCAGAGGTGACTAAGGAGAGAGCTGTGCTCATATACAGCATAATGAAGGGAGAAAATGTCAATGTTAGGAAATTAATTGCCAACAACATCAATAGGGTACTGAAAAGTACCAAGGATAGCTCAAGGTTGGCATTCTCCAGCATCATTCAAAGGCTATGTGATGAGGCAGGGGTTAAGAAGATCAATGACGAGGTGCTAGTGGAACAAGAAAAGCCTATAACTGCTAAGAAGATGGCCAAAGTGGTGGCTGCCAAGCCTTTTCAGAGAGCAAGGGAGCACAGAGCTCATGCTCATGTACCACAAGGGCAACTACAATAAGAAGAGGAGGCTAAAGATCAACCATAATACTTGGCATTACCACTACCATTTCAACAATTTCCTGAAGGTTTCAACTGGGAGCAATTGCAAGGAGACATACACCAAATGATAGGAGATATTCACCACCTGAAAGAGGATGTCAACCAACTCAAGGAACAATAACAACAATGGGATCAAGTACATAAGGACATACAACAACTCCAAGGAAGTATGGAGTATATGAAGGAGCAACAAGAACAGTTCGACTGGGGAGAAATGCAAGGAGCACTCAACAAAATAGTGGAGCAAAACAAATGTCAATAGAGGAACCTTGCTGAATTTAGGCATCTTTATGATGCTAGAATCATTTCAAGGAGGCAATATGATATCAACACGCAAGCGAAACTGAATCCCTTGTGTAATGCTGTGGCAGCCTTGAACCCCGGATACCCAATATTCATGCAAGGAATGGAGGAACTCAGTGCAAGGCAAGATGAAATTGCATACCAGTATAAAGAAAATGTAAAGGCGTACATGAGAAGGCTGGGATTTTAGAAGTCCAAGGACACAAAGGCACAAGAAGGATCCTCCAAGATGGATGATGATGACTCCTCCTCCTCCAAGAAGAAGGACAAAGGAAAAGGGCCAATGAACTGAAGCTGCTCAAGGTTGTTGAGTTCCATGGTTGACACTTTGTTTTAAAAAAAATTCTGAATTTCTGTTTGATTTTCTTATGTTTTATTTCCTTATGTTTAATTATGGTTGCAATGTTAGGATAGTTTATGTTTAATGCTTAATTTCCTCATGTCCTGAAGTCTTTTTATGAGTCCTTTATGATTAAAGAAAGAAAATGCAATGTTGTTTAAGTTTCATGATCATCAAATAAAAGAGTAGTTTGTTTCCATAAGAGTCTATGGTGAGTTGTTGCAAAAAAAAAAACAAGAGTAAAAGAGACTAAGACCAAGTGGGATTACTCAAAACCAAGAGATAAAGGAACTAAGTGTAGAACCTTGAATGAAGTTGAAAGAAAATGAGTCATGATGAGCAACTAGACTTAAAGGGAGTGACAAGTAAAAGCTAAGATATCCCTTGAACATCTATAGAACCAATAAGTAGTAAGCAACAAAAGACCCAAGGCTCTGAGCATCACCTACTAGGATGAAAGGAAGCACCAATTAGCTCAAAAGAATTAAAGATCCTAGTAGATGCTTGTGGTGAAGATGTGTCAAGAAGATAGACCTGGGCAAGTAAATTTTTAGGGGTGTTTCAACACCTAGTACCCTAAAACCAACTGGTTTAGGAGTGCTAATTAAAAGCCTAACTTAAAGGGTCGTCTTGAGACAAAACACTTAGAGTCGTGGTTAATTGAAAAGAAAAGTGAAAAAGAAGAAACAACTCCTGCTACTTCAAGGTGATAATCAATAAAAAGGGGCCTGAGGCATATACTTGGATGAATGGATTTGAAAATTTTTATGTTTTGGGTATTTTTTGGTGTTTGATTGATTTGGTTTGGGTATAAATTGTAAACTTATGACTAAACCGGTTAAGGTATGATTCTCCACCATCACCTCTACCACCACCACCAATTTTAGCTTGGTTTGTTGTAGGAGTAGTTTCGGACTCCATGACAAGGATTTTAAAGGTGTTGGTTGGGTTATGAAAAGTTAAAAAAGTGAGTTGAGGTTGAGGGTTGGATAATTTAAAAATTTTATTAAAAAGTTAGAATTTGAATACTTTTCTCGTACAGAACTCATCTTTCATGAGTGCAACTTTAATTTTCTTAATTCATGGATACTTTTGTTAGGATTCGTAAATTTTATAAGTATTTTTGGTAATTTTTTCCTTAATAATATTATATATACTACCCAGGCCTCACGTCTAATAATTGATATATATATATAAGTGTTCCCTATTAAATCACGCCGAGGATCAGAGGAGATATTCCGAAGTTTTATTAAATATTAATTAACTGCACATAGACTTTGATAGCACAAAACGAAAAGAGAGAGTTCTAGCCCCACGACGACTTTGATAGATTGATATCGGAGTTGTATATATACCATATGCATGTGGGAGAAGGTTGTAAACGACAGAGGTAAATGGTAGCAAATTGAAGTCATCAGTAGCTACAAGAAATTGATGAAAGACAAAATAGAACAAAACAAATTAGAGATGATGAGAGGAAGCTTTGGAGAGCCACATAGGTGGACCAACTAAAAGCCTACATGTATAATGACTCCCCACCAATTATGAGAGCGAAGGTTCCCCACACAACATCCAATGAGAGGTGGACTGCGCTACCAAAATCCTTCAACTAAGATTAAATAAAAATAATATCAGCTGGCATATCAAAACCAAACACAACTCCATCGTTAATTACAATTTCAATTAATAAATAAAAGGGGAGGATGAGGAACAACAACTAATAACAAGCTAAGCTGGGTTTTGACCTTGATTGAAGATGGGTTCTCAAGTGTCCAAACAGTTGGAGCGAAGAAAGGCGATAAAGGCTGAGAAGAAAATATTGTCAGATCTAAAGAGCAGCAGCGAGGAAGAGTACCCAGGGAGTGAGTACCGCCCTAAAGACAGGACGAACTGGATGTCAGAGCTGAACCCAGAGAAAGTTCGAATCAACCAGATCGTGTGGCCTGGAACACACGACTCTGCCACCAACAAGATTGGCATCCCACTCGTCACTCGCCCCTTCGCTCAGTGCCAGTCTCTCTCCATCTACCAGCAGCTCCTCTGCGGCACCAGAGTCCTCGACATCCGTGTCCAGGAGGACCGCCGCATATGCCACGGCATCCTCCTCACTTACAGCGTCGACGTCGTCATCGCCAACGTCAAGAAGTTCTTGTCCGAGACTCAGTCGGAGATCGTCATCCTCGAGATTCGAACGGAGTTCGGCCACGAAGACCCCCCGGATTTCGACAATTATCTGGAGGAGCAGCTGGGGGAGTTCTTGATCCACCAGGATGACTCAGTATTCGGGAAGACCATCGCAGAGTTGTTGCCAAAGAGGATCATATGTGTTTGGAAGCCCAGAAAATCGCCTCAGCCCAAGCCGGGAAGCCCCTTCTGGAGTGCGGGCTTTCTCAAGGATGATTGGATCAACACGGATTTGCCGTCCACCAAGTTCGATGGCAACTTGAAGCATCTCAGCTTGCAGCCGCCCGTTTCGTCCAGGAAATTCTTCTACAGGGTGGAGAACACTGCAACCCCCGTCGCAGATAACCCCATTTTGTGTGTGAAGCCCGTCACGGGCCGCATTCATGGCTATGCTAGGCTCTTCATCGCTCAGTGCTTCGCCGAGGGCTTTGCTGACAGACTTCAAGTCTTTTCCACGGATTTCATTAATGACGACTTTGTTGATGCATGCGTTGGACTCACTCATGCAAGGGTTGAAGGCAAAACCTGAGACAATTCTTAATTTATCTTTCTTCAAAATTAAACTTATTTAAGTTAGTTATTCTTGTTCTGCTCTTCTGTGTGTTTTTGTTCTTCTCTTAGTCCCCTCTTGTTATATCGGTCATATTTCTTATTTCATTTATCTGTAGATCGTTTATAGAATGTTTGCATGTTGATGGGCTTGTAAACTTTGAATAGGCTATTTGATTGTAATGTCAAAATAAACGAATTAAATTATTGGTTTCTTAGCTTGAGCAATCCCATTCATATAGCCCAACGTGGAAAATAAGAGTGTAATGAACTGCTTTTACCCTGAGCCTTAGCCATGAGCCCATGAGGAATCCATGAGAGTACTGTGGAACACGATTTTCATTCCATTCAACTACACGAAATCGACGATTATTGCTTTAGTATTAACTATTAGAAAAAGTATAGGTGAACAATAATTTTAGTGAACAATATGAACAATGGGGTTACAAATTTAATTTACTCTTAAGTTTATTTAATGATGTAATTAATTTAATTAGAATAATAACCATTTATTAAAATTTAAAAAGTCATCTTTTTGGATAAGGAATAGTTACACCTATACCAATAACAAAGCCACTCTTCCCCGGTCACTTACTGCCGATGTTGTCTCTCCCTATTCCGACGTCCGGTCAGACCCCCAAGCGGTTTCCTTTTTTTTTTTCACCACACTCCACAAACAGCGCACCGTGCAGCCCGTCCCAGGTCTCCGTGAAAACGCACTGTGCAGCCCCTGCAGCCCAAGTCCTCCACCATTGCAGCCTCGTAGTCACCGACTGATCTGGTGTAATACACGGGAGAGTTGCGGCTTCCGTTTCATAAGTACGTGACCTCTCATAGCCAATTTAATGGAGAAGAATTCCGTTGAACCGAGTTGTCTCATGCCAGATTCTTTCACCGGCGGCATTACTACGCATTCGATCGACAACGTGCGCAATTCGTTCAACGGGAAAAGTGAACATTTGGACAAGGTAAACAATGTATCTTGTTTATTTTAGACGTATGTTTATTTTCATATAAATTAGATGGTTATTAAAAGATCAACATTGTTAATCCATTTTGTAAGAAAATATAGATAAAAAAAATGAGACATGATCTACATCATTTAGGTAGCAATTTCTGATGTTGCAAATCATTGGAGCCTAGCAAACTGGTTATATTAGGACTTCTTTTGGTGACTTACGTGATTAGAACTTCAATTTTTAACAGCTATGCTTCCAAGGACCTTGTTTAACTTGATTTTTTTTAAACTGCCAATATATTCTTACTATAAATGACTATGGGTGTTATGTTGTTGATTTTCATATGTTTTTTTTTTTAAATTATAGCATGGATAGTAATATCACATGGTTCATGGATCCTTGGATTAAAGCAAACATGTTTAAAATTTGATGGAGCTGGGCTTTTCCATTTTAGTATTCTTTTTCTTATCTGTTTCTGGTTCATTTGATTGACCTTTAATTTCTATAAATTACGGATGTTCAATTTTGTAAGAAAACATGGATGCAAAAATGTGACATGATCTACATCATTTAGGTTGCAATTTCTGATGTTGCAAATCATTGGAGTCTAGCAAGCTGGTTATATTAGGACTTATTTTGGTGACTTACGTGATTAGAACTTCAATTTTTAACACCTATGCTTCCAAGGACTTTGTTTAACTTGATTTTTTTAGACTGCCTATGTACTCTTGCTGCAAACGACTGTGGGTGTTATGCTGTTGATTTTCATATGTTTTTTTTTTAATTGCAGCATGGATAGTGTTCCGAGGGTTACCTGAAACTGTGGGTCGATCTCGGACGAGATCTTCTGTGCTGGTTAGTGTTGTTGTGTCCGACTTGGTGATGGTGCTGATCCTACGTCCTCGGAGGGTGGGGGGTACCTGCAAGGGACTCCGATACTTAAGTTAGTAAGGGTCTTAAGCAGGTATTTAGTAGAATCAGAATATGAGTTATACCTGGGTGCTCCAGTGTATTTATAGTGATGAGGCGTGACCTTTTTGGATAAGATAAGTTAGTTATCTTATCTTATCTTACCTTCTAGGTGAGGTCAGCTTATCTTCATAGGAACCGCCCTTCTCTCTGTAGGCTTGGGCTGCCTTAGGATTTGGGGCATATCCTTCTATTTGGGCCCTTCTTTGGGCTTTTCTGGTGACTTGGCCGAGCTCTTTGGAAAGAGGTCGGGTTGTCCTGACCTGAAGAGGTCAGTTGCTTTTTCTATAGAATATCCCGGGTCGGACAGCTTGATCCAGGGTATGAACAGTGCCCCTGCTCGAGCTCGGTCTTTATTTGGAGGTCGAGTCTTGGTCTTCGAGCCTGCTTGGGCAAAGCCGAACTCGAGCATTTTGTCGCTTTATCTTTGTAGAGCTCCTTTTTTGAATGTGGAACGTTTCTGCTTCTTTAAGCGCGCGCTTTTGCATTTAGCTCTCTAGCTTTGGAAACGTACGAGGGTTTAACACCCTCATTAATGGGCTTTTAATGCTTCGCTTTCTCTGGGTCTCTTTATTTTTAAACTTTGCATTTGAAAAACGGTTTCTCTTCTTTGTAACCTTCTTTCTCTCTTTTCTGTTTTCTCTGTGATTTTCTCATTTCCTTTCTGCGACATTTACTTGGCAATCGTTTGGTGTTGCTCTTGGAGTGCGATTTTGGTTTCCTTCTTTCTTCACTTTCTTCAGCGCTTCCTCTTTTCCTCAGGTTGGTTCTTTTCCCTACTTCTTTTTGGAATGTGATAAAGTTTTGATTTTGCCTGCATCTATGTTGGAAAGCTTGAATCTTTTCATATTGTCGTGCTTGACTGCCGCTGTGATGTACGTGTTCTGGTCCTCTTCCATTTAGTGTCTCTCTAGGGTTTTGCATGTTGTCGCTGCTTGAAAAAAGGTTGCTCCTTTAGTGGTTTTAGGTTCTGTTGGTAGTTTCTCTTTTGATGAAGACGATGTTTTCTTGATGATTTCTGCTTCGGTTGTTGTTTCTGGTTTTGAAAGGGAAGGATTGTTGCTAGGGTGTGAATCTTGTAAATCTTCTTGGGTTCTTTATTATGACTGCCCCCAAATGGTGCCCCAGGATTTTTAGTGTAAGTCCTGGGGACTCCTTTTGTGGCTTGTAATGTGCTGGATTGTGTAGTCGAGTTGTTTTGTTGCTGTCCGAGATGTGTTTTAATAATCCGATATTCTTTTCTTTATTGTAGGACTAGTTGGTTTTATGGCTTCTCGCAAGAATATTGTTTTCTCTTTGTAGGTCCTTCTCAGCTTCTCGTTAACGTAGAGCTTCTTCCTCAAGTTGTTTTAACCGATCTTGAAATGCATCCAGGGCTCCCTTGTTTGGGGAGTTCTTTTTGTTGATTTGGGAAGTATCTTTTGGTGTAGTGTCCGTATTTTTGTACGGCGTTCTATCTTCTAGATCTGAGTCGTGGTTGTTGTCATGGTCGTCCGCCATGGTGCTGGAATGACTTCCAGGTTCCCGGCAACGGCGCCAATATTCCGAGGGTTACCTGAAACTGTGGGTCAATCTCGGACGAGATCTTCTATGCTGGTCGGTGCTGTTGTGTTCGACTTGGTGATGGTTCTGATCCTACGTCCCCGGAGGGTGGGGAGTACCTGCAAGGGACTCCGATGCTTAAGTTAGCAAGGGTCTTAAGCAGGTATTTAGTAGAATCAGAATATGAGTTATACCTGGGTGCTCCAGTGTATTTATAGTGATGAGGTGTGACCTTTTTGGATAAGATAAGTTAGTTATCTTATCTTATCTTACCTTCTAGGTGAGGTCAGCTTATCTTCATGGGAACCGCCCTTCTCTCTGTAGGCTTGGGCTGCCTTAGGATTTGGGGCGTGTCCTTCTATTCGGGCCCTTCTTTGGGCTTTTCTGGTGATTTGGCCGAGCTCTTTGGAAAGAGGTCGGGTTATCCTACTTGGTGTGGCCGAACCTAGAGAGGAGGAGGAGGACATGAATTCCAGTGAGAAAGACCTCGTGGGACGTCCTCTGGACAAAAAGGAGTTTCCATTTGAGGAACCTAAGGAATCTGAGGCTCATCTAGAGACCATAGAGATTCCATTTAACCTACTTCTGCCATTCATGAGCTCTGATGAGTATTCCTCCTCTGAAGAGGATGAAAATATTACTGAAGAGCAAGTTGCTAAGTACCTTGGAGCAATCATGAAGCTGAATGCCAAGTTATTTGGTAATGAGACTTGGGAGGAAGAATCCCCCTAGTTATCCTTATCAGATGTGATGAGTATTGTCCATTGCTCCCACTTAGTCAACCCTTACTAAATAAAAGAAAGTCAAGTTGACCAATTAATTTGACTCCTCAAGTCCTAGTCAACTCCTAAGGAAAGACTAGCTTTAAAGGGATCCAAATCAACCAGCAAACTTCAAATATCAATCAACTGCTGAGTTTGATAACTCAAGAGTCACCAATTAATCAACCAAAAACAAAATGGGAAAATCTAAATTATTTATATAATAAATAAAAGAAAGTAATCATGAGTCTGAAATACCTCAAAGTGTCTAAATTAAGAAAATCCTAACATGAAAAGTTCATAAATAAATAAAAGAGAAAATAAATAAAAAGAACATTGAACCTGTAATTTGAAGAAGATAAAAATATTCCTATGTCCTTTAAGAGGAATCCTAATTCTAATTCCTAAGAGAAAGGAGGGAGCCTCTCTCACTAAAAACTACATCTAAATTATGAAAAGTGAATTATGATCTGATCTGAAGTATGAATGATGAATGAATGGATTCCCCCACTTTATAACCTCTAATATTAAATACGAGAAACCTAAACCATAACTTGACCGATTTCCCGATAAACCCGAAACACCTCAAGCATTGCCACACCACAAGTTTCCAAAATTCCAAAACCTTACCAACAAAACCCAGCCTCCTAAACTTGATCTCGAGCTTTCAATTCCTCAAATTGTCTCCAATCCACAACCAATTTCAATCTAACATCATAATATTCACTATAATCAACATAGAGTTCACTAATTCAATATTTCACAAAGGAATTGAGGGTGCTTACCTGACCCACAGTTCCAATGAGCTAAATCCGACAATACTCGTGAATCAATTCGAACCTAAACACCGAATTTAAGCAAAATCCAACATGATTACACATTGAATTCGAAATTGGAAAAGATAAAATTGAAAAGAAAAATGTGGCTTCCTTACTAAATTAACTGCTGGGCTTTGTAGAACTCGACGATGCGGTCGCATGGCCGCAAACAGTGTAGCAATCGAAACTCCGGATCAAAAGTTACAAAGATTTGAATCACCACCAAGGGTTTTGGAATTTCACATGCTCTCCCCCTTCCTCCAATGCATGCAGCATGTTTTTGTGTTGAAAATGGGGAGGAAGGGCATAAAACCTCATTGGTTTGGGCCTTGGGTCCAATACGGGCCAATTTGCCTAGTTCGGTCCGTTCGGTTTAATTTTGGGCCAAATTTTTTAAAATTAGTGTCAAAATTTCTATTTTAATTTTATGTACGCCCTTAAACTATAAAATTTCATTTTCTAATTTCTTGATTGATAATATTTATTGACTAATCATTTACTAATTTCTCAGATTTTATAAACAATATATCTATAACTCACATGAGATAATCCTTACTTCGAAAATTATATTTTTTAGAGATAAAAAATTCATATAAAGTAAATATACAAATAAATAGACAAATAATTAAATGAATGAAATGAAATAGAAGTTTTCATTCCAGAAGTTAAATCAAATCAAATGCTAGATATTTTGACAACTATACCTCTATAGATAGCCTTGAATTTTGTTAATGGAGGAAGAAGGATTTGTAGTTTTGAATTGTGTTAATGGAAAAAAGAGAAAAGAGTAAAATGGTGGAGAAAGGGGTAGTTTTGTCATTTAAAAAAATATTTTATTTAAAAGGACGATTTTAATACCAAAATAAAACGTTAAGGATGATTCTAAATAAAAAATTATGTTGGGAACGGTTTCAATTCTGACTCTAAACGTTAGGACCAAAACAATACTTATCCCTTTATTTTACAATAATTTAACATTCATATATATTAGCTTCTAACAATAATTAATGAAACTTAAATAAATTTAAAATATAAATCTAGTTATTATTATTAGATACATTAAAAATATATTTTCTACCCTATAAAATCAATTTATTTTATAATAACAGCAGAATAACTCACTACCTCTAAAATCTATTTATCTATTTATAAAATCAGAATCATTGTAATAATCATAAATTACAACTAATTACAACCAGAATTTTTTTTTTTAACGCCAAATTTATTTATTTATTTATCAACCGAAACCTCTACCATTATTGTTATACACCAAATTTAATAATAATCATTATACATATTATACAAATATTATTATTATTATTATTATAACGCCAAATTTATTAATAATCGTAAATAATTTATTAAATTCATATTTTAAATTTATTATTACTACATAATTCATTACTTGAATTACACTACCATTAATGATTATTATTATTATTCCTTATTCAGCATCGATTTCATGCAACTATAATAATAATATACCGTAATTACTACTAACTAAGAATAATTAATTATTATATTCATCAAATTTTTGGTCTTTTAGGTATTGTTTTTGAATTGTTGATGGTGTTTTTGGTGGTCCAACAATGGAAGAAATGAAGGGAGAAGTGGGGTTGGGGGTGGGTTTCGGATAGTGAGAAGGGTGAGAGTGAAAGTGATGGTGGAAGAGAGTGTAACGGAGCTTAAGGAGTGTGATATGCTGGGGAGAGCTGCATCCGCACCACGTGTCCTCGGTATGCAAATCGGACGGTCCAATTTGTGCACTGCCGATTTCAGTAATTGGACCATCGGATTACTCCGTCCGATTTGTTTGACACCTCCATCACAGCGGCATGAAGCACCATAGACCCCATAACCATGCGATACACCACCTGCCACCCCATATCAAAATTAAAAAAGTGCCTTTCAGTTTGTAGGTTCAGGACTGCACAAAATGTATACAACCTTTTTTATGAAAAAGGCTTGCATATAAGTTACTCTTAACAAAGATATCAACTAAATAGAATACATACAATAATCTTCCGAAATCCAACTCAGTAATTGTTTTCTAGTACATTCCTAGAGCTAGAAGGGAAAAGCCTCAAAAGAAACGTCATCAATGACCAAATGCACAAAATCGCCAGTGCTTGGAAGGTTACCATCATTGCAAATAAAGCTCCAGTTCGTTCCAGCACTTCTGGTGTCAAAGCAAGTCCCTTCAAAGAGAACATCAACCTCTCCGCAAAATTAGCTGCCCTTGTAAGCTGATACAGTCTGAATAACTGTCAAACCAATTGATCAATGTTAGCTAAAACTCAATGTGAAAATTGCAAGAGAGCGCACGCACACATATATAAATAAATAAATAAACCTCGAAGATAATTGGGACAAGGGGCCAGCATGATGTCCGACGCTTGTCCAAAAATCTCTCAAATGCAATTTGAGCAACACAGCCGACTAAAAAGGGGGTTATAGCCACAACAGTTGCCATGGGAATCACTGGAGAAGTCATCCACAGAAGAGCGAGAGGAACAACAATCTTCAAACCCATTGTGAAGGCAGCAGAGTAGCGGTATCCTCTGAGGCCGGTGATCAGATCCCATCTTTTTGAGCTATACTCCAAATATGGCCTCTGGACGCGATCAGTCACAAGCAGAAATATTGCAAGTCCAATGTAGAATGTGGCCTCAACAAAGAATGAGCTCATAACATCTGCAGTTTGTTGGCAGCAGAAATGTGTATAAAGAGATACTTCTCACCAACATCTAAAAATTTTCCTACATACAAATCCAGAAAATATAATCCAAAAGAATGTGCAATAACATGTCCACAATCCCATGGGATCAACACTTCACGTATCTTGTGATTTCCTCTTAAGAATTTCTTAGCTTTTCAAGTAACTAACTAAACTATCTAAGTTCTTTGACTTTTTCTTCCCCAGATGTTACTTTGACATTGAAGGTTAGGTTATTTATTCATAGTATTTGAAGTTCAAACAGAACTAGAGATTGCATCGGCATTAAGAAATATGATTACTTAAAAGAAATTATGGTTTTTATCTTGGGTTTTCAGCCTGCAACTATATGTCTATATCAGGCCAATAACTATAAACTTCCTGTTGACAGAATCAACACATGACTAATAATATGCAAAGAAAGTAAGAAAAATGCAAAGGTCAAGAAATATACCTACTAGGATCACATCGTTAAAGAAAGTTTCAACTACATTTCCAATAAAGAACTGTGGCAAAATCAAAGAGGATATGAGCACAACAGGAGCTAAAAGCCAGAAGTATGAGCTTTCCTCTTTTTCAAAGGGTGCAGATTCCAACTTCCCTTCTTCAACAGACTGGAATGTAATACCGTAGAAGGAAACAGAGCCTGGTTTACCTCGAAATGGTTCTATCCCATTATAACTAGTAACCGCTACACTAGAATTTCGGTTTGGGCGAACCTCCAACCCACCATTTACATTTGAATCAGAAGCGTGCATTAGAAGAGGCCTTTGGAATCTATCCAATTCCAAATATGTAGGCCCTTTACTCACCCATTTCAAACCTGAAATCAAAGAGTTTCTATGCTGAATGATTTTGATGTAAATGCTAAACAACAAATTCAATAGAAAAAAAATAATCTTAGAAACTGAAACAGTAGAATGCAGTGAAATTAGTGGGAGAAAGAAGAAGAAGAAGACGTACATTTGGATGTGTCTGCAAACCGAAATCCGAATGGGGCGCGGGTTCGAAGCGCTTGTGACTGCGAAGAAACGGTGACAAGTGAAAAAAAAATGAGAAAAAAGGAAGAGAAGAGTTGCTATGGAAAGATGAGAAATTGATAGGGAGGCGTGGATTAAGTTTTACAATATGAACGTACTGAGGTTAAACGACGATGATGATTAGAGAATTGGAGAGGCTGAGAGGTAAGACCACAACAAAGGGTTCGAAGTTCCATCCCTTCTTCCACCTTAACCCCTTACCTTACTATCCTCACTCAGTCTTTAGTCCGATACTTTCAAGTTTCAGTTCTAGTGTTCACTAGTACAATTGTAAAACTTTTCTCACTCAACAAATTATATTAAATTTAAATTAAAAATTATTTATAGTTACTTTAAATAGGGATTTTACTTATGGATTTTTCGTGCAAAATTTTTAATTTAAATTTGTATGCTTTCAATCATGTTGGTATTAGGAGTTATAGTTCAAATCACATATTTTTTTATATTTTTTTAGAAATTATAGATTCAATTTTTATTATTTTTAAAAAAATCATGTTTATGTTAGAAAATTTTATTATCCTAAAAGATTTAAAAAAAAGTAAAAACTTAGGTATAGTAATTTTTAAATAGAGTTAATAATTTAAAATTATTAATTGATAATATAATTAAGTATATTAAATTATTTAATTATTAATTTTATATAAATATAATTGTATATAAATTTTTATTTTTAAAATTATCATTGGTTAATTTATCTATTATTTAAAAATAATTAATTTAGTTAAAAGTTTTTATTACATATTTAATTATTTTATAATAAAATTTATTATATTTATTTAAGTATTAAAAAATATTGACGAAAACCATTTTCAAAAATTTTTAAGATAATAAAAAATTTAATGTTTATAAGACTTTTCTTTTGGGGTGTAGATAACGGACAGAGACGAAAAAACAAATTTGCTTTCTTGACATTACTGTGCCCGTTAATTACTTACTGCAAATAAATGGTGACAGGGGTGAGTGAGTGAGAGGTTTAAGGTGGCAAAGCTCGTTGTTTTCGAAAACCCTAAATTGAAGGAATGGAACTTGGTGCCCTTTGTTGTAGTCTTCCCTCTCAACCTCTCCAATTCTCTAATCGCCGTATTATCTCAGTGAGTAGTAATCCACAAGCGCCTGGAACTCGCACCACATTCGGATTTCAGACACCAAGTTTGAGCTTTGCATGCGCGTCCAAATGTACACCTTTTCTTTTCTCTCTTTTTATTGCATTGCTTATGCGCTGCGTTGAAATAAATTACTAACATAAATAAATAAATGAGCTGAGATTTTTTTCTTTTTTTTTTTTTGTAACGTTTTGGGTCTCCCAAGTCCCAATCATTCATCAAATTTAACATTTTGATTTCAGGTTTGAAGTGGGTAGATACAAGGCCTTCAATTTCTCTTATGCATGCATCTGATTCTAATGTATTTGTTACTTCTGATGATGTGGTGGAGCTAGTAAGTGGTAAATCAGGCTCGTGTTCTTTTCATGGGATGACATACCCGTCGGTAGAAGGAGGAAAATTGAAAAATGCCTCCTTTGAAAAAAAGGACAACTCTTTTTTCTGGCTTTTAGCTCCTGCTGCATTCATATCCTGTCTGATTCTGCCGCGATTTTTTCTTAGGGATGTGGTTGAGGCTTTCATTAAGGATCCGAGACTAGTAGGTAAAAGAACTTTGTGCCTTCTGTTAAATGTGTTCGAGTTAAGACCTATTACCTTTCTGTCTCGTGCTTGAAATCGGGCGATGTTTAGTTTGTGTTGTTTGAAAGTAGAATTGTCACGGTTACTAATCTTGTTGATAGAAAACTATTGATTGCCATCTCATTATTTCTATTATACTTGTACTCTGGGTTTTGTTTTTTGAAAACTTGTATAGGATGGGAGAGAAGTTTTATTTTATACACATTTGTTAATATGTTGCAGATATTGTGAGTTCATTATTTTCCGAGATCTTGTTCTACATTGGATTTGCTACGTTTCTGCTCGTGGCTGATAATGTCCAGAATCCTTATTTGGAGTTTAGCTCAAAAAGATGGGGTCTCATCACTGGCCTCAAAGGATACCTATACTCTGCCATCTTCACAACGGGTCTGAAGATTATTGTTCCTGTCCTTCTGTTGTACATGACCTGGTCAGTGGTTTCCCTGGAAGCTATTGTGACTATAGGTCCATTTTTAGTTGGTTGTGTTGCTCAATTTGCGTTCGAGACATATTTGAACCAACGCGAGTCATCTTGCTGGCCTATAGTCCCAATTATATTTGAGGTTTGTCTGTTTAATGAGATTCCTTTTCTGCCTGATGAGCGCAGAGTATACTTGAAAAATTAAAACCTATTCAATAATCCTTATTGGTGTAATTGCTTTTTAAGATTACATGATAATCAATTTATGTTTGCATATTTTAGCTGAAAAGTAGTTAACATAATCAATTGTGTTTGGAATATATGAAAACTGTTTTTTGAAATGGTATAATTACAAAAGTAGATATGAAATAATTGTTTATATTATTTAATATGTGATACTTTGGGTCGAAATGGTAAAACCTACAATTTCAAACTAATCAACTTTTGCTTGTTATTGTGAAGTTTCAAAATATTGTTTTTGAATTATAATATTTTTCATATTATAATATGTTTTTCAATTTTTACCCAAACATGATTATTTTCAAGGAGAGGTCTTATTGCAAGTTTCCCAAACAAGTTCTTTTTCCCAGTAACTGGTTTTGTTAACGCTACATTTTGAATTGATTTGGCAGGTATATAGAATGTATCAGGTTTCAAAAGCGGCTAATTTTGCTGAGATATTGTTGTTTGCTATGAGGGAGCTTCCTTCCACACCAGCAATGAAGGAACGAAGTGGAGCTCTGTTTGCAATCATGGTGACCTTTCAATTACTAGGGATGGTGTGCCTTTGGTCATTGATGACATTTCTTGTGAGGCTTTTCCCTTCTAGGCCTGTAGCAGACAATTATTGAGTAGGCTTGTAGAAGAGTATATTGCATTAATTTTCGGGATGTCTATTAATTTATCAATATCAATGAAATCCTTTCCACTTTCATCTTTAAATTTCTTGTTAAGGTGTGTCCTTTTATTCATGCGTAAAAGGTGAATGCATTTTTTTTTCTCAGAATATGTAAATGCAATCCTTTTCAGAGAATTTCAATTCATCTTTTCTCAAAACCATCATCTTTTCTCAAAACCATCGGAGAAAATGTGTCCATAACATTAATAACTTGGTTTTCTTTGCAAACAATTAGCATTCTGGATCAGAAGCTAAGGTAGCGACTCCATTAAAGGAAAGAAGGTATATATATATATATATAAGGACTGGTGCACATCAAACAAATGAATTTTTTGTTTATGTAACAAGAGAGACTTGATTCCTTTCATATATCATATAGCATATAGCATGGGTACAGAAATAGTTCTGTAATGGTATTCAAGTTTTGAGAACTCTTCAATCAACGACTTATATAAGAATAAGACCGCATCATCTATAGAATGCAAATCATTTGTTCCATCTTCAATGCTTCCAACCCGACGATCACATATGGCACATGAGATGATCCATTTGACGGGAAACATTAAGTGCAAACTCATGGTAAGGAGTCCAATGAGTCACTCATATCTACAACAGCCACTTTCTCATTTCCTGGAAAAAAAAAGTTGACAATGGTTTTTTACTAATCAATCCATCAACTAAATCTTGTTTTGTATCACGTAAACCATAGGGTTTAGTCAGAAATGTACAAGAAATCAAACTACATTGTAAGGAAAAAAATGATTAGACATAAAATAAAAATGGAAAAAATGTATATACACACACGAACCTTTACATGTTGGCTAAAAGGTCTCTCATCTCTGTTATAGAAGGGATTGATTCGGTAGGGTATATCTTACCGACAAGAAAGGCAAAACTTTCATACTTAGCAAGGAAATCTTTCTGCAATAGTTTTTGGGAGACAATAAAAAATTGTTGAGTGTTACATAGTTTTAGGAGAAATGTTCCAAAATCGAAACAAACAAATTTCATTTTATTAAATATGAATCAACTTGAGCACAAAAAGAAAAATTAAAAATAATTAAAATAAAGAAGCAAAAAGTGTACTATCTCATTTATACTTTTTTTCTTTTTTTTCCCTCTTTTTTGGCTTTTTTTTTTAATAAGAGGAATTTTTATTGGTCCATTTTTAGACAATAAGAGCAAAAAGTGTACCTTGCATTTTTCCCACAAGGAAGGCAGCAGTTCCTCCGAAGTTAAATTTTTTTGCAATTTCTTGTACATTGCAGCTACGGACTTGTCCACCTATATAGGATAGCAAAGATATGATCCACAATTTTGCCAGTTTGAAAGTTTTTAGAGCAAAAATAGGCTATGTTGTAAGAGGAATAATGTTTTTATTATTTTTGTATACAATTTTTTTTGTACATTTTTTTTTAAGTATAATAAACAATTTTTTTAATTTTTTTTCACTTCTTATCAATCACTTCTATTATAAAAAAAGGAAGATATACAAAAAATATATGCACAATAGTGATACATATAATATTCCTTATGTGGCAAAGGTACTTTTAAATGGCTTACAGGCTTAGGTATTCGACCTTTTATACAAATATTACAATAAAATAATATCTAAATATAAATTAATATTCATAAAATGTCTAATCTTATAATTAAATTACTCATTTTATGTTTAGATGAAACAAATTAGTATACAATTCTTTCAAATTATATCTTAATATAGATACTTTTACTCAAATATTATTCAAGTTATATTTGTATATTAATTAATTTATTTTTTCTCTGTAATTTACAATTTTATATAATAGATCTCTTGAAAAAAATTTGCACCCCCATATCTATATTCATATTTGGCACTAGCAATGCAACTTAGAAGATAGGCACCAATTTACCCCAGATAAACTGGCTTTTAGCGTCTTCCGTAGATCTGATTTTGACATCCCAACTTGGAAAGCAATCTGAAATTGATGCAGAACATCAAAGAATTGTCAAATTAGAAAATGAGTTATCCACGATAGAAATGTAGAGTTTAGTATCAAGCTCAAACTACAACTCTCTTTTCTGGAGGAGGTATTTAAATGACAACTTTGGAGATACGGATGTACAACTATGTTCCCTTTAAGCCCATATATATTATGGTGTGCACTAAATCTGATAGCACTCGTAAGGGGATAAGAAAATAAAAATAGGATAGATGTCAGGTCAATTTGAAGATGATTACAACCATCACATAACAATATTATACTTTTTTAGGAATTGGATCGCAGAGAAGTGGAAGAGGAGAGGACAAATGTATAGCTCAGTGTAGCGGCCTAAATTTTACAAGCTCGCTCATATAAACAGAAAACTACAGACCGATTTGAGCAGTAAGAAGGGAAGGTGATCCATGATGCCGAGAAATTAATTTTTGAACTACCGCAATTAATGTAAGAGATGCTATATAACAAACCTCTTCGAGTTGAACATTATTGCTTATGTGGTCCTCAATCTTTCGAGCAAACTGGAAGAGGCGTTCAAATTGCTTCACAGTGCAAAAAATGGAATGATGAATTGTGTTCTAAAATCCATAATTCACGATCAGCAAAACGATAGAAATAGATAATAAAATCCTTACATAGTAGATAATCATGCTAATGTGGCGTGAGCAAGCTTGCTCATAGGCTTCACTAGCCTGATGGTAAAACTTGGCCAAAGTGGGCACAACATTGGCAAGGTCATACAAACTGGGCAAAAGTGAACAAATAGTTAGTGAAAAATGAAAATTGGCTTCTGTTTCCCTGACAAATTCAATATAACGAGAAGAAGGAAGAATTGTATAACAGCCTTGAGCCTCTTCCTGAGAAGGGGGAATGAATCAATGATAAAAGAACTTGCCTGTTTTGAAAGGCGGCATAATTCTCAAAAAGAAATATATCCGCATATTTTGGCTCTGCTTGTGCAACTTTTTCTAAAGTTACAAACATTATGGTGACCTATCAAGCCACAATCCCACCAGCAAAAGTTATAGCAAATATGTTTTGGATAAAAGAAGAATCTTATCGAGATGGAGAGAATAAATACACAAGAAATGATACACTCCATAGAAGAATAAAATCAAACAAAAGAGTGTGGAGACGAAGTTTTAAAAAATGATTAAATACTTCAAGCGCAGACAAAGAGGGTAATCAGTAAACAATATTCACTATAGTATCTATCAACATGATTACTGAAGAGGACTAGAACTATTGATTCTTCATTTGCAATGAACCATCATTATCTAAATCAATAATGAATAAATAAAAAATACTAGTTTCCAAGGGAAGGAATAGACGAAAATTAAAATTTAGCAAACTAGATCCAAGATGAACAATTTTTTACTTAGAAACTATATCAACTTGTTGTCAAACACAGATCATATGGAAGCATGGTATATCATATGTTCAAAAAAAAAAAAAAAAAAAAAAAAGAGTCTATTCCTTGCATGATTTATTGAATTTAACCCCCTTTTTGTAAGGAAAAGGAAAAAACTTATACTTTTCTCTATAAAGGGGAAAAAAAACTATACACACACACGATTAATGTGAAGGAAGACAATGTTTCATATTTAGTTAATCAGCTGATTCTGATGCTTGTTAAAGGAGAAAAAAGGTGGTGGCAACCATCGTTAAATTTGTAATCGCTGGACTATATACCTCTGCTTGATCTATGCACCTTACTGTTAAATCCAAAATACTCTAAGCTCTGCCACTTATTTTACTATCAACTTTGGGAAGCAAATGCCTAAGAGAAACCAACTAGATTTCTAGGTATCTAAGGAAAGTATTATTAGAGTCATCTCAAGAAAGGACAGTGCTCACTTACAAATTTCATGTATGCTTGGTCAACCAGGTCTCTCGACTGTCCTGTGATGTACTGCTCCATCCGTGTTGCAAGGGTTGCAAATCTATGTGAAAAATTAAAAAAGTACTAGTACCTAAGTTGATGTTAGACTTTACAAATTAAATAGAGACTGGAGGTAAATGTGTAGCGGCCTTTAAGGCTACCTAAACGAAGAGAACATAGGAAGGATGATTTCGTCTTCCAGTTTTGTTCTTAAGAAGAAAAAAACAGAAGTCTAATTTGTTTCACATGATTTACAACTAAACAAATAGACAATATGGGGTTGTATATGTGCACACGTCTACAGGCATTCCTTACTTCACATAATATTACAGACACATCGCTTGAAAACAGTACCTAATTTTCCCCACCCGTATCTTTGTCATTTTTTCTCTCTCAACCCATTTTCTCTCCATCTCTATGAACACGCATAATTGGGTGCTCATAGCTAGTAAATAAGGATGATAACTTAGCCTAATTCCAACTAGCTGGGGTGCATTGATCTGCTTAAATAATGTCGCAAATATTGTTTTTAATCTTGAGGTCAGACCTAATTGATTACAGTAAGGCCGTATCTAAATTCAGTAAATTGCTTATATATTAGTTTAAGTATGAAAGGAAATCAGATGGTAAAAGAACAATTTGGTCATTAAATACTTATTGATTTGTTTAATTGATTTCTGATCCTGCAAATTGATTTTGATTCTAAAAAGTAGAATGCGACTTCAATAGCTCCAAAAGCACTGACTCTTCATGAAAATCTGAATTTTGAGTTTCATAATTTTAAGTCCGAATTTGGGTGGAACCATTACATTTCCCAAATCCACATAAACTAATGCCTGATGGGCCAATTTGACCATTACATTCAATGATTATGATTCATTAGTTCACCTGGGAATGTAGGGCAAGACACCTGTTTGGCGAGTATTGCGCTCAAACTTTTCAATATGATGGCAAGCTTCATCAACATACTGAAAAACAGAGACCCAAGTTAAATGCTTTAGATTAGCAACTCAATTTTTCAATAGTCTAAACCTCTAAATTCATTAGGCAAAATTGTATTGCTTATAAATCTACATACACGGCTGAATTGCATAGATATACGAGACTCCAGGTCGCCAAGCAAAATGCGTACAACTCCCGCTGCATCAGCTTTTGGACTAAAGAGATAGCGTTCTGTTATTCCATGCATTGATATGCAGCGTAGAGGATCGATCTTGAATGCCCAATCTATAACATTATAGAAGTCTTCCTGAAATCATATAAATTAAAAGGAAACTTATTAAACAGCATGAAATTGTATGATAAAACATTCAAAAGTGTCCAATTGACCAATTATAGTGAACAGTGTTGATAACTACTAGACTTATAAATGAAATATTCAGTGCTGCTCTGGAGAATTCAATTGGCTTTATCACCATATCTTCTTGGATTTTGATCCTAACAGCTATGCTAGACAACAATACAATATATTAGAACACACACAAATATATATATATATATATATATATATATATATATATATATATATATATATATATATATATATATATATATATATATATATATCTAAGAAGCTTCTTACTATCATGGCTATTATTCAACACGAGAGGATTTACACCCTTTCATCTCAAAACTATCAGAAGCTAAAAATTACATTAAAAAAGATAGTGCACATTCTGTTCATACTTGCATTCCATCAAGCAAATCTTGAAGTGAATTATTTAGAGCTGCAAGCTCCTCAGGATTTGGAGGATTTGCAGGATTTTTCCCTGTCAGTAAATAAATGGTTAAATCATGGAACAACTGATTACAACAGATGAAAGTCAAACCGTATTTACACAGCATATTTGCTGAAAACAAAGTATATACCAGATTTACCGTCTTTCTCGTCAATGTCCATGATTCCCAAATCATCATCATTATCATCATCTTCGTCAACTCCTCCTGGAGGAGCATGTATAGGAACTTCAAAGCACATGAATTGTGCAAAAAATGAACACTGAAAATAAGTTGTGGACAGTTAAACATTCAAAATATTAAACCAGTTTTGAAAATTAGTGAATATCAAGAACTTTCACCTCATCAACCAGAAGTGGAACAAAAACTGTGAGCATTCTTGTGTATGCATCAGAAACTACAGAAGTGTCGGCAGAATTTACATTCTGACCAGCACCTGCAGGACTATCAAGCCAAACAGCTACATTTCTAGGCGCTTTGGTATTAGCACGAATTTCATTAGCAAACTCACAGGCCTGGAAAAATATTCATGAGACTTTACTCTGTATGTACTTTATACAAACAAAATAACACAAATAAGTATTTGACCTCGAACACAACTAAAAACTACAAAGCACAAAGCACGAATACTGGAGATGCTGATCGGCTCACGTTGATACCAAGGAAGCAAAACTCAAGCTGAAAGCTAATTATAAAACTTAATTTCAATAACATTGCATTCATGAGCACCCCAGTTATACCTAAGCCAGGTCATCCAAATTGCAAAACTAATAATGAGCCATAAGGTGTAAGACTGCCACAGCTTCAGTGGCCTCTCACCTCTTTACCTGAACCAACCTCAAATTTGTTATAACTGTAAGGAGAGATTAAATCGGGATTTTTTTTTCTGTCACTGGGTTATTTCACACCTTTCATAATAGTGATGGATTACCCCTTCTTTTTTCCTTTTCTTTTCTTCTTTTTTTCAAATTAGCTGTGTTTAGATCTTGATTATAATACAATAGTCACACCAATGGATATAATTCTACGCCTGCAGCAACTTCTCGGTTAATAGAAATTAAAGTACACGTGACAGCAAGAAATTTACAATTAGATGAATAAGAAATAACAAAGAATCAGATCAATGTGCCATGTGATAGATTGTAATCTCAGACCTCCCTGCGAAGAAGCAAGTTCATAGAAGAGCAATAATTTTTCCTCAATTGAAGCAAGCTGTTCTTATCAAGCATCTGCAAGTTTACAGCAAGATAATTTAAGGATAAAAACAAAAAATAATAACCCAACAGGAATATGTGCGCAAAACAAAATTCTTAGAAGAAATTGATTTTCATCCATAATTGAACCTTTAAATGTTGCAACAGACGTGCATATGTCCTGCACTTGTATCGTAGTTCAGAATGATCTGGTCTTTTCAACTGTCCACGCTGTTTTGAGAAGCAAACAAAATGAAAAACGAAGATTCCAAGACCTTGAAATTTTTTAAATTTTCTATAAAGAATTCATGCAAACCATACCTGAGAAAAGTTATTTTTATCCTTTAACAAGTATTCCACAAAATTAGCGAAATAATTTCTTAAGAATGTTGTAACTTTGAAAACAAAAGTAGACTTTAATAGTTGAAGCTCCCCTCGCTTCTCGTGAACCTGTAGGAATAGCAGAAACCACCATCAAAACAGATTACTTTAGGAGCTGTGCTTATTTGCCATGCTAGTCTAAGCCAACACTGCACAATATGACATCTTAAACAGCTTCTTGCACCCATCAAAATTTTACCAAGAATAAAAATCAGTTGTCTTTCACCCTAAATCAAATTCCTTTTACTTTTCAAAAACCTAGTCGGATAAGGCTTTGCTGCTGTTGTTGTACTTAATAAAAAAATACAAACAGTACCATGAATTTCTCAAGATATCAACAGCTTGCTTTTCTATGTTTTGAGCAATTGGAAAGTAAGGAAGAGAACATACAGCTGTCATATTTCCATAAACAGGATCTACTTTAGTTGCAACGATACCACGCATAGCATCACTCAACCACTCCAATGCTCCTGTACTTTGAAGCATTTGTTGTTCTTCAAATTTATCTCCTGTCAAAAATGCTTCATGCTACACCCAAAGAAACATCATTAAAATAAATGTCAAGCAAAGTAAGCTCATCAAACCCAAATCACAATAGTTAGCAAGTGGAAGGCCTACTTCAGGAGGGATTTTCAATATCTGGAGAAGCCCATCAAGCTCCTCCATGAGACGTCTGTTATTTACTGATTGCAATTCCAACTTGTTATTACGGGTTTCGATCTGAATATCATAAAAGTATTGGATAAGATGCAAGAACTCGGTATTATTTTTAAAAGAAATTCGCTAAAGCATAAAGAGGATAATTATGAAGGGATAGGAAGATAATAAATTCAGCTTATAAATATAAAAAGAAAAAACAGAAAACAGAAAGAGAGAAAAGAAAACAACAATGGAGTAAAAGGTACACATCTTCTCAACAAATCTGTAACAAAAGCCCTGAATTGACCATGACCTTTGAAACAGAATGCCTAAATCTTATGCCAAAGAAGCTGTTCGGAGCTTGCCAAAGAAATCAACTTCAAGACAGGAGGATTATGCTCCAATCAGAGTTTTTTTATTATTATTATTATTATTATTATTTATTTTAAGCTAACACAAACTACTCCATTTGGAAAGGACATACCTCAGACTGAGATTCACTAAAAATATCAACCTACATTACTACATGTAATATTCCTGGTGAAAGTGGAAGTTCGAGTGTAAACAATTAAACATGGTAAGAGCTATGCATGACACAAATACCAGGGAATATAAGTTTACTTAGCTTGATTCTCCTACTTACTTTTTTCATTTTCACATCACTTTAGGTACCGATTCTGGGAGAAGAATTTTATAACACAAAATAGAAACTATTTAAAAGAATAGTAATGTTGATATTAAAAGGGTTGTCATGCAATGTTACATAATATTTCCCTCAAGTTTTAGAGATGTAGCTATCTGAGTATAACTTATCCTCTTTACATTACATCTCTGATATAATTCCTTTTATAAAAATAAACGCAGAGGTTGGATCAATAATAAAACTACAAAACTGTTGCATGTGTCAGACGGTGTTTTAGACAAGAAACTATGAATGGACAATGAAGAATTAAAGTAAAAAATGACAAGTTAACTAGAGAGTAATTTCTGACTAAGCAAACTGTTCTCCCAACTAGAAGTGCTTACCGATTCAATATCCTCCCTCATGTGTCGAAGTTTCACATTGAACATGCCTAACCATTCATCCATGTCTTCCACACAATTCGTTGCTGCCTCAATCCCTTTCAATACCTGAAAGGCACAAATTAGTATGTGCTACATTAAAACATGTTCAAATATACTCCTATCTATAACTAATTTTGAGAAAAATGAATACCCGTAAGACGAAACAGCTGAGATTTTTTAGTGAAAATAGCAACATGAAAGTACAGCTTAAAATACCAGCACTAAGTTTGAAGGTTTAGAAAGGGGACAAAGCAATTGATGAGCAAAATAATTCAACACAAGATGGTGTTTAAACAATTACGATAGCTTAGGCAGTACAAAGGATTTGTTCAGTCTGTAATCTATTAATCAAGTGGTCTTTTTACAGTAACATGCGGTAAATGGTAAGGTAATACCAGCAAAAGAAAGGTGATCAACTCAAATAAAAATTATACCTCATCTATTAAAGGTTCAGTTTCTAAAATGGCGTGGACATTTGCTGCTTCAAGAGCCTGCAGCTCCCTCTTCAACCTTTCAGTTAATACCTCTGCTTCACCAATTCCCATGACATAACTGCACAGTCATGAACTAAAATAATTTATTGAAAAAATAACAGTTATGGCATGGACATAACTGCAAATTGGTATTGAAAAAAAGAGTTTTGACTTGACAAAAGCTATTTTAACAATAGAAATATAACAGAACCCCTGTATGAACATTTGAACTTTTCCATTTCTGCCACATTGCAATAAAAGCTTGAATGATGAAGCCTTAGCTCTAATTATGTTCTTAGTCATCTCAAACACTTAACCTCAAAATACAATTTAAGTCAAAGAGATAGCACCTACGTCCCCAAAAGAGCCTCCATGTCCTCTTCCTCAGCCTGGGAGACAAGTTCCTTTTCGACATTGACATTCAGTTCTGTTTCTGTCGTAAAAATAGCAGCAGATTCAACAGGACCATCTACTTCTGTGTGGGTTTGAGTGGAAACTGTGGATGTATTTTCCTATTTCACATTGGTGAAAATAAATAAATACATAAAATATAAGAAACCAACAGTATACAGAAACTAACAGTAATTTATTCTTGAGTAATAATAATTCATTGTAGTTTAACCATTCTCAACTTGAAATCAAGGACTGCATATGACCAGTAATGAGTTAAGTCCCAATTCACCCAAACTCCAGAGTAATAAAAGACTAAGTTATTTTCATTAAACATCCATCTAAAAAGGAATGCATCAACAAACAATAGCTGCAGCATGATTGTAAAGCAACTTCTAGTTTAAGAGATTAGAAAATCATTATGCACCTTAGCCCAAAGAGCCATCTCCACAACGTCAATGCCAACAACCTTAGGAATGCGACCTCCAATATCTTTGCAGATATTTAAGATCAAAAGCAGGAGGCGATTCCTAAGAGAAAATTAATAGACATGATGAGCAAAACTCCACTCCTAACATAAAAACCACATGCTTGGAGTATACATTTCCCTCAATTATACAACCTGTCATCAATATTGCGCATTGTCCACTCCGGAGGAGCCGTTCTCTTGGTTCTCAGGTTATCAAATCCCTAGAAGGTATGCAGTCAATCAGCTCAGAAATATATGATACAGAAGAAAGACATCAAGAAACAAGCTTCAAAACTAAAAATAGTTACATAGATGATACAGCAACAAAGAACATTATCTTTAGAACATATGGATATCTATGACAGCAGGAAATTATGAACACTACCAGTATAAATGTACATCCACTGGGATCCTCTCTTACAACTTCCACTTTTGAAAGGTGCTTCAGCTTGTATATCTTAGCAGGCTACACACAGAAAAAAATCTCAGGGACAGCAGGAAAAATATGATGGAAGCTATGAACAAGAGAAATTCAAGGACAACAACAACTATGCTACCACATATTCTGAATGATCAACCTAGCCAGTTTCAGTTATTTGTTTCTCATACTAACAATAAAAAGGTCTAAGATTGCTTCACTTTTAATGATACGCCTGATGGGAAGTAGCTAGATTTAATAAATTATACCTCATGAGTACTTTATGCATTGATGAAGAAAAACAAAAACATGCTTTCCAACTAATATGAATGAGATATCGGGAATAATTCACAACCAAGGGAACTTGGCTAATGATACTACTAAAAGTACGGAGTCATTTTGTGCCTCAATGACGGTTGAATATTATTTGAATGGACCCAAGCTTCAACAAATTGAGGTGTTAATTCTCCCTCCCCTCACAATTTTATTCCTCAGATAAACCTGAAGTAGCGGTTGGTCAGGGAAATGCTTAATGCTTGAGGATGCATATTAGGTTGCATCCCTAACCTTTCAGCCAGATGATTACCTCGAGAACTCCTCCATTGGAATACTTCAAAACTCGAAGAAACGCTTTCGTCCTGTGACCTTTTTGTTTTGCTGCACAAAATAGCATGTTGTCACCAACAATGCTTCAAAGCTAGAATCAACCAAATCATTACAGTAGTCTCACACAGTGAAGTGATCACATACAATTACCGAACCCGGAATTAAGAAACAAAAAATAAAATAAAAGCACTTCTACTATTTTCCTGCTCATTGTTTGTTCGGAGAATCTAAAGGGGAAAAGAACTTGCAATCACTAATAAAATAATGCTGCGGCGCAGGGAAATGAAAGTGAATGAATATTATACTTCTCTGTTAGTGTCTTCTTAATCAATATTCATACATCAACGACGCAACAAAGTACATACATATATTTGTTCAAGAATATATAAATACCAGCTACCTCGATAACGTACTAACTTTGGGATTGAGATTTAAGGAGAACCATTGCAATGTTGGTGAGTTATCAATCGTCCAAATTTGGCTCTATACGTGAATGTTAATGGTAACCGCAATATAGATCAAAATTCATAAGGTTCAATAGTGATTCGAGATTTTGTTCATATACGAGTAGCCGCATGCTAAATGGAGAGAGAGAGAGAGAGAGAGAGAGAGAGAGAGTACTCGAGAGAGCGAGGACCCTAGGCTTAGCCATTTGGCGGCCAAGCTTGGAAGATTTACCCCATGCAGAGCCCCCGCTTGTCTTTGCAACTCTGATCGAAAGCACCACCTTCTGCTTCCCCTCAATCGCGGCCTCGCATGCTCGCCGGAGCTCAGCATCGTCGGCGCTCGATTTCGCCATTTTTTTCTCAAGAGAAGGGGCTTGCGGCGGCTTTGGTTCGGCGACGGAGATGGGTGAATGCTACGGTGGATAAGGCTTGCACGAGAGGAGAAAAAGAAGAGAAGAAGGGGGGAAGGTGGAACCGTGGCGGCAAGAAGGGTGGCCGGCGGAGAGAACAGACTGACGGGAGGAAAAAGAGAGAGCGCGCGGCACGGGCTGGCTAGCGGCGGCGGTGCTTGGTCAAGGGAGAAGAAGAAAAGATGAGAAAAAGGGGAGGAAGAAAAAGAAGGGAGGAGGGCCACATTGTTGATCTCTGGTTGCGAGGTGATGGTGATGCGAGGTGATGGTGATGCGAGGTTATGGTGATGGCGAGGGGTTGGGTATGGCTGCACTGGGAAGAGGTGAGAAAGAGAGGAAGGGGGACGTTGGCTTTTTTTTTTTTTTAAAGCATGTGTGCACACCATACTTGTCACAACCAAACTATTAATTGAACCGATACTGAATTACTCATTTAACAGGTGAATCACAGATTAAATTGGTTAATCCAATCTCACATAAATAAAAAATATAAAATAATTAAAGAAATAAAATTAAAATTTAAAATATATATTTTTATTAATATTTTAATAAATATTAAATTTTAAATTTTAAAAATAATTAATACAAAAATAAATATAAAATTTATTAGTATTATTATATTAATATCTCAATTTAACATAATAAAAATAATAATTTATAAATTATATCTAAAAAGTAATTTTAAAGTTTGAATATTTTTTTTATTTGACAAATTTAAAATAATATCCTAATTAGTTTCATTCTGGTTTATATTTTTTACAGAATTACTATTAGTTCCATCATCATCTCGATTATCTTCCAGATTCAATTAATTTAACATTTGAATAATGTTTCACAAATTATATTCAATAATAAGGTAAAACATTTGGTTAAAGTATTACAAAATCATCCCTAATAAAAACATATCTAAATCATCTAAAGCTTATTGGAGAAATATATTTGTAACAACTTCTTCAGAAATTAAAAATGGTGGTGAATCTTTCATTATCTATTTCGAATTATCCTCAAATGCATCAAGATCAATTGGATCATAATTTTGCTTTTTCATTTGATTCCTGTATTATCAATTAACTTGATTATTCTTATGATGACTAAAAATTTAAAATAATGCCTTCAAGAAAGAATAATAAAAAAGTACTTTTGTTGTAGCTTTAAGTTGTAATGAACATAAATATAATCATTAAGTTTTTTATGCTCTAACCGATTTTTTTTTTTAGTAAATATGTTCAAAAATACTCCAGTTACGCTCACAATCTGAAGAACTATAAATTTGACTCAAAACACGAATCGCTAACTTTTGCAAATTTGGTACTCCACATCCATAAAATTCCCACCATTGATCTTAACATAAAAAGAAAATAATATATCACAATCATAAAAATCAAATCATAAACATATCACAATCATAAAAGACTAATTTTAATAAAAAATTTACCTGACAATAAAAAATTTTCATGTATGACATCTTACAAAATTTTTAACTTCCATAAAATATTTCCATCACTCAAACATGCAATTAACAATAAAAATCTATCAAATTAAGCTAACAATGACGAAAAATATTTACAAGAATGACAAAAGTAAGTGATTTTAGGAATGTTTTATTATGGTGGAGTGTCTCCCACCTAGCACTTTTATCTATTGCTCTTAAGTTGGACAATTGGTAAAATTTTTGTTATAGAGGCTTGTATTTGAATTCATTATTAAATCTCCACCATTGTTTGATCTTGACTTGCTTTCCGGGATTCCAAATTATATACACCAAGTCTTGAAAATTCGTTAAACAAGCAAGGAGCTCTCAAATTGTTTATTATTGAAGTATATTATGGGGTCCCAAACTTTGTTTTGCCACCCGTTTTTTTGTTGATCTTCTTGCTTCTATTCGGGTGACGCAAAATTAGAATCCTTCTTTAAGCTCGAAATCCTCATTTGAAATCCTATGAATTTAGCCCTGCACCATATTTAAACTCCAAATCTTGATATTTTACCCTTAGTAAACCTCGATTCACGTTGTCACCCATCATCCAATTCCTTCTTACTTAGAATCCCAAGAAAAATTCTAAGTTGACTATCCGTTTCTAACAAAACATATTGATGTGGGTCAAGAAAGTTAAAGAATGAGAGTTTTACCCACTCAAATTGTATTTTAGATGGTAAGTTAGGAAAAGAGATTTTCAATAGATGTGCCATGGTTGTTCTTACTCCCTTTGACCTTTCTTCAACAATCTCCACCTTTTGACAAGCTTTTTCGAACTCCATCTCTTGTTCGCCAACTTTTTTCAAGTCATCTTCATTACTTAGGTTGTGTCTTGGAGGTTGTGCACATTCCTCCTCAACATCGTTTTCATGCCCAATGGAGTAAGGTTCAACAAGTTCAATGGGGTCATTGGTTGTTGCAAAATCATCCTCAATGGTGAAGTTTGTTTCTTACTCAACTTCTCCTAAACTTTCAACCACTCCTTCCGATTCAATACACTCAACATCCTCTACTTGTTTCAATTCACACCTAAACTCCTCTTCTTTCTTTTGAGGCTCTAAATTTTCATCCATACCACGCTCTTTAGTTGGAGTTAATTCTTCACATTTATCTATAGAAGTGTCTTGATTTTTGCATGAGTGTAGTGAGACTAAATGAGTTAACACTTCGATTAAGGTAGCTATGAAGTTTTCTTGCCTCTTTTAGAATTCTTCTTGCTCTTAGAGAATAGATCGAAGCTCTTTTTTGTTGTTGGATTAATGGTTGGAGAGCTTCTTCTATCGAGGGTTGTAGAGAAAAAGAGAGTTCATCGTGTTCGAGAAAGTCATAGTGTACGGGAGGTGGTTCATTAGGGTTAGAAGAGTAATAATGTTGGAATGGTGGTGGTTTAAAGAGTGGTTGTTCATAAGGCTCATAAGGTTGGATATAAGGTGGACAGGAATTTGGATCCTAAGAAAGTGTTTGGTGGTGAAATGAGACTTGAAAGTATTGTGGTTGAGGGCAATATTGATGATGGTGGCCATAGGAGTACGGTGGTTGAGGTTCATACTTATAGTAAGAATTACCATATTCATCAGATTGGTATACGCCATAAGATGGATTGTGATTATAGTAGTCTAGAGGAGGTTATTGCCATGAGAATTGTTCATATGAATGCGGCTCCTCCCTAAAGTAATTTTTCATCCCATAATGCGAACCATCATTGAAGTTACCATTTTCTACAACATAGTCACATCCATACTCAAAACAACAAGGATGGGAATTCATATGAAAAGATAAAATAGAAATAAAGGATATCAAGAAACAAAAAGTAAATTCCTAACCACTAATAAAGATATAAAAAAACAAGCAAAAGCAAGCTATTCACACTATTCACATATTAACAATAGCCAATAACAAGCACACATTGTAAATTCCTCAGCAACGGTGCCAAAAACTTGATGAAGTGCTAGATATCGGTTTAGAATTTTACAAGTTTAAGGCTCAAGTTCATCGTAGCTCTAAACCGGAATGCAACGCTCTTCAAAGTTTAGTTTAGTTCATTTTAGCTCAAGTGGTTAGGGTTGGTTCACTCAATTCTCTTCTAATCTTGTTTTTTAAGACTTGTTCTTCTTCTAACAACTAACAAAATATTCAATACTTGCATACAAATATTATGAGGACTTTTAAGGATTGTAATGGGACTAGGGTAAAGGCGAAGATGTGTTTGATCAAGTGGACTAAGAATTTAAACCTTTGATTAGTTTAACTCCCTCCAAACCTACAACAACCTATTCAATTCTAATACAAAACTTAACTACCAATTATTCACTTTTCACACATTCATGCATTTTCTCACTTCATGTAAGAATCGTAAATTAATTAACTGATTAATTAACGTAAAATAATAATAATTTAATTGCCCGAAATAGGTCCAAAATTTTAGAATATTAATTAGAAAATATAAATATGATATTTGGACTCAATAGATTTTTCTGAGTTGGAAAATGTAATTTTCTTCGAAAAATTACGTAAAAACGCGTACCGATAAATTAACCGGCAGTACCGGCTTAAGTCTGTTCAGTACTATGCAAGAATAATTAAAAACAGTAGAAAATCTTAGAAAAATATTTAAAATGAAAAACCGGGCCCTAATTTTAAAGGTTTGGCCTGAATTTGAGACAAACGAACCAAAAACGCTACCGTGCTTGAAACTCAATGTATTTTATATCAAATAAAAGAAAATTGAACAAGCTTTAAAATGGTTTAAATTTTGTGGAAATCCGAATTTGGTAGAAAAAGATATGATTGTGGAAAGTTTGGTGTCAAAATCTGAAATTTTGCAATATTGCAGAATGTTGTGATTTCTGATTTGTGTGCGCACGCACATCCCTGTGATTTTTCGAACCTGTGCGCACGCACAGCCTTGTGCATACGCACACACAGGGGAAGGCTTGCTGTTGAGAGTGCTAGCACGACCTGTGCGTGCACATATCCAATGAAGTTTTACAACCTGTGTGCACACACACGTTGGAAGGTGCACTCTGTTAAGAGTGCTAGCACGCCTTGAGCGAGCGAATAGAGTTTGGAAAATTTTGCACTTGTGCGTACGCACACCTGTATGCATACGCACACACTTTGAAAATCTCTCTGGGCGTGCACACGCACACCCCTATGGTACGCACATGCCATATTTTTCAACTAAACTTTTGTTTTTAACTGTTTCACCTTCTCAACAAGCTTGTAAACTTCTGTGACACCATTTTAAAACTCTGGGGCTTATTTTGGGTATCAAACATGGGAAAGATCCTAAGAGGATTTGATTTGGTACTTGATAAACCTCTATTTTATGATTCATCTTGTGCTTAAATTGAGTGTTTTTATAAAATCTTCACCCACTTATTCATGTAAATTGCATGGTTTTACTATTCCTTCCTTGTTTTATGATTTATGAGAAAACATGTTTCCTATGCTTTAAAAATATTAAATTTAATTATCATTTACTACCATTCGATGTCGTGATTTGTGTGTTGAGTACTTTCAAGTTTTATAGGGCAGGAATGACTTAAAGGATGGAAAGGAAACATACAAAAATGGAAAGAAAGCACAAAATGGAGTTTTGAAGAAACTAACAGCGACGTCAGCATGGACGATGCGAATGCGTGTTTTGTGCAAATTGGCATCTGCGCGAATGTGTGCATGACGCAAACGCGTAGATCATGCAAAACACAGATGACGCAGACGCGTGGCTGACGCAACTGCGTGGAAGAGCAACACTCCAGATGACGCGACCGCGTGACCAACGCAGACGCATGACGTGCGCGATCTGCAGAATTTGCAGAAGTCGGCCCCAGCGACTTCTGGACCCTTTTGGTCCAGATCCAAGCCCAGAGAACACAGATTAAAGGCTATAAATTGAGGAATCCATCCATTCATCAAGGGAGACGATACAACATACATTCATACATAGTTTTAGGATTTAGATGTAGTTTTAGAGAGAGAGGCTCTCTCCTCTTTCTTAGGATTTAAGATTAGGATTCCTCTTAAAGAATTTAGGATTTCTTATTATTTCAACTTACAATTTCTTTTGAGTTCCAGATTCAATGTTCCTTTTATTTATTTTCTCAATTTAGTTTGTGAACTCTTTATGTTTAGATTGATTTTCTATTTAATATAATTTGAGGTATTTCAGACTCATGATTGCTTTCTTCTATTTATTATATAAATAATTTAGATTTTTCTCTTTTGGCTTTAGTTGACTAATTGGTAACTCTTGAGTTGTCAAACTCATCGTGATTGATAATTGTTATCTTTGCTGATTGATTTAAATTCCTATAACTCTAGTCTTTCCTTAGGAGTTGACTAGGACTTTAGGTGTTAAATTGATTTATCCACTTAACTTACCTTCATAGTTAGAGGTTGACTGAGTGGGAGCAAAAATATAATTCTGATCACCATTGATAAGGATAACTAGGATAGGACTTCCAGTTTTCATACCTTGCCAAGAGCTTTTCTAGTCATTTAATTTTCATTACCATTTACTATTCTTACTTTTTATTTTATACATTAAAACCCAAAAATATACCTTTTTTCATAACCAATAATAAATCATACTTCCCTGCAATTCCTTGAGAAGACGACCCGAGGTTTGAATACTTTGGTTTATAAATTTTATTGGGTTTGTTACTTGTGACAACCAAACGTTTGTACGAAAGGATTTTCTATTGGTTTAGAAGCTATACTTACAATACGATCATATTTTTATATTTCTTTACCGATAGAAAATCCGATCGTCAAAATGGCGTCGTTGCCGGAGAATTGCAAACGTGTGTCTTATTATTAGTTATTGTAAATATTTTTCTTTTACTTGTTTATTTGTTTTTGTTTTTCCTTTTTATTTCTATTAGCTACTATGAGTTCTCACACCTCTCGCTTTGAGTTTGGTTCTACTTTTGTTGAAAGGAATGGAAGCTATAACAGGAATATACATCAAGGTCTAAGCAATCAAAGATGGATGGAGCCAAGAAAAACTGATCAACCTTTTAGGCAACAACACCCTCCAAGGTATCATTGATGAAGACCATTCTACAATGCATATCAAGATGATAGATATGGTGGATCCCCTTGTAGTTACCAACAAGCCCCCACCCTGTGTTTATAGACCATCCTCTCAACATAGCTTCGAACCACCACACTCACAAGCTCCCTTTCACCATTCACCACCGTATGATCCTTATCCACCCCAATTTCAATCCAATCACTCCCAAGAACCACCACTTCCCTATGCACCATATCCATATTCATCAAGCCAAGAATCACAGGTTCGCTTCGAAGAATCAGTAGATCAATTTCATGCAACCCTTCATCAACTGGAGCAAGCGATAAATCAATTATCTTCCAGACGTTCGGACACTCAAGGAACCCCCATGACTTCATGTGAAAAATTTAATGAAGAACGTAGCATAAAGGAGCCACTAGAAACTCCAGCAGATAGTAAGGAGCATGACTTTGTACTGGAACAAGTAGAGGAAGCTGTCATTATAGAAGAAGAAGAGTTGATTGAAGACTTAGGAGTTAGGAGACGCTGAACCCCTATGAAAATCTAGAGTTGTGGAGAATTCCGTCAAGGACGTTACAATTGATGCTAAGGAGGATAGTGCACAACCTCCGAAACAGGTATCCTATGAAGAACTGGACGGAATAACCCAAAACGCAAGTTACCTTGATGATGATAATCACAAATCAAGTTCTCTTAGTAATGAACTTTGCATCCGCAAGTAAATTCTGTGAGATAGAGGAATCTTTCCCAAGTGAATATGAAGATGATGCAGAGGTAGACTTTTTTCAACCTCCCAATTATGACTCAAGTGATGAGGAAGATATTGAAGACTTTGATCAAGACATGGTTTAAATTGAAGTAATTTGCAAAGAAGTGGAGAAATTCACTGAAGACCACAAGAGAGTGGAGCTTGTAGAACCACTGAAAACACTTATCCCAAGGCCACTACCACCCAACTCCAACTTCAAGTGGGTAAAATCCTTGACTTTTATCTTTACTTTTCCACTTGAATATGGTTTACTTGAAATAGATGGCCAGTTTAGAGCTCTTTGCGGCTTTAAGAGTAAAAGGGAAATGACTCGCACTCAGAGCTGGTATGTGATGAGCGGATAATTTATACGCTTTTTGGCATTATTTTTAGGTAGTTTTTAGTATAATCTAGCTACTTTTAGGGATGTTTTCATTAGTTTTTATGCTAAATTCACATTTCAGGACTTTACTATGAGTTTGTGTGTTTTTCTGTGATTTCAGGTAATTTCTGGCTAAAATTGAGGGACCTGAGCAAAATTCTGATAAAAGGCTGACAAAGGATTGCTGATGTTGTTGGATTCTGACATCCCTGCACTCAAAATGGATTTTCTGGAGCTACAGAACTCCAAATGGCGCGCTCTCAACAGAGTTGAAAAATAGACATCCAGAGCTTTCCAGCAATATATAATAGTTCATGCTTTATTCGAGATTAGACGACGTAAACTGGCGCTCAACGCCAGTTCCATGCTGCATTCTGGAGTCAAACGCCAGAAACACGTCACGAACCAGAGTTGAACGCCAAAAACACGTTACAACTTGGTATTCAACTCCAAAAGAAGCCTCAACTCGTGTAAAGATCAAGCTCAGCCCAAGCACACACTAAGTGGGCCCCGGAAGTGGATTTCTGCATCAATTACTTACTTCTGTAAACCCTAGTAGCTAGTCTAATATAAATAGAAGATTTTACTATTGTATTCAGTGTCTTTTGACCACGTTACATCTTTGGTCTCGGTTTTATTCCATTATTCATCTTAGGAGACTATTGATCACGTTTTGGGGGTTGGCCATTCGGCCATGCCTGACCTTCATCACTTATGTATTTTCAACGGTGGAGTTTCTACACACCATAGATTAAGGGTGTGGAGCTCTACTGTACCTCGAGTTTTAATGCAATTACTACCATCTTTTATTCAAATTCAATCTTATTTCTGTTCTAAGATACTACTCGTACTTCAACCTGATGGATGTGATGATCCGTGACACTCATCATCATCTATCCATATGAAGGCGTGCCTGACAACCACTTCCGTTCTACAAGCGAAAGCTAGAGTGTGTATCTCTTGGATTCCTGATGCACGATGCATGGTTGCCCTCGCCTGACAATCGAGCCTTCCATTCCGTGAGATCAGAGTCTTCGTTGCATAAGCTAGAATTGATGGCGGCATTCATGAGAATCAGGAAAGTCTAAACCTTGTCTGTGATATTCCGAGTAGGATTCCGGGATTGAATGACTGTGACGAGCTTCAAACTCGCGATTGTTGGGCGTGATGACAAATGCAAAAGAATCAAGGGATTCTATTCCGACATGATCGAGAACCGACAGATGATTAGCCGTGCCGTGACAGAGCATTTGGACCTTTTTCACTGAGAGGATGAGATGTAGCCATTGCCAACGGTGATGCCCTACATACAGCTTGCCATGGAAAGGAGTAAGAAGGATTGGATGAAGGCAGTAGGAAAACAGAGATTCAGAAGGAGCACAGCATCTTCATACGCCTATCTGAAATTCTCATCGATGATCTACATAAGTATTTCTATCTTTATTTTCAGTTTATTTATTATTATTATTCGAAAACTCCATAACCATTTATTATCCACCTGACTGAAATTTACAAGATGACCATAGCTTGCTTCATACCAACAATCTCTGTGGGATCGACCCTTACTCACGTAATGTTTATTACTTGGACGACCCAGTACACTTGCTGGTTAGTTGAGCGAAGTTGTGAAATTATGTTTAGACTATGGTATTGAGCACCAAGTTTTTGGAGCCATTACCTGGGAATCAATTTCGAACAACAATTTAAGTATGAATCATAATTTCGTCCACCAAGTTTTTGGCGCCGTTGCCGGGGATTGTTCGAGTTTGGACAACTGACGGTTCATCTTGTTGCTCAGATTAAGTAATTTTCTTTTTGTTTTATTTTTCAAAAATTTTTCAAAAAAAAAATTGAGAATAAATTATTCTATGGCTTCAGAATTTTTAAGAATGGATTCTAGAGTTTCATGGTAACAAGTTGAAGCCTAGCTGGCTGTAAAGCCATATCCAAATTCTTTTGGATTGAGGCTTTCACTTGTCAACATAAAAGGCATGTATATGGAGTTGGATGAAGTATCAGCTGTTGCATGCTTGATTTATATCTTAAAGTTGGCTGGCTATTAAGCCATGTCCAACCCTTGGATTGGAGCTTTAGGCTAAACATTGAAAGATTCCTGGAATTCTTCTTAAAAATTTTGAATTTCTTATTTTATTTTTCTTATATATTTTGCGAAAAATATAAAATAAAATCCAAAAAAAATAATAATAAAATCATAAAAAATCAAAAATATTTTGTGTTTCTTGTTTAAATCTTGAGTTAATTTTTAATTTTGGTGTCAATTGCATACTTTTATTTTTATTTTTCTAAAAATTTTCGAAAAGTCATGCATTCATAGTGTTCTTCATGATCTTCAAGTTGTTCTTAGTAAGTCTTCTTGTTTGATCTTTAAATTTTCTTGTTTTGTGTCGTATGATGTTTTTCATGTGCATTTTTGCATTCATAGTGTCTAAACATGAAAGATTTCTAAATTTGGTGTCTTGCATGTTTTCTTTGCATCAAAATTTTTTTTAAAATATGTTCTTGATGTTCATCATGATCTTCAAAGTGTTCTTGGTGTTCATCTTGACATTCATAGTGTTCTTGCATGCATCATTGGTTTTGATCCAAAATTTTCATGTTTTGGGTCATATTTATGTTTTTCTCTCTCATCATTAAAAATTCAAAAATAAAAAAAATATATTTTCCTTAATTCTCTGAAAATTTCGAAAATTTGAGTTGACTTAGTCAAAATTTTTTAAAATTAGTTATTTCTTGTAAAGTCAAGTCAAATTTTCAATTTTAAAAATCTTATCTTTTTAAAACTTTTTCAAAAATCAAATTTTTTTCATTTTTCTTATTAATTTTCGAAATTTATTTTTTTAATATATTTTTCAAAAATCTTTTTCTTAATTTTATCTTTATTTTCGAAAATTATACTAACAAGTAATATGATTGATTCAAAAATTTGAAATTTGTTACTTTCTTGTTAAGAAAGGTTCAATCTTTGAATTCTAGAATCATATCTTTTAGTTTCTTGTTAGTCAAGCAAACAATTTTAATTTTAAAAATTAAATCTTTTTAATCATATCTTTTTATCATATCTTTTATATCATATCTTTTTCAAAATTTTATCTTTTTCAAAAATTTGATTTCAAAATGTCTTCTTATCTTCTTATCTTTTCAAATTTGATTTTCAAATCTTTTTCAAACTAACCAATTAACTTTTGTTTGTTTCTTATCTTTTTCAAAACTACCTAACTAATTTTCTCTCTCTAATTTTCGAAAATACCTCACCTCTTTTTCAAAATTCTTTTTAATTGATTAATTGTTTTAAATTTTAATTTTAATTTTATTTCTTATCTTAATTTTCGAAAATCATTAACCCCTTTTCAAAATAATTTTCAAAAACTTCTCTCTCTCACCTTATTCTATTTATTTATTTATTTATTTACTAACACTTCTCTTCATCTCAAATCACTACCCCTATCCTCACCCTTGTGTTTGGATTATTCATTCTTCTTCACTCTTATTCCCTTTCTTCTTCTACTAACAATAAGGAACCTCTTTACTGTGACATAGAAGATTCCTCTTTTTTTTTTCTGTTCTCTTCTCCTTCATATGAGCAGGAACAAGGAAAAAGGTATTCTTGTTGAAGCTGATCCAGAACCTGAAAGGACTCTGAAGAGGAAACTAAGAGAAGCTAAATTACAACAATCCAGAGACAACGTTGCTGAAATTTTCGAACAAGAAAAGGAGATGACAGCCGAACCCAACAACAATAATGCAAGAAGGATGCTTGGTGATTATACTGCACTTATGTCCAAGTTTGATGGAAGAAGCATCTCAATTTCTGCCATTTGAGCAAACAATTTTGAGCTGAAACCTCAATTAGTTGCTCTAATACAACAAAATTGCAAGTTTCATGGACTTCTATCAGAAGATCCCTACCAGTTCTTGACTGAGTTCTTGCAGATCTGTGAAACTGTTAAGACTAATGGAGTAGATCCTGAAGTCTACAGGCTCATGCTTTTCCCTTTTGCTGTAAGAGACAGAGCTAGAGCGTAGTTGAACTCTCAACCTACAGATAGCCTGGCCTCCTGGGATAAGCTGGTCACGGCCTTCTTGGCTAAATTCTTTCCTCCTCAAAAACTGAGCAAGCTTAGAGTGGATGTTCAGACCTTCAAACAAAAAGATGGTGAATCCCTCTATGAAGCTTGGAAAAGATACAAGCAGATGACCAAAAGATGTCCCTCTGACATGTTTTCAGAATGGACCATGATAGATATATTCTATTATGGTCTATCTGAGTTCTCTAAGATGTCACTGGACCATTCTGCAGGTAGATCCATTCACCTAAAGAAAACGCATGCAGAAGCTCAAGAACTTATTGACATGGTTGCAAATAACCAGTTCATGTACACTTCTGAGAGGAATTTTGTGAATAATGGTACGCCTCAAAGGAAGGGAGTTCTTGAAATTGATGCTCTGAATGCCATTTTGGCTCAGAACAAAATGTTGACTCAGCAAGTCAATATGATTTCTCAAAGTCTGAATGGATGGTAAAATGCATCCAACAGTACTAAAGAGGCATCTTCTGAAGAAGAAGCTTATGATCCTGAGAACCCTGCAATAGCAGAGGTAAATTATATGGGTGAACCTTATGGAAACACCTATAATTCATCATGGAGAAATCATCCAAATTTCTCATGGAAAGATCAACAAAAGCCTCAACAAGGCTTTAATAATTGTGGAAGAAATAGGCTCAGGAATATCAAGCCTTATCCATCTCTCAGCAACAGACAGAGACTTCTGAGCAAAGCACCTCTAACTTAGCGAACATAGTCTCTGATCTGTCTAAGGCCACTTTAAGTTTCATGAGTGAAACAAGGTCCTCCATCAAAAGTTTGGAGGCACAAGTGGGCCAGCTGAGTAAGAAAGTCACTAAAACTCCTCCTAGTACTCTCCCAAGCAATACTGAAGAGAATCCAAAAAGAGAGTGCAAGGCCATTGACATAGTCAACATGGCCGAACCTAGAGAGGAAAGAGAGGACGTGAATCCCAAGGAGGGAGACCTCATGGGACGTCTCTTAAGCAAGAAGGAGTTCCCTATTGAGGACCTAAAGAAATCTGAGGCTCATATAGAAACCATAGAGATTCCATTAAATCTCCTTCTATCATTCATGAGCTCTGAAGACTATTCTTCCTCTGAAGAGAATGAATATGCGACTGGAGAGCAAGTTGCTCAATATTTAGGAGCCATCATGAAGCTGAATGCCAAGTTGTTTGGTAATGAGACTTGGGAAGGTGAACCTCCCTTGCTCATTAGTGAACTAGATACATGGGTTCAGAAAACTTTACCTCAAAAGAGACAAGATCCTGGTAAATTCTTAATACCCTATACCATAGGCACCATGACCTTTAACAAGGCTCTGTGTGACCTAGGGTCTGGCATAAACCTTATGCCACTCTCTGTAATGGAGAAGGTAGAGATCATTGAAGTACAGCCTGCCATATTCTCATTACAAATGGCAGACAAGTCAGTAAGACAAGCTTATGGATTGGTAGAGGACGTGTTAGTAAAGGTTGAAGACATTTATATCCCTGCTGATTTCATAATCTTAGACACTAGGAAGGAGGAGGATGAATGCATCATCCTTGAAAGACCTTTTCTAGCCACAGTAGCAGCTGTGATAGATGTTAACAGAAGAGAATTAGTCCTTCAATTGAATAGGGACTACCTTGTGTTTAAGACCCAAGGGTGTTCTTTTGTAGACATAGAGAGGAAGCATGAAAAGCTTCTCTCAAAACAGAGTCAAACAAATCCCCCACAATCAAATTCTAAGTTTGGTGTTGGGAGGCCACAGCCAAACTCTAAGTTTGGTGTTGAATCTCCACATCCAAACTCTAAGTTTGGTTTTGGGAGTCTACAACATTGACCTGATCACTTGTGAGGCTCCATGAGAGCCCACTGTCAAGCTATTGACATTAAAGAAGCGCTTATTGGGAGGCAACCCAATTTTTATTTTATCTAATTTTATTTTTATTGTTCTTCTATGTTTTATTAGGTTCATGATCATGTGGAGTCACAAAACAATCACTAAAATTAAAAACAAAATCAAAAATAGCAGAAGAAAAAGCACACCCTGGAGGAAGAGCTTACTGGCGTTTAAATGCCAGTAAGGAGCATCTGGCTGGCGTTCAACGCCAGAACAGAACATGGATCTGGCGTCGAACGCCAGAAACAAGCAACATCCTGGCATTTAAACGCCAAGAATACACCCTGAGGAGAGCTGGCGTTGAACGCCAGAAACAAGCATAGAACTGGCGTTCAACGCCAGAAACATGCTACACATGGGCGTTGAACGCCCAAAACAAGCATCAATATGGCGTCTAAACGCCAGAATTGCATGCAAAGGCGTTTTACACGCCTAATTGGTGCAGGAATGTAAATCCTTGACACCTCAGGATCTGTGGACCTCACAGGATCCCCACCTACCTCACACACTCTCTCTCCATTCACGGTCATCCCTTCTATTTTTCATTCACCACTCATATCCATCCACTCTTCCTCATACACCCCACCTACCTTCAAAATTCAAAATCTCTTTCCCACCCAATCTCACCCATATAGTCGAATACAGACATCTCTCCATCTCCTCCATATCTTCTTCTTCTTCTTCTTCTATTCTTTCTTCTTTTGCTCGAGGGCGAGCAACATTTTAAGTTTGGTGTGGTAAAAGCATAGCTTTTTTGTTTTTCCATAACCATTGATGGCACCTAAGGCCAAAGAAACCTCTAGAAAGAGAAAATGGAAGACAAAAGCTTCCACCTCCGAGTCATAGGAGATGGAGAGATTCATCTCAATGGTCTATAGCTCAGTGGTAGAACATTTGATTGCACATCAAGAGAGCCCACTCATGGACCTCAACAAGAGCAGGAGGAATTCCCTCATCAAGAAATCCCTGAGATATCTCAAGGGATACATTTTCCTCCACACAACTATTGAGAGCAACTAAGGTTAGGAGCACCAAAATCACTAGGGATGGAGCAACAAAGGCAAGGAAGAGACATAGAGAAGCTCAAAAAGCACCATTGGTCCTTCAAGAAGGCACCACCCTCACTAAGGTGGACTCATTCCTTAACTTCCTTGTTCTTAATTCTCTGTTTTTCGATTTTTATGCTATATGTTTGTTTATGTTTTGTATTTCTACTTCATGATCATTAGTATTTAGTAACTATGTCTTAAAGCTATGAATAATTCTATGAATCCTTCACCTCTCTTAAATGAAAAATGTTTCTAATTCAAAAGAACAAGAAGCACATGAATTTCAAAATTATCCTTGAATTTAGTTTAGTTATATTGATGTGGTGACAATACTTTTTATTTTCTGAATGAATGCTTGAAGAGTGCATAATTTTGATCTTGTTGTTTATGAATGTTAAAATTGTTGACTCTTGAAAGAATGATGAACAAAGAGAATGTTATTGACAATCTGAAAAATCATGAAAATTGATTCTTGAAGTAAGAAAAAGCAGTGAAAAAGCAAAAGCTTGCAAAAAAAAGTGGCAAAAAAAAATTAATAATAGAAAAAAAAAAAGAAAAAGCAAGCAGAAAAAGCCAATAGCCCTTAAAACCAAAAGACAAGGGTAAAAAGGATCCAAGGCTTTGAGCATCAATGGATAGGAGGGCCTAAGAAAATAAAATCCAGGCCTAAGCGGCTAAATCAAGCTGTCCCTAACCATGTGCTTGTGGCATGCAGGTCCAAGTGAAAATCTTGAGATTGAGTGGTTAAAGTCGTGATCCAAAGGAAAAAGAGTGTGCTTAAGAGCTCTGGACACCTCTAACTGGGGACTTTAGCAAAGCTGAGTCACAATCTGAAAAGGTTCACCCAGTCATGTGTCTGTGGCATTTATGTATCCGGTGGTAATACTGGAAAACAAAGTGCTTAGGGCCACGACCAAGACTCATAAAAGTAGCTGTGTTCAAGAATCAACATACTTAACTAGGAGAATCAATAACACTATCTGAAATTCTAAGTTCCTAGAGATGCCAATCATTCTAAACTTCAAAGGAGAAAGTGAGATGCCAAAACTGTTCAGAAGCAAAAAGCTACAAGTCCCGCTCATCTAATTAGAACTAATATTCATTGATATTTTGGAATTTATAGTATATTCTCTTCTTTTTATCCTAATTTATTTTCAGTTGCTTGGGGACAAGCAACAATTTAAGTTTGGTGTTGTGATGAGCGGATAATTTATACGCTTTTTGGCATTGTTTTTAGGTAGTTTTTAGTATAATCTAGCTACTTTTAGGGATGTTTTCATTAGTTTTTATGCTAAATTCACATTTCTAGACTTTACTATGAGTTTGTGTGTTTTTCTGTGATTTCAGGTAATTTCTGGCTGAAATTGAGGGACCTGAGCAAAATTCTGATAAAAGGCTGACAAAGGATTGCTGATGCTGTTGGATTCTGACATCCCTGCACTCAAAATGGATTTTCTGGAGCTACAGAACTCCAAATGGCGCGCTCTCAACGGAGTTGAAAAATAGACATCCATAGCTTTCCAGCAATATATAATAGTTCATGCTTTATTCGAGATTAGATGACGTAAACTGGCGCTCAACGCCAGTTCCATGCTGCATTCTGGAGTCAAACGCCAGAAACACGTCACGAACCAGAGTTGAACGCCAAAAACACGTTACAACTTGGTATTCAACTCCAAAAGAAGCCTCAACTCGTGTAAAGATCAAGCTCAGCCCAAGCACACACTAAGTGAGCCCCGGAAGTGAATTTCTGCATCAATTACTTACTTCTGTAAACCCTAGTAGCTAGTCTAGTATAAATAGAAGATTTTACTATTGTATTCAGTGTCTTTTGACCACGTTACATCTTTGGTCTCGGTTTTATTCCATTATTCATCTTAGGAGACTATTGATCACGTTTTGGGGGCTAGCCATTCGGCCATGCCTGAACCTTCATCACTTATGTATTTTCAACGGTAGAGTTTCTACACACCATAGATTAAGGGTGTGGAGCTCTACTGTACCTCGAGTTTTAATGCAATTACTACCATCTTTTATTCAAATTCAATCTTATTTCTGTTCTAAGATACTACTCGTACTTCAACCTGATGGATGTGATGATCCGTGACACTCATCATCATCTATCCCTATGAAGGCGTGCCTGACAACCACTTCCGTTCTACAAGCGAAAGCTAGAGTGTATATCTCTTAGATTTCTGATGCACAATGCATGGTTGCCCTCGCCTGACAACCGAGCCTTCCATTTCGTGAGATCAGAGTCTTCGTGGTATAAGCTAGAATTGATGGTGGCATTCATGAAAATCCGGAAAGTTTAAACCTTGTTTGTGGTATTCCGAGTAGGATTCTGGGATTGAATGACTGTGACGAGCTTCAAACTCGCGATTGTTGATGGCTATGCCGAAGATGACATGGGGTTGTTTGGTTTTGTAAGCTGTTAGTTAGTTTCTGTCTGTTTTAATCTTTTGATTCTGTTTCTTGCTCCACTTTGGTGTTGAGCTCCTTTGTTTCAAAAAATAAAGAAAACAAATTGTTACTTTACTTGTTGCTCCGAGGTAGAGTCCTATGAGCCAATATCTCTCCGGTTCCTACTTCCAGAATGCCCGGAGTACCTGCAAAAGACACTCAAACGTCAAAATAAGCATGTGCAGTGTTACTTTTCACTCAAGTCGATTTTATAACTATGCTCAACCTTTCTTTTAGGATTTATAACTAGAATAAATGTATATTTCGTAACCAAGTTATAATCATATGCCATTACTTTGAGGGTGCTAGTCCGAGTTAAAACGGACACATCACATATTATGTAAATACTTATGTGGTAATGGTACATCAACGTAAATGTGCTCTAATCAACTAATCAAGATAAAAATGTCATCTAATAAATGGTGATGAAACATATTCAACCTCAATGATCATGGAACAATTTCTCCAAATTATAACCATACACCGAATATTGAATGATCAAGCGAGAGATGAGGGTAGAAAAATATATATCTAGTTCAAATGGCTAATCAAATGAACGAACTAAAGAATGAGTTAAGATAAATGCATGTAGGCCGTCCCCATTCAACTATCTTTGTAATTGCAAAGGCTTGGCCTTGCGGATGTGGCCCATGCTGTTGACTAAATCCTTGCGGGTGCAGACAGGGAATGCATTGATGTATTTGAAAGCATTAAGCCGCCATAAGACATATGGGAAGCTGAGTTGATCCCTAGAAGTGAATCGAACCACCTCATTAAACCAGAGGCACATCAGAAGATTAGTTAGTGGCGTATGCTTCCTCACGATAACAGAGGCTTCACACAGAGCTGCACAGAACAAGTTTTGATGTGTTCAATGAGAGGATTAGCATAACGATAACAGAGGATTAGCATCTAGCATAGTCATAAAGAAAATGATTGCATAAAGATATTCTAGGTGAAATAGAACAGCAAGGTATGCTTTCGTGAACAGGGAAAACAAATCTTAAAACTTAAAAAGTCAAAGCTATTTTAGCTAATAATGGGGGGAAATGTATAGCAATGTGCACCTTTCTTTCCAATAAATCTTTTGACTTCAGGCAACCCATCCTTGCGGTATTGGTTCAACTGCACTTCAACTTCCTCTGGCTTGGCTTTATTTTTCTTGACTACAGCCTTAGCCTCATCGTAGACACTACTACGAGCTCCATGTTCAGATATGGCAAATACTGAATGTGGGCGCCAAAGAAGTGCCTCCAACACACCTAGTGGGTCCCTCCTAAATTGGGACTTTGAGTCTACCCAGAGAGAGTATTTTGCTTGAGGAAATAGGCGGTGGCTTAACATCTAGAAGATAGGCACACAAACTAGTTGAATCAAGTAGATGAAGCAAAGGTAAAGAATAACATAGCAGCAAAGATCTTACTTGCATACTAACATTTATTTATGTGAGTGTTGCCATAAAAGTAAAAAATTCAAATAACTACACAACTACTTCATTCTGCTCACTATTTTATTGAACATATATATAAATGGAAAGAAAAACTATGCCTCTACATCAATAATTCAAGAATATGGGCAAATACAGAATTATATACATGGGAAAATTTTAATAGAATGAAATCATTTTAAAGATTGAATACCTTGGGAATTTTTCCGTTCAGCCTTTGATCAACAAAAGGAAGATCCCTCACAATCACAACTCTCCATTTCCCTATAAATCCATTTTCTCCAATTCGGTGGTCTGCCAATTCCTGTGCTCTTAAGGTGATTTCATCCCAGAATGCTACGTAGCAGACCTGCATACCACTAAACATATTTGGAAGGTAAGATTGGTGACTTTTAAGTTACAATAACAATGAAACTCTTATGCTAATCAAGTAACCTTCTTAAGTGAGGCCTCTGACATCCCAATAGGTTGATAGAGATCATCTCCACCACCAAATGCACAAGTAGAAACCACAACTTCGCAAGCTTGCATATAAGTTTTATCTTCATCAGATATCTTAAACCCTCCATTTAAACTGTAGAAACCACAATGTACCATCATAGATTCCTTAATCTATATGAAGAAAAAGAGAGCATAATATGAGCATAGTAAGCATATTAAAAAGTTTAAGTAACAAAACCATGTAAATCCTTGCTACAACTTTAGGAGAAATCCATCTCCCCGTTTAATAATATTCAAATATTAGGTCTTAAAATAAATAAGGATAAACAGATAATTACCTCAAAACTTGTATCTCTCTGCTCTAATGTTTGATTTCCAGTGAACAAATTAAATCTCGCAAGAGAAAAGGTAGCATTCCGTCCTACAAAAGAAGACTCGCCCTCTGAAACATATAGAACCTGATTAACAGGGCCATTAGACTCTTCTGTCACAGGAATATCAAGGTGTTCAAGTTCTTCAACTGGCAGAAGCTTCAAGCAACCTACCAGGATCAATCAAATCACACATCATAATCATAATTAATTACAATTACAATTGCAAGTTTTTGCGTGCTGGTAACAATAACTGAGAACTTACGCGGTGGATCGAGCCGATTCAAATTGTCATGTTGGGGTTCCTTTCCCAATGCAAGTTGCGAGTTTATTCCACCATTTTTATTTGGAGTTCGTAGCTCTGAGGTGACAGTGGAATCAGGTTTGCGACCAATGGTGAAGGCCTCGAACACAAACAAAGCCGAAGCTAAAAGAATGATGATTAGGATCCAGTGTCTAAGTAACTTCCTCAACACTTTTTCTCTGAAGTCGTGGTTTCCTCTGTGAATCACTATCTTACGCTTCCGTCGCGTATGAACCCGCACGCCACCATGTTCGTCGGATTCATGGTCGGAGATAGGGATCGATACGCTGTTCTTGTTGTACATCGAAAAGTAGAATATCTAATGAAAAATTCAGAGTGGTTTTAGGATTTTCCGAATACGAAGAAAGTTCATTGTTAACGGTGGCCGTAGCAAGCTGCAAAAGGGACGGTTCTCTCCTTCTGTGGGTTCCCTGCTATTGAGTCGCTCTGTTTTTTTTCTTTTATTTTTTTTGGTTATAAAAAGTAAAAACCACATGGCGCTGCCGCGATGGCGGTTGTGAAGCATACAGAAATACATAATTATTTTTTAATTATTTTTTATTTTTTAATAGTGTAAAATTTTATCAAATCACGTGAGAATTTAATAAACTTGCTGGCATTAAACTTTTCCTTATTTAATTTCATTTCGAATCTCTTTTGATAATTTCACATATGAAAACTGAAAAGTGAAAAGCATATGTAATATTTTTCATTCAAGTCTTTTAATTTGATTTCTAATTCTCTATTGAATTCTTTCACATTTATTTCATGTTGAGTTAAGAAAATTAACGAAATAAAACAGTAGGTGGTATCAAGTATCCACTTAATTTTTTTTTTGCAAGAGTAAGTAATTATTTTGACAGCCAAAAAATTATGGATTTGACAACATTGAGTTCAAATATTAATGTACAAATAATGATTCTAAAATGCTTATTAAAGTAATTTCAGAGCATAAAAATTTTACATTTACTTTAAGTAAACAAACATATGCAGTCAGCTAAAGCACTCTATACGATTTCACCTCTCCGTGCTTCTACTGTCATTGATGCGGCAGGGTGACGTTCTTATCTCAATTTCTGTATATATTCTAAGCAAACTCGAGACCACTTCGGCCATGTTTGGTCTCCTTGAAGGTTCTTCAACCAAGCATGCTAGGCTTAGCTTAACTAGCTGAATTGCATAGACCTTCTCACTGTTTCCCATGAGACTAGGATCAATGAACAAACTGAGTTTCTCTTCTGCATCATCTTTGTCAATGAGGTTCAATATGATTGATGAAAGCATCGTCTCACTTCCATCATCCTGCACAATAATAGAATCTTTGCCAGTGATCAATTCCAACAGCACCACTCCGAACGCATACACATCCATCTTCGATGTGACTCTCCCTGAATCAAGATACTCTGGAGCCATATAACCCCTGGTTCCCACAACATGTGATGTGTAATAAGAACAAGAGCTTGTTACTTCTCTATCTGATTCTTTAGCCAGAGTGAAATTCGCTATCTTGGCCCTTAGATCTTTATTTAGCAATATATTGTCAGTGTTTATGGCCTTGTGAACATAGCAAGGATCTGTGAAGTTATGAAGATACTCAAGTCCATTTGCAATATCCACAGCAATCCGAATCCTCTTTCTCCAACATTGGTGTTCTGTGGTTCTGTTTCTTCTCCCAAGCCATTCTCTCAAACAACCATTTTCCATGTACTCAAAAACAAGATAGAAGGATCCATCTTTTTCACAGTAACCTTCCAGCTTTATCAGGTTGAAGTGATTGATCCTTCCTAACAAATTCACTTCCTTAGAGGCACCCAAATTCATCTTCTTGATCGCCATGATTTCCCTCTCCTTACCAAATACCCCACGGTAGACAGAGCCTTTGATTCTGTTGCTTGCACTGAAATTCTCAGTTGCTTCTTTAATTTCATCAAACTTGTACACTTTGGAAAGAAGCTCAATGCTTGCTAACCCTTCACGTATTTGTTCTGCAAACACTTGCTTTGTTCTGCCTTTTCTATCTCCCCTGAAGAAAATTTCTAATCTCTTTCTACGCACAAACACTAGGGATAAAACGACAAACAGAAAAAACAAGAAGCTCGAAGAGGAAGTAAGAGCAACTATGATTCTTTTTCTTTTTGTCTTTGTCTTATCATTTCTTACAGTGTAAAGAGTAGTTGGAGAAGGTGGTTGACCATTTTGAACTTTGGTTATTGTGCTGTTGGGTTCACTTGTTAAAGGAATCAGGACAGTTGTGAATGGATAGAGCATTTCATTTTCTGAGGAGAAACCATTGGCATCAACCATACTACTTGCGTTGACATGGAACCGTGTTGCGATATTAGAGATGTTATCACCCCAATTAACCGAGTAGGTCAGCAAATACTTGGTGCCGCTGACGGCTTGACGCGCCGTCGGACAAGCGCATCTGAGGGGCACGTGCAACACCATGCCAGGATGCAAATCAAGAACCCCATAAGGATTGTAACGCTGGAGAGAATCGCACGTGGTTAATCCCTGAAAGGTATCATTTGCTGTTGTAAAATATGTTGGATCTTTTGGCAGAACGTATGTGGTTTGGGCTTGATAGTACTCATCATAATCATCATCATGTTCTGTGGTTGGACAAGAACAATTGAGAGGGACAATGACTTCTTTGCCGGTTCGGAACAGTGTGGAATGAGTGGCGTTGTTGAACCTTGCAAGGTCCTCTGGGTTTGAGGAAGTGAGGTTGGAGATTGTGGCAATGGTGTTGTGAGGAGTTTGGGATTTGAATATGAGAAAGGCTAAGCAAGATTTTTGGAATCCATTGCAGGTGTATAGGAAATCTGAAGAAGGACCCTCTGCGTCGTTGTTGTTGCAATTTAGTACTGAGTTTCCTGAATAATTCTGCTGTGACATGATGCCATTTGAAGATACAAGAAGAAAGCTTAGTGTGAAGAGAACAATAGTATTATCCATTGGACTCAGACTCGTGATATGATAGACTAATATTTCTCATATCAGAATACGTAATATATAGCGCAAACGCGGGTTAGATTAAAAAAGTGATAAAATTATTTATTATTTCTATTAGTTTCACGTTACTATCAGCAAATTATGATAATAAGGGTCGGCATCAATGATTCTGCCGATGATGTCACTCCTTTGCTGCAATTGGATCCAGACACCGTAAACCCAAAGAAGCGGTAGAATTGGTCAAACAAATGAATATAGTCATTGCTAAATAATATTGGCAACTACTCCCATGAAAATGCCAAAAACATCTTCTCATGATGGTTCTTGGTAAAAAAGTGTAACTTATTTATTTTGCAACACTTTAAATAAAGGTAACACTTTTACTTTAAATAAAATCAAACCCTAAAATCTATCATCGAATTGTCAAAATAATATATCTTCACATGATGACAATCATTAAATCTTCATTCGAATAGGCACCAATAATAATATTTATTGGCAAACTGACAAGTGACAAGGCATCTTGATTCTTGATCATCATCCCTTTCTGGTGTACAATATTAACCAAATCTTTATTTTTAACACCATTTGTTTGTTACTTTGTTATAGTGATAGCTTCAATTCGAAAAAATAAAAAAGCACAGAATGAGAGAATGAGTCTACTGGCTTAGTGGCTTGCAAGGACTAAAAAATCGTTGGAGTATGACCTTCTTTTGTTGTTTACTTTCTGATTCAGAGGCAATGAAATAAGTAGGTCTGTTCGTTGTGGTGAAGTAAGCCTTCTAGATTAACGTTCACAAGAAGTTACTCTGTTCTTACATTTTCCTTAATATAATATATGTACATCGCACATCAATCAGTATGCATACAATTTTTGCAGGAATAACATTTTAAAACTACATAGCGACATACATTTAAATTATTTGAGTATTAAACTGTGATTCAACTTTGGCTTTCACATGAAAATATATATTTTTTTAAAGAAAAAAAAAAAGAAAAGTTGAATTTGGAAAGTAGGTGGGATCAAGGAACCGGTGACATCATTTGCTGAAACTCATGGAAATCAAGGAATCCATTGCCATCAAGATCAAATGGTCGAATCATGGCCTCGCACTCTTGGTGAGATTTAACTTCCCCCAATTGGTGTAACATGTTCTGCAACCCTTTGGGTGTTATGCAGCCACAACCTTTCTCAACTTCGAACATCTCAAACGCGCTCCTTAGAACATCTTCCAAGTCGCCATTGTCCTCTTGCTTCATCAGTCTCACGAAGTCCCCAAAATGAAGCAACTCATCCCCGTCGGAGTCAAACTCATTCACAATCTTCTTTGCCACTTTATGGTTCACCGACTCGCCTACCGAACCCAAATAATCCACGAGCTCCTTGCTTGAGACTTTGCCGTCTTTGTCAACGTCCAAGTGATCAAAAACGTCTCTGAGTTTGTCATCTTCTTTTGTGTTGTGCATGTTGGAATTGGATGGCATAATTAACTGAGATGCTGTGTCTGTGGGAGGAGGAGGAGGAGTTAAACATGGAAAGGCTAACTTGAAGAAGAGGAAGAAGGTAGTCTTGCTAGAGAATAACCACTTGGAGGACTTGGAAACAATGGCGTGTGCCATGGGTGTGGTGTTTTACTACAATAACAAAGCAATGCATGTTAGGTAATTTATATAGGAAGTTAAAAGAAAGGAATTATGAGATCAGATCAAAAGTTGGAAAACAGAAAGAGTGTGAGCGCTCCCTGTGATTGCAAGGAAATTGCATGATTGACCAACCTATGTGGATATGAAGACTTGACTCGTTTCTTTTTGTTTTTTAAACCAAGCAAGCAATTAATTTCCTTGGTAATTTCAACCTGGTAGGAGATAAATGTGAGAATGGATTTTTTAATTGTTAAAAAAAATTAAAAGATAATTTATTATTTTTTTATGTTTTTTTATTTTAATTATAAAATTAATATTTAAAAATGATATTTTTAAAAATAAATTAAAAAGATCTATCCATGATAAGTGTAACTTCTTTTCTTCGCATTTTCCCTGTCAGAACCCGAAGAAGGGGTTTGCCTTGGTGGACAAAGGAAAATTGTGTCCCTACAGCCAAGTCAACAAAGCTCTTTATTTACAGATATTAAATTTTTTTTTTTGGTCATACAAAATACTGACACACACATTCCACACATACTAACCTAACAGCTCTACTAGAATTCCATCCTGTGTGGCTTCATTTGAGGCATACATCTTTGCCATTACATCACATGCCTCGCCATACACATATTAAATTTAATTTTCTTTTTTTTTTCTTTTTCTTTTGGCTGGGCTGTCAGAGAAAGAGCCTTAACCCACAGCTCAGATAGCTTAACAAACTTTCAAAGCCCAATACTTATGACATTGCCATTTTCCACAAATCCATAATAAAAAAAACAAGGTGTTTGCTACGGTACGATTATAAATTTATACGTACCGATATAATAAAAACGTAGACAAATAACAAAACGCTACGTGGATTATATTATCTCCATCAGCATTTAATTTTTATTTTTTAAAAATATATATCTTAATATTATTTTTACTAAAATACCCTTATAATTTAATAAAAATAAAAAATATTTTTTATATAAATATACAAAAAAACTTAAATATTCTTTTTTATGTTAAATAAAAATTATCATTTTAAATTAATTAAATTTTAACATTCAACTAACTTTAATCTTATATTTTAAAATCTTAAATAATTTAAAAAAACAAAACAAAAACACATGAAAAGAAAAAAAATTAAAAAAATTGTTCATCTAATTTCGTGTTCTTCGTCTCCTCCCTCCTCTTCCTTCTCTCTGCTAAAGGAGAAGAAGAAGAAGCCGTCTAACCTAAACCTTTCTTCTCGAGTTCCAATCAGTACTGTTTCTGTTGGATCCACAGAGACGGCGGCGCCGGGGTCTTCTGCTTCCTCTCTTTTGTCAGAGCTGCTCACCATCTCCTCTAGTTGTGCGTTCTTCGAATCTGTTACAGCTGCGAGAGACGAAGCCCGCCATGTACCACTGCTTACTGCTTGCCTGAAGCTTTCCTCTGCTCTGCTCTGCTCCGCTGCACTGAAGCGCAGCAAGTCCATCGCCGTACCAAGAAGATCCCGCTCTCTCCTCGACCCCGCTATCTCTTCTGACTCCGTGATTACAAATTGGGGCTGGAATTTTGTTAAATATTAGCATGCTTTAGCCTTACTCATGCCATTATTAATTGGAATTTCTTCGAACGGAACATGATTTTAATCACATGATTGTCTGAATTTTAATCGCTTTTTTTTTGTCTGAATTTTAATCACTTTTTTTCCTATTTGATTCAATCTCTTTTATTTTGTTTCTTTGTTCTTGTCAATATTATCAATGCTTCTGTTATTGGGATTTCTCTGTTTTGCCAAAAATCTGTAGTATGGTGAACTTTTTGGTTTCATGGATGCTTACTCTTTTTCATATTTTAATAAGTATTTATGTGCTTAGAAGAGCAATTGAATCTGGTTGCAAATTCGGATTGTTGGTGGAAGGAATGCAAATTGGGACTAGTTTTCTAGTTCTTGGTGGACTAGCCTAGCTTGCTGAATTGATTAATTCATTAATAGAAGGGAGTGGTGTCATAATCTGCATTGACTCTGAAACAAGAAGTGATGTCTCGGTTCCTTCAGTTTCTTGTATGGTTGGCGAACTAAGATGAAAATGACTCTCTTTAGAAGGCCATTTTATTGTTCCGTACTAGAGATTTCTGTGACTTATTTTGGGTTCATGGCTTGATGTTTTGAATTCATGAGAAAAAAAAATTATAGGAGGTTTGCTTCTAAATATCCTTCTTTTGTTCCATGATTTTAAAATGTTGTGATAAATTTTTCAAGTGGTACAAGGCTTTTAAAATGTTATGATAAATGTTATGATAAACTCCCATCCTTTTCAATTATTGTTATTGTTAGTCCTACAATACAAAATTTCAATGCTGTAGTTATCATGAAAGGCTTTTTCTGTTTTGAATAAATGATTGGAAAAGTAGAGCTTTTATATAAGCACTAATTTTTTATTAGGCATAATCTATCATAGTGCATATAAATGTTTGCTTGACATGTCTTAGTTTGTGATGTTTTCATTATAAGTGTGAATATCTCTTATACAAGTCTTTTTTTTCCCACTAAAATGCTTCCTAACTTATGTTTCTCTATTAAAAGTTTTATGCCTGTTAATGAAGAGTAATTTCTCTGATATATTTGTCATCTGTTTCTTTACAGATTTTGCAATAGGCACAGATGATATGTACAGAACTGCAGAAGCAATCAAACTTGCTGGAGCAAAGATAAAGAATACAAATTCCTTTGATAGTTCACATTCAGATAAAATTTTATCAGCCTTTGAAGTTTTAATATAATGATATCTTCTACTGTTGGATAGTACAGTGACATTGTGCAAGCTCTCAGAAGGGGGGATCTTCGACATGCACTCCAAGATCAGGGCTCTTGGAGGCTGCTCCACACTTCTACCAGCTACAACAATCTAATCCTCTCCACTAAATTTCCTTGACCTTAATTATTGGAGATATCTGAGACAAAGAAAAATGTTTTGCTAAGATATCAAGTCTCTGGTTCAAGTAGGACAGGTTAACTAGTGAGTAAAGGTAGAAATCCCTTTGAATGTCATTTTAAGATTTATTGTTAATCCTTCAAGCTCCCCAGTCCTAATTAGCCAGGTTGCGATTTTAACCATTAACACTCTATAGATTTTGTAAAACGCTCTATAGATTTTGTAAATTGTATTCAAGAATAACGAAAGGGAAGATTGGTTCCTGCTCATTTTTGAGAAAGTGCCATTTAAAGTGACATATAAAGATAATTAGATGAAGTTTCACTCTTCACCATACATTATTTTATATTTTTTCAACATTACAGTCTGATTGTATTTCGATCATTTTGCACATATACATTACACGTATATTCAAAAGAAAACACTGTCAAATCAAATTTTATAAACCGCACTAGTAGTTAAATTTGATTTATATTACGAAAAGAAAGTTAAATTTGAATACGTTTAGTTTCATTTCATATTGGAATTATATATTTTGAGAACATTATACCAAATACGAGGCATATTTAATTTCATTTTAAGTAACTTTAATTATTCTCTGTGAAATGTGAAGAAGGGCAAAAGAAAGAAGATGATAAAGGAGTACTTACCCCCCTATTTTGAGGAAATAACAAATTTAGTGAAAATTTTGAAGAGTAAACAAAATTTTTAAAATGATTTCGTCCCAAATAAGATTCCTCTTAATTCTTAAATAAAAGTCATGCATTTTCACGCTACAAAACCCCTTGTAGGAACCAAGACTTGTGGAGTGTCATCGAATTTAAAATTTCATTACTAAGACTATAGAGCAACTATAGAATTACATGTAATGTAACCAAATTAAAAGTCTCAAATAAAATAAAACCATAACTATCGAAATTAAGATAGGTCAAATGAAATCTCCATGCAAGATTTCTTCTTATCTTTGATTTCCAGTTTCCTTGAATCCAAAGGCATGGTCTCTAATGTAACAAATCTCTTCTATCTTTAATTCCGAGTTACCTTGGCCTCAACCAAGACTAGGAAACTATTCACTTTTTCTTAGCTTGTTAACATTGTTGGATTTCAAGCAGAAAACCATTATAAATGCATACTCATCATAGCCATTGTTACTGCTTCACAGTTTCCTGCTAGAATCAAAGCTTCAAGCTAAGATCAAAGGCCGTAGCGTCCTGCTTCGTGCCATGATGTGATCCAAGTGCATCCTTCCCCCACTCTGGATCCTTAACTTCTAAGAAGTTATAGAAAGGCTTATTGTCTGATGCATTTGATCCTGAACGATGGTTTGAGTCATCGGTACTATCCTATAAAGTTTCAAAACCAAATGTATAGTTAGACACACAAACTATAATTAAGAAAAATTATCCTTCATTGTTCTAAACCTTTGGATAGATAGAAAATGTACAAATTTTATCTTATGAGAGGAGCATTTGTTTAACTATTTGCTTCATTCCTTAAAAATATTGATACAATTACTAAACGGAACCAAAGAGTTAAGAATATTGACCTTCTGAAATTTCTTGCAACTTACTTCCATGACTTGGTTGTAAGTTAGCATAGAAAGAACACCTTGAAACAAATGCATAGGTAGTGGTGATGGATGAACATCATGATGAGTCACAAATGATGGAAAATTTGCTTGGCCATGTACGCCAATGTCAGAATTGAATCTTTTGTTGTTGAGATCCAACAACAAAAATCAATAGCCAAGAACTGAATCAATAGCTCGGCAAAGAAATTTGTCCGGTAATTTCTTTTTGAAAAATCAGTAGCTAAGAACTGAATCAATCATTGACCTTAATAGCATCAAGGCATCAACTATAACAAATCAAATGCTTATATGGAATTAAAGTAAAATATGCCTTACAAAACCTACTCAACTAGAAGAAAAGATACCTGTTCTGAAAGAAAAGTGATTCCACCATGGTTAACCATTTCATAGGTCTCTCCAAGGATTGGATTAAAAGGCTTCCATGTTCTTGGGTATGCATAGTGAACAGATACAGCCCATGATGCTGTGATGATTAATGAATTACAAAAGGTAAAAAAAAAAAACAGTCGTAAAACACATGCATAAGTCATATCAATAAAATGTTTAAGCTCAAATGATTTACATTGTTGATTGATCACATGTCAACACTAGTTAAAATGCTACATAGAGGTTCTTAATTTCATTCGCCTAAATCTTTAACTATTCCTCCACTATCTCCAAATAAAATAAAATTATTGTATAGAAGGATTAAAAGGAGAGAAAACACTCACATGCATACACAAGCCGCATGTATAGATCCTCACACTAATCTGCTTTATCAAGCAAGTGGGAGTACTCCATCAACTAGTCCAAACACTTTGAAGTTCAATGGAGCAGCAAAAAATAAAAGAAAAAGAGGCAATTGAATGATGGTAAAAATTGAAGCTTTCACAACCCTCGGCCATTTTCTGAAGCATAGTCATAGGTTCGAATTAACTATGATAGCATCTAATTAACTCTTTTTTCTGTCCATACAAGAAGATTGGGTGTTGTGTAGGGTGTTCTACAAGAACAGAGAAGTTGGTGGCAAACCTAATAGCATGCGAAGCTGCTATGATGACACAGAGAAACTGAAGGAACCGAGACATCACTTCTTGTTTCAGAGTCAATGCAGATTATGACACCACTCCCTTCTATTAATGAATTAATCAGTTCAGCAAGCTAGGCTAGTCCACCAACAACTAGAAAACCAGTCCCAATTTGCATTCCTTCCACCAACAACCCGAATTTGCAACCAGATTCAATTGCTCTTCTAAGCACATAAATACTTATTAAAATATGAAAAAGGATAAGCATCCATGAAACCAAAAAGTTCACCATACTACAGATTTTTGGCAAAACAGAGAAATCCCAATAACAGAGGCATTGATAATATTGACAAGAACAAAGAAACAAAATAAAGAGATTGAATCAAATAGGGAAAAAAAGTGATTAAAATTCAGACAAAAAAAAGTGATTAAAATTCAGACAATCATGTGATTAAAATCATGTTCCGTTCAAAGAAATTCCAATTAATAATGGCATGAGCAAGGCTAAAGCATGCTAATATTTAACAAAATCCCAGCCCCAATTTGCAATCACGGAGTCAGAAGAGATAGCAGGGTCGAGGAGAGAGCGGGATCTTCTTGGTACGGCGATGGACTTGCTGCGCTTCAGTGCAGCGGAGCAGAGCAGAGCAGAGGAAAGCTTCAGGCAAGCAGTAAGCAGTGGTACATGGCGGACTTCGTCTCTCGCAGCTGCAACAGATTCGAAGAACGCACAACTAGAGGAGATGGTGAGCAGCTCTGACAAAAGAGAGGAAGCAGAAGACCCCGGTGCCGCCGTCTCTGTGGATCCAACAGAAACAGTACTGATTGGAACTCGAGAAAAAAGGTTTAGGTTAGACGGCTTCTTCTTCTTCTCCTTTAGCAGAGAGAAGGAAGAGGAGGGAGGAGACGAAGAACACGAAGTTAGATGAACAACTTTTTTAATTTTTTTTCTTTTCATGTGTTTTTGTTTTGTTTTTTTAAATTATTTAAGATTTTAAAATATAAGATTAAAGTTAGTTGAATGTTAAAATTTAATTAATTTAAAATGAACATTTTTATTTAACATAAAAAAGGACATTTAAGTCTTTTTATATATTTATATAAAAAATATTTTTTATTTTTATTAAATTATAAGGGTATTTTAGTAAAAATAATGTTAAGATATATATTTTTAAAAAATAAAAATTAAATGCTGATGGAGATAATATAATTCACGTAGCGTTTTGTTATTTGTCCACGTTTTTATTATATCGGTACGTATAAATTTATCATCGTACCGTAGCAAACACCAAAAAACAAATCCATAATACTGATCCTGTCCGAGTTGAGTTATTTAGGTGTTGACTAGGGGGTGTAAGTGATTCGAGTGACTCAGCTCGTTTTAAATTTGGCTTGACTCGCTCATTTTATTTAACATATTAGATTTAGATTTTTCGTAAAATGTATTAGTTTCTTTGGTGACTAAATAGAAAAGAAAGAAAAAAGAGACAAAATCAAATTAATTGGCTAGGGTCATATCTAAATCTATTAAATATTGAAGCTCACTCCATGGTTGGCTCCAATTCGAGTGAATGTCCGTGACAGAAGTAGCTGCTTTAGCCATACAATCTGCAATTAAAAGAATAGAGACTCTCCAATTCCAATTCATAACCTCCTGAATATGCTTTGCCAAATCCCATTCTGGAATATCCTTACTAAGCATTCTTTGGTTTACCAAGAAAAGAGCTTCTAAACAGTCTGTTTCACAAATAACCTCACGAAATCCACTCTCCCAAGCAAGAAGTAAACCTCTCCAAATTGCATACAATTCAGCAAAAAGAACACTGCACACTTTGACTTTTCCAGTGCAACCTTTCAACCAACATCCATCAGGATTGCGAATAATACAACCAAAACTAGCATAGCCAGAAGGAGCAAATCAACTAGCATCACAATTCAATTTAACAGAAAGAACTGGAGGTGGATTTAAAAAAGTTAAATCATAAACTTTTAAAAAAGCTTACAAAATTTATTGGATTGATTTATCAAAATATTTTTTTGTAAAAATAAATTATTATTAATTTAAAATTTTAATTATTTATTTATATTACATACAAAATAAGACTAAAAAGAATCAATAGTTAATATTAATTAAGATAATAATTTTTTGTTTAAAAAAATTTATAAATTCTAAATATAGTTATGATATGTGAATACGGATTAATATATAAATTATGAATTATAAATTTTAGAATCCATTTAAAGTGAATTTAAATTTCTTAAGTTTATTGTTTTTGAATTCCAATTCACCAAACAAGTTTTTTAAATAGGTTCATAGATTTGTCAAGCTTTAAACAGATCGAATTTGAACTTGAGTAGAAAAAAATTATAAGAGGTAACAGGGCTAGACGTAGACCGTCTATTTATAACATAAGTTAGTAGAAAAAAATTATAAGAGATAACAGGGCTAGACGTAGACCGTCTATTTATAACATAAGTTAAGCTCATTAAAGTCAAAATTCGGCTTGACTAGACTTATTTTTACTCTCTGATGTTGACCAAAAGAAATATATAGTAGTCAGTTTGGAACAAAAGAAATAAAACTTAAAAATATAGATGTAAATAAGTATTTTGTAAATTTTTAATATAATTGAGAAATATTAGGGACTATCAATTTTTTTAGCTATTATTTAGTCATTAATATTTAAAAATATTTGATAAAGTATATTGTTGGATTCTAGATTAAAAAAATTGAGTTGATAATTAAATGATGATCAAAACTAACTCTTTAGTATTTTACTTTTTAATTAAGCCTTTAAAAATATTAATTTTTTAAAATTATTAATTTTTTTAATAGAAATACAAAAATTTTGTGAAAAGAAACATAAATTTTGTTTATAATAAACAGAAAGAAAATTTTAGAAAGAAAAAATAAAAAGTAAAAAGAAAAAGAAAGAAGAAGGAAAGAAGAGGAGAAAGAAAAAGAATGCAAATCATGAAGGAAAAAGGAAGATGAGGTTGATGTTTTAGATGTATCTTTTTTTGCTTTTTGAGACACTTGAATAGGAGTTAAATTGAACAATGACTTATTTATTTAGTACTACTTAATACCAAAATAATAATTAAAAAAGAAACAAACTTAGAATGAAGTAGCACGCAGATAGAAGAACATATTAAATTTGGCAGCTGATGAATCTGCGTCAATTCACTCAGCAGGTTAAATGTTGTACTGCAAGTAGTTGGCAAATGCCGATCAAAGGTATTTGTGTTGTTTCTCCACAAGAAATGGCAGCGGCAGAATCAAATCGTGACATTATTTCTAACTTATTGTTTTTACAAAGACATGGACAGTGGTTAGGGATCTTCCTTAACTCAAAAGCAACACTGTGTGAGCTTAAAGCTACATACTTTGCTGACTAAATTAATTAATTAGCAACACATGGGTTCCCACCGCACCCTTAACAGTTTCTTAGTATTTGAGATTACAAATAAATTATTAAATCGATTCGTATCTCTTCTCCAAAAAGGGGCAGAAAGTTTTTTGCGTCTGCTATTTCTGTGTAATACTTTATTTATGTTTAAATTTCTTAAATAATGATGAATAATTAGGGAGTAGGACCATTATCATTTCAAAGCCGGTGGATAATACAAGCTTTGTAGATTCATCAAATTGAAGAATTTCAGGAGGACCCAATGACTTTCCAGCTTGGAGCATCTTCATTCCTTTAATCCGTTCCATTATTTTTATATGCATTTATTTTTTTCCCCGTACCTTTGATTTATATATAGCATTTAAATTTAAAAGGTATATATATAGTATGGGATACTGTCCAGTGACAATCACTTTGCTTCAAACTATGGAAGTAGATATATGCATACAACATTCTCATTAGGATGAAACATTTTCCTTTCATATGAAAATGTGATATCAAAATCAGATCGGAAAAACTTACCACGTTGATTTTGTTTGAATTTTTTTTCTTTTCTTTTTAATTATTGAGAAATTTTATAATACTAATTGATCGAATTCGAAGTAGTGTAGTTAGAGTTAAGCTCCACTTTGGTCCGAGTTGCACTGATTTCGTCCCTAACATTTTAATTGCTACAATTTGGTCTTTCAAATTAAAAAAAAGTGTACTAATATAGTCCCTCTTCAATGCTGTTAGTGACGTAGCTCAAGTCTTACCACGTTGGACATATTAAAATGACGTTGTATACATTTTGCCGCTAAAAAAACACTAAATGATATTATTTAAGGGTTTAAAACAATATCTAAAAGGGACAGATAAGGTTTTAGTATTGTTCAAACCCTCAAATGACGTCATATAGTACCTTCTTTAGAGTCAAAACGCATACGACGTCGTTTTAATATGTCTAGCGTGGCAAGACTTGAGCTACGTCATTAACAGTGTTGAGTTTTGGTGACGGAAGATACACGAAGGACTATATTGGTGCATTTTTTTTTAATATAGAGGACCAAATTGTAGCAATTAGAAAATCAGGAACCAAATCAATGTAACTCGCCAATTTCAGAGACCATAACGGGGCTTAACTCGGTTTAATCGAAGAAATGGCGAGTGAGCAATACTAAAAAAGATTACATGTCCCATTTAAGTTAATTAAAATATAAATACATTTTGCAAACTGGATAATGATATTGGTTTGCAAGACTTGCTTTATTCGAGGCTCAAAAATGTGTGATTCTAAAAATTGGACTGGACAGTCAGCACCATGGATCGAGAGCTTTTACCGTTCAATTTGTCACATAAAACTGTTGTGCCAAAAATGGGACGCGAACCATTGAACTGGTAAAAAATCGGTTGATCAGATTGGATCGAGAATCAGTCGGTTTTTATGAAATGACGTCGTTTTGTGTGCTTGCCTTATGCACCCCACCTTTCTCTAATCTCATCATTCCTTCAGACTTTCTGAAAGCAGAACAAGTCTCTAGCAGTCCAACTCAACTAAAGAAAAACTCTAGCCTCCACCACCGCCGCATGGAGTGAGCCACTGTCACCGTTCGTTGCAGTCAGAGGCTTCTCTCTTTGTCCTATTGGCATTGTCCAAGTCCAACCCCTGTTCGCTCCCACCAGTCGCAAGCATGCAGCTTCTTCCTTGAGCTCGGCATTTGTCATCTTCGTCTGGTCGCCCATCGCACTCAACTGCTCTCCATGATACTCTACCTAGAAGGTTAGTGCTCACTTTTTCTTTGTTTTTTTATGCTTTGTTCAGATTTCAAAAATCATTGAATGGTTGTTGAATATTTTCTATTCTTAATTTTATTGAATGATTATTTGATTATTGATTAGCTCTGCTTGCTCTGCTGTTGATAAGCCTCATTTTGAGGGTTTATCTTGTATTAATTTCAAGGGTTTTATCAATGAGTCCACACGCTTTTCATATGAAAATACAAGACTTTGTGTTCCTTTCCTAATTTTTGCCTCATGGATGAAAACATGCTTATTTTGCACTAAATTAGATACATTTCTAATCTTCTCTTGGTGCTATTCGATGCCGTGACCTGTGTGTTAAGTGGTTTCAGAATATAGGGCAAGGATGAACCGGAAGAGAGAAGGAGAATGGGCGCAAAGGAAAGGAGCATGAGAAATTGAGCTTTGGGAACTTCAGCAAGGGCGCGTGCGCGTACTTGGCACGCCCGCGTGGATTGCGCAGCTAGAAGTCAAAGCCAGAAGCCAAGCCACGAGCCGGCATGTGTAGTGGCTAGGCCATAATCCCCATGGGCGCGCACGCGTACGTTGCGCCTCCGCTCGCATTGCAAGATGCCCCAGTGGCGCGCACGCGTGCGCGCCGATGCTCGAATATGATTTTTTTTTAAAAAGAGTCACGTGACCTGGGCGTGGAGACAGTTGGAGATCTCATCTTGGGGAAGTGCCTTGGCGGGAAGAGCTTAAGAAGACCAGGGGTTGAAGGGTTAAGGGACTTTTGGCTCATTTTAGATTGTTCTAGATTTTTTGCTATTGGTAGTTACACTCTTGGAGAGAGAGAGAGAGAAGGAGATTCCAAGCTCTCATTAGGGTTCATCTTCTTCACTAATGAATTCTCAATCACTCTTTGGTGAGATCCATTGCAATTCTCAATTTACTTTGTTCATGTTATAGATCTTCTTCTCCAATCTCAATTAGTGCTTGTAATTTCTCAATTCTCATAGATCCTAGATTCAACTTTGTAGTTTTGGATTTTATCAATTTCTTGAGAAGTTCATTTCCATTGTTGTTCTTTGTTAATTGTTGTTAGTTTCTTGTGTTGAAGCACTTTCAATTCTACTTTCTTCTCATTTTTACTATGCCTTTCATCCTTGCTCATCAATTGTTTGATAAAATGCCAACACTAGTTATGGAGTAAAAGTTTCTTACTTGGCATAGGGTTTGGGCCATTAGAAAGAGTTGAATAGTTTATGTCAATTGTTGATTTGGAATTAGAAATTGCTAATTGACTTGGAGTGCACTAAAGCTAGATTTTCCTAAGGTAAAACTAGGACTTGTGACTCAAGTTAGTTACTCTCATTTGACTTTCCTCTATACCTAGGGGTTAACTAAATGAAGCAAGGCCTAATTGTTGTCATCATTGAAGGAACTATAAGGATAGAATTTCTAATGCCAACCCTAGGCCAAGCCTTCTAAAGATTGATTGTTTGTCATCTATTTTGCTAAACCCTCAAAGAATCATAATAAGGCTTCCTAATCAATAAGATGCATTCTCTAGCAATTTCAAGGGAGGACGACTCGGGAGACTAGTACTCTCGGTTATAGATTATAGGATTGTTTGATGCAAAGTTTGAATGTCGATTAGACTATACTCACGATTATATCCACTATTGAATTCTATATCGGCATGATAAATTTCGGTTATCAGCTGTATTGCTATTTTTTGTTTTGTGTTTTGTAATGGGTACTAGAATCAAAATCAAAATAAACATAGGGGCTTCCTTTATGCAACTTGTTTGTGAAAGTGGTTGAAAAACTTGTTTTCGATTTTGAAGCTGTGTCCCCTCCTATGTTGATAATTGGATTTTTGAGGGATCTATCCATTGATTTTGAAATCTAGGTAATTGTATGCAAATATATTTAGTTATCTAGATTACTGGATGAGTATTACAAGAAATGATTGTTCAATGATTTGTTTTTCTTAGTGTTTAGTGAGAGTGGAGATTAGTAGATAAAAAAAGAGCGTAGAATTCCTCAATTTCATCGAACGGTAAGGCACCGGAAGTTGATAGCATACCCAACAGAGTTTTAGAGGATTTTGTCAAGTGTTTGTGTAGCACATTTTTTAGAATTGGCACACTTAGAAATCAAATCAGCAAGGAAAAGGAACAGTTGAGTGATCCTTATGGTACCTGTTCAGATTCCAAAACAAGAAAAGATGCTAGTGCATACAATAATCTATGTGGGATTAAAGGCTCCAATGTGGATCTCAACCAAACAACAAAGGCCACTATAAGAAAATGCTTAGTACCGTCGAAAAAATGAAAAAATTCGACGGTAAGTTAATTATCATCAAATTTATTGTTGAAAACAATCAGATTGTATAAACTTCGTCGGTAAATATTTACTGTCGGAATTTTTCGTCCGACAATAATTACTGTTGGAATCTTCGACAAATTACTAGATTACTGTCGGATTCTTTGACAGATTACCAGCTTGGAAAACTAATTGGTTATCGATAGATTTTTTTGACGGTATTGTTGGCACTAAAAATTATTGTTTCGCGCACTATTACCATCGGATTATTCCTACAGTAATTTAGACGGTAATGTGAATTTCTTTTATTTTTATTTTGAAATAAATGGTCAATTTTAATTTTAAATTTAATTTTTTCACATAATTAGTGGTCAATTCGTGAATGATGAAAACCTTTTATTTAAAATAAATAATACAATGTTCAAATAAATTAAAAGTCAAGTACATCAAATAAATATAACGAAACAATAAAAAGAAAAACTAATATCTATAGATCTAGGTAGTAGTAGTAGTAGTCGTCGTCGTCGTCGGTCCCGTGGCCCTGAGTCGGCGGCACAGAAGGCGGTGATATCCGTCTGCCACCAGCAGAACCCCTGCCACCTGTAGTAGGACTGCTGCTACCAACAAGGACGACGTTAGTGGCATGTATCTGGGCCTAGTACACCTTGACGGAGGAAAATCATCGGTAAAGAATTTTCACTAAAATAATCACATTGCAAGTATAGATCTAAACTGACAATTAAATCTCAATCAACGTTTAAATTGTTTGTCACAAGTACAAACCTCAATAAAAATAAATCGAAGTATTCAAACCTCGAGTCGTCTCTCAAGGAATTACAGGGAAGTGTAGTTTATTATTGGCTATGAGATATATTTTGGGGTTTTTGTAATAAGAAACAAGAAAGTAAAATGGCAAGAAAATAAACTAATAACTAAGAAAGCTCTTAGCAAGGAAAGAGAATTAGAAGTCCTATCCTCATTATCGTTGTCACTTGTGATGGTAAATGTAAATTGCCTTCACTTAGTTAACCTCTAACCAATGAAGGAAAGTCAAGTGCATACAATCAACTTGAGTTCACAAGTCCTAGTCAACTCATAGTGAGAGACTAGATTTAGTGAAGTTCAAGCTAATCGGCAATCTTCAATTACCAATCAACAAGAGACTTTGACAATTCAAGAGTCTCCAAATCATCAACCCAAGCCAAGAACACAAAAATCTAAATTAAAATCCAACAAAACATTTTATCAAACATTTAGAAAGCACAAAATAAAAACATGGAAAACTAACAAGAAATAGTAAAACCCAAGACTAACAATTGCAAGAAAATAATAACACAAATTAAAGGAAGCATTAATAACATGAAAATATAAATTGCATAAATAAAGATCAAGAGTAGCAAGAATGCATAACATAAAGCCAACAAAGTGAAGAAAATAACAAGTAGAATTAAAAGACAAAGGTGCTAGAACAATAAAAGGTAGAAGAGAAACTAAATTCTGCTCCATTCCCTGGCCTCTAATTTGTATTTTCGGGCCTAAAAATGGGTCAAAAGCAGCCCAGAAATCGCCCCCAACGAATTCTGTTCATTGCAGCACGTAACGCTCGTCAAGCGTATGCGTCAGCCACGCGTATGCGTTGCTGGATATTGAACTGGCCACATGTACGCATCATCCTCGCATACGCGTCATATGGACTATGGCTTGGTCACGCGTACGCGTCAGCCATGCGTGCGCGTGGACACCAGCTTCTCAAAACTTCAATTTCTTGTGGTCCTTCCACTTTTACATGCTTCCTTTCCATCCTCTAAGTCATTCTTGTCCTATAAATCCTGAAATCACTTAACACACATATCACGGCATCGAATGATAATAACAGAGGATTAAAAATTAGTAATTTAGAGTCAAAGAAGCATGTTTTCAATTATAGCACAAAATTAGGAAGAAAACTTAAAAACATACAATTTACATGAATAAGTGTGAGAATAATTGACAAAATTCACTCAATTCAATCCAAAATATACCATGAAATAGTGGTTTATCACAACTCCATCTGAGCCTCCATACGCTGCATTTGCTCTAGCAACTCCCTCCACTCCCTGACAAAGATCATCCAGCATCTGCTGGAGCCGCCAACCCATTCTATGATTGAATATCTTCCGGATGGTCAGGTCATGCTTAGCATCTCATATAAAGTGCAGATGAAACAAAAAAAACTTTTAAATTAGTTAAGATAGATGATATAAACTAACTAAAAAGGTTTGAAACAGAAAAAAAACCAATTACCTCCCATTTCTCAAACCAGCATTTTCTAGTCTCAGTGAGGATCTTCTTGTAGCCGGGCTAGGGCTGGTCGTACATCAGCTTGACATTGGTCATCTCCTAAGTACACGCGTTGTTGTTCGGCGCAAACTTAACAACAACCCACAAACAAGAATCAACCTGAATCCACTAAACTGGAATCATAATAATTGAAACTTAAAACAATAACCAGGCAACCAAATCAACCTAAATCCACTAAACAAGAATCAATTTTCAGAAACTTTTAGCAATAAATTTAATCAAAATCATTGAAACTTAAAACAATAACCAGGCAACCAAATCAACCTAAATCCACTAAACAGGAATCAATTTTTAGGAACTTTCAACAACAATCATAATAATTGAAATGGAAAACACTAACTAGGCAACCAAATCAACCTAAATCCACCAGAAGAGAATCAATTTTCAGGAACTTTCAGCAATAAAGTTAATCATAATGATTGAAACTTAAAAACACTAACCAGCATTCAAACCTAAATCCACTAAACTAGAATCAATTTTCATGCACTTTCAGTGATAACCATAAACTGGAAATAAACGAGACTGAATGTGATACTTACCCCGTGTCACTATTAGGCCAAACGGTCAACCGTACGATAGGAGGTGGTGGAGGGGCATCAGCTGCTGCCTCACTTTCTTGGCTAGACTCGGGGCCACGGCATCCGTCATTGGAGGCGGCGTCGCAGGGGATACGGGCTACTCAGCGGTCGAAGGCGTCGTCGTCGCAGTAAATGGAGGCACGTAATCGGGGGTACCGGAAGAAACCCTCCCTCTACCCCAACCATGGTTACGACAACGACCAGCAGCTTGATCCTCAGCACCTCTACCTCTCGTCATTTCGCAAATATCAAATTATCAAACAATCTCAGCAATAATTTCTCAGCAAAATAATCATTAACGCAACAATTAACACAATTAGACAATTTCAAACACTTCAACGATTCAAAACCGAATGTATTGAATCTAACCTAACTTAATCAACCTAAATCTACTAAGATTAGAAACCTAAACTGAACTAACTTTGAAATTGATTCAAAATTAAAATTGAAATTCTAATTAAAACTAAACTAAAATTAAACAATTATTAAACAATCTCAGGAACAATTTCTCAGTAAAACAGTCATCAACGCAGCAATTAATACAATTAGATAATTTCAAACACTTTAACAATTCAAAATCGAATGTATTGAGTCTAATCTAACTTAATCAACCTAAATCCACTAAGATTAGAAAACTAAACTGAACTAACTTTGAAAATGATTCAAAATTAAAATTAAAAATCTAATCAAAGCTGAACTAAATTAAACTAAAATTAAACAATTATCAAACAATCTCAGCAATAGTTTCTTAACAAAACAGTTGTCAACACATCAATTAACATAATTAGACAATTCCAAACACTTCAATAATTCAAAACCGAATGTATTGAATCTAACCTAACTTAATCAACCTAAATCCACTAAGATTAATTAGAAAACTAAACTAAACTAACTTTGAAACTGATTCAAAACTAAAATTGAAATTCTAATCAAACCTAAACTAAATTAAACTAAAATTAAATAATTATCAAACAATCTCAACAATAATTTCTCAACAAAACAATCATCAACGCAACAATTAGATAATTCCAAATACTTCAACAAATTAAAACCTAATGTATTGAATCTAGTCTAACTTAATCAACTTAAATCCACTAAGATTAGAAAACTAAACTGAACTAACTTTGAAACTGATTCAAAATTAAAATTGTAATTCTACTCAAACCTAAACTAAATTAAAGAAATTGGAAACGAGTTGTTCAAGAACCTGTAATGAAGAACAGAGCAAGAAATTTGAAAAGAGGTGGATGTTGCAGTGGTGGTCGCTAAAGTTACAGTGCGGAAGATGGTGGTGATGGCAGATGATGATGACGATGAAGGAGAGAGATAGGGGGAGGGGAAGAAGGAGAAGAAGTAGGGGTCGGCGTAAATGGTTGACGACGATAGAGAGGGGATGACGATTGCGGTGGTCTCGGCGGTGGCGGCAAATGGTGGTGATGGAGAGAGAGAGAGAGAGAGAGAGAGAGAGAGAGAGAGAGAGAGAGAGAGAGAGAGAGATGATGGTGATGGTAGTGAGGGTTCGGATGAGGGAGAGGAAGGTTCATGATTTAAATTTATGCCCCTTTTACCGTCGGATTTACCATAAAAAAATTTCGACGATAAACCATTGCAGGTCACCAAAACGCAACGTTTCACTAATTGGAGTTACTGTCGAATTTTTCCGACGATAAACTTAACTGTAAAGGACGCGCTAATTTAATTTATTTTCCCTTCAAATATTATCATTAGATTTATTATCAGAAAATAGAATTTACTGATAATTACTTAACCTTATGAATTTAATGTTATTACTTGATGTAAATCCACCGCTAAATCCAATATTATTCAAAAAAAATTTTGTAGTGAGCAGTGTTTCTGATCCACAGATTAAAGTAAGTTATATAAAAGGTTATTACTTACTAGCTCTTTTTGGTTGTTATGTTCCTCTAATATAATAAACTTGTTCATGTTTTTACTTGGAAAGCTTGTTTCTGTGAAATTAAAGGATCTTACTCATCAAGAGAAGCTTGTATTTTGGATAAACACATAATTATTTCTGCATACTGAATGTAAGATATATCATTTGTTATCATTAATATCTTAGCCTATGTAACATGATGAGGATAATCAACATAATATTTTTTGGCTTGAATGTTGTGTAGACATATTTAGAGCATGGCATACCTAAAAGCCTAAAATAATTTATTTTTCGAATAGTATTCTATAGCATATTAAAGCATTGGTTTGATGACTTTGATCAAATTAACTAAGATTATGCAATGGTTAATTATATATTATGTTAGGCAAGAATAATAGTTGGGGACCAATTTGTTCAGCGCAATAACAATGGAGCACTTCATAATAGGCAACTAAATTTTTGCAGATTTTGATGATTGATGACAAATTTTTATATTATTATTTTGTGTTTGATTTTTTTTGTTAATTGACTTTTATATTTGTACTTTAATAAAATTATAACACTTTAGTTTATATAATATTTTAAATTTTAATAATATTTTAAAGTTTATATTAAATTATAATTATATTTTAATATATTTATTTATATTTTATTTACTATTTTATTATAAAATAATTTTTTTAGTTGAATCAACCGTTAAACTGATTAGACTAATAAATTAATAAATCAATAATTAAAATAATTTAATGATCAATCTAATTTTTAGAACATTATAAAAATGTATTACCATTGGGTCTGATTTATTTCAAGTGTATCAAGAGTACTGGTATACTAGTTGTTTTAACCATTGATCTGAATTATAAAAAATATATATAATATATATTAATTGAAATCAATGGTTAAAATAATTGGTGCACCAGTATTCTCGGATGCACTTAAAATATTTCCATATATATATATATATATATATATATATATATATATATAAAACAAGTCTTAACTTCGATTTATTTGGAGAAATATAAAAGTCAGAATTTATTATTTTTATTATTAATTAATTATTAAAGTTTAAAAATATAGAATAAAATATATTATTAAACTACTAAATTTAAAAAATTAAACTAAAATAATTAAAATAAATTCTGATAATTTTACAGTATTCTTCGATGCTTAATCTTTGTAAACTTGCTTCGCGTTGGTAGATATCTTGATGTCCTCCCAAGTGTTCGTTCATTATATTCCACCACCGACACTGCCTTTTCTTTTTGCAAATTTTCAAATAAAAAAGAACATATAAAATTCAAGCCTTTTTTGTGTAAAGGATAAACAGTGGTTATTTTAAGCTTGGGAACGGGAATAAGGAAGAACAAGTGGGAACGAAATGAATTCGAAGAATAATAATATCTTACAGGTTGTCAAATGATGAATAGTCATGTTCAATAGTCATTGACCATTTTACTGTAATGTATTATTTAAGGATCTGGTGGTGCATACAAAATAATATACTTATAAAGTAAAAAAAAAATAAGAATCTAATTATTATTATTATTATTATTATTAAATTTATTATTTTTATACATGTGTAAGTTTTATTATTTTGATTTAAAGTTGATTAAAATTTAATTTTTTATTTTATAAATCTCTTTATTTCAAAGAAGTTTGATATTTATTTATGATACATTATTTTTTTTTTCTTTTGAAATGCATATATATACACAGCCACGTATTGAAACCATATCTCAGCTATAGCCAGGAATCGACCCATGTATGGTTGTCTCAGGAGCAATGTCGTTGCCACTTTTGCACATAGCTTGGCCATATATAACAATTATCAGCAGCACAGCTAGCATGTATAATAATGATGATGGAAAAATAAAACGACTAAACGAGAAAAGAAAGCATAACATTCAGGAAATAATATGAATAATTGTCTATACATTTCTTTATTTTATTATTATTTTTAAGAAGTATAATTCAGGCATCCAGCTTAAAAATAAGGAGCACTTGAGAATTATTATGATATGCACAGTTATTGGATACAACAACAGTAATATAACAGAGTAGACAATTATTAATTGGATCAATTATCTATCCGTCACTGCTGGAAAATGAATATCATACTATCATCACTAGTCACCTTCACCTTTCATGTCTGAATCTTTGTTACCCTCTCTGCACTCTTCCTCCTTCTTCAAATCTCATAATATGTACCTATATATGTATTTATGTATATGTGTATATATGTATAGATCGAATAATCCAAAATTTTATAAACACGTGAATGATAATCGAAGCATGTTAGATAGCTAGCTTCAAGAATCAAGAGAAAATGGAGTGAGCAACAAATCATAAGGTGCCCAAAGAGCATCCAAAGGGCAAGGCCTATTAGCGTCCAACCTCACCCATGGCTTACCTTTGCCACTCCAATGCAACAAACTCACAGGACCAGGATGCAGATCTCTGCACAAACCACGAAAATTGTCACCACCCAAACCATGCTGGTTCCACCTATGATCCACGGTAGCAATATTTCCAGCGAAAACAAGAAGAAACGGTGGCAGAGAACCAAGCTCGTAGATCCTCGTCCTCTTCTGCACCTCCATCCACTCCTCGATCTTCCTCGTGTAATCCCCATGGCGCCACCGATCCAGATCGATCACCATGACCCCTGTGTTGAAGTAGCAAGGCTCTCTGTTCGCGAATGTAAGCGACAGAGAAGGATTCGACCAGAATGTTTGTGTGAAGTACGCTGTGAAATTCGCGTTGCAGTATTGCGGCGCTGCAAGAACCGCCGTTTGGCCTAGTGGGGTGGCTGCGAGTTTCGCAATGTCGTCGACGAGTATGAGGTCGGAGTCCAAGTAGACGACGCGGCGGACGCAGAGTGGAAGGAGATTGGCAAGGTAGCTGCGGGCGTAGTTAAGAGGGCAGTCAAGTGCGGAGCGGATTGAGGTGGAGATGAGGCCGGAGACGGTGGCATTGTCAAAATGATAGAGGTGGAACTTGAGGTAAGGGAAGGAGTTGGAGATGGCGGCGCGTAGGAGTGACGCGTTGGAGGAACAGACGAAGTGGAAGAAGATGTTTTGTGGGCAGGAAGAGTGTTGGAGGACTGAAAGGATTGCAGCCATGGATCCTCGGATGTATGTTGTGTCTAGAGTCATTGCCACGTGTACTGCTTCTTCCGAGCATATGTACGTGTCCGTGTCCGTGTCCGTGTTAGTGTCATCGCTGTCGGTGTCCATGACGGAGGGGCAGTCCGGGGAGTTGTAGAATTGAGGTGCTTCCTTAAACTGATGGGGAATAATGGTGGCGTTTTTGGCTTTGTTGGTGGTGGAAGAGCATAAACATGAACATGGAAGCAATAAGAGACCTGCGAAGAAGAGTAGTAATGTTTTTGGTTTTGTTAATCTAGATTGCATAGTTTTGTTAATCTTTTGAGAATGGAAAATGGCGTGTGAGTGTGAGACTCTGAGCTGGGTTTGAATTTTGGGATCTATGAGGTGGCTTATAATTGGAGAATGTGGAGAATGAGGTTTCAAACACGCTTTTGGTCTCCTTCTAGTAATGAAAATATTAATTAAAAAATGTGGAGAAAAAAGAAAGAGTAGCTGGATGGGGTGCAGGGTTTGGGAGGCAAAGTCAAGAATATATGAAGGGTGGTACATGTGGGTAGGGTTCACATTGCTGGTTATGGACTTGTCGTGGATGGTTTGCTAGCATTTTCAGGTTTCGGATTGGGACCCTCATCTAAGCTTCTCTGTTTTCTTCGTCATGCCATCATTAACTCATCATCATTGCTATGTCTTTGTAGACTGCTATTCTATCTTGAATTTAAAATATTGAGGGTATTCCTTTTACTTTACAGGCTAGTAGGGTACATATCCTTGTACTGTGATCCATGGAACGGCAGAGAATGTATCTCATTAATGTGGTAATAAAGTCAGTAAAAATAGCGTCGGTTGATGATAAAAATCTTCTAACAATTTATTAAAAGAAAAAATAAAGTATAAGTAGACAATCAAAATATTAAACAATATCAATAATAAATATATTGGATGTTTATTTTATTAAGTGTGTGAATAGTTATTCTAATATTAAAATTTAGGTGATTTATTTGAAAATATAGTGTACTTAAATTTGATTGGTGATTGTTCATGTTGTTCAAAAAAATCAATGATTATATAGCATTACAAAAAATAACCATTATACTTTTCTATGTAAATATTCTTGATTCTAGTCAATAATTTATTATATGCACAATTTACAAATAGCCAAATTGATTACGGAATAAAAATGTGTTTGGGAATTAAGAGAAGCTTCTCCCTTCCGTTCAGAGTAAACAATACTTGAATGAGACACAAAACTGGAAAAGAGTATCGCTGATGTCCTCTCTTTATATTCGCTGGGTTTCTTTTTCTTCGCCATAGCAAGCGTTGTTTTTAAGGAGACTTCCCTCATAGGAACACGCATTCAATGTTGTTGAGGGTTCATGGTCATACCATTTATTTTCCTTTCAGTTTTTCTTCCTCTCTTGCATAGGTAAATGGTGAACAATCACATCTTCATCTGAAAACTATGTCCCATCAACCGAATCTTCCTCCAAGCACTGTGAATAAGTATAGCACATAAGCATTAACTAAATTAAAATGAAATCACCATAGAATTGGTTAAATCAAAGGATTTTGTTAGGGGTATTGACTGAAGAATTTTTAAGCTTTTTATAGCATAGTATACCGCATGGAGACCAGATTTTGTAGCTGTCGCCTGTAATCTACTACAATAAATACACAATAATAAACATTCACACAAAAATATTTGGTAAAACAATATAAACAAATTTTTTTGACAACTAAATTTAATTAAGTTGGTCTAAATCCAACTAAAACTAACTTTATAAGAGAGAGTATACATACATGTTGGCACCACTGCTCACTAACGCAACAAGATGTTTTAAAGCCGCCACATTAATATAAAAAATTGTTCCTTTCTCAAAACCACAGCAAAGAAACTTCAAATGACGCTCAAAATCTCTAAAAATTCTGTGAAAATCTTTGCAAAAACTCAAGAAAATTTCGGAGCTATGTTCGAAATCTTCAACAAGAAACGCCGAATGAGAAGACGAAAGATTATTGAAGGTACTCAAAAACTAATCTTCCATATTTTTCACTTTTATCTTTCGCATTTTTTATTGCGAAACAATAAATAGTCATATTTCTATGTATTTAATATATTCAGTTTCTGTTCTTGCAATAACATAGATATCATTATTCTCTTTATACTGTTTATTTTGTGATAATTGTGTTAGGTGGTGTAAGAATATTGTTGTAGTGCTTCTGGTATCATTTAACCTATATTAATATTTTTTCTGATCCAAAATTTGATTTGCATGCTTTGAACTGAGTTTGTGTCTAATAATCAGTAAGCACTTTCGGTGCATTTTGATTGAATTGTGGTGGAATTGGTATTTTTGTCTTAAATTTGGTGTAATTAGGCCATAAAATGTTGTAGTAATTCTGTTGTCATTTTTGCATGTTTGAGTGATTTTCATGTATTTTTATGCATGTTTTTGTGATTTGCATGCTTTGAACTGAGTTTGTGTCTAGTAATCAAGAAGTACTTTCGGTGCATTTTGTCTAAATTGAGGTGTAATTGGTGTTGTTGTTCTATATTTAGTGTAATTAGGCCATAGAAGGTTGCTGTAGTGCTCTTGGTGTCATTTTTGGCATGTTAAGTGATTTTCATATGTTTTTATGCATGTTTGAGTGATTTGAATGGCTTAAACTGAGTTTGTGTTTAGTAATTAGTAAATACTTTTGTGCATGTTTGAGTAATTTGCATACTTTGAATTGAGCTTGTGTCTAGTACTCAAGAAGTACTTTCGGTGCATTTTGACTAAATTGATGTATAATTGGTGTTGTTGTCCTGAATTTGGTGTAATTAGGCAATAAAAGGTTCTTGTAGTACTTCTAGTATCATTTTATGCATGTTTGAGTGTAGTAATCAAGAAGTACTTTCGGTATAATTATGAGTTAAATATAGTATTATTATTTATTAACCTAATTTTTTATTTATCACAACAAAAGTGACAATAAAAAAAATTGTTGAGAAGAGCATCTTACAAAAGAAGACACCAATATGTAATGTAAGTATATATATATTAAAACAACTCTATTTTTATTGTATAAATATAGTTATATAACATAATTTTCATTTATTTACAGAAAACTCAGGATTTGTAGCGCTTCGCAAGATCGATATTAGATATATTCAGCAAAATGAGTGATGAAAAGAAAGCTTTTATGGACGAATTGGAATTTGGTGCAATAAGACATATCCCGAACTTGAATGTCATCAAACATAAACTGCTGAAAGAATTGACTAATTCATTTGATTTGTATAATAGCTCCCTGGACATAAATGAATATTTGCAAGAAACTATTAAAGTATAAGTTCTAGTTAAATTCATTTTCAGAGCATAATTCTTTTCGGTGCTTTATTAAATAATTTTATGTCTCATCCTGCAGTCTTCCACAATCTCATCAAGAAGCTCATGAGGAAGCTCTTGCAGAGAAAACTCAGCATAAAATCCCTCTTAATGCATAAGTTTTAATTAATTTTTTTAACAATTTTGATGCATTCTTAAACAATTTTATATGTCATCCTACAGTGACTTAAGATCTCAAAGCTAGATTACTGATGGTTGCAAATACTGCATTGGATGACTACTTTAGTGCACCATGCTTTGACCTTGGCATAAGTCAATCAACCAATGAATCTACAATTACCTAAGAGGATGAACCACCTGGCAACAAAGAAAAATCTCCAAAAATTGAAACTCAAGAGAGCCCTATATTGGTTGATGAGTTGAAAAAGCTGGTAGAGGTTATGAACGCTGGGATTGCAACAACATTGTAATATGCCAAGGAGACAAGTCCATAACCAATATAAGATGTGTAGTCAAGTTTGAGCATTCTTGAAAAGTTTAAAAATCTAGTAAAGCAAAAGAAAATAATAGAGAAGCTTAATGACAAATGCTATCATTAGGCCACAAATATCAAGACTTTCAAATATGAGAATAGCAATGAATGGAACATCATATTTAGGTTGGACAATAAAAATCTATTGGAGGGAGCTAGATATTACTTCGCATCTTTAAGACCAAAAGAATTTATAGAAAATTTGGTAAATTCTTCTGCTATAACACTAATGCTTTTTCTTATGAATTATTGTGCCATATATATAATAAATTTGGGTCCTTTGTTTTCGTAGGTGGTCTCCGTAGTGTGTCTAATTTTCAACAAGAAAAAATCTAAAAGATTTAAAGGATAGATATACTGTGTGCCATCGGATATTGTGGTAAGCTCTACTGCTATTAAACTTTAACCTCAATATCAATGCATTTTGTAGAATAATATGTTGATGAAGCATGGGCACAACTATATTAATCCAGCAACCAAGAAAGTCTACCATATCAGTGAATATAAGAAGTAACTATCTTTTCTTGACAAAAAAACCTAGCATCCATCTATTTGTAAGTTTTCATTTCAAAAGTTTCTTAAATAATTTTTTCGTTCGGTGTCATTTAGACTAAAATATTGTTCTATTTGTCTAAACTTCAACTATTTGTCCTAATTTGTCATAGAGGACATTGATGACTGTAGATTGCGGATGTGAAAAAAAAAGTCTTTCATGTGCTTGACCCCATTCATAAAGAATCTCTCTCTGATTAAAGGACACTAATGAATAAATTTATTGTAAGTTGTTTACATAATATATATTTCTATTTTCTTTATTAATTCCTCTTATTTGTGTGCTTGTGTTGAACTGAGTTTGCGCATCGTAATCATTAATTAATTTTGGTGCAATTCTGTGTGAAATTAGGTGCACTTGTGCTTTATTGTGTGTCGTTATCAATTATTAATTTTGATGCAATTAGGTATAAAATGTAGAGCTTCTTATTTTTGGCTTTCTATGGCTTTCAGAACTTGATCATATCCCAAATGATGGTGCATACTGGAGTTAAACTTTTGATACAAATTTTTTGTTACAAATGCTCCATTTTCTTGTAGTGTAATAAGGTATCAATCTTCCTATTATTCTTTGCTCTTGTAGAGTTATTTAATAATTTTACTCTGCTTTTTAGTTTCTGTCCTATTAAATATATTTTACTATGTTTATTAGTTAGATTTGTAGAATATACGTCTTGAAATAGCTGGAGATGATAGAACCGAAAAAGATAAAAAAAAGGGAAATATTCATGGAAGAATTAAAAACAAGTAAGTATCATTAAACATTGATCATTCTTTACTTCTAAATTAGCAGATATTAACAAATTTCTTTCAATTGTAGGAACAAATTGATGACTTCAGACACGAATATGCTTCATTTGTTCTCTTTGATGAAATAAATCAGTTGAAAGATAAAGCCATTACGGAATCTGAAATTATTAGAGTCTCCAAGCCATCCTCTGCATTTAGTACCTCTGAAATTATTATTAGCATTAAATCTTTTTTGTAGGTTTTCATCAGGAGATATAGAGAGTCAATAGATTAAGCATTGTAAACTATATGTTTAGAATTTTTCAAGTACTGAATTTTTTTGTGAATTGTTTAGTTACAAACACGTGTAAATATTTATTCAAAAGCTTTTGATGAATTTTTTGTCATATCAAACTTATATGAACATGTCTGTATTGTGTTGGAATCATGTTAAATTTAAATAAATTTAGGTTCACAGTTACTAGATTTAATATATTAAAAAAAAACAAAAGTTACACCAAAATTTGTTCACATTGACGCCTTAAACTATTACCATAAAACAATGGAAGAAAGTAATTTTAAAACCAACAGTGACATGATAAATGTACAACACCACACAATCTAGAAAAGTAAACCTCTTTTTTATTACAAAATAAAATATTACATGAATTGCACCGAAAGTCATATGAAATGCACCAAAAATTATTCAATTAAACACCAAGAATCTTATTTCCTTAAATCACTAAACTGATAATTTATAATTTGTCCATGATAAAGGTTTGAATTTGACTGGATCACAGATCCATCAACTAAAAGGTTCAACTGCAAACGGTAAATCATGTATAGCACAACTATTCACATGCACAAGAGACAATTTTTCACCTAATTAAAGCACATCAATTTTACCTCACTTAGAGCTTTCTTTTTCTTTTTCTTTGATGCATTTGAAATTTATTTTTTAGTATTTGATCTCAATCTATTTTTAGCATGTCCTCTTGTTCTCACACGTGACGGTTTTGAAGGCCGTTAATATCATCCAAAGAAGCATCTTCATGCGATAAGCGTGGTGCAGAATCGCAGTCAACTCCTCAGATTCTGATATAAATTCACAAATATTGTGTGACCGAAAAATTCAATCATCAAATGTCTTACTTCTTGACTCTAATAAAGGCTCATCGTGACTGCTTTTGATATGTGTGCGCTTCCTCTTTACATTCTTACTCCATCGTTCCAATATATATCTTGGTGCTACTTTATGTACTCGTTCAAAGCTTAACGCACTCAAAGAATGATGACACAATATCCCTCTTGACTCAAATAATAAGCACTGGCATTTTACTTCGCATGATATCGCGTCATATGTAACCACAAACTTATTGAATGTTGAGTTTGAAACATGTTTTACAATTTCATATGTCGTACAATCTAGAGCGAACTCTATTGATCTTGTGATGCAATTTATCTTTCCTCTAAATTGTGCTTAAACTTCCCTGCATTTCTCATGAGTATACACATGCTGAAATTGAGCTTCTATTGATAATTTTGTTGTACAAGGTATAACAGTATGAAATCTGCAACATTAGATTCTCTCTCTTTTTGCTCTCTACTTCCTAGGCAATTATCATGTTGTTTTATATATTAGATCAATGAGCTATTGCCTGTAATAAACTTATTAAAAAAAAGCATGCATGCTCTTGCTCTTTTGTGTGCTTCTCATCCGAATCCAAAAGTAGTGATCAAGATAAACTGGAATTCATAAATGACGATTTTCAAAAAGCTCTAAAAATAATAAAATATGTAAATTAAAAACTGAATGCACCAAAACGTATACAGGTTCGCACCTTTATTACTGAAGCAAAACACATAAATATCCAAACACTAAAAATAACAACATCAATTAATCATAATATGCTAAATACACCACCTATAGATTATTGTGGGCATACAAGTCTCAATAGCCATTTGCATCGATGCACATTGACCAGTAAGAATGCTTTTGGAGCGTTTTCTCCCATGCAACGAAGCCAACATTCAAATAACCATTTGAATGATTGAATATCCTTATTTTTTTTTATCAAAGAACATCCAATAAGTGTAGAATGATCATGGTGATTCACATCAATAAAAGAACCAAAAACCAAATTATATATGAAGTTAAAAACACATAAACAAAATCAAGATTGCACCGAAAAAAGAATCTGACATGCACCGAAACTTGTTTCAAAAAGCACATAAACCATAAACAACAAATTACATGTTTGTATTGTACATGGTATCAAATGAAACAACATCTACAAAATACTCACAAGCAGTCCTGCTTCTTGCATCAACCCAAAAAGTATTTTTGATTGAGTGATCAATTTCAAGTTCAAACTCATAAAAGAAGTTTTGATTATTCTCTTTTATTTTTAATAAGTATTTTCCAAATTCTTTGGCATTATCTAGTTTAGAAACATTATGGACTTTCCTCATAATGTAATTTCTCACATCTTTTTCAATAAAACTTAATTCACGATGACCCCCTATTGTTGCAACAAATGATTGATATATTTTGATTGGTCTAATTCCAGCTTCATCATTATTCTCAATTGTACAACGTACAAACATGCTTAACTGCCTATGTTATTTAAGCATCTTTGCTTGATTTGGACAACATGAATGTGAATGATACAAAACAATCTTTGAAATAACCCAAACATCAACATCTTCCAATTATGTATATAAATTGTTGCAGGACAATTTAATCCAGCAGAGGGGTTTATCTTTTGAGTTGGAGATATGTTTAATTTTCATTTCTCCTCTCTATTGCATGTAATCAATTGGTTCTTAATTTCATTTTTCATCCTATTTGTGTTCCTATTTTGGTAGAAAAATCTGCAAGTTTATAATAATATTTATAGAATTTTGCAGCTTCTTCAAGTGTGTTAACATTCATTCCAACCTTGGGCACACATTGCTTTTTAACATCACACACAAATTGAAAAAATACTAAAAACTTATAAGCACGCACCGAGAACAATTCTAGATTACACAAAATTGTGTTTCAAAATGCACCAAAAATGACATTAAACGTAGCATAAAAGGATTCATAAATAAATAATTCAAAACTCCTTCCATTCAAATTCAAACCTTCAACCATGAGCACTGATTTTCACAAGAAAAACGAAATTATTCAACTCGTAGGAAAAACGACTACACGAGCATTAACTAGGAATGAAGCAAACTTCGTCAACTTATTCAATTTAAAATAATAATCTGATTCACCCTGGTTCAACTAATTTAAACTTGTATCATTCATTATTTTCGAAAATGAAAAACCTGTTCAAATTTGATTTCCCTGTTTGATTTATAGAAAAATTTGGTCCAAATCTTTAAATCAGATGAAAAAATAGAAAATAGAGAAAACAGAGAGAACGCAGAGAAATTTGAAAAAAAAAAAGAAATTTGCAGAAAAAGAAACCGTTTACTTCAAAAAGAAGTTATATATAGTGGCACGTTTAGGCAAAAGATAGTTAGAGATAGTGGCGCATGGATGTAAATTAGGTTATACCAACTTGGTTGGGTAATAAACTTGGTTGTAGAGTATTATTGAAAAAATATTAACTAAAAACTGCCAAAATTTATTATTTTTTACTTTATTTAATGCATCCTGTGATAAATAAATACTAAATAAAGTAAATTTAAACTGTGTGAACAAATTGTTTTGTCTCACTACCATTTCTTACTATTACCATATGATTTGAAGTGGTAGTAAATGAGTAAAATCTTACATACGTGTACGTGTGGTACTAGTGTGGAGTGATTAATAGGAGTGTTCATGGATCGGATCGTATCCGCAGATCCGCGGTAAATATCCGCATCTAATCCGAAAATTGTAGATACGATCTGATCCGCAAATTGATCGGATTGAATAGGATCTGATCTGCACCCTTTAAGGATCAGATCACGGATATATGCTCTGCATCCGCGTATTCGATCCGCGGATCTACAGATCCACACAATAATAATTAATATATATATATATATATATATTAGTATTATATTTACTAGTATGTATATTTTAGTTAGTAGTTATTATTCATATATTGTATTATTTTATTTTTGTTATTTAGGAAAAGATTGATTAAAAATATTTTAGGAATAAATAGGTTTAAAAGTGTGAAAAAAATATTTTTATTGAATTTTTTACATAAAAATATGATTAAAAAGAGAAGGTTCAATTATGCGGATATACCCGATATCCGATCCGATCCGCAAATGTGCAGATCGGATCGGATCCGACACTAAAAGATGTGGATATTATATCCGATCCAATCCAATGGGGATTGTTCTGATTGGATCAAATTTTCGGCCATATCCGATCTGATCCGCGTATAACCCTAGCAATTAATGCCACTTTTATTTTAACAGAAAAATTTTGAGTTAAATTAGAGTGTAAAATATATATTTTTGTCGCTAATGTTTTTAAATTTTTTTTAAAAATATCCCTAACGTTTAATTCGATTCAATTTTGTCTTTAACGTTTGAAATAACTTTCAATTTTACCTTTATTGTAGTCAACCGTTAGTCAACATATTTATTCCAATTTTACCGTTAATTATTTTTTTATTTTTAATTTCAACCCTAATTCTAACCACAGACCCATGTCTCTTAACTTTGAATCCTACCACCTCTGACCACTACCAATAGCCCAACACCTTTCACCTCCATTGTAACCACTCCCATAACATCCATGCCAATCTCTTGTAAGCTTTCATAACCTTTCTTCACTCATTTCCTACAAATTTATCAAAAAAATAAGACTTTAAAAGAACCAAATTTAAAATTCCTATGAATAATTTGCAAGTTTCTACACGACCCAAATTGCTGAAAGTTCAAATTTCAGACACAAATTGCGCCAATTGAAGCTTAAATTTCCAATCAGTAAAAACAGGTAACATAAAGCGTTGAGGGTGTGTGGTTGGGGGAATTATAAATAATTTCTAATTTTAAGATGGAAATATCATATTTCCATGTTTGGTTCAAAGTTTGAAAAGCTATCTCCAACCAAGTTTGATTCCAGGGAACCAAAATACCATCATTTTAATTTCCATCTTCCCCCTAGGTATTTGATTCCCATGGGAATGGAATCTAAGTAATAAAGTGATACTTGAACCACACACACACTGAGAAAAATAGGAAGATATGGCAAGCCATAGATGTCATCATGGACAAAAACGAGGAAGAAGTGAAGGACGCAAAGTGGGAACACACGTAGAGCTAGAGAGATAGCTCGGCGGGAGTGACAAAAAAAATATGGGAGTCCACGCCTCTATGCCTCTGGTCGTGATAATACATTGAGCGCTACTGTTGCCGGAGAACAATGTTGTGCCGCTACAAGTGTTGTTTGAGACTATCATTGTTATTGTTCCGCCTTGCCATGCGACGCCCTGTGCCACCCACAGAGTTGTTGCCGATGGCGTCTGCTCCTACTAAAGCAGATTGCTGTTTTGCATCCACACCGTCTACCGCCGTTTTTTGTTCCTGCTCAGCTATACCTCTGCTTGCTAGGATCGCTGCCGGAGGTGACAATGCGAGACAGATTCGGGAGGTGACATAAGGTGGAGACCCGGTCATAGGGGCGGAGAAGAAGAGGGAGGAGGAGGAGCGGCGATGACGCTCGAAAACGAGAGCAGAGAGTAAAAGGGAAGAGGAGGGTTGGCGGAGATATGATGGAGAAGATATGCATAGGAGAGTAAAAAAAGAATTTATGAGTTTGATAGTTTGAGGAGAGAATTGAGTGGATGATAGTAAAAAGGGTTTAAGGGTAAAATTGGAATAAAAATGTTGACTAATACTTGCCTGTTTATAACTTAATAGTTAGGATAAAATTGAAATTTATTTCAAACGTTAAAAATAAAAGTAAATCGAATTAAACGTTAGGAGTAGTTTTGAAAATTTTCAAAAAGGTTAGAGATAAAAAACATACTTTACCTTAAATTAGATTAAAACTTGGATTCTAAAGGACCTCCGAGGAGACAATGAGCTTTAGCGCATGATTAAATTAGTATATTGATATATACTTTGACCAAAGCACGATTGTTAAAAATCAAGGTTATGAGAACTGGATCGGTCAATGAACTGATAAGATAATTGGTTCACTTGTTGAATGATCCGACCGGAGTTCAACTGGAGTTCAATCAGTTTAATTAAATATTAAATAAAATTATTAAAAAATTCACATATAATTTTAAATATTTAAATTCAATAATTTCTAACCTAATAATATTCAAAATTTCACAAATTTACCTAATAAATTATCTATAATTTATCAATAAAAATTTGTAAACAACTTCAAATATCAAAGTTTATAACTAAAGCAGATTAAATTGCACGTAAATGACAAACATAATGTTCAACATACAACCAAAAAAATTTAACCATAAGAAAATCAGCAACAACAACATCATTCATTTTCCATAATAAGTAACATTTCAGAAAATCAGCAACTCAGGATAAGAAAACATCAATAAAATCATTATCAATAACTCAACAACTCAAAATTAAAACCAGCCACTCATAATTAAACTTAACTCAGCAACTCAAAATCAAACAAGCAAAAATAAATTGAAGATAAAGAGCTTACTGGCACGAGGAAGGAAGGGTAGTGATGGTGATGGAGACAGCAAGAGAGAGCTCAAAGCAGGGCCGTGGAGCTTGGCAACGCCACAAGCTCGACCTTCGTGCGATGGCGAGGAGAAGGGGAATGATGAGAACCGCCACAAATGATGAGAACCCAGTATTATTAACAAAAGTATTAACAAATTCTGAAAATTAGCATCTCAGTATTATTACCAAAAGTACAAATTACAAAACAAGCAAAAATAATTTCAAGCAACAATGCTTACCAGCACAGAAGGAGGAAAGGGAAGTGACGCTGCCAGAGGAATGGAAACTGCCGGCGAAGACACACACACACACACACACACAGAGAGAGAGAGAGAGAGAGAGAGAGAGAGGGGAACAAATCGAGGAGAGCCGAACCGTTGAACAGAGCTTCCACACGCAATGCAACACCCACGGTCTGTCCCCGGAGGAGAAGAGTTCGGCGATGATTGAAGAAGGTTGGTGGCTGCTGCCGCTACGTTTGAAGGAGGTTTGGCACTGGGGTTCTCCAATTTGAATTGTCAAAGAGAAAGAGAGGGGTTGAGTGCCTTCGTACAGGTATTACTATTGGGCAATTTTTTTTTTTTGTTGCTAAACGATGCCATTTTGAGTTATAATCACTGAACCAAACATGTTTAAAATTTCGACCAATTTCGACGGTTCACCAGTTAACTACCGGTTCGATCGATTATCAATTTTTTATCATACAATTTTTGGAATCAAGCAAATCGATCAAGTAATCAGTTTTTAGTTAACCCGATTGAACCGATCAATTCAGTTCGATTTTCAGGTTAAAAGCTATTATTTCGAAATTCACTTGTTTGCGTCTTTCTTTACTATATTCTTGGTACCCAACTACCCATTTCACATAAAAGTAGAAATGGACTATGACTGAAACATAGTTAAATCTAAGTTAAGGGCTGAAAGGAAATTTTCTTAAAGAATCATACAAGTAATCTTATAACTTGTACTTGTCTCGTTTATTCTTTGTATATAGCAAGATCTTAAACACTTATCACGATATTGCGAAGGAAAATGTTAATGGTTTAGTAATCGTGAGAAATAATGAATAAAAATCAAAGCGACTAATACCTTTATATTTTGATCATTTGCATGTAAGTCAGCAAGGTCAACTATTTAACATTGTTCTCACTTCTCATTTGCTTTGCAGAATACTCAAATTCACTTCTCCTTTGGCAATTTGCCACATGCTTAAAGAATATGGGCTTGGAGTGAGTTGGATACAATGCATGAAGAAAATTTTAACGCTACCCATAAGGCCATAAAAACAAAAGAACTAATTGCATATAATTGGGCCTTTCCACAGTCAGGGCCCACATGCTACAATTTATGTTAATACATTACACCTGTTTAACTCGTGTATTAATGACAAAAAAAAACGTGTGTTGCACCTTTTATCTTTTGTTTTTTATTTTAAGTTACCATTTTTATTTATGAAAATTTTGGAGAATACTAATAAATCTACTTACCAATAAATAAAACTGTTAAAAAATAGATTTTTGCTAACAAAACTATCTGAACCTTAAAAAATTATTTAAAATTTTTAAGATACCCTAACTTCTCTTTTTACTTCACACCTCACTTCTCCAATCCCAAATCCCACTACTACTCAAATTCTTCCTCAGTGCCACTCTCATCTCCAACTACCATCATCACTGTCGTCATCACCACCACTGCTATCACCGCCTCCTTTTCTAACACCACTGCCGTCACCCCCCCCCCCCCGGGACAACAGCCTCTGCGCCAGCGTTTCAACTTTGAAGTGCTACTCACGGAGGCCGGAGCTGAGGCTGGAACTGAGAGGTTCAAAGATTCAGCAATACGTCATCATCATAGTCTTTTTTAATTTTCAATTTTTAATTTTTGTTGCTTCATTCTCTAATTCTGCATCTCCAACTTATTATTGAATTGTAGATATATAATTGTTGAATTTGAATGTTTCACTTCTGTTGTTGGAATTTAAATGTGTTTGTAATTCTGTTGCTAACAATATGGTTCAGTTGAGACGTTGTTTGAATTTGAATGTGAAATTCTGAATCTGAATACTCCTCTTTAAAATAAATTTTCCAGCATTGATAAATAACTTCTCTCTTTCTCTCTCTATATGGGCTTTCTCTCTCACTCTTCCTCCCTTGTTCTATGGTAGTGGTAAAGAAAAAGATTTGAGAATGGTGATGATTGGTAGTGATAGTAGTAGTTGTAGATGAGAGTGGTGGTGAAAAAATATTTAGGTGAGAGTGGTAGTATGGAGTAAAAAGAAAAGTTAGATTATGTTATAAGGTATTTTAAAAATTTTAAATAATTTTTTAAGATACGGATGATTTTGTTAGCAAAAATCCATCTTTTATGGATAGAAATGGTAGTTTTTGTTTATTTATGAAAAAATTTGTCAGCATCCTAAATTGTCAGAAATAGAAATGATAGTTTATTATTTTATTTTTTAAAACATTTAAAATATGCACAACGCGTATGACATCTCAGTTACAAGCGAGAAAAAAACTCAAAAAGTATGTAGAAGATGCAGAAACCTTCAGACGTGCTATAGAAATATGGCAGATTACAAGGTACGAAAATGAACAATGATGTAAAACAGACCATAAGATGGGCAGAAAGGTAAGTGGAATTCAAGATGTGATGGGGTATAACCGTATAACAATCATGAATTCATAATACAGTGCAACATGTCCACTGCGTCATTCTCCAAAAGTTACTTCGTTGATTTGTTTTATCATAAACATATCTGATCCTAGTTAACTACAAAAAGGCTTGAATTTGCTTTCATCAAAGTAAGCATAAGTTATTTTTTTATTTTATATATATATAAGGAGTCAAATACAGAAGAACAATATGAAATTCTAACAGATTTTATTTTTGATATTAGAGTAGCAACGGTGTTCTTTTAAAACGTGGGTTGATGGGAGTGTTATTTTCAAATGTGGAACCATTTAATTAGATAAACAAAAATCGGACCGTCCGATTTGTGAGGATACAGAAATTGGACCGAGAGATTTGTAAGAGTATAAAAATCGGACCGATGGACGTGTGAGAGTACAGAAATTGGACCGAAAGATTTCTGTTACAAAAAAATAAAAAAATTTGAAGTATATAAATCGGACTCTCCGATTTGTGTATCTTCCACACTTTTGAAAAACACAAAAAATTACAATGTTAAGGTATATCACTACTTTTACTTCCATATACCAATAAAATAGCCAAAATCTAAATATAGATATTATTTAATGTGCGCAAATCCACAATCAAGATAGTGAAAATCAACGAGTGGAACCTTAAATCCGTAAAGCTAGTAAATAAAGAAAGTTGTTCATAACCAGATAATAGCTGATATAATATAAGGATATGAACATTAAAATGACAATGAAAATAAGCATAACTTCACTAGTTCTACTACCTTATATATTCGAGAGCAGGTATAATCACAATCAAATTAACATCTATGTGTACATGTGCGTTGGCTTACATGCTCTAAACACGAAATTTGCACGGGGATATCATGCAAGTCAAGTCTCACAAAGCGATCATAAAGAACATAGCTACAAGAATAACAGAGAGTACTATATGAACAAATTTGTTTAGTAACCCTGAAGAAGAAAAAAGGACGCACCAGAAGATTTATGAGAGCATAAATTTGGTTCTGGTGGCAATCTATCAAATCTATTGCCAGATAAAAGCAAGGACAACAAAGAAGACGACAAACAGAAGGAGCCTCTTCAGGTAATAATCTTGTTGCCCTTGACCAGCATGCAGAGGATATCTATGAGCATGGACACCGTGAAATGAATTAGAGTATCCATAAGGATAACCAGCTGCTCCACCATACATGGACCCATTATGATATCCGTGCAATTGAAAGTTGAACAGGGATGGTATAAAACCACCAAATGCCGCAGACAAGGTGAAATTCCCAAATCTTGCACTTGCCATTGGTGCAAAGCCTCCCAAGCCACCCATTAGACCAAATCCATGTTGATGAAAATGGTTTGCTTCGGGAGGAGGAGCTGCAGTTTCAGGTCTCTGACCGGTAGGACGATGAGGGATATTAAGACCCGGAATAGTTTTTGATCTCGGGTCAGTTGATGTCTTCCCTCTCCCATACAATGGAACCAGCTTCTCCTCCTCAATGGCGGCCTTGCAGACGGGGCATTCTTGCGATTGCGAGTGGAGGTGCAGCCACTTGTAGAGACATGGCCAGCAGAAGAGGTGGCCACACAAAGTGATAATTGGGTCTTGTGCTAAATCAAAGCATATGTTGCATTCAAAGTTGCCAGCATCATTGTTGTTATTGCTGTTGTTCGAGTACGAAGGGCTTGGGGGAGACTTGCTCGTTGATTCCCCAAACCCACTTGCCATCTGCAGAACCCTAAACCTTCAGATTCCTATGCAGATTTATCTACAATCTATTATTAATTACGTATGAATTTCTCCTACTGTAAACATATCATTATTTGGAATAGTGCTCAAAGATTTTATATCCGATTCATAATTCCTAATTCCATTGTTTTAAAGCAGCAAAATACATTTCAACAACAGAGAGTCAGAGACCATGTAAAAGCTCCATTGAAGGACGGAAAAGAAAGAACCCGTAAATTGCAAAATAAATTAAATTGAGAATATAATCGATACATGAATATCCATGAAAAATACAAGGGAATTAGTGTGAACACGTTCAAATTAACAATACCGCAGATCTAGTTTCATCAAAATCACAGAACGAGGGAATTAGGGCTAACAAAAGAGCACAAGGAAACGAAATTGACGAAGAAAGAAAAGGAAATCAGAGGAATAGTTGAAAACAAACCTGCAGACACCAAAAGAAGTAAGAGAGGGGAGATATCAGAAACGCGATCGATCCCGCATGTCAAAAGTCAAAAATACAAAATGGAAAGCAGGAGCTTCAGTTAATTTTTGTTTGTTTGTTTGATATGCGATTTCTTCATAAAACAAACTGGAAAAATAAATGAGTTTAATTTAATGCAAATTTATACGACGTCTTTATTGTATTTATTTATCTTATCCAAAATGTGTTCTGTAAAATACATTTTATATTTATAGCTCAAATAACATAATTTTTTCTTATAAAAATTTTCAATTAAAATATTATGGGGTCAAATTTTTTTATTTTTGATAAAAAAAATTATTTTTTATATTTATCGGTTGAGTTAATATATATTTTTAGGCAAAAATTAAGATAATTATTAATAAAAAATTTTAAATATTTTATTTTAATAAATATATAATATTTATATTGAAACTAAATTTTGAACATTTTTCTATAACAACTTTTGTATTAAATAATTTTAGCATATATCCTTAAAATACATGTTAGATAAATATTATATTTTTATAAATTTTTTAAAAGATCCAGTATATTATTTATTTATCTATTGTAGTAGACTACTATATATTATAGGAAGAATTTCACATGTGCCAGCCGCTTTATTGGCATAGCAATGTGCCAGGTACGGTTCGGTAACCCATAAGAATTTTGTCGTGTTATTAGGTGTGTAATGTCGTTAATGTCCATAAAATGACCGTAAAAAGACGATAAAAGGCAGTTCATGTAGTGCGGGCTGTGCGGCTTTATAGACAATTGTTGTAGTAAATCAGCTGGGAACTGATGACCTATTAGAATACAGGCCTGAAAACATAATGGATAAGTAATGAAAATTGGATAAAATTTTACAATTTGATGTGGTTGAAATTATTGGGCACAAATATAGTAAAAAGACTTTACTAAAATAAAAAGACTTTAAAAAATTTATTAATTAAAAAAAATAAATGATATTGTTGTAATATTATAAAATTGAATAATTTTTATTGGAATAATCATTAGATTAAATTTATTATTATTAATTATATTTATTTGATTTCAAATAAAATAAAATATGTGACAAAAATATATTATATATTTATGTATATTACATACAAAATATTTTTATAAAGATAAATAATCAACTACTATATATATTTATATATAAATATATATATATTATTTTATTTAATTTTTTAATAAAATTATTATCACCTGAATAATCATATTTAGTATAGAAAAAGAATTAAATTTGTTATGACCAGATAATTAAACTTTTTCATAAATACTAAATATTTTTATATAGCTAATGGCTGATGTAATATAATTAAAAATGATTTGACATACTTTTTTTATATATCAAAATTAATATTAATATACAAGTTTATAACTTACATGAATTTAAGCCAAATATAAATTAAACACATGGTAGATGAAAAGACAAAAACATCTAAAAGTAGTAGCTGCTTAGATAGGTAGTTAAAGTGGGAAAGAACCGAATCTACTGGGCTCATTTTAATCACCATATAAATACCACATAATTTTTTTAACCACTAAAAAATAATTTTCTTTTATCTAATATTACATTATAATGCATGTTAATTAAAATAGAAATTTTTTAATTTAAAAAAAATTATTTGTCAATTTAATTTAATTCAAAATACAAAAATTTACTAATTTATATATTTAGTATCATTTTCGTAGTCAATAAATACAAAAATAATTTTTAAAAGGTAACGCAAACATAATCAACAAAAACGAGATAAAATTATTTTTCTATTTTTTCATTTCCTGTCAGAAAAAATAAAACAAATAATTTTTTTTCAAGTTTTTGTTATTCTTGGCAGCGAACATGTGTGTGAGAGAGAATGATTTTTTATATGATTTTGCTAATATTAGAATATATAATTTTGAGTAATTATATGTGACTTTTATTTTTGTTTTTATGTTATATATACATGAAATTGATATTTGAAATGATGAAACTGTTGAACATGTAAAGGTCTTGGTTTTGTGATAATTGATCCCGTCATAGATTTAGGGGTGAGCACGGATATTGGGTACTCGATTATTCGTTCGAATCCGAACTAAATCAATTAAATTGGTTTTAGAACTAAGAGTAATTAGTTCGGTAACGGCTCTGAGGGTGCGGAATCCGAACCAACCCGCAGATCCGACCATATATTAATTAAATAAAAAAATAAAAATTATATATATATGTGTGTGTCTTTTAATGATTTTGAGTTTCTCTTTATTGTATTTTTATATTTAGCTTTTAATGTGTTTGGTGTTTAACATGTTTGGATTTTAATGTCTTTAGTGTTTAATATATTTTAATTTTAATATGTTTAGTTTTTAATATATTTGGTGTTTAACATGATTGGATTATTTCTATTAATTTTACATGTTTATTGTACTTACAGAATTTTTAAGATAAAAGTTTCATTTTTTTTATGAATTTTTGTTTTATCGGGTACCTAATTATCCGACCCGAACCAATCCGTTCTTAATCGATTTGGTTTGGTTCGGGTACATACACAAAAATATGTAAATCCGAACCAAATCGAACCAATTACAATTCAATTGGTTCGGTTCTAATTTCACCCTAAATCCGAACCAACTCGACCCGTGTTCACCCATACTTGGATTATCATGCTAGAGACATTCTAGTAAATGGTTAAGAGACACACAAAATGATATTTGGAGGAAAGAGACTCAAGTAGAAGAAAAAGTGAGGAAAAACTACGGTCAAACTACAAAGCTTAGGTAGAAGTAGAAATGATGGTGTACCATTAGCCAAGGAGGACCTTCGCAAGCCAAAACCTCTTATCATGGAGGAGGAGCAGCAACAAAGGAAGAAGAACCACGGTAACTCAGTGAACCAGATCTGGAAACAGATAAAGAGACTGAAACGGCAAAACCAACCGTCAAAGGGAAGCAGAACATAGGCGAAATAAGAGGCGGTTCAGTGTGAAAAAAAATGAGGCGCCAAGCGACAAAAAAGCAAAAACGACTTGGAGGAGCCGCGGAAAACCAGGAACGACCAGCGCTGAGCCGTTCGGCCTCCAACGTGGCAGTAACACATGGATGATGGTGGTCGGCAGTGGCAAAACTAGAATTTTAATATGTAAATCTATATGTTCGTCAGATGAAAAACTATCCTAACATTGTTTCGGATCAAATTATAAACTTCTACAAATTCAAATAAATTGATTTCACAACAATGTTATACAATTAACATTACATTTATTTGGACTTGAACGCTAACTTATGAACAACACAAAACATATTATTTTGTTTGGTAGACATGTTTTTGCAAGTCTTCATTGACGTAAACAAGAGTTCCAAATTCAATTCATTTTAGTATCGACTTAGCATTCGATTTTACAAATAATTCTTTAGAATAAGTTAAACTTAGAGTGTATGATTTTTACCAAATTCAAAGATTTAAAACAAAAATAGGTTAATAATCAATTAATTCAATTAAGACAAATTACAAGAGTGTTTAAAATGAGTCAAAATAACTTGTACACATTAAATATATCACTTTTTATAAATTTGAGTTTTAATAAATAAAATAAAAAATCTTTTAAAAAATATTAATGACCTTAATAATAGAACATATTAAAATATAAATAAATAACATATAAAATAATAATAAAAAATAATTGCTTTATTTATATATATTGAAAATGCTCATATTTATCTTGATTAAACCAAATTTACTTTTTTTTACCTCATGATTATAAATTCATTATGAAATTGTTCCGGGACTTACCTAGAACCGGACGGTGGTTGGGCTTATTTGTGAGGCCCACGCGTTGGAGGAGTGTGGTCTCCGACTTGGTTTACGTCTGGGAGCTGCCTCCGAGTTGTGTATGTGAAAGAATGGGGGGTGGTACCTGCAAAGACACTCCGATGTCTAAGTCAGCAAGGGTATAAGCAGGTCTAGAGAATATTGGGACTTGGAGATACCTGAGGGGTGTCAGGGTATTTATAGTAGTGAACCAATAACCACCGTTGAAGTAGTGCCACTTTTTTAGGGTGTTAACCGTCCCTTTATCTTGGGGAGGTTAAGATATGGCTTCTGGAAGTGGGTAGAGAGATTTTAGGGGCAGTTACTCATTTGAATGAGTGATTATCTGCCAGCTAATCTTCGTTCCCGACTTCTTTAGAGTTAGTCGTGATAGGAACCGACTTCGTAGGGAGGAGGTCGATACAAGGCGAAGCTCAACCTTTTTGGGTTGAGCCTTTTGTTGGGACCTGACCCTTATCGTTGGGCCTGGGTATGAACAGAAATATATATGTACCTACCGTTATATACATGTAATATTTTAAATGGTATGTAATTATACATATAATATTTTAAATAAAAATCTATTTTACTAATATTTTTAACAAACATAGTTATTTAACATATTTTTAATAGCTATATAAAATAATCTATCTATCATATATCGTAAATTAAAATATAATTTATTTATTTTATATTTTATTTGTTGCAATAAAAAATAATATCTTAATATAAATTTTATTTATTTTTTTGGTCGGGATATAAATTTTATTTGTTGAAATAGTCACATATATTACTGTTATCACATCTAGATCTAATGGTTCCATCTCACATTCTCGTTGTTATAGTGTTACTCATTCTCCCAATCTTTGCATCGGCTCCCACAAGGCCAAAACACTCCCAAGGCTTGGTTCCAAACAATGGCTTCACAAAAACACAAAAAACACATTCAACTGTTCACTATGTAATTTTTACCAACTCTAATTTGGTTCACGTTTCAACCTGTTAGAAGAACAGCCAACACCCTCTGTCTCTTTACTCTACTATATAACTCTACCAATCCATCTCCACCTTTATAATTTTTTAATATATATCTCAACGGTTCTGCATTATGGCATAGCAATATATCAGTAAAGTGTCCTGGCACATGTGAAAACTTTCCTATATTATATATAATGAGATCTTGGAAAAATTTGCTGTAGAAGTTTTTACTTTTAAAATGTCTTTTATTATATAATATTTTTACTATTTTCAAGATTTAAATTTAAATTTTTAAATAAAATAAAAATATTAATTATCTCAATTATTTAGATATTTATTATTATTCTATATATTTAATAAATAAAAAATGAATTAATAAATATATTAGAGTCTATTAATATAATAGTTTTTTTTATCATATGATTAGTTAAAGATGATAGTAGATACGAAGCTTTTCGAATATGTGATTCGCAAATAACTTTTTATCAAACGAAAGAATAATTTAATTATAAACAAAAAATAATATTTAAAAAATTATAAAAATATATAATGTTTAATCTTAATTAAATTGTTAATCTTCGAGTACCAAAAAATGTAAACAACTTGATCATTATCGTCCATACGAAATGGAATTTTTTTTGTGTACAAAGATATATAAAAAAAAGGACAACAAGAGAACAAAAAAAAAAAAGAAACAATAGGATGTACAAAAAATATATTCTAAGTCATTCTGTAGCAGATGAAATATGAATGTGTATAACTGTAGCCAGTCTCCTGCTGTATAGTTCTCACGGGCTCTCTCTTTGGCCAACTAATCTACCACTGCATTCGTACATCATTGGATAAATACAAAACATAGCTCCTAACTTGGGTTATGTTTGAGCTCAAAAATTCTTTGCAATAAGTTTAATTTCTCTCCCCATGGTCTTTTGGATAACAATAGTAATTAACAAGGAAAAAGGTATACATTGAATCAATCTCACAAATCACACAATTCACTCCAATCTCAAAAGCCATCAACAGTTCATACAAAATCGTCTAAATTGCAGCACACATGACACTTACTCCATGGACTTTACCGGAGCTGCCATGAATCCAATTTCCTGTTTCACCGCGGAGGACACATCTAAAGCCAACTAGCTTCTCCTCTTGGAAGATATTTCCATCACAATTCAGCTTTAGGTACCTAAGTACCGGATATATCTATGACCTGGGAAGGACATGCAAGATGTCATGGGTGTTTGATAACTCAGTCTCTCTTAAGGTTTCTACCATTGCTTGAGTTTTGTAGCCTACCAAATAAATAGTGGACCTTTTTATTAATGATGAGATCTTCATTGTGATAAATTTAAATGCACCACAATTCAGCTATAAATATTTTTAAGTTTTTGTCTCAAATTCCTCAATGCATCCAAATTTTAAAGTCTTGACCGTTGAAGAAAAGAGTATCGGTGAACCCTAAAAATGGACAAATCTGTCTTACTTTCCTGCAGTCCTTTAGATAGGGCAATGTGATCTTTATATGGGCTTTGCACCAAAGACAGATGACTGATGCCGCCAACTAACAATGACATCGCAACTCTGCGGTTGGAAGAGCATGATTGAGGCCCAACTATGATAATAAGATTTTTTCAAGGATTTTAGGCTTTCAAATCCATCTCTAGTCTTCTTGAATATTCCAATCAATAGCGCATTCTAAGAGTCAAAGATATCCATTTTTGGTAGAATAGACCCTATTGATCCATCTCCACCCAAGCTCACTGTCAATATTAAAAGGCACTGATGGCTCAAAATCTCATGTTACATCTCCTCTGACATGAAAAAATAAAATTGATTGGTTGCCAAGCATTATCTGCATTGGCATCACTTATCTTATAATTATATTCAGTTATTTTAATAACTTTCATCTTCTTCCCCAACTATACCAGTTCTTATCCAAAGATAAAACCAAAAGGGATTAGACAAGGGCACAATCGACCATGTAAAGCTATCCTTGAAACTAGTTGCAACTTTGATAATAGCCTTTAAAATAGGAGAAGAATGATATTCAGCTTGAATATAAAAAAATATTTCTATTTAAGAGATACTTTTTTTTTCAAAACTTGAACCCAAAGCTTGTCTTAATGATGAATAATCTGCCAAACTAATTTATCCCACAATGCTAAATTAGCAAGGTGAGAAACTCGGAAGGCTAGACCACTGAATCTCTTAGGGGTAATGAGGGTCTTCCAAGAGGTTAGATGGAGGCCCTGAGAATTACAGGTACCTCTCCACACAAATTGGTGCACCATCTTATCAATCTCATTACAAGTGGAAGAAGAAAGATAACTAACTTGCATCTTGTAAATAAAAATTGATGAAATTACCAATTTCGCAAGGCAAATCTGGCCAGTTCTGTTAAAGAATATGTCCTTTTATAAAGCAAGTCTCCTCTAAATTTTATCTAGTACATTGTTAAACTCTGCTTTTGATGTTCTAGAATTACCCAGTATCACCCCCAATTGCATACCCAAGGAGTTGGCAAACCTAATAGAAGAGTAGGGATGTCAAAAATCTTCGGCGGAGTGAGTATTCGCTAGGATTTATCCATCAAGGGGCAAATATGGGGGGAGATTTTGTACCCGTGAAGACGGAAGATGGGGATCTGTTTAATATATGGGACGAGGACAGAAATAGAGGCCTCCCTCCATGGGGACCCGTATAATATATATATATATATATCATACTTCAGAATTTGAGAAACCCCAAGTAGCCCTAGTCATCATGCACTCACGCTTGTTCTCTTCTCTCCTGAGACCTCACTTGAAACTCCCTCTCCTCTCACCACTACCAGTCATCACCACTGTTTGCCATCTCCTATCCCCTCACCACCAACGCCAAGCTCCTACCACTACCAGTCACCACCACCATGGAGAACGTTGTCTTCGTGCCTGGCCAGCCGAGGAGAACATCACGATCGCCGCTTGACCCAGCCAAGGCAGCAGCGTCGCGTCAGAGCCTGTTTGCGTCTCCACCTTTTCGTGACGTCGCTGATCTTCACCATCAGCTCCTCTTCCTTCTGGTAAATCAGCCTCTATGAGCTCCCTATTTAAATTCGTTCAGTTATAGTTTTAGGGTTCATCTATCATATTATCTTTGTGATTTTAATTTACTTTGAAGAATTTGTTAATTATTATAGCATTGTTTATAATCTATGTGACTTATATTAATTATAATTTATATTTTTTACTCTGATTATTCCCTTGATTTTGATTCTGTTCATTATCATTCATATTTCTGTGGTTTATGTGATTGTTTGTATTTGATTTCTGAGATTTGATTTGTGTTATTGTGATTTTTTTGTTAATTGTTATGATTTAGATTTATTGTTTTAGAGTTGACAGAACGTCTTCCGTTAATGCATTGAGTAATACTCTTAAGAAAAGTACACCATCGGAAGAACCTATAGCCATTAATCTTGAAAATACTCAAAAACCTATATCCCATTGAGTATTTTGTACATTTCAGCTATTGTAGCATCTCCAAGTCTTTGAACCAACAGATCGATGCATATCTGCATTAGGATATAGTCAGTTGAGTGTTGTGTTGATAAAATTTGTTCATTCAATTGTTAGCCAATTAAATTTTGTGTAAATTGTAATGGTATTGCAGGAAAACCATTGGTTGAACCAAAGGTGAAAAATATGAAACTTGACTATTTGAATATGATTCTATAAGCATAAATAAGACAATTAGGAGAGGGAAGATGACAGAAAAGTGAAGAGTATACTTTGGCTTTGTACTTCTCTTCCTGTGAAACAACAGTAAATAGAAGTTTTCTTCCGGGCCTTGTCGCAACATATGTAACAACCTAATATATTTGGTAAGTTGGTTTTTTTTTTAATATGTTTGGTAGAGATGTTTGTTGTTTATTATTGTTTTAAGTATTTGAAGACAATGAAAATTATGTTTGTAATGACAATTGAGAATTATCTTTATTTTTTCTGTTTTTTATTTTTTATTTTTATTATTTTTTATAAAAATTCGCAGATATCTGCGGAGACCCTGGTTCCCGATGGATACGGAGTCTCCATTACCCGTCGCAGGGACGGGACAGGGAAGGCGACAGGTTTTAGAGGCGGGGGAGGGGGGGCATGTCCTCGCCCCCATGGAAACTCGTTGAGCATATCCTTTCTTTGCATTGAGACATTGATAGAGCAGATTACTCTAGATTTCTTGATGTTCACCTTCATACCAGAAGCTATACATAAATAATTCAAACTTTGGAGAACATGAATAACTCAAGTCCTAGTTGCTTTACAGAAAAGAACAAAATCATTAGAAAATATCAAATGAGATATAGTCGGACCACTTCTAAAAATCGTGACAGGGTCCCAAAATTCTTGCTCCATTGCTGAGATATATAGCAGCCAAATCTTTCCATACAAATTACAGATAGGTAAAGAGATAAAGAGTCACTTTGACGGAGTCCTTTCTTAGGCTAGAAGCTACTCAATTTATTACCATTCCACATAATAGAACGAGAAGATGCACTAAAAAAATATTGGGTACTGTCAGATTTATCGTAAGAATAACAAAAATAATCCGATGGTATAAACCTTACAGGTAACTTGTGACAGAATATGACGGTTCAGAGACAAAAATCTGATGCAATTTATCGTCAGAAAAAATTTGACGGTAAGGTTGGCGCCATAAGTTGAGATTTCGCACCACTATACCGTCAAAAAATCCAACGGTAAATCCAATAGAAATCTATTTTTTTATTTTTTTTAAATCAACCTGGATAATTGCTACCGTCGAAAAATTTTGTGTGTAAATCCAATAGTAGCGTCAATTTTTTTCAATCTATAATGGACCCGATAATTAATAATTGATAGTCAATTCTCAACAAATAAATTTTATAATTTTTTTTTATAAATTTTTATAAATTCACAACAAAATTTAGTACACAAAATAATTCATAATGTATCACATAATCTAATACAATAAATAAATAAACACCAAATTTACTATAAATTTTCAAATTCTGTGTTCCTAAGAATTTGGTTAACAAAATCCTTAACTTATTTACATACATGCAATTTATATTTTTTTAAAAGAGTAATACCCCCAAATAGGTCCCCAAAGATTTGGCTATCCGAGAGATTTGTTCCCCAGAAAAATTAACTAAGTCCCCAGTCCCTAAAATTATTAGATATATACCATATACGTTCCTGCTTCAGGTTTAGCTGGTTAACCAAACACTCTCTCTCCTATGTGGAGGTGATCAGTGTGACGTGTCAGATTAAAAGCTATACGTCGCTTTCAAGACACATTGGTCCCTGCACAGGTGGCCAAAATGATGTCGTTTAAGGGCTTCTTCAAACGACGTCATTTTGAGTGGGACAGATTAGTCCCCAAGCTTTCTCATGTCAATATTATAAAACGGCAGCGTTGTGAATGGGGACCTAGTATAAAAATGCACATCCTTTTCCCTTGGCTCTGTAAAAATGACCTAAAACCCCAAACCCTTGCCCAGATTTTACAAGGTAACCCTTCATCTTCCTCAACTCCATTAACGTTGACTGAAGTCTGTAACAGTGGTTTGACAAAGCTGACGGCGACTGGGTGGTGGCGCTAATGTGTTGTGCATATCTCCATTGTTGGAGGTAAGTTTACTAATTTTTTTCTGAATTAATTTGGAGGTGAAGATTGAAGTATGACGAACATGCATGTCATGTATAGGGTAGATCAAAGATACTGTGTTGCTAGTGTAGGTTAAGTCAGAGTTGTAAAGTGATTTAGGTTGTGCCGTTTCATAATAACGTTACCAATGTCGGTGTTAAAAAATTGGATTCTATTTTAATGTTCTTGTAATGTGTTCGTTGCTTGTTTAAGTTGTGATAAAGTTTTATTTTGTTATATTTAGATGAGTGAAGACGTGGTACCTGTATTTCATCACGGTGAAAGCTTTGTTAGAGACAACAAGGGGATACTTGTACATCAATGGAGAAGCCAAGAAGTTTCTCCCAATGGACATTGACTTGATATGTTTCTTTGACCTGAAGAAACTTTTTTTGGACTTGGGTTACCATGACTACAAGATAATGTTTTGGTATGATCCTACTTCTGCTGACCTAGAATCCGGTCTTCACCTAATTCATGGAGACAAAGAGATCAGAGCTCTACAAAAAGAACAAAATGCTAAATGAAGATACTGACAAATTCTACATCTATTTTGACCATCCAATCATGGAAGATATGGAGTTCATTGATGATGATGATGTTAGTGTTGAGGAGGTGGATGTGCAAGAGGTTAGTGCTAAGAATGATGGTGTTGACAATGATGCAGATGTTGAGAGTTTAGATAGTGATGATGAGTATGAGTCAATAGAAGATGCATTATACAAGCCCCCACCTTCCGGATATGGTTTTTCGGATTCAAGTGAAGAGGAAGAGTCAGTCGGAGCTGGTAAGAAAGGAAAGAATAACAGGAAGAAGAAATTCCCAATGAAGACCTTGCATAAGAAATCAAAAGTTAGTAAGCATGTTAATGGGCCAGTTGGTAAGGACAATAGCAAGTCAAAAAGAACAAGAATTAGAAGAGAAGAGGTAGCTGGACCATCTGTTCATAAAAAGTGGTTCATGTTTCTCAATTAGCACCCGTAACTCAGGTATTGATGATTAACACTTACCTTCTTATACTAAATGTGATATATTGTGTAGCTTGAGATCTGTGATAACATGTTTAGGTTTCAGGTTTTTTACAACAATTAGTTGCTCTATTATAGGGACCTACTTGACATATAATATTATTCAGGGACCTATTTGATTTATAACATACATCATAAAGAATTTAATTGTCCTAATAAATTTGCTCATGTATGAGGTTACTCAACCTGAAGCACCAACCAATGCTACTATGCCAGATGTTGGAATGAATGTAAATGCTGCAACTGTAAGTATGCTTGATAATGTGTTTCACTATTAATTACTAAACACTAGATACTAATATCTTATGTTAGAATACTCATAATTGTTTACAATTCTATCAGGGAAGACAAACTCGGCCTCAACAACCTTTTAGACGTCTAAAGCAGACAATAATTAGGCCCAAGAGTCAGGAAAGTGTGAGTGCTAAGACAATGGCAGCTGCAAGTAATGGCACAACCTCCAGAATGTTCAAATTCATTCCAACTCCCGGACTGAACCTCTCTAAGAAGAAATGATACTTTCTTGAAATTTATTGTGAAAGGGACAAGACCTTGTTTGTTATTTTGAAAAAAATAGACCTACACTTTTAATACTTTTTGTGTTACCACTTTACATCAGTGTGTGTAGAAGGAAATAGACCTTCTTTGGTTTGTTAACATTTTGATACAATTTATGTACATATTTTATGTTTATGATACTTTATGTTAATATTTTGATGCATGATACTTGAATATCCTGGTTTGGATTATATATTTTGTAATATCCACTTGGCCAAGTTACTTTGCATACTCTGATTTAAATATAGACTAGATTCAATTTAGCATCATTGACAACCTCTAATGTTCATTTAACTAAAATGAGTCATTCAAATACAATATTTTTTCAACAAACGTACGATGCTAATTGCTTAAATAACCACCACATAGATACAAAATAAAATCACAACTACAAGTGCACCTATTATTACACTACTAAACAACCTGAAAATACTATCTTTCTTGAGTTTTGAACTATCTTCATTCTTCTTTTTTAAAATCTCCTCCAATTGTTGAATTCTCTCCTCCAAGCTATAATTTAAACCTGTACCAAATTCTTCACCCACGCATGTCTCCACAGAGTTCAATCTACTGCTTTCAACTGCATCATCCACCAGATACCCAAAAATCTCATCAAACCGTACAAAAAAAATCACAATAACCTTGCTTTTTCTGCAATCAGAATAACAAAACAAAAATCATAACATTAGTTTTAGTCCCCAATTATCAAAATTATAGCACCACAAAAATCCACCACTCTAAAGTACCTTGAAGTGAGGACAGCCAAAAAACAGCCTATTCGGGTTCTCTGCTGTGCGAGACCTGGATATTACGGCATATGTCTTGCACTTGCACATAGTATGTTCTCCTCTTCTAAGTCGCCCCTTTTGGAAGCCAGTTGAACCGTTGTCAACACTGAAGACATCATCGATAGTTCTTCGACCGCGTCTCCGACTTGCAACTGATGTGCTGCCCCCACTCGCCATCACCTTCTTCGAAGCCAAAGACTCTCTCTCACATACTAAGATACATGAGTTGGAGATAAAGAGATAAAGGTTAAAGATGAAGACCTAATTTTATGTTGATCCCCTTTGAAACAGCGACATATTGCGTCTCTCACAACGCTGCCATTTTATAACTTTGGCATGAGAAAGTTTGGAAACTAATCTGTCCCACTCAAAATGACGTCATTTGAAGAAGCCTTTAAACGACATCGTTTTGGCCACGTGTGTAGAGACTAATGTGTCCTGTAAGCAACGCGTAGCCTTTAACTTAACACGTCACGCTGATCACCTCCATGTAGGAGAGAGATTGTTTGGTTAATTGGCTAAACCTAGATCAGAGACGTATATGGCATATATCTAACAATTTCGAGGACTGGGGACTTAGTTAATTTTTCTGGGGCACAAATTTGTCAGACGGCCAAATCCTTGGGGACCTATTTGGGATATTACTCTTTTTTTAATAACTCAAGTCATCACTTCATAATTTAATAATTGAATTTAACATTGTGTATGTTAAGATAAGCATGTATAAAATAAATATTAGTCAGTTATATTTTATTTAATCATAAAAATAGAATACGTTTTCCATGTATTATGTATTTAATATTAATTAAAATGTGTAATATGTATTTTGTGTATTGCTTTTCTAAATATTAAAAATATGTTTTCTGCGTATTATCTTTTCAAATATTTAACAAATGCAATACCTCCAAGCATATTGCTATAGATAAATTAAAAAAAATTGCTACTATAATTCACTCTTTGTAAATTGTTCCGCATCAAAATTTTAAAAAATATTATAAAATTCAATAATTAAGTGTTACACCAAAGTTTGATCAATATAAAAAAAATAAAATGATAAATAAGATTTTAAAAATTAACACTACTTCACACGAATTAGTCTCTTAAAAAATATCAATAAAATTATCTATAATTATAATTGTAGATGCATTACTTTTAAATTAATCTTTATAATTAACATAACAAATATAAATCTAAACTAATTTATCCATATTTACTATCATAAAAAATTTTATTGGTATTTTTTTGTTTAATCACTTTGTTGGTCCCTATAGTTTCGCGAAATTTTCAATTAGGTCCGTATACTTTTTTTCCTTTTAATTGGGTCCCTGCACAATTTTTTTTTTCAATTAGGTCTCTACCGTGACCAAACAGTTTGATTTAACGGAATATTCTGTTCCTAAATTAATGATTCTCTAACTTTTTCCTAAACCCCTAATTCTCTTTCACTCTTATTTTCTTAAAGACTAAAATAGCCCTCCCAGACTTAAAACGAAAACTATTTAGTCTCCCAAACTTGGAGAAAATCTCTTCACATTCCTCTCCTCCTTCGTTCGTTTGTTGCATACTCCATCATTAGCCGAGATCAACTCAACTGGAACATTGCTGGCGACTGTCACTTCTCCGGTGTCACCGCCATCGTTGTAGCCATTGCTGCTGCTTCTAGGTAAGACAATGCTTAACCTTCTCAATCATTGAAAGGTTTTTCTTTTTTTCTCTTGGGGAAATTTGCCACATTATTTATTAGAGCTTTCTTTTGTTCTAAAAATGGTTGAGTAGGAATTTATGGTATTATATTTTCTTATTTTTGGTATTCAGTTATGGGTGATTCAGATTTCACCATTGAGGTCCACCATGGTGGGAAATTTGTTGATAGTGGACACAGATTAGAGTATTTAGGAGGAATGGTTGTGGAGAATTTACATTTTAACGTTGATGAATACTCATTGCAAGAGATTGTGAGTGAGTTAAAGCAACTAGGGTATAAGGGATACGCCAGGTTATAATACAAGGAACCTGGGATAGATTTGAAGTCAGGTCTTAGAGAGATGAAGTCCGATGGGGATGCGATGAGAATGGCTAGGTCATTGGTGTCAAGTTCGTGCAAAAATTGTGAGGTATACATTGTCGATGGAGTTAGAGAAGGTAACAGGATTGAAATCACTTTTAGTGATGTTGATTATGTGCCAGAGAAAGGTGAAGACAGTGGCTCTGGATTGATAGAGGTTGAAGTGGATGCTGAGTCAGAGCCTTCTACCGATGAAGAGGTATTTGATGATAGTGCTGATGATAGTGACCATGAGAATCACTTTGGGTTTGAGGTAGAGGATAATGATCTACAATCAAATGCGTTTGGGGAATTCACTGGCCCACTAAAAGATGAAGGACCTGCAGCAGCTGGAACAACTCAAGGTGATGAAGGTTTAATGGAGGGTGATGAGCAAGTTGGGGGCATATTTGATGGATATAAGACTGAAGATATAGACAGTTATGAGGGGAACTTTGATGATATGATAAAAAATAGGAGATTTTCCAAATACAATGAGACAGAGATGAACAGAGATGAACAGAGAGTATGAATTTCGGGTGCTGGAATTTAAATCACTAAATCAATTTAAAGATGCTATTAAGGAGCATTCCCTATTAAATGGTCGGGACATCAGGTTTCGAAAAAATGATAAGGTGAGGTGCAGAGTTGTTTGCAAAGGAAGAAAAGAAAAGTGCAAGTGGGTTTATTTTGAAAGTAAGGTTGGTGGTTCTGACTGTTTCAGGATCAAGACTTTGAATGAAAAGCATACTTGTGGAAGGAGTTATAGCAGAAGACTTGCATCAAGCAGTTGGATTTCAAAGAAGATTGCCAACAACATTAGCAGAGGCGAGGAAATGAAGCTTGCGACAGTTATTCAGACCATCCAAGACAAATATATAGCCAATATCACTGTTGGTAAGGCTTACTGGGCAAGGAGGAAGGCAAGAGAAGATGTACATGGGCGGGCAATCCAATAGTATGCTAAGCTAAGGGATTACTGTGCAGAGATACTTAGGACAAATTCAGGATCTAATATGAGCATATTGGTTGATAGGCCTTCTCTTTTGCACCAACCCCGATTTATGAGAATGTATATGTGCCTTGATGCAGTCAAGAAAGGCTTCTTGGCAGGTTGTAGACCAATTATTGGCGTGGATGGTTGTCACTTGAAGGGTGGCCATGGACAGCAATTGCTAGTTGCTGTTGGCAGAGATCCGAATGACAATTACTTTTCGATTGTTGTGGCTGCAGTAGAGGCAGAGATTAAGGACAGTTGGGGGTGATTCCTAGAGATGTTGTTAAATGGCATTGGAGAATCAAGAAAGTGGGTTTTCATGAGTGACCAACAAAAGGAGAAAATATGTGGCCAAAGATACAATAAGATACCATCATCCCTCCAATTTTTAGAGTTAAACCATGAAGGCCAAGGATGGTTAGTGTTCCGGGGGTTACCTGAAATTGTAGGTCGACCTCGGACGAGATCTCCTGTTGTGGCCGGAGCGGTCGTATCTGACTTGTTGGACCTAGTGGTGCTGCTGATCCTTCGTCTTCGGAGAGTAGTGGTACCTGCAAGAGACTCCGATGCTTAAGTTAGCACAGGCTTTAGGCAGGTTTATTGTGTAGAATCAGAATCTGAGTTATACCTGGGTGCTCCAGTGTATTTATAATAGTGTAGAGTGACCTTTCTGGAGATAAGATAGTTATCTTATCTTATCTTTGAGTGAAGTCATCTTATCTTTAAGAGGAACTGCCTTATCCTTCTTTAGACTTTGCCGCCTTTAGATTTGGGCTGTGTTCCTTCGTTTGGGCCTGTTTGGGTCTTTTAGTCGATTTGGCCGAACTCTTTTTAAAAGAGGTCGGGGAGCCTGACCTGAGGAGGTCGGTCGTTTTGCCTTCGATCAACCCAGGTCGCATAGCTCGACACAGGGTATGAACAGTTAGGATAAGGGAGCCTGATGAAAACAAAACACAAACAAAATATAAAAGAACTGGAACTTCTCTTACCTACAGTAATTATAGCCAATATGGATACAACAGGAGAAATTGTCCAAATCCTATAATGACAGGTATTAGTTGCTCCTTTATTTTGTTGATGTGTTGAAGAACTATTACTAATTCCTATTTGATGTTGTAGCTCCTGAAGGGACACAATAATCTGATGTTGCTGCTGGAAATGGAGGAGGTGATGCTGCTGCTAATGAACCTGTTGCTGCTGTTGAAACAAATGAATCTGAAGCTGCTGCTACTACTAGATCCAGGGTGGTTAGAGGAAGAGGCAGAAAAGAACAGCAGTAGGGATGGAAAGAGGAAGGGATAGAGGGAGCGCTGCACCTATGACTATACCACCAACTCAGGAAGCAAACACCGCTGCACTAGCATCTCAACCTTTACCTAAGACCAAAGTCTTTGGTGTGAGAAGAAGTGGAAGACTCAAGATAGGAGTTAAGAAGGCAACAAGTCAGCCACCTGAACTTGTTGACCTCACACTTGATTGAGACTGAAGACTCTTTAGGGTATTCTTTTGATATGTATTGTGTTATGTAGGATTTTTAGTATTCACCCGTGACTCTGCTTTTTTTATGGTTTGGACCACTTTTATTATGTAGTGTGAACCACTTTTGTTATGTGAGTGAAAAACTGTTATGAGATGGTGGAACATTTATTTTGTGGCTATTTAAGTGTCTTGCAATATATAATACAAAAAATAATGATGTCTATTATAATTCAATGCATCTTTTGTTTTAATTACTTTTTTCTCTGTATCATATTTCTATGCATATTAAATAGCAAATGAATAACTTTCATTTAGAGAAATTAAACAACATTTGATATATCTTCATTGCACTCAAAACAAACAGTACACTTTTGACTTATATAGACTATTATATTCTCATAACAACCATACTTTCTACATCTTTACATATAACATTGCAATAATCAAAACACCAAATATCAAAATCAGCATAGTTTGCATCTTGTTTTACTTTTTCATAGTATCTTCCAGTTTGGCAAATTGCTCTTCGACTGAACTTAGCTCACCACACAATCTTTCTACACAAGCATCTATTTCTCCAACTTCTGCAATTAATCTCTCTAGATCTATACTTAATCTCTCTGTATCTTCCTTTCTTGTGCCTCCAATTCTCTAACCCTTCCAAATTCTTGCTGTGAATCCATTACTCAATCTTTTTCAAATAATTTTTTTTCTTTTCTATTAACCCACTCAAAAAACTTTTATTTTCTGTTAGGACAAGAAATGAATCTTTTGTTTGGATTTCTTGATGTACTTGAATTCCGAAGAATCAGAGTGTCTCCACAAAAGCAACGACCTTCCTTTCCTTTTACTTCAACCATCCACTCTTCTCATCTTCTTCATTATCAATCCATTCGAAGAACTTGCATTTTGGCATTCTCCCACAACTAACATACCTTCTTCCATAGTTTGCTACTGTTGAAGAAGACATCACAGCAATTGCCTCACCACAAAAATAAAGATGTCTCTTCTTGACGAAGATTTTGAAACTAGAGGCTCCTAAAGATAAGTGACTTTGATTCATAAGTATTCATAGAGTAAAAAAAGCAAACAGAGGAAAAAAAGTTTGAGAAAGAGGCGAAGAGAGTGAAAACTCAAAATCCTACTTATTCTCAATGATTTGTAAGGGGTAGATGAGAGTTATAATAGTCAATTTATCCATTTTTAATTTTTTTTATAATGTTTACTATCAAGAGGGACCTAATTTAAAAAAAAATTTGTGTAGAAACTCAATTAAAAAAAAGTATAAAAATCTAATTGAAAATTTTGTAAAACTATAAAAGTTAATAAAATAATTAAACTTTGGTCTATGAGAATGTATTTGTCAATTACGCGATATAAACCAGGGGATAAATCACACATGATGTCATTACTCATAACTCATAAGTCATAACTCAATACCGGGCATTCCTACGTAACTAATACAATTCCATACAAGATTACAAGTAGCATTATTATTGCAATAGATGAGCTAACAAGTATTAATGTGTTTATTGATTTATTTTTATTTATTAAATGTGTAAAATAATAATAATTGTGAGCTTAATCAAAATATTAAATTATACTATTTTTAAAATTAATAATTTTATGCTCAATACTTAAAAATAGTAATATATATATATATGAACAAAATTGTTTTAATAAAAAAAGAGAAACTACAATTTCCGTTGAATAATTTAAGCCTGCAGAAATTGACGGCAACAGGAGGACCTGGGTCTTGATTCTTGAAATTTATATGTACAACAAATTACACGCCACGTTGAGCTGAGTTAGAATTTATAATAAGTAGATATTTTTTTTAAAGTTAGGAGTGAGATTTGAATTTGTGATCTCTAAATCAGTAAAAAAAAATTATATTATTTAATTTATAATTTATTATCTTTTTTTTGGATACATATTACATGAATTTAATTTTGATAAACTATTATCATAAAATATTTTTATACATATATCTAATTATATATGATTATGTTAAAAAAAATTATTTTTTAGAGTAATTATGTGAATAATTATCTAAAAAGTAGATATAACTGAATTACTATATAAAGGATTTTACTAATAAATAATACCATACATTTAAGTTTTTTTGTTTATTAAATTTAATCAAATTGATCTAACATAATAAAAATTAGTTATGTCTACCATTATTTTAAATTTTATTATTTAATTTGATTGAACTTAATTTATCAAAAGACTTGAATGTATAACATTATTCTTTATCAATCCATCGAAATTAAACTTTAATTATATATACTCAGAAGCAGATTTGTCTGAATTGCTTATAAGAAAAATAAAAGACTTTCATAAATCAACTCTGCTTCTTGAAAATAAAAATAAAAATCAACAAAACAGAAAAAGAATAAGATATACATAAACCTAATCCCCCAACAAAGCGTACGTAAACATCACGTTAATTTGTTATTTACTTATTTTATTGTTAGTCCTCCTCGTGTTGGTTCCTAATTATCCTTCTATGGTACTTTGTTTCCTCTTTTATTTTTTGTTTTTAATTTATTACACCATGCCGTGCAAGAATGAAAACAGAGATAATTTATTATGCATTTGCGAAATTGCCCACCATATTATTAGAGAGAGAGATTAATTGAGGGCAAAGGCCAAAGTGAGAAACTTCTCAGCAATGTTTCTAGGTAAAACGTAGGTCAACGTTGGACTTGGGGTTGAATTTTAAAGTTCAAGTCTTCAAGAATGGCCTTAAATTTCATCTATCTCATTCTCCTCATCAATTGGACGATGGAAACAAATATCCCCATAACGCAAACGGCTTGAATTTTGAACGGGATTTGTGGTTTCTGATAGGCTTATGCATCTTGATCATCATAACATCCTAAGCTTCTAGACGATGATGAGAAATTAAAGGCCATCTAGTCAGTAGTCAAGGGTACCGTATATTAATTAATAAGAGCATAATCTCAAGTCATGGCACACAAACAGAACTTGATTTGTATATTCAAATTCAAAACCCTTCAGTTTCTTAATATATATATTAATTAGCACCTCAAAGTTTTCCCATTCCAAGTTGCCAAACTAGAAAACAAGGACCACGAAAGTTTCAAGAAACTGACATAAAACTAATTAAGTTTCTTAAACTATATCAACTTATGTGATGGGATTTCCCATTATGGAGACCCTCAAATTCTGGTTACAAGACCATCCCACCATTGTATCCTTCAGGTGGAGCCCCGCACTCTCATGGGGCTCCACCTGGTTCTTTCTTATCTCCGCCATCTCTTTCTATGTCACCGCCGCTGTCACTCTCCACCTTATTCTCAGATTCTTGGGCCGGCGACGTCCGGTCCCACTAGGCCCCTTCCCGGCCATCCACAACCTTGCCATGTCCGTCACTTCCCTTACCATATTCACCGGCATGCTCCTCTCCGCAAAAGCAGAACTGAGGGACACGCGGTGGTTGTGGAGACGCACAAGAACCACTCCGTTCGAGTGGTTCTTGTGCTTCCCCCTTGGGATCCGCCCCTCCGGCCGCGTCTTCTTCTGGTCCTATGCCTTCTACCTCTCTCGGTTCCTCCACATGCTGCGAACATTCTTCATCGTTCTCCGGCACCGGAAGCTCTCGTTCTTCAGGCTGTTCAATCACTCGATTCTTCTGGTGATGTCATTCCTGTGGCTAGAATTCACACAGTCCTTTCAGGTTCTGGCGATCCTGTTTTCCACGGCGGTTAACACGGCGGTGTACGGGTACCGGTTGTGGGTTGAAATAGGGTTGCCGGTGAGGAACTTCTGGTTCACGGTGGATTGCCAGATGGTGCTTCTGTGCTGCAATTTGGTGTGCCATTTTGGAGTTCTTCTGTTGCATTATCTGAGAGGAGGGTGCAATGGGATTGGAGCTTGGCTTTTCAATTCTCTTTTGAATGTTGCAATTCTTATGCTGTTCTTGAGATCTTATGTCAATGAGTTTTGGCGGAGGAACCTTAATAATCCAACTTCTTATTCTTCTTCCAAGGACTACTCGCCTAAGCATGCAAAACTTAATGGTAGTTATGCAAAGTTAAATTGACTTGTATTAATTAAGTGATTATTGCAGAGGCTATGGACTATGGTAGATAGATGTTTGATTCAAAGTTTTTGAATTTTATTTTATTTTTTTATTATTCTACCATTTCTTCATTGGACTTTGTATATATATGTTATGTATAGAGCAATTGTGAAGCTTCATTGATGATAAAGTAAATTCCGAAATGAGTGACTCATCTTTTTGTATTGTCAAAGAAATCATGACGGTGCTGCAACTTAGAAATGATTCAAGATATGTATAGATCATAGAATATATACAGATTCTATTTTTTAAGAACCGTCCTTGATTGTTAATCGTTTATAATGTTGTATTCAAAATGACACTAAACTTAAGACAAATAATAAACTCAAGACAAACACTATTGAACTAAATATTGAAAAGAGGCATGGGACACGTGATGACAATTCTATTGAAAAGTGATAGACATTCTTTTTTTATTATGAGAAATTTTTCGTATACAAGCATTTTTTTATACAAGTCTTTACAAGTTATTATATTAACGCGCTTGAACGTTACTGCACGTTCTTCTTCCTCTTCCTCTTCTTCTTTTTTTCTTTCGTTTCTTACTTTCTCTTTCTCCTTCTTCAACCGTTACTGCACAATTTCACTGCATCGTCTTCTTCTTCTTGCTGCACATTCTTCTTCCTCTTCCTCTTCTTCTTCTTCTTCTTTTCTTTTGTTTTTTGCCTTCTCTTTCTCCTTCTTCATTTACGTGCTTTTCTCTTTGTTTTCTTTTTTCGTTATTCTTGATTTCCATTATTTTTTGATATCAAGCTCTGAAATCATTTTTGAAGAAGAAGAAGCAGCAGAATATGAGGAGGAGAAAGAGAAAGAGTTCTGAATTATGCATAAAGTGTCCTTTGGGTGTATTTTCTATAATCGTTTGGGTGTATTTTCTGTAATCGTTTGGGTGTATTTCTGAAGTTTCATTATTTTCAAAACAATTTCAAAGCTTGATTTCAGAAACCATGAAAATCGAAAAAAAAGAAGTAAGAATACCAGTAATAAACGAGTAAAACAACTAATGAAAAGGCAAAGAGAATAACGAAGAAATATCGTTTGGGTGTATTTTCTATAATCTTTTGGGTGTATTTTCTATAATCGTTTGGGTGTATTTCTGAAGTTCTATTATTTTCAAAACGATTTCAAAGTTTGATTTCAGAAACCATGAAAATCGAAAAAAAAGAAGCAAGAATACCAGTAATAAATGCAAGTAAAACAACTAATGAAAAGGCAAAGAGAATAACGAAGAAATATCGTTTGGGTGTATTTTCTATAATCGTTTGGGTGTATTTCTGAAGTTTCATTATCTTCAAAACGATTTCAAAGCTTGATTTCAGAAACCATGAAAATCGAAAAAAAACGAAGCAAGAATACCAGTAATAAACGCAAATAAAACAACTAATGAAAAGGCAAAGAGAATAACGAAGAAATACATGGAGGAGGAGGAAGAAGAAGAAGGAGAAGAAGAAAGAGGAAGAGGAAGAGGAAGAGGAAGATGAGTTGTTCATAATCCACGGTGAGTGAAGAAGAAGAAGAAGAAGAAGAAGAGGAAGAGGAAGAGGAAAAGGAAGATGAAGATGAGTTGTTCATAATTCACGGTGAGGAAGAGGAAGAGGAAGAGGAAGAGGAGTCGTTCATAATTCACGGTGAGTGTAGCGCTTTGGAAATTAAATAACGCATTAAAAGACTCTAATATGTAGCAACTTGTAAAACTTGTAAGTCAAAAAGACTTGTATGTGTAGCAAGCCTCTTTTATTATTTGGGTTTTGTCAGGTTTCGATCAAGCTTTTTAATATTAGATAATAATGGATTTTTCAAAAGATTGTTCATATGTTAAAAACTTGTAATTTTATTTTCTCTTTTTATTTTCCCCATGTGCATTACTTTCACTTTCCATACTATTGATAATGTAACACGAGTTACTGAATTTTCTTTTCTTATATTCATACTAGGTATTCACGTGTACTAGTTAAATAATAAAAATACTATTCGTATACTAAAATTAACTACTAAAATTAATCACTAATATATTTATGTATAAATATACGTAGTTTAATTTATTTTTAATGTGTATTTATATTTTAACATAAATTTTATAATAATTAATTTTAGTGTACATAGTCGATAGTTAAAATAGTATTTATATACATAAAGATAATAATTGATATATAATTATATGAGATAGTTTAGTTAAACATATTAAATTAAATAAAAATTAAATATAATAATTTTTTTAAAAGAATACCACTTTAACACATGTTAAGACTCATAAGACATATCTCATTAATAAAAATTTATACTTTTATTTAGAAAAAAAAAACAAATAGAAAAAAAAAAGAAAGTTCATTTAATGTGTTATTTATTTATTTATTTTTACTCGTTGAATGTGTGATTTGTTTATTCGTTGAGTAAGACTCCCCTAAATTTTAAGAGTTAAATTAAATATAGGAATCTCTTTCAAAATAAGTTGCTCTTGTTTACTTTATACCTACTATATAGATAAATAAATCTAATGCATAAATATGAAAATTTATGTGGGTGGAATTATAAACTCGGTAATATGTTACTTTCGGGTTTTGGCCATTGACATTAAATGTTTTTATATTTACTTGACCTTTAATTTTCAAATACAATATGCTCGTAGAAACAATGTAATAAGATGCTATAAACTATAGTCTAAAAGGCTGCTCGTCATGATGACCCACAAAGAAATGGCTGCTATCTATTCCTAAAATGGTCTAACATCCCCGATTTAATTTTAATATGAAAAATCATTAATCCAATTTGCATGCCAAGATTTCAATGTGCCATGTTTATCGATCGTTCCATTCTTAAGGTGAGTAAGTTAGAATTTTGTGAGGTAGACTTTTTATTGAGGGTTGGTTTTATTTTTTTAATTTTTTAAAGTTAGGAGTGAGATTCGAATTCGAGATTTCGAAGTGAGGATTGAGAGACTATGTCATTTGAGTTATAATTCGTTGACTATTGAGAGTTGGTTTTGATTATTATAAAAATTGGGTTAAATATTTAAAATTAATATTTTTGTAAGTTTATAAAATAACTAAGTGATCAACTTGATATTTCGGATGTGACTATAAATTATTGGTAATTTAATTATTAACAAACATAATAAGATAAGATCAAGGTTCTCAGAATTGGACTGGTTATCAAATCGTTCTAGTCATTAATTCACTAATTTATTAGTCTAATAATAATTGGTCTAACTGTAGTTTAATCAAAAAAACTGTTTTAGAATAAGATAATAGATAAATTATATGTTGGACAGTGATAGTTCATAGTTAATTGAATATGTCTTGTGATGCTGCATTATTTAGAGCCTTTGTTCTAAATTATAGGTGCAACTTTTGACAAGATAGTCGTTTTTGAATATATTGATTAGTTTCAATTGCTTCAACATATGGGCACCTGGGACATAGTTTTCGTTACTTTTAGTGCTTAATTGAGTTTATAAGTGTATTGCAGTTGCTACTTTACATGTTCTTTTCTCATAATAACAAAAGAATATTAAAATTAAGTGCAAACAATTCTCAATTTTCAGAGTCTTAACGTTGTATATACAGACATTTCTTTCGCTTTCAATTACAACAAGTACAGTAGAATGAAAAGCTGTATTTAGTTTATCTATAAAACTACATCAAAATGATATCAGAAGCATTTGTTTATTTCGCTACAACAATATAGACTATTTTTTAGGATTATATGTGTCAAAAAAAATTAAAATTCGTCAAAAAAATGAATTTTGACACTATTTTAACTATGAAAATATGTTAATAAAAATTTTGTCAAAAATAGTATTTTTAACATATAAGTAATTGTAAAAAAAAGTTTAAATCTTATTTTGATAAATATTGACTGTAAAAAATAATTTGTTAAAAAAATTTGAGAATATATTTTTTGTGATATTTATTAACCGTCAAAAATACTATTTATTTTGACACTTATTGACCATAAAAAATTCTCAACAAAAATTTTTAACAAAGAATAAGATGAGATCTTGAAACTGAAGAATAAACTGAGATATTGAAGATGAAGAATGAGTAATATGATCCCAAACTGAGAGCAGTGTAATGCCAAAATTGACAAAGCTCAACGAAGAAAAGGAATAGTGGAGTAAGTTGAAAACAAATGAGTGTCAAAATTGAGGAGTAATTTTCTACAATTAAATTATTCATAAAAAAACATAGAGAATTTGACATTTATGATATTTGTCAAAAATATATATTAATTTTTACACTTAACTATGGCTGTTAAAAAAATCGTGTTAAAATAGCTCTCTTTTTTGTAGTGTTTTGGATTCACCAATAATTTCTACAAGAATATTACCCTCTTTAAATCTGTGAAATCATGCTCTATCGCGCACAATGATCTCCCTACTATAAATTTTGGATATAATTTTTAGTATAGCATGGAAATCTACACATATTTTAAGGTTCTTTATAACATGGCAAAAGCAGAAGTAATCTATTTCCAGTATTCAAAGGACAACAAAAATAGAGCAGTCATAATCTAGGCATAATTATGTCACAAAACAAAAACATAAGGCAGCACATTATTAGCAGCATATCACTATCCAAAAAAGTTATAAACCACACAACAACAACAAAACAAAGTAGCCAGAGCTAATCAATAATCATTAATCAGATAATCATTTAATAAAAACATAAAACATTCAATATTCATTCAATAATTTCTGAAAAGAACATAAAAAAGATGAACAAGTGAGCATTGACTGCGACGGACAAAGACCCAAATAAATTATTAACAAATAATCAACAAAAATCCTAAATCCCAAGTATGCAGCAGTACAAAATCTTAGCACAAACAACGTAGTACAATTTTTTCTACTTATCAAGATTTTCAGCACAATTTTAACAAAATCTCAGTGCATTATAACTAGCAGTAGGAATATATTTAGCATGAGATAAACATTGTAGGTGTACAGCAACTAGGGATGATCCCCCCAAAACACATTCAAAAACAGAGACACAAATTTTTAATTTTGTAGTCATCTAAACTATGGCGTGACTAAGTAATTTCAGATCATGGGTTGCCAAGTTTCTAAACTAGCATACATTTAGAATAATCTCTTTATATGGTTCCAAATTCAGTATCACAAATCTGCCAAAAATATTTACATTGAATCAAGATGAGTAAAGTTGTTACCTAAATCCCAAACATGAAATTTAATATTGACGGTTTCAACATTAAACCCGATTGCTGTATCAAATTATCAAATCAAAAAAATAAATTCGTTAGTAACCCTAGATATGATGGAGAGAGGACTGGCGCGACAGACGACTGCGACTAGGTGATGAGTACGACAAAGGACAGCGGGCAAAGCACGAGTGAGCAGGAAGATGGGTTGGAGCACACCGACTCAATGAGCACGACGAAGAAGTTGGAGATTGGGGAATGAGGAGAGGGGCTGGAGCATGAATAACAGACGAAGATCTTGAGCACGATGGACAGCAATAGTAAGAAAAACGGTGGTGACGATGGAGGAGGCTAGGGTTTCTTTTGAGGGGAGACGACGGCAAGCAGTGACCCGACGACGAGCTGTCCAAACCACGAACAGAGAAGCTAGTGAACGACGTGCCGAACTACCTGGGTTCCGGACAGGGGGAAGAGGAAGAAGTGGAGGCACCAAGAACCTGGGGACGGCGATGGCAAGGAACCTAGGTCTAGGATTTTTCCATTTTGATTTGGTGCTTTCACTTTGCTTCAAAGAGATTTGCACTGTAACAACCCCGTTTTTCGAGTACACGAGATCTTTTCTGAAGGCACAGATTTCTTCGGAAGATCAGTAAAAGAAACACCTCTGCTGTATCATCAAGTATCTCAATCCTCATTGTCATTATGTCATCCTTAAGCTAGAACCTCTTCTGAGGTAAGCTCGATAACGCAATCATGAAGAACATAGTTTTTGAACCGTATTGGTTAGGAGATTTGATTCTAGTTTTCATAAATGGTCTCTGTTTGACGAACCGGACTCGATTCATGAGAGAAGAGAGATAATAGTATAATATTATTATTATATTAATATTAGAAGATGCTTGAATGATATTATAAGGTTACCTGGTCTGTTTTAGTTAAACACAGCAAATCAGTTTAACCGGGTTCACAGTTTATTGGTGTAGCTTAGCACCAACACTCTCTGATGACTTTAGCAATGCTAAGGCCTCATCATACATGTTCTATTCTCATAATAAATATATTACTAGTGTCATTTATGATAGTAGCTCAGAAAATAATTTTTAGAGATGTTTTTACAAGTGTTCCGATACATCTAATTTTAGTAATTATATACTTGCGATATTTTAAGATTATTTTAACCCACCTCCAAGCCAACGAATCACAACTCACCCTACACCCCCAAAACCCCCAAGGCTGCCTCATTTGATCATTGTAGCCAAAAATATCAAGAGAAAAAGGCGAGAAAGTTCTTTGCTCATAAATCTTCAAAGCTTGATTTCTGCTGAACTAAAACTCAAATCAAAATTTCAATCCGACCAAAATGATCCTCTCTTCTTTCTCTACATAATCATATGAATTATCAAGGCTGGAATCAAGGTGAGTTGGTCGCACCATCTCTCTTTTTCTTCGGTTTCAAGGAAACATGCTTAAACATGTGTTTTCTTGATATTCTTCCTTAGGAATCATGCTTAACTTAACTTGAGGGCCAAGAAACGTTAATTTATAGCAAGTTTAAGGTGAGATATCTCTTCCTAACATGCTGAGAGAGATTTGGTCAGTTGAGGGTTTGTGGATTTAAAGTTGTTCATGATGTAATTTAGGAGGAAAAAGTGCTTAAGGACCACCTGAAAGTATAACTAAATTTGGAGCAGCAAAACTAGGTAGGGTTTGATGAAACTAAACTTGATTGATTGTGTTTGATTTGTATGATTATGATATGGTTTGGCTGTGCTTGAAATTGATGATTTATATGAGTGATTCTTGTTGAAAGTTTGGTGAAAATTTGATGAAATTTGATGATATTTAACTTTGAATTTATGTTCTTCATGGCTGCTGGAAAAATGAAACCCTAACCCTAAAATTGGGGTTCAATTTGTGTTAAAATCATGTGGAAAAGATGGGGTTTTAGTGGCTGGGAATTTATTATGAATTATGGTAAAAATCGGTTGCTAAAAATACTGAAAAACGGATAAAAACAGAGAAAGAATCTGAAGAATTTATGAAGAACACGAATAACACTTTGAGTGTGATGAAGAACATTGAAGAACACCTTTTATATCTTAAAAAGGGCAAGGTTGTAATTATTTTGGTGTTTAAGGGGTGATTTGGTAAATTCTGAAAGTTAGGGTGGTTAAAGTAGAAATATTAAAAGTTATGAGTGGTAAAAAGTGAATTTAAAAGGTTAAAAGTTAAAGAGGGGTAATTTTCGAAAATTAATGATAAAATAATAAATAATAATAAAATATTAAATAATAATATTTAATTAAAAATAATATTTTAATAAAAATAATAAAATAATACGAAAAAGGCAATTTTTCGTAAAAGCTTTAGAAAGACAACTTTAAGCTCAGAATCTCATAATTACCTTCATAAAATACCTAGGGAGTGGTAATAACATATTAGTGAGGCAAAGACAAAGGAAAGATAAAAAGTTAAAGAAGAGATAAAAATCGAAGAAAAAGTCTGTAAAATTTTAATGACAGAAAATAACAGAGATTAGTGAACGAACTAGGAGCAACATAGTTAGTTCTTAAGTTGCGCCTAGAGTTAGGTATAATATGAAAAGTTAAACTGTTTCAGTATAGACTTAATGTACCTATACTTGGGATAGGCTAACTATTCATACCGAAATTTACATAAGCTTTAAATACATACGTTAAGCAGAGAAGTCAAAGCAGAGCAGAGAGACACAGAAAACAGAGTAATCAGAGCAGAGTAAAGAGACAAAGAAAAAAGTGTAATATAACAAAGAGAATAGAAGAAAAGAGTATAAAAATAAAGAGTTAAGCCTTGTGGCATGATATTCTATTTTATATTGATCTCGGGTATAGCCCACGAACTGAGGATCTCTATTTTGTTATATGTTAATCTCGGGGAAACCCATGAACTGAGGATCTCTGTTTTGTTTGTGTGTTGATCTCGGGGACGCCCACGAACTGAGGATCACTGTTTTCCCTTGTGCTTATATTATGGGGTCGAGCTATGCGCCGACTGCTGGTAGTCACGAAGGAGTGGTATTCTTACCACCGACACGGATGCACTAAGGACACAAAGGGAAACCATATCTAAGACTGGTTCTTAGGTAATGTCGGGCTGCAGGGTGTATGGTATGCAAAATCGTGATCTCACACACTTTCTTCACAACTCCGCGTAGTTGACCAGCAAGTGCACTGGGTCGTCCAAGTAATACCTTACGTGAGTAAGAGTCGATCCCACGGAGATTGTCGGTTTAAAGCAAGCTATGGTCATCTTGTAAATCTCAGTCAGGCAGATTCAAATGGTTATGGGGCATTGATAATTAAAGGACAGATAAAACATAAAATAGGATAGAGATACTTATGTAATTCATTGGTAGGAATTTCAGATAAGCATATGGAGATGCTTTGTTTCTTTTGAATCCCTACTTTCATCCAGTCATGCGTACTCCTTTCCATGGCAAGCTGTATGTTGGGAGATCACCGTTGTCAATGGTTACCATTCGTCCTCTCAGTGAAAATGGTCCGGCTACGGGTTATGTAGGGCTAATCATCTGTCGGTTCTCACTTGTGTTGGAATAAGATCCAATGATCCTTTTACGCACTGTCACTGTGCCCAGCACTCGCGAGTTTGAAACTCGTCACAGTCATCCCATCCCAGATCCTACTCGGAATACCACAGACAAGGTTTAGACTTTTCGGATCTCAAGAATGCTGCCAATTGATTCTAGCTTATACCACGAAGACTCTGATCTCACGGAATGGAAGGCTCTATTGTCAGGAGAGGCAACCATGCATCATGGACCAGGAGGCCAAGAGATATACATTCAAGCTTGATTTCAAGTAGAATGGAAGTGGTTGTCAGGCACGCGTTCATAAGTGAGAATGGTGATGAGTGTCACTTGATCATCACATTCATCATGTTAAAGTGCGAATGAATATCTTAGAACAAGAATAAGCTTGAATTGAATAGAAAACAGTAGTAATTGCATTAATTCATGAGGAACAGCAGAGCTCCACACCTTAATCTATGAGGTGTAGAAACTCCACCGTTGAAAATACATAAGTGATGAAGGTCCATGCATGGCCGAATGGCCAGCCCCCTAAATGTGATCAAGAGATCAAAAGTGATACAAAGATAGTCTCAAAAATAATCTAAAGATCTTCCGATGAAAATACAATAGTAAAAGGTCCTATTTATAATGACTAGTAACCTATGGTTTACAGAGATAAGTAAATGATGCAAAAATCCACTTTCGGGGCCCATTTGGTGTGTGTTTGGACTGAGCATTGAAGCTTTCACGTGCATAGGCTTTTTTTGGAGTTAAACACCAGCTCTGGTGCCAGTTTGGGCATTTAACTCCAGCTTTTATGCCAGTTCTGGCGTTTAACGCCAGAAAATGGTAGAAAGTTGGCGTTAAAATGCCAGTTTGCGTTATCAAAACTCGAGCAAAGTATGGACTATTATATATTTCTGGAAAGCCCAAGATGTCTACTTTCCAACGCAATTGAGAGAGTGCCAATTAGGCTTCTATAGCTCTAGAAAATCCATTTCGAGTGCAGGGAGGTCAGAATCCAACAGCATCTGCAGTCCTTTTTCAGCCTCTGAATCAGATTTTTGCTCAGGTCCCTCAATTTCAGCCAGAAAATACCTGAAATTATAGAAAAACACACAAACTCATAGTAAAGTCAAAAAATGTGATTTTTTCATAAAAACTAATAATTATATACTAAAAACTAACTAAATCATACTAAAAACTACCTAAAAACAATGCCAAAAAGCGTATAAATTATCCGCTCATCACAACACCAAACTTAAATTGTTTCTTGTCCCCAAGAAACTGAAAACAAAATAGAATAAAAAGAAGAGAATATACAATGAATTCCAAAATATCAATGAAGCTTAGCTCCAATTAGATGAGCGGGACTAGTAGCTTTTTGCTTCTAAACAGTTTTGGCATCTCACTTTATCCTTTGAAGTTCAGAATGATTGGCATCTCTAGGAATTTAGAATTAAGATAGTGTTATTGATTCTCCTAGTTCAGTATGTTGATTCTTGAAGCTACTTTATGAGTCTTGGCCGTGACCCTAAGCATCTTGTTTTCCAGTATTACCACCGAATACATAAATGCCACAGACACATAACTGGGTGAACCTTTTCAGATTGTGATTCAGCTTTGCTAAAGTCCCCAGTTAGAGGTGTCCAGAGTTCTTAAGCACACTCTTTCTACTTTGGATCACGACTTTAACCACTCAGTCTCAAGCTTTTCACTTGGACCTTCATGACACAAGCACATGGTTAGGGACAGCTTGATTTAGCCGCTTAGGCCAGGATTTTATTCCTTTGGCCCCTCCTATCCATTAATGCTCAAAGTTTTGGATCCTTTTTACCCTTGCCTTTTGGTTTAAAGGGCTATTGGCTTTTTTTACTTGCTTTTTCTTTTTCGCCATTTTTTTGCAAGCTTTGTTATTCACTACTTTTTCTTGCTTCAAGAATCAATTTTATGATTTTTTAGATTATCAATAACATTTCTCTTTGTTCATCATTCTTTCAAGAGCCAACAATTTTAACATTCAATAAACTTTACTATAAAAAATATGCATTGTTCAAGCATTCATTCAGAAAACAAAAAGTATTGCCACCACAGCAAAATAATTAGACTAATTTTAAGATAAAAGTCAAAATCCATGTACTTCTTGTTCTTTTGTAATTAAGAACATTTTTCATTTAAGAAAGGTGAAGGATTTATGGGACATTCATAGTTTCAAGGCATAGACACTAGACACTAATGATCATGTAATAAAGACACAAACATAGACAAACATAAAGCATAAAAATAAAAAAACAGAAAGATAAGAACAAAGAAATCAAAGAACGGGTCCACCTTAGTGATGGCGGCTAGTTCTTCCTCTTGAAGATCCAATGAAACGCTTGAGCTCCTCTATGTCTCTTCCTTGCCTGTGTTGCTCTTCCCTTATGGCTATTTGATCCTCTCTAATTTCATGGAGAATAATGGAGTGCTCTTGGTGCTCCATTCTTAGTTGCTCCATATTGGAACTCAAATCTCCCAAAGAGGTGTTGAGTTGCTCTCAATAGTTGTGTGGAGGAAAATGCATCCTTTGAGGCATCTCAGAGATTTCTTGATGAGAGACTTCCTCATGCTCTTGTTGAGGTCCATGAGTGGGATCTCTTATTTGCTCCATCCTCTTTTTAGTTATGGGCTTGTCTTCTTCAATGAGGATGTCTTCTCCTATAACAACTCCAGCTAAATTGCATAGGTGACAGATGATATGAGGAAAGGCTAACCTTGCCAAGGTGAAGGTTTTGTCAGCCACTTTGTAGAGTTCTAGAGATATGACCTCATGAGCTTCTACTTCCTCTCCAATCATGATGCTATGGATTATGATAGCCCGATCTACAGTCACTTCAGATCGGTTGCTAGTAGGAATGATGGAGCATTGGATGAATTCCAACCATCCTCTAGCCACGGGTTTAAGGTCATGCCTTCTCAATTGAACCGGCTTGCCTTTGGAGTCTCTTTTCCACTGAGCTCCTTCTACACATATGTCCATGAGGACTTGGTCCAACCTTTGATCAAAGTTGACCCTTCTAGTGTAGGGGCGTGCATCTCCTTGCATCATTGGCAAGTTGAATGCCAACCTTACATTTTCCGGACTGAAATATAAGTATTTATGCCGAACCATTGTAAGCCAATTTTTTGGGTTCGGGTTCACACTTTGATCATAGTTTTTGGTGATCCATGCATTAGCATAGAACTTGATGAGCGGATATTTTATACACTTTTTGGGGATAACTTCATGTAGTTTTTAGTATGTTTTAGTTAGTTTTTAGTATATTTTTATTAGTTTTTAGGAAAAATTTATATTTCTGGACTTTACTATGAGTTTGTGTGTTTTTCTGTGATTTCAGGTATTTTCTAACCGAAATTGAGGGAGCTGAGCAAAAATCTGATCCAGGCTGAAAAAGGACTGCTGATGCTGTTGGATTCTGACCTCCCTGCACTCGGAATGGATTTGTTAGAGCTATTGGAGTCAAATTGGTGCGCTCTAAATTGGGTTGGAAAGTAGACATCTAGGGCTTTCCAGAAATATATAATAGTCTATATTTTGCTCGAAGATAAATGACACAAACTGGCGTTTAACGCCAGTTCCATGTTCCATTCTGGCGTTAAAAGCCAGAAACAGGTTGCAAATTGGAGTTAAACGCCCAAAACAGGTTACAACCTGACGTTTAACTCCAGAAAAAGCCCAGACACGTGAAAAGCTCAAGTCTCAGCCCCAACACACACCAAATGGGCCCCAGAAGTGGATTTCTGCACTATCTATCTTAGTTTACTCATTTTCTGTAAACCTAGGTTACTAGTTTAGTATTTAAACAACTTTTAGAGATTTATTCTATACCTCATGACATTTTAGATCTGAACTTTGTAGTTTTTAACGGCATGAGTCTCTAAACTCCATTGTTGGGGGTGAGGAGCTCTGCTGTGTCTTGATGAATTAATGCAATTACTTCTATTTTCCATTTAAACACGCTTGTTTCTATCTAAGATATTTATTCGTACTTAAACATGATGAATATGATGATCCGTGACACTCATCACCATTCTCAACCTATGAACATGTGTCTGACAACCACCTTCATTCTACATTAGATTGAATAAGTATCTCTTGGATTTCTTAATCAGAGTCTTCGTGGTATAAGCTAGAATTATTGGCGGCCATTCTTGAGAATCCGGAAAGTCTAAAACTTTTATGTGGTATTCCAAGTAGGATTCAGGGATTGAATGACTGTGACGAGCTTCAAACTCACAAGGGTTGGGCGTAGTGACAGACAAAAGGATCAATGGATTCTATTCCAGCATGAGTGAGAACCGACAGATGATTAGCCGTGCGGTGACAGCGCACCTGGACCATTTTCACTGAGAGGACGGATGGTAGCCATTGACAATGGTGATCTACCAACACACAGCTTGCCATAGGAGGAACCTTGCGTGCGTGAAGAAGATGACAGTAGGAAGGCAGAGATTCAGAAGATAAAGTATCTCCAAAACTCCAATACATTCTCCATTACTGCGTAACAAATACTCATTTCATGCTCTTTTACTTTTTACAATTAAAACTAAAGAACCCTATTGGTATCCTGACTAAGAATAATAAGATAACCATAGCTTGCTTCAAGCCGGCAATCTCCATGGGATCGACCCTTACTCACATAAGGTATTACTTGGACGACCCAGTGCACTTGCTGGTTAGTTGTGCGGAATTACATAGTGTGAGTGTAATTTTTGTGCACCAAGTTTTTTGGCGCCGTTGCCGGGGATTGTTTGAGTTTGAACAACTGACGGTGAATCTTGTTGCTTAGATTAGGAAATTTTTGTCTTTTGGGTCAGAGTCTTTTATTTTCTTTTCAAAAATATTATTTTTCTTCATTAGTTTTTAATTTTTCTTTAAGTCTTTTGTTTGAATTTAGTTTCTTATCTTAAGTTTGGTGTCCTTTGTGTTTTTGTCATCTAAAAAATAGTTTTTATCTGTTCAATCCTTGCATTTGTTAAATGTGTCTATTTTCTTGGGAATAGTTGCCCTTTTGAGTCTTTCTTTCTAAAATCTTTTTAAAAAACAATTTTTCTTTGATTAAATCTTGTGCCAAATTTTAAGTTTGGTGTTCTCTTGTTAATTTTTTCTTAGTTTTCGAAAATTTTATTTTGGTTTTCTAAAAATTTTAAGTTTGGTGTTCTTTCTTTTGTTCTTTGTTGTTCTTGTGAGTCTTCAAGGTGTTCTTGAGTCTTCCTTGTGTTTTTTATAATCTTAAAATTTTTAAGTTTGGTGTTCCTTGGTGTTTTCCCTCCAAAATTTTCAAAAACAAGGAGCATTAGATCTAAAAAATTTTAAGTTGTGTGTCTTTTGTGTGTTTTTCTCTTTCATCATAAAATTCAAAAATCAAAAAAATATCTTCTCTAACTATTTTTGAGCAAATATTTTGAAATTTTTTCAAAAAAAAAAATTCAGATTTCAATTTCAACATTTTATCTTATCATATTTTAGTTGTCAAGTTTTTATAAATCATATCTTTTTCAAAAATATCCTAACCACTTTCTCTCTCCTCACTCTTTCGAAAATCCTCATAAAATATTTCCAATTCTTTTTTTAATTTTTATTGTAGTTTTTATTTTATTTTATTTTATTATTTCAAAAATTTTTTTATAATAAAATAAATCAACATCATCTCCCTTTCTCCATCATGGACCTAAGTGGAAATGAACAATTCAGAAGGACTCTGGGGTCATATGCTAACCCCATTACTGCTTCATATGGGAGTAGTATCTGTATACTCTCTGATGTTAGGATTTTTGCTAGTAAAGAATTTTATAAAAATAGTCGCGTTGTATATATAGTTTCTAAACCAACAAAAATCCTTTCGTGCAAATGTTTTGGTTGTCACAAGTAACAAACCTCTAAATAAATTGATAACCGAAGTATTTAAACCTCGGGTCGTCTTCTCAAGGAATTGCAGGGAGGTATGTTCTTATTATTAGCTATGAAAAAGGTAAAATTGGGGTTTTGAGAATGAGGAATAAATATGGCAAATAATTTAAATGACAATTAAAATAAATAAATACTGTAAAGCAACCCTTTGGCAAGGTAGGAGAAATTGGAAGTCCAGACTTAGTTATTCTTATCAATAATAATGAAAGTTGAATTTTAATTCCACTTAGTCAACCTTTGCTAAAGCAAAGGAAAGTCAATGGACTAATTAGTTGACCTTCGAATCCTATTTATTTCCTAAGAAAAGGTTGGGATTATTGAAGTTCAGTTTAATTAGCAAAGATAACAGTTATCAATTATGTTGAGCTAAGATAACTCATGAGTTACTGATTTCTCAACCAAGACCAAAAGGAAAAGAAATTAAATCTGCTGGAATAAAAATTGTCTTCAGATTGGGAATAATCAATGGTATAAATAAAGAAAGCAATATTAAACTGAAATACCTCAAATAGCATTAAATAAGAAAATCATAACATGAATGTAGCATAAGCCAAATAGGCAACATAACTAATACAAGCAAGCATTAATGGTATCTGAAAATAAGAGATAATTATAAAGTAAAAGAACATTGAACCTGGGATCGAGAGTTACTCCTAAAACTAAGAGAAGTCCTAAATCCTAAATTCTAAAGAGAGAGAGGAGAGTACCTCTCTCCAAACTAGATCTAAATCATGGAAAGTGACTAAAAAATGCCGAGCTCCTTGAATGGATGCATTCCTCCAATTTATAACCTCCAATCTATGCTGTCTGTACTTGGATCTGGGCTAAAAGGGCTTCAGAATTCGCTGGGGCGTATTTTGTAAATTCTGGTACGAGGCCTCTGTCACGCGTCCGCGTGGGTCACGCGGTCGCGTCATCTAGAGTTCTTCTTATCACGCGGTCACGTCGGTCATGCGTCCGCACCGTATGCGATTCGCTCAAGTCGTGCGGTCGTGTCAGTCATGCGGCCGCGTCACTGCTTCTTCGCTCTCGGCACGCGATCGCGTCGTCCATGCGATCGCGTGGATGCCAGTTTCTTCAAAACTCCGTTTTGCACTTTCCTTCCATTTTTGTACGTTTTCTTTTCCATCCTTTAAGTCATTCTGCCTTAGAAGATCTGAAGCTACTCAACACACTAATCACGGCATCGAATGGAAATAAAGGTAATTAAAATAATTAATTTTAAAGCATAGGAAACATGTTTTTCACATACATCACATAATAAGGAAGGGAAAGTAAAACCATGCAATTAATATGAATAAGTGGGTGAAGGATTGAATAAATCACTCAAATTAAGCACAAAATATATCATAAAATATGGGTTTATCAACCTCCCCACACTTTAGTAATAGCATGTCCTCATGCTATGTCCAAGGTAAAAAGTAAGGTTTGAAGTGGTTGAATGCCATGCAATGCAATTCTAATCTAAATGCAATTAACTAAATGCATGATGCAATTCTAATTTTATTCACTCATATATAAAGCTTATATGTAGTTAAATCAATTCACATTCTCAAGGAATCATATATATATAGCCAACCTTAGATAATGATAAAGCACTTTTATAATTGAGATGGGAGAGAAAAATATTTTATAAACTTACAAGATAACTAGTAAATTAAGCATAGATATATGTTTAATGAGTTATTGAACCCTCACTGGATTTTGTGTTTACTCTCTAATCACTCAGTGTTTATTGGGTTAATCACTCTTATTCTTCTTTTTATCCTTACTTTCTATAACTTTGTTGTTCATCTAATCAATCAACAATTATAAAATATAGACATACCAAAAATCATGAGGTCTTTAATTAAGGTTGTAATGGGGCCAAGGTAAAGGTGAGGGTATATGTATAAGGCTAAGTGAGCTGATAAGTGAATCCTTAATTAGTCTAAGATCTCACCTAACATACATAATTTCTAAAGTAAAGCTTCTTTACCTATTTTCCCATAATTCCCACTTTTTATGTTACATGCTCATATTTTGTTCTTATACCATGTGCATTTGCTTTAATTTGCATTTTTGGGAAATTCTTTTGTACCCCCTTTATTGAAAATAAAAAAAAAACTTTTTTTTAATGCACATGGTAATTAATTATTTTAATTTCACATCAGCATGCTTTCCAATATATTTATTCTTTTCAACTTTTCTACCTTTGTTTCTATCATCCATGATCCCAAAAAGTTTCCCCACACTTAAACAATTACACTATTTCTATCTTAAGCTAACCAAGGATTCAACTTGGGATTTTTTTAATTTGTTTTTCTGCTTAAGGCTAGTAATGTGGTTATAAAACAAAAGGGATTAAAAGGCTCAAGGGGGTTAACAAGGGTGATGTAAAAGGTAGGCTTTATTTGGGATAAGTGAGTTAAAATCAAACAAGCCCTCAATCACTCTCTTGGTATGTACCTATATTCTATAATCGGACATATAGATTAAAACAAAGCAAAGAACACCAGAATAAAAAAGAAGGATGGAACACCAGGAATAAGATATTATGGTTTAAATGTAACCATACAATTAAGCTCAAAACTCACAGGCTGTATGTTCTCAGACTCATAAATCATATATCATTCATATATGTCATGCAGGTTTAGTTAAAATTTTCCATTATTCTCAATGTAAAAAAAATTGTTTTAGGTGGCCTTTAAGGTTTTAGTGTTTCCCCTTGATGAAATGATGTTAACTAACTAACATGTAATGCTATATATACAAGGTGTGGATTGTTTATATCTTGTTAAAGTCTCTAGCTTACTTCCTTTTTATTTTTCAATTAAGTCAACTATCATATACTAAAAAGGGTAAACTAATTAATCCACTTAAATAAAACCAGTAAACTAATGTGCAAATCAAGCCAAAATATCCAAAATAGTATACATATAGCTCAAAGTGCAAAATGCAAAGAGTACAATAAAAAACAAAAAGAGAAAAATATGCAAAAATACAGAAAATAAACAAAATAAGAGAGAGTTTGTAGTGGTTCACCAAAATAAGATATGCCAGAGATGGCAACCTCCTCACACTTAAATAATAGCATCGTCCTCGATGCTTGCTCAAGCTGGGTGTGAAGGGGTGTCATCACGGGTAGGGTGGATGGCTGAAGTCTCAGTGGTGGTGGGCTGAGGATCTGGCTACTGTAGAGGAGGTGCTGACTGGATCGGGATCTCAGGATCTGTAGCCTCAATCTGATGTGGAACCTCTGCCTGGGGAGCAGCCTGCTCTGTGCCTGCCTGCGGATGGGTCTCCTCCTGGGAATGAGTCTCCTCCTCTGATGGCTCTGATGGTGTGTCAGGCTCGGAGGGGATGTCACTGCCCTGTCGGATCATCAGCTTCAGATGCTCATAGCGTCGCTTGCTGCGACGCTCCGATCTCTCATACCGGCGCCGGTTACGGCGCTCCATCTGATCTAGCTGTCGGAACAAGCGATGCACGAGGCGGTACACTGGCTCTGAGGCAGGTGGAGGTGCAGTGGTGGCAGCAGGGGCAGCTGTGGAGGAAGAGGGTCCGGCGGACGGTGGGGCTGTCTCATCAGTAGCGGTGAAGGGTGGTGGTCTGTAGCCCAAAGCTAGGAAGTTCCTACTATGAGGAATGATCTTCCTACAGTCCGCAGCCGGTGGTCTCTCATCGGCATCCTCCCATGGCACGTCAGCTCGACGGCCCAGCTGTGTCACCAAATAGGGAAAAGGGAGAGTGCCTCGGACGTGGACCCTGGCCATATAATACCGGATAAATCGTGGCAAGTACAGGTCCTTACCCTCCATCACACACCATAGGAGGGTGATCATAGCAGCCGGAATCTCTGTCTCATGAGTACTCGGCATCACATAGTTGTTCAAGATATGGTGCCATAGCCGAGCCTCATCATTTAAGTAAATCCGCTTGATTCCCTTAGGCATGGTGGTATCCTGACCCATTTCCCACGGAACAGTCGGGTCAAGGGCTATCCTTGCCTTGACAGCATCCCAATCAAACCTCAAGAAACGCATGTCCTCCTCAGCTTTTTTGTAACCATCAGGCAGATCGGACTTGGGTGGGAGCTGTAGAAAGTCCTCTATGGCCTCTTCAGTGACCAGAATCTGCTTTCCCCTTAGGTGTACTGCATCCAGGGAAGTCAAGAAGTAGTTGCAGTAGAATTTCCTTACCCAAGATGCGTTCACCTCAGCCAAATTTCTCTCCAGAAAGAACCAGCCTCTTTGTTTGATTTGCTCAGTGGTGTATTGCTGGAGTTCTCCTGGGATCTTCAGAGTCCTCTCCAGGTATAGGTTCCTGGAGGTTGCAAACACCGGATACTTCAGCTCACAGTAATGGTTTGCAAATTTTACTGGATCATTGGCAGGGAGCAGCTGGTCGACTTTCTCCTGTTGGGTAAAGTTCTTCTCCCTTCAGGAGGAGTCATGCATCAGATCGATGATGGACATGGAGGATTCTCCTCTTTTACGCTTGCCAGTAGTAGCCTTCCCTTTTCCTTTCCTCTAGGAGGCAGACATCCGGAAAAATGAAAAACCAGGATAGATAAAAATAGGAAAGCAAATAGGCATATAATCAAAGAAAACACAAAGTGACAAGGGAGAAATAAAATAAGGAAAATGAGTTTATTAAATGTGCATTAAGGATTGTATAGGAGTGAAAAGTTCAAAAGGAAAAATTCACAATCCAAAATGTAATTGAATTCATGTTAAATAGAAAAATTATCATTATGCCGTGGTTAGAAGGTTAAAAGAAAGTGAAAAGCTAGAGAAAATGTTTTAAAAGGTTAGTTTGGTTAGTGTTGAAAAAGAGTTCAGGAAATTATAATTAGTAAGTTAGTAGGATAAAAATTGGGTTAAGGTAAGTGACATAATGAAAAATTCCAAGTAACAAGTATTCACAGGTAGGAACTATAAGTAACTCATAACCAAACGAGGAAAACAGGTTGATGCTGATTCAAGTAGATATAAAGGAATTAAAAATTGGAATCAAACATCACAGATGCAGTTTATGAACCAGGAAATCAAAAAGGATAATGAAGCTTACCTTGGCATTCATGAAATAGTTTGGGTAAAGCAGAGGAAAACAGAGTTCAAAATGCCAAACCAAAACATGAATGAGAACATTTTACAGAAATTTGGGCAGCATTTCGACTAAAATTGGATATTACCGGAAAATAAACAACAATCAAATAGTTCATATGAATTAAAATTAAAGCTTGCAATTACATATAAGGAACATAATCATGAAAATGCAGTGTAAAGAGCAGCATAAAATAAGAATTTGCAACATATGAACTAACATCAGAGCAGCAGCAGGATTGCAAAAACATAAAGCAATAAACACGAACGGTGCAAGTAAACAGACCTAAATCCACTAACCACAGCCTAAGCTACCTAACAACCTAAAAATCCACTACAGCATGCATATCTATCTATCCTAATGATGAACAGAAACAGAAAAAAAATTTAAAATAACTACGAAGGATAGAAAGGCGGCGTTCGTCGGAACCTGGTAGGCGTAAGAAGTAGAATGGGGCAAAAAAGCGGCTGGGTGATGGTTGCGGCGGCGTCCGGTGCGGTGGAGGGGGGTAGTTCGGCGGTTCGGGCAGTGGCGGGGTAGGGGGAAGGGAGGTGGTGCTGGTGGGACGCAGCGGTTGGTGGCGGTGGTGGGTGGTGGTGATAGCGGAGGGGGGCAGGGGCGGTGGAGGAAGAAGAAGAGGGAAGAAGAGGAAGAATGGGGGAGGGGGTGGTGCGGCGGCAGGGTCTGGGTGGTTGACGGTGACGGTGGTGGCCGGTGGTGGTGGTTGGGTGGTGGAGAGGAAGAGAGGGGCGGAAGGGTTTCGGGAGGGGGGCGCGACTGATAGGGTTCACGTGACAGGGGGGTTATAATTCAAATCCACGCGATCGCGTGGAGCACGCGGTCGCGTGGCTGGGGTGAAATGGGGTTGACGCGATCTCTTGGATTCCACGATCGCGTGGAACGGATAGAAGAGGGGGTGACGCGATCGCATGAGGCATGCGATCATGTCACTTGAAATTGTGCTAAATGCACGATTCCAGCGTCGTATAAGCGCAACTCTCTGTCTCCTTTTGGGGTGGTGCGCAATCCGCACGACGTGATTGCGTCGCTCACGCTGTCGCGTGGGATTAGTGTATGTGCATGTGACGCGATCGCGTCAGGGACGCGATCGCGTGGGTCTTTTGTGCGAAACGCACAATGGCTACACGATTCCAGCCCAACTTTCTGGGCGTTGGATCTTTACGCCGATTTCTAGGTCACGCGACCGCGTGATTGACGCGGACGCGTGGGAGGTGTTTTATCGCAACTGACGCGATCGCATAATCGATGCGGTCGCGTCGCACGCCACTTTTTTTTATGCAGAATAAGATGCAAATGCAGATGCCATGAATGTTATGCAAAATTCCAGGTTCAATCAAAACTCAAGAACAAACAAAATAGACAAAAGTGAAAACTGAAAAAGGGACGATCATACCATGGTGGGTTGTCTCCCACCTAGCACTTTTAGTTAAAGTCCTTAAGTTGGAGATTGGATGAGCTTCCTGCTATGGTGGTTTATGTTTGAATTCGTCCAGAAATCTCCACAAGTGTTTGAAATGCCAATAGCCTCCGGGGTCCCAAACTTGGCATGTGAAGCTTCTGAGCAGCTTCAAACAGATTTTCAGACTCCTGGGGTGATGAATATCAGAATAGACTCCAGGATCCCAAACTTTTCTTTTACACCCGTCTTTGTCTTGATCTACATTGGTCCAGTCGGGTGATGAGTAATCTGAATTCTCACTGCAGTGACCAAACAGCTTTCGAGATCCTTTAAATTGAGCTTGACACCAATTCTTGCACCTCAAGTTGAAGTGCAAAACCTTATTAAATCTTGCATACCAGCGCTGAGTGCGAGTCATATCCCTTTTCCTCTTAAAATCGCAGAGAGCTCTAAGTTGGCCATCTGTTTCAAGTAAACCATATTCAAGTGGAAAAGTAAGATAAAAGGCAAAGGTGTTATCCACTTGTAGTTTGTAATTGGTGGTAATGGCCGTAGGATAGATGTTTCCAATGGTTCTGTAAGTTCTACTCCCTTATAATCTTCTGTGAATTCTTCCACTTCAACCATATCTTGATCAGAGTCTTCAATTTCTCCCTCATCATCGCTCAAGTCATATATTGGAGGTTGAGAAAAATCTAACTTAGCATCATCTTCATATTCACTTGGGAAAGATTCTTCTGTCTCAAAGAATTCACTTGCGGATGCAAGTTCGTCACTAAGAGAACAGGACTCGTGATCATCATCATCAAGGAAACCTACGTCCTGGTTATTCCGTTCAGTTCTTCATAAGATATTTGCAGTGGAGGCGGTGCAAAATCCTCCTCAACGTCAATTGTAACATCCTTGACGGAATTCTCCATAACTCTGGATTCAGGTGGCGGTTCGGCGTCTCCTAAATTTTCAACCAACTCTTCTTCTTCTGCAATGACAGCTTCCTTTACTTGTTCCAGTACGAAGTTATGCTCTATGCTGTTCACTGGAGCTTCTAGCGTCTTCTTTGTACTGTGTTCTTCATTGGATTCTCCACATAAAGCCATGGGAGTCTGTTGAGGGGCTGAACGTCTGGAAGATAATTGATTTATTGCTTGCTCCAGTTGATGAAGGGTTGCAGTAAATTGTTTTATTGATTCTTCAAGGCAAACCTGTGATTCTGGCTTTGATGGATATGGGTATGGTGTATGGGGGAGTGGTGGTTCTTGGGAGTAATTGGATTGGTGTTGGGGTGGATAAGGATCGTATGGTGGCAAATGGTGAAAAGAAGCTTGTGAGTGTGGTGGTTCGAGGTTATGTTGAGAGGATGGTCTATAGGCACGGGGTGGGGCTTGTTGGTAGTTACAAGGTTGTCCACCATATCTCTCAGCTGGGTATGCATTGTAGAATGGTCGTTGTCCATGATATCTTGGAGGGTGTTGTTGCCTAAAGGGTTGATTAGATCCTCTTCGCTCCATCCATCCTTGATTGGTCTGACCTTGATGCATATTTCTGCTGTGGTTTCTATTTCCTTCAACAAAGTTAGAACCAAACTCAAAGGGGGAGGGGTGAGAATTCATAATAGTTATTAGAAATAAAGGGGAAAAAGGAGAAACAAATAAACAAGTAAAAGAAAATATATATATATATATATATATTTTTTTAAAAATATTTACAATAACCAATAATAAGGCACACGTTTGCAATTTCCCGGCAACGGCGCCATTTTGACGTTAGGATTTTTGCTAGTAAAGAATTTTATAAAAATAGTCGCGTTGTAGATATAGTTTCTAAACCAACAAAAATCCTTTCGTGCAAACGTTTTGGTTGTCACAAGTAACAAACCCCTAAATAAATTGATAACCGAAGTATTTAAACCTCGGGTCGTCTTCTCAAGGAATTGCAGGGAGGTATGTTCTTATTATTGGCTATGAAAAAAGGTAAAATTGGGATTTTGAGAATGAGGAATAAATATGGCAAATAATTTAAATGACAATTAAAATAAATAAATACTGTAAAGCAAACCCTTTGGCAAGGTAGGAGAAATTGGAAGTCCAGACTTAGTTATTCTTATCAATAATAATGAAAGTTGAATCTTAATTCCACTTAGTCAACCTTTGCTAAAGCAAAGGAAAGTCAAGGGGCAAATTAGTTGACCTTCGAATCCTATTTATTTCCTAAGAAAAGGTTGGGATTATTGAAGTTCAGTTTAATTAGCAAAGATAACAGTTATCAATTACGTTGAGCTAAGATAACTCCTGAGTTACTGATTTCTCAACCAAGACCAAAAGGAAAAGAAATTAAATCTGCTAGAGTAAAAATTGTCTTCAGATTGGGAATAATCAATAGCATAAATAAAGAAAGCAATATTAAATTAAAATATCTCAAATAGCATTAAATAAGAAAATCATAACTGGTGCGCGAAATTGTGAACAATACTTTTCACAACTCTCATAATCCCCGGTCATGAACTCCAAAAACTTGGTGGCTCAATTCCATGGCATTACACAACTTCGCACAACTAACCAGCAAGTGCACTGGGTCGTCCAAGTAATACCTTACGTGAGTAAGGGTCGATCCCACGGAGATTGTTGCTATGAAGCAAGCTATGGTCATCTTGTAAATCTTAGTCAGGCAGACTCAAATATATGATGGTGATGAACGAAAATAACATAAAAGATAAAGATAGAGATACTTATGTAATTCATTGGTAGGAACTTCAGATAAGCGTATGAAGATGCCTTTCCTTCCGTCTCTCTGCTTTCCTACAGTCTTCATCCAATCCTTCTTACTCCTTTCCATGGCAAGCTCGTGTAGGGTTTCACCATTGTCAGTGGCTACCTCCCATCCTCTCAGTGAAAGCGATTGGCATATGCCCTGTCACGGCATAGCGGAATTCAGCTGTCAGTTCTCGGTCAGGCCGGAATAATATCCATTGATACTTTTGCGTCTGTCACTAACGCCCCGCCTGCTAGGAGTTTGAAGCACGTCACAGTCATTCAATCATTGAATCCTACTCAGAATACCACAGACAAGGTTAGACCTTCCGGATTCTCTTGAATGCCGCCATCAGGTCCTGCCTATACCACGAAGACTCTGATCTCACGGAATGGTTGGCTCGTTTGTCAGGCGAGCACTCGGTTGTCAGGCGATCAACCATGCATCGTGCAATCAGGAATCCAAGAGATATTCACTAGAGCCTTGGTTGCTTGTAGAACAAGAGTGGTTGTCAGTCACCTTGTTCATGAGTGAGAATGATGATGAGTGTCACGGATCATCACATTCATCAAGTTGAAGAACGAGTGATATCTTAGAACAAGAACAAGCGGAATTGAATGGAAGAACAATAGTAATTGCATTAATACTCGAGGTACAGCAGAGCTCCACACCTTAATCTATGGTGTGTAGAAACTCCACCGTTGAAAATACATAAGCATAAGGTCTAGGCATGGCCGAATGGCCAGCCTCCCAATGATCTAAGATAGCATAAAACGAAGATAGCTACCAAAAGTCCTTTTCAGTCTCTGGATCAGATTTTTGCTCAGAACCTTCAATTTCAGCCAGAAAATACCTGAAATCACAGAAAAACACACAAACTCATAGTAAAGTCCAGAAAAGTGAATTTTAACTAAAAACTAATAAAAATATACTAAAAACTAACTATATCATATAAAAAACATACTAAAAACAATGCCAAAAAGCGTACAAATTATCCGCTCATCACAACACCAAACTTAAATTGTTGCTTGTCCTCAAGCAATTGAAAATCAAATAAGATAAAAAGAAGAGAATATGCAATGAATTCCAAAAATATCTATGAAGATCAGTATTAATTAGATGAGCGGGGCTTTCATCTTTTTGCCTCTGAACAGTTTTGGCATCTCACTCTATCCTTTGAAATTCAGAATGGTTGGCTTCTTTAGGAACTCAGAATCCAGATAGTGTTATTGATTCTCCTAGTTAAGTATGATGATTCTTGAACACAGCTACTTCATGAGTCTTGGCCGTGGCCCAAAGCACTCTGTCTTCCAGTATTACCACCGGATACATACATGCCACAGACACATAATTGGGTGAACCTTTTCAGATTGTGACTCAGCTTTGCTAAAGTCCCCAATTAGAGGTGTCCAGGGTTCTTAAGCACACTCTTATTTGCCTTGGATCACAACTCTTATTCTTTTCTTTTTCTTCCTTTTTCTCTTTCTTCTTCTTTTTTTTTCGGTTTTTTTTTTCGCTTGCTTTCTTTTTTTTTTTGTATTCACTGCTTTTTCTTGCTTCAAGAATCATTTTTAATGATTTTTCAGATCCTCAGTAACATGTCTCCTTTTTCATCATTCTTTCAAGAGCCAACATTCATGAACCACAAATTCAAAAGACATATGCACTGTTTAAGCATACATTCAGAAGACAAAAGTAATGCCACCACATCAAAACAATTAAACTGTTATAAAATTCAAAATTCATGCAATTCTTTTCTTTTCAATTAAGCACTTTTTATTCAAGAAAGGTGATGGATTCATAGGACATTCGTAACTTCAAGGCATAGACACTAAGACACTAATGATCACAAGACATAAACATGGATAAACATAAACATAAAATTCGAAAAACAGAAGAATAAAGAACAAGGAAATCAAAGAACGGGTCCACCTTAGTGATGGCGGCTCTTTCTTCCTCTTGAAGATCCTATGGAGTGCTTGAGCTCCTCAATGTCTCTTCCTTGTCTTTGTTGCTCCTCCCTCATGATTCTTTGGTCTTCTCTAATTTCATGGAGGATGATGGAGTGTTCTTGATGCTCCACCCTTAGTTGTCCCATGTTGGAACTCAGTTCTCCTAGGGAGGTGTTTAGTTGCTCCCAATAGTTTTGTGGAGGAAAGTGCATCCCTTGAGGTATCTCAGGGATCTCATGATGAGAGGGGTCTCTTGTGTGCTCCATCCTTTTCTTGGTGATGGGTTTGTCCTCATCAATGGGAGTGTCTCCTTCTATGTCAACTCCAACTGAATAACAGAGGTGACAAATGAGATGAGGAAAGGCTAGTCTTGCCAAGGTGGAAGACTTGTCTGCCACTTTATAGAGTTCTTGGGCTATAACCTCATGAACTTCCACTTCTTCTCCAATCATGATGCAATGAATCATGATGGCCCGGTCTATGGTAACTTCGGACCGGTTGCTAGTGGGAATGATTGAGCGTTGAATGAACTCCAACCATCCTCTAGCCATGGGCTTGAGGTCATGCCTTCTCAATTGAACCGGCTTGCCTCTTGAATCTCTCTTCCATTGTGCGCCCTCTTCACATATAACTGTGAGGACTTGGTCCAACCTTTGATCAAAGTTGACCCTTCTTGTGTAAGGATGTTCATCTCCTTGCATCATAGGCAAGTTGAACGCTACCCTCACACTTTCCGGACTAAAATCCAAGTATTTCCCCCGAACCATAGTAAGATAATTCTCTAGATTTGGGTTCACACTTTGGTCATGGTTCTTGGTGATCCATGCATTGGCATAGAACTCTTGAACCATCAAGATTCCGACTTGTTGAATGGGGTTGGTAAGAACTTCCCAACCTCTTCTTCGGATCTCATGTCGGATCTCCGGATATTCACCCTTTTTGAGTGAAAAGGGTACCTCGGGGATCACCTTCTTCAAGGCCACAACTTCATAGAAGTGGTCTTGATGCATCCTTGAGATGAATCTCTCCATCTTCCATGACTCGGAGGTGGAAGCTTTTGCCTTCCCTTTCCTCTTTCTAGAGGTTTCTCCGGCCTTGGATGCCATAAATGGTTATGAAAAACGAAAAAGCAACGCTTTTACCACACCAAACTTAAAATGTTTGCTCGTCCTCGAGCAAAAGAAGAAAGAAGAGAGTAGAAGAAGAGGAAATGAGGGAGAAAGGGATGGCTATGTATTCGGCCAAAGAGGGGGAGAAGTGGTGTTTAGGTTGTGTGAAAATGAAGGAATGAAGAAGGGTATTTATAGGAGAGAGGGGAGATGGAGTTCGGCCATTATGGGTGGGTTTGGGAGGGAAAGTGGTTTGAATTTGAATGGAAGGTTAGGTGGGGTTTTATGAAGGATGGATGTGAGTGGTGAAGAGAAAGATGGGATTTGATAGGTGAAGGGTTTTTGGGGAAGAGGTATTGAGGTGATTGGTGAATGGGGGAAGAAGAGAGAGGGTGGTGGTGGGGTAGGTGGGGGTCCTGTGGGGTCCACAGATCCTGTGGTGTCAAGGAAAAGTCATCCCTGCACCAAATGTTGCTCAAAATCACGTTTTGAGCCATTTCTGGCGTTAAACGCCGGGCTTGTGCCCATTCCTGGCGTTTAACGCCAGGTTCTTGCCCTTTTCTGGCGTTTAACGCCAGTCTGGTGCCCCTTTCTGGCGTTAAACGCCCAGAATGGTGCCAGACTGGGCGTTAAACGCCCAACTGCTAGGCTTACTGGCGTTTGAACGCCAGCAACATCTTCCTCCAGGGTGTGCTATTTTTCTTCCTGTTTTTCATTTTGTTTTTGCTTTTTTCATTGATTTTGTGACTTCTTATGATCATCAACCTACAAAAAAGATAAAATAACAAAAGGAAATAGATAATTATAAAACATTGGGTTGTCTCCCAACAAGCGCTTCTTTAATGTCATTAGCTTGACAGAGGACTCTCATGGAGCCTCACAGATACTCAGAGCCATGTTGGAACCTCCCAACACCAAACTTAGAGTTTGACTGTGGGGGTTCAACACCAAACTTAGAGTTTGGTTGTGGCCTCCCAACACCAAACTTAGAGTTTGACTGTGGGGGCTCTGTTTGTCTCTGATTTGAGAGAAGCTCTTCATGCTCCTTCTCCATGATGACAGAGGGATATCCTTGAGCCTTAAACACCAAGGATTCTTCATTCACTTGAATGATCAACTCACCTCTATCAACATCAATCACAGCCTTTGCTGTGGCTAGGAAGGGTCTACCAAGGATGATGGATTCATCCATGCACTTCCCAGTCTCTAGGACTATGAAATCAGTAGGGATGTAATGGTCTTCAACTTTTACCAAAACATCCTCTACAAGTCCATAGGCTTGTTTTCTTGAGTTGTCTGCCATCTCTAGTGAGATTTTTGCAGCTTGCACCTCAAAGATCCCTAGCTTCTCCATTACAGAGAGGGGCATGAGGTTTACACTTGACCCTAAGTCACACAAGGCCTTCTTGAAGGTCATGGTGCCTATGGTACAAGGTATTGAAAACTTCCCAGGATCCTGTCTCTTTTGAGGCAGTTTCTGCCTAGACAAGTAATCCAGTTCTTTGGTGAGCAAAGGGGATTCATCTTCCCAAGTCTCATTTCCAAATAACTTGTCATTTAGCTTCATGATTGCTCCAAGGTACTTAGCAACTTGCTCTTCAGTGACATACTCATCCTCTTCAGAGGAAGAGTATTCATCAGAGCTCATGAATGGCAGAAGTAAGTCCAATGGGATCTCTATGGTCTCATTTTGAGCCTCAAATTCTCATGGTTCCTCATTGGGGAACTCAGAGGAGGTTGGTGCACGCCCATTGAAGTCTTCCTCAGTGGCGTCCACCTCCTCTCTTTCCTCTCCATATTCGGCCATGTTTATGGCTTTGCACTCTCCTTTTGGATTTTCTTCTGTGTTGCTTGGGAGAGTACTAGGAGGGAGTTCAGTAACTTTCTTGCTCAGCTGACCCACTTGTCCTTCCAAATTTCTGATGGAGGACCTTGTTTCATTCATGAAACTTTGAGTGGTTTTGATTAGATCAGAGACCATTGTTGCTAAGTCAGAGGTATTCTGCTTAGAACTCTCTGTCTGTTGCTGAGAAGATGATGGAAAAGGCTTGTTATTGCTAAACCTGTTTCTTCCACCATTATTGTTGTTGAAACCTTGTTGAGGTCTCTCTTGATTCTTCCATGAGAAATTTGGGTGATTTCTCCATGAAGAATTATAGGTGTTTCCATAGGGTTCTCCTAGGTAATTCACCTCTTCCGTTGAAGGGTTCTCAGGATCATAAGCTTCTTCCTCAGATGAAGCATCCTTAGTACTGCTTGGTGCATTTTGCATTCCAGACAGACTTTGAGAAATCAAATTGACTTGTTGAGTCAATATCTTGTTCTGAGCCAGTATGGCATTCAGAGTATCAATCTCAAGAACTCCTTTCTTCTGATTTGTCCCATTGTTCACAGGATTCCTTTCAGAAGTGTACATGAATTGGTTATTTGCAACCATTTTAATCAGTTCCTGAGCTTCTGTAGGCGTCTTCTTCAGATGAAGAGATCCTCCAGCAGAGCTATCCAGAGACATCTTGGATAGTTCAGAGAGACCATCATAGAAAATACCTATGATGCTCCATTCAGAAAGCATGTCTGAGGGACATTTTCTGATTAATTGTTTGTATCTTTTCCAAGCTTCATAGAGGGATTCTTCATCCTTCTGTTTGAAGGTTTGGACTTCCACTCTAAGCTTACTCCATTTTTGAGGTGGAAAGAACTTTGCCAAGAAGGCATTGACTAGCTTTTCCCAAGAGTCCAGGCTATCTTTAGGTTGTGAGTCCAACCATATTCTAGCTCTGTCTCTTACAGCAAAAGGGAATAGCATCAGTTTGTAGACCTCAGGGTCAACCCCATTAGTCTTGACTGTGTCACAGATTTGCAAGAACTCAGCTAAAAACTGATGAGGATCTTCCATTGGAAGTCCATGGAACTTGCAATTCTGTTGCATTAGAGAAACTAATTGAGGCTTAAGCTCAAAGTTGTTTGCTCCAATGGCAGGGATAGAGATGCTTCTCCCATAGAAGTCGGGAGTAGGTGCAGTGAAGTCACCCAGCACCTTCCTTGCATTGTTGGCATTGTTGTTGTTTTCGGATGCCATGTGTTTTTCTTCTTTGAAGAATTCGGTCAGGTCCTCTAAAGAGAGTTGTGCTTTGGCTTCTCTTAGCTTTCTCTTCAAGGTCCTCTCAGGTTCAGGGTCAGCTTCAACAAGAATGTCTTTGTCTCTGCTCCTGCTCATAAGAAAGAGAAGAGAACAAGAAAATGTGGAATCCTCTATGTCACAGTATAGAGATTCCTTGAAGTGTCAGAGGAAAAGAAAAATAGAAGAAGGAGGTAGAAGAATTGATTAGTTAGAAGAATTCAAACTTGATTAGTTAGAGTTCGAATTGTGCATTAAGAAGGAGTAGTACTCCATAAATAGAAGGATGTGAGAAGGAGGGAAGAGGTTTTTCGAAAGTTAATTAAAAGGATGTCAAAAACATTTTAAAAATTGATTGATAATTTTCGAAAATTCAAAGTGAAAAAGAAATCAAGTGATTTTTGAAAAAGATTTTGAATTTAGAAGTTAAAAAGATTTGATTGAAAACTATTTTGAAAAAGATGTGGTTGAGAAGATATGATTGGTTTTTTTTTTAAAAAATGTGATTGAGAAGATATGATTTGAAAACAATTTTAAAAGATTTGATTTTGAAAATTAGTAACTTGCCTAACAAGAAAAGATATGATTCAAACATTAAACCTTTCTCATCAGAAAAGGCAACAAATTTGAGATGTTCAATCAAATCATTAATTGTTAGTAAGTATTTTTGAAAAAGGAAAGAAATTGATTTTGAAAACATTTGATTGAAAAGATATGATTTGAAAAAGATTTGATTTTGAAAAACTTTGAAAACTTGAAAAAAAATTGATTTGAAAACAAAATCTTCCCCCTAGCACCATCCTGGCGTTAAACGCCCAGAATGGTATCCATTCTGGCATTTAACGCCCAAAATGCACCCTTTTTGGGCGTTAAACGCCCAACCAGGTACCCTGGCTGGCGTTTAAACGCCAGTCTGTCTTCTTCACTGGGCATTTTTGAATGCTCAACTTTTTCTGTATAATTCCTCTGCAGCATGTTCTGAATCTTCAATTCTTGTATTATTGACTTGAAAAGACACACATTAAAAATATTTTTGGATTTTTTTTTAATAATCAAAATGCAACAAGAATCAAATAACAATGCATGCAAGACACCAAACTTAGCAGTTTGTATACTACTGACACTATATGAGACACATAAACACTCAAGCCAAAAGAATTCAAAGATCAGAGTAAGAAATCATCAATAATTACTTGAAGATCCTTAAGACACATGAATGAATGCATGCAATTGACACCAAACTTAAGATGAGACACTAGACTTAAGCAAGAAACATCAAATATTTTTGGTTTTTATGATTTTGTAATTTTTTTTTTTTGTGTTTTTCGAAAATTAAGTGGAAAAAGATATCAAAATTCTTAATGAGAATTCCAGGAATCAGTGCAATGCTAGTCTAAGACTCCGGTCCAGGAATTAGACATGGCTTCACAGCCAGCCAAGCTTTCAAAGAAAGCTTCGGTCCAAAACACTAGACATGGCCAAAGGCCAGCCAAGCCTTAGCAGATCACTGCTCCAAAAGCAAGATTGATAAAAATCAACAAGCTCTTGTGATGATAAGTTGAAACCTCGGTCCAATGAGATTAGACATGGCTTCTCAGCCAGCCAGATTTCAACAAATCATCATGAAACTCTAGAATTTATCTTCAAGAATTTCGAAAAAAAAAATACCTAATCTAAGCAACAAGATGAACCTTCAGTTGTCCAAACCGAACAATCCCAGGCATTGTTACCAAAAGCTTGCTCAAAACTTGAACAATCCCCGGCAACGGCGCCAAAAACTTGGTGCGCGAAATTGTGAACAATACTTTTCACAACTCTCATAATCCCCGGTCATGAACTCCAAAAACTTGGTGGCTCAATTCCATGGCATTACACAACTTCGCACAACTAACCAGCAAGTGCACTGGGTCGTCCAAGTAATACCTTACGTGAGTAAGGGTCGATCCCACGGAGATTGTTGCTATGAAGCAAGCTATGGTCATCTTGTAAATCTTAGTCAGGCAGACTCAAATATATGATGGTGATGAACAAAAATAACATAAAAGATAAAGATAGAGATACTTATGTAATTCATTGGTAGGAACTTCAGATAAGCGTATGAAGATGCCTTTCCTTCCGTCTCTCTGCTTTTCTACAGTCTTCATCCAATCCTTCTTACTCCTTTCCATGGCAAGCTCGTGTAGGGTTTCACCATTGTCAGTGGCTACCTCCCATCCTCTCAGTGAAAGCGATTGGCATATGCCCTGTCACGGCATAGCGGAATTCAGCTGTCGGTTCTCGGTCAGGCCGAAATAATATCCATTGATACTTTTGCGTCTGTCACTAACGCCCCGCCTGCTAGGAGTTTGAAGCACGTCACAGTCATTCAATCATTGAATCCTACTCAGAATACCACAGACAAGGTTAGACCTTCCGGATTCTCTTGAATGCCGCCATCAGGTCCTGCCTATACCACGAAGACTCTGATCTCACGGAATGGTTGGCTCGTTTGTCAGGCGAGCACTCGGTTGTCAGGCGATCAACCATGCATCGTGCAATCAGGAATCCAAGAGATATTCACTAGAGCCTTGGTTGCTTGTAGAACAAGAGTGGTTGTCAGTCACCTTGTTCATGAGTGAGAATGATGATGAGTGTCACGGATCATCACATTCATCAAGTTGAAGAACGAGTGATATCTTAGAACAAGAACAAGCGGAATTGAATGGAAGAACAATAGTAATTGCATTAATACTCGAGGTACAGTAGAGCTCCACACCTTAATCTATGGTGTGTAGAAACTCCACCGTTGAAAATACATAAGCATAAGGTCTAGGCATGGCCGAATGGCCAGCCTCCCAATGATCTAAGATAGCATAAAACAAAGATAGCTACCAAAAGTCCTTTTCAGTCTCCGGATCAGATTTTTGCTCAGAACCTTTAATTTCAGCCAGAAAATACCTGAAATCACAGAAAAACACACAAACTCATAGTAAAGTCCAGAAAAGTGAATTTTAACTAAAAACTAATAAAAATATACTAAAAACTAACTATATCATATCAAAAACATACTAAAAACAATGCCAAAAAGCGTACAAATTATCCGCTCATCAATAACATGAATGTAGCATAAGCCAAATAGGCAACATAACTAATACAAGCAAGCATTAATGGTATCTAAAAATAAGAGATAATTATAAAGTAAAAGAACATTGAACCTGGGATCGAGAGTTACTCCTAAAACTAAGAGAAGTCCTAAATCCTAAATCCTAAAGAGAGAGAGGAGAGAACCTCTCTCCAAACAAGATCTAAATCATGGAAAGTGACTAAAAAATGCCGAGCTCCTTGAATGGATGCATTCCTCCAATTTATAACCTCCAATCTATGCTGTCTGTAATTGGATCTGGGCCAAAAGGGCTTCAGAATTTGCTGGGACGTATTTTGTAAATTCTGGTACGAGGCCTCTGTCACGCGTCCACGTGGGTCACGCAGTCGCGTCATCTGGAGTTCTTCTTATCACGCGGTCGCGTTGGTCATGCGTCCGCACCGTATGCGATTCGCTCAAGTTGCGCGGTCGCATCAGTCATGCGGCCGCGTCGCTGCTTCTTTGCTCTCGGCACGTGATCGCGTCGTCCATGCGATCGTGTGGATGCCAGTTTCTTCAAAACTCCGTTTTGCACTTTCCTTCCATTTTTGTACGTTTCCTTTTCCATCCTTTAAGTCATTCTGCCTTAGAAGATCTGAAACTACTCAACACACTTATCACGGCATCGAATGGAAATAAAGGTAATTAAAATAATTAATTTTAAAGCATAGTAAACATGTTTTTCACATACATCACATAATAAGGAAGGGAAAGTAAAACCATGCAATTAATATGAATAAGTGGGTGAAGGATTGAATAAATCACTCAGATTAAACACAAAATATATCATAAAATATGGGTTTATCACCCTCCATCGGAGTTAGTAGTTTTGAGTTGAATCCTTAGCTCATTATCATGGTGCAGCAAAGTTTCCAGTATTCCGGTCTTCCACAAGAAGAACCTACAGAGTTTCTGGCACAGTTCTTACAAATTGCTGACATAGTACATGATAAGGAAGTAGATCAGGATGTCTACAGATTGTTACTGTTTCCATTTGCTGTAAAAGACCAAGCTAAGAGGTGGTTAAATAACCAACCTAAGGCTAGCATGAGGACATGGAAACAGCTGTCAGAAAAATTCCTAAATCAATATTTTCCTCCAAAACGGATGACACAGCTAAGGCTGAACATCCAAGGCTTTAAACAAGGAGATAACGAATCTCTTTATGATGCCTGGGAGAGATACAGAGAGATGCTAAGAAAATGCCCCTCTGAAATATTTTCAGAGTGGGTGCAGTTAGACATCTTCTATTATGGGCTTACAGAAAAAGCTTAGATTTCTCTAGACCACTCAGCTGGTGGATCTATACACATGAGAAAGACAATTGAAGAAGCTCAAGAGCTCATTGATACAGTTGCCAGAAATTAGCATCTGTATCTAAGTAGTGAATCTTCCATGAAAGAAGAGGCTAAAACAGTAACTGCTGAACTCAGTCCTGCAAAACAAATTACTGAATTTAATTAGCAATTAGATTTTCTAACAAAACAGCTAGCCGAATTCAAGGAGATACTACAAGACACAAAAATGGCTAATATGAATATAGAAGTGCAGTTGAAGCAAACAGAACATCAGTTATCAAAACAAATAACAGAAGAGTGCCAAGCAGTTTAATTAAGAAGTGGAAAAATATTAAATACCTCACTTCAAAGCAGCAGGAAGCCAAGAAATGAACAAACTACAATCCAAAATCCCTCTGAGGACAGTAAGAGCCCAGAGAGGAATAATTCTGGCGCTCAAATGCTAGAAAAGGGTGGAGAGCTGGCGTTAAACGCCCAACCCATGCTCAGTTCTGGCATTCAAATGTCAGAAACAGGCAAGGAGTTGGTGTTAAACGCTCAAAGGAAGCTCAGTTCTGGCGTTCAAACGCCAGAAACAGGTAAGGAGTTGGCGTCCAACGCCAATCCAGCTTCCAACCTTGGCATTCAAACGCCAGTGAGGGATCAGACACATACAAGTGCTGATAGCAACCCCTCTAAAATGGCTTCTCCAACCACATCTGTAGAAAATAAACCTGCAGCAACTAAGGTTGAGGAATACAAAGCCAAAATGCCTTATCCTCAGAAACTCCGCCAAGCGGAGCAGGATAAGCAATTTGCCCGCTTTGCAGACTATCTCAGGACTCTTGAAATAAAGATTCCGTTTGCGGAGGCACTTGAGCAAATACCCTATTATGCTAAGTTCATGAAAGAGATCTTAAGTCATAAGAAGGATTGGAGAGAAACTGAAAAAATTTACCTCACTGAAGAATGCAATGCAGTCATTCTGAAAAGCTTACTAGAAAAGCTTAAAGATCCCGGAAGCTTTATGATACCATGTACATTAAAGGGTACTTGTACCAAGCAAGCTCTATGTGATCTTGGAGCAAGTATCAACCTAATACCTGCATCTACTATCAGAAAGCTTGGTCTGACTGAGGAAGTCAAACCAACCTGGATATGTCTCCAACTTGCTGATGGCTCCATTAAATACCCATCAGGCGTGATTGAAGACATGATTATCAAAGTTGGGCCATTTGCCTTTTCCACTGACTTTGTGGTGCTGGAAATGGAGGAGCACAAGAGTGCAACTCTCATTCTAGGAAGACCTTTCCTAGCAACTGGACGAACCCTCATTGACGTCCAAAAAGGGGAATTAACTCTGAGAGTCAATGAAGACGAGTTTAAGTTGAATGTTGTCAAAGCTATGCAGTATCCAGACACCTCAAATGACTGTATGAGCAATGATATTATTGACACTCTGGTGGAAGATGTCAATATGACTGAGAGTCTCGAATCAGAGCTAAAGGATATCATTAAGGATGTTCAGCCTGATATGGAGGAACCAGAGGAAATAATAGAACCTCTAAAAATCCTTCAGGAAGAGGAGAAACCTCCTAAACCCGAGCTCAAACCATTACCACCATCCCTGAAATATGCATTTCTGGGAGAACGTGACACTTTTCCTGTAATCATAAGCTCTACCTTAGAGCCACAGGAAGAGGAAGCACTAATTCAAGTGCTGAGGACACACAAGATAGCTCTTGGGTGGTCCATCAGTGATCTTAAGGGCATTAGCCCAGCCAGATGCATGCACAAGATCCTATTGGAGGATGACGCTAAGCCAGTGGTTCAACCACAGAGGCAGCTGAATCCAGCCATGAAGGAGGTGGTGCAGAAGGAGGTCACTAAATTACTAGAGGCTGTGATTATTTATTCTATTTTTGATAGCCCCTGGGTGAGCCCTGTCCAAGTTGTCTCTAAGAAGGGTGGCATGACAGTGGTTCATAATGAAAAAAATGAACTAGTTTCCACAAGAACAGTCACAGGGTGGCGTATGTGTATTGATTACAGAAGGCTCAATACAGCTACCAGAAAGGATCATTTTTCTTTACCATTCATAGACCAGATGCTAGAAAGACTAGCAGGTCATCAATACTACTGCTTTCTGGATGGATATTCAGGATATAATCAAATTGCAGTAGACCCCCAGGATCAAGAGAAAAAAGCATTCACATGTCCATCTGAAGTATTTGCATACAGAAGGATGCCATTTGGTCTGTGCAATGCACCTGCAACCTTTCAAAGATGCATGCTCTCTATTTTCTCTGACATGGTGGAAAAATTTTTGGAAGTCTTCATGGATGACTTTTCAGTATTTGGAGACTCATTCAGCTCCTGTCTTAACCATCTAGCACTTGTTCTAAAGAGGTGCCAAGAGACTAACCTGGTTTTAAACTAGGAGAAATGTCACTTTATGGTGACTGAAGGAATTATCTTTGGGCACAAAAATTTCAAACAAGGGAATAGAGGTGGATCAAGCTAAGGTAGAGGTAATTGAAAAATTACCACCACCTGCCAATGTTAAGGCAATTAGAAGCTTTCTGGGGCATGCAGGATTCTATAGGAGGTTTATAAAAGATTTTTCATAAAATTGCAAAACCTCTGAGTAATCTGCTAGCTGCTGACACAGTATTTATCTTTGATAAGGAGTGTCTGCAGGCGTTTGAGACTCTGAAAGCTAAGCTGGTCACAGCACCAGCCATCTCTGCACCAGACTGGACATTACCAGTTGAACTAATGTGTGATGCCAGTGACCATGCCATTGGTGCAATGTTGGGACAAAGGTATGACAAGCTTCTGCACGTCATTTATTATGCCAGTCGTGTTTTAAATGACACACAAAAGAACTACACAACCACAGAAAAAGAGTTACTTGCAGTGGTTTACGCCATTGACAAGTTCAGATCTTATTTAGTGGGATCAAAAGTGATTGTGTACACTGACCATGCTGCTCTTAAATATCTACTCACAAAGTAGGATTCAAAGCTCAGACTCATAAGATGGGTTTTGCTTCTGCAAGAGTTTGATATAGAAATAAGAGACAGAAAAGGGACAGAGAACCAAGTAGCAGATCACCTGTCCCGAATAGAACCAGTAGAAGGGGCGTCTGACAAACCCCATTTTGACGGTTTATCTTGTATTGATTTTAGGGGATTTTATAACCTTTTACCCTCATTTATCCATTGAAATAGCATGGTTTTGTGATTGTCTCCTTATTTGTGCTTAGATGTGAAAACATGCTTTTAGACCCTTAATTTGATGGTTTTAATCTCCCTTTGATTCCACCAGATGTCTTGATATGTTTGTTAGTGATTTCAGATTGAAAAGGGCTAGGAATGGATCAAAGGAGTGAAGAGGAAAAGCATGCAAAGTGGAGAAATCATGAAAAGTCAAAGAAGTTGAACTCGCCCATGGACGCGCGCGCGCACCTGGCGCTTGCGCGCACCTGCGAATTACCCCATGGACGCGTACGCGTGATGTGCGCGTACGCGTCGGTGTTGGTTTATGATTTTTTTAATGAAAACGTGGCCAACGAATTCTGAAGGGTTGTGGGGCCCAATCCTAACCAACTTTGGCGCCAAAGATGCTATTTAAAGCCAAGGATTGAAGAGCAAAGGGGATTCCATTCATTACACACATTAGGATTAGTTTAGAAGTAGTTTTCTAGAGAGAGAAGCTCTCACTTCTCTCTAGAATTAGGATTAGGATTAGGTTTAGTTCTTAGATCTAGATTTTAAATCTTTGCTTTCTTTTACTTCTACATTTCAATTCTTTGTTGTTAGATTCATCTTCTTCTACTCTTTTGTTGTAATTTCCTTTATGTTGTTCTTACATTTTGTTGTAGATCTAGTATTGTTCCCTCTACATTCTTTCAATTCAATAAGAGGTAATTCATAATAATTGTTCTTCTTTGCTTTTCTATTATTGATCTCTTGCCTTTATAGTTAGATCTCTCTTTAATTCTTGCAATTTATGTTGTTTACTTGTATTGCACTCTATGTGTTTGTTGAAATGCCTCTTCTAGATTTAGTGTAGATTTTGTTCCTCTTGGCCTAGGTAGAGTAATTAGTGACACTTGAGTTATCTAATTCATTTGTTGATTGATAATTGGAGAGATTGCTAATTGGTTTGGAGTGCACTAAAGCTAGTCTTTCCTTGGGAGTTGGCTAGGACTTGTAGCTCAAGTCAATTCATCCACTTGACTTTCCTTTATTTAGTAAGGGTTAACTAAGTGGTAGCAATGAACAATTCTCATCACAATTGAGAAGGATAACTAGGATAGGACTTCCAATTTTCATACCTTGCCAAGAGCCTTTTATAGCTGTTAGTTTACTTTCTTGCCATTTATCTTTCATGCTTCATATCAAAACCCCAAAATAACTCACAACCAATAACAAGACACTTCATTACAATTCCTAGGGAGAACGACCCGAGGTTTGAATACATCGGTTTATAAATTTAGGGGTTTGTTTTAGTGACAAACAACTTTTTGTATGAAAGGATTAGCGATTGGTTTAGAGACTATACTTGCAACGAGAATTCATTTGTGAAATTCTAAACCGTCAAAAATCCATTCATCAAAATGGCGCCGTTGCCGGGGAATTGCAATGGTGTTATGTTATTGGTTATTGTATATATGTGAATAGTGTGAATATGTTTGCTTTTTTTAGCTCTTACTAGTTTTAGGATTTAATTTTCTTGCTTCTTATTTGATTTTGTTTTCATTTTCCTCTTGCTATCATGAATTCTCACCTTGGCTATGAGTTTGGTTATCAACATGTTGTAGGAAATGAGGACTATAATGAAGATGTGTATCAAGAATGGGATAACCAAAGGTGGGAGGAGCCATATGCATATGATCAATCTTCATGGCAACAACCTCCACCAATGCACTATGAAGAAGAGCCATTTTTTGACGCATATCAATCCAATGGCTATGGTGAATCACCTTGTGACTTTCAAGAGCCACCACCATATGCTTATGAACCCCCTCCTCAACATGGCCTCCAACCACACTCACAAGCCTCTTTTCACCAACCACCTTCATATGACCCTAATCCATATCCATCCTACCAACAATCATATGAGCCATATGAACCACATATAGAGCCACCACCATTCCAACATCAATATTTTCAAGAGCCACCCCCTCCATATTATTACCAAGATGAACCACCTCCAATACATGAAAATTTTCAACCACAAGATGAATACTACTTTCCACCACAACCTCCCATGGAAGAATACTTATATCCATTGATCCAAGAGCCACATGATCCTAATCATATTATCCAAGAGGAACAAGAGTCAAGGGATCATCTCAAGGAAGCATTGGATCAATTTCAAGCAACCATGGAGTGTGTTGTACAACAAGTGGAAAGAATGGAAAACATTGAACCACCACAACTCTACCAAGAAGAACCACCTTCCTACTATGAACCCTTCCCCCAAAATGATGAATCCTTCCACCCACCCCAATCTCTAATGGATGAAACCCTTGGTGTTCTTGTTCAAGAGCAAGAAGAGATGCAAAGGGATGTGCAAAATTTCATGGCCGCTTTGGATGCGGTAACAAATCAATTAGCCTCCCAATGCTTGAACACTCAAGGAACTCCCATGGCTACCTGTGGAGAATCAAATGAAGAACATAGCATGAAGGAGAGATTGGAAACTCCGGTGGGAAATGAAGGAAGTTGCTTTGTATTGGAACAATTGGAGGAAGCTTTAATTATTGAAGACAAGGAAGAAGTGGTAGAAGACTTAGGAGATGCGGAGCCTCCATGGGAACATAGAGTTGAAGAAAACCCCTCTAAGATGATTGAAATTGATGCTAGGGAGGAAAGTGCACACCTTCCAAGGTATATTCCATATGAAGTCTTGGATGGGATAGAGAAAGAATTGAGTTCCCTTGGTGATGAAGATCAAGCATCAAGTCTTAGTGGTGAAGAATCCTTTGAGCATGAAGAACCTTCTCCGGTTGGATTTGAAAGCGTTGAGGAGGTAAATTTTTCTCACCCTCCCTATTATGATTTGAGTAAAGGAAAAGGTTTAGATAAGATTGTTAAACAAAGGATTGAGATTAAGAGATCTTGTGAAGAGGTGGAAGTCCCTAGACATAGAAGAACGAGGGTTGGCTATGCTTTGTCAAGATCTTTAGAAGCATCTTTGCCTAGGTTGCCATCTACACCTTCATTTGAGTGGGTGAAATTCATTTCTATTAGCTTTATTATCCCACTTGAATATGGTTTGCTTGAAACGGATGGCCAACTTAGGGAAGTTTGTGGGATGAAGCGTAAGCGGAAAAGGTTTTGTGGTGGGCGTTGCAAATCAAGGCTCATTATGGTTGATGCATCAAACATGAGATATAAAGGATGGAGTAGTGCTCAAATAGATGGGTCTAGAAGGATTGTTGGGCACTTCATAGAGAATTCACCTTACTCACCACCCGGTTGGACTAATAATGATGATCAACCTCAAGACGGGTGTGAAAACAAAGTGTGGGACCCCGGATCACAAGAAGAGGATCAACTTTGGGAGCCCCAAGCTTGTGAGGAACTCTATCAACACTTGGCTCAATCCATGAGAAATCTTGGGGCACAATGGAGAACCAAGCATTGGTGGGAGTTCCAAGATGAATACAAGCACAAGCCACCTTGATAAGAAGCTCCCCATAAGTCCAACTTAAGGACAATAAATAAAAGTGCTTGGTGGGAGACACCCCACCATGGTAAACTCTTTCCATACTCTTTTAGTTTGTTAATAAGTGAATTGAGTTGCCATTGTAGGTAGGTTCTCATTTTCATTTTTATCTTTTGTAAATATTGGTAGAATTAGTTTAATTTCTTGTTTTTATTGTTTTATCAAGTTTAGTTAGTAGTATAGTATGTTGAATAAGGTTCTAGGGCGTTCTGGTAGCTGTTTGGAGGATTGAAAGGCTTGGATTGGTGTAAGAACTTAGAAAAATATTTTTTGAAAAAAAACAGAACACCATCCACGCGTGCGCGCACCTAACGCGTACGCGCACCTGAGCATTTTTCGACCATCCACGCGGACGCGCACTGTACGCGTACGCGTGGATGCAAAATTTCACCTCCGGCCAAAAACCCGAGAGTTAGGCCTGCACTGTGCGAACATTGGGCCTAAGGCACAAGTCTATGCACGCGTGCGCGCACCTGGCGCGTACGCGCAAATGATCTTAAATTCGCAATGCGCGCGCACGCACACTGTGCGCGCGCGTCGATTGCACAATCTGCACCCCCGGTACTTTTACCCGAGAGTTGTGCCAGACTTGGGCCGACACTATGCCTCCGGCCTAACTCGACGCACGCGTGCGCGCACCTGGCGCGTACGCGTCCTTCGACCAATATACCCATCGACGCATAAACGTGCATGACGCACACGCCTCGGTAAAAAAAAAAGAGTTTTTTTTCTCATCTTCCATTTTCTTTTGTTCACTGCATTCGCATACTTCTACCCTCTCCATTTTTATTTTGTTTCTATAGCATGTTTTCAGTTTTTTTCTAAGTGTCATTTCAATAATGGTGTTGGATCCTTACACTCAATTGTTAAGAAATTCTTGCATTATTTTGGTGCCTCTTGACTTGTTTGATATTGTTGGGTGATGAAACTTTTAAATCAATGCTTCATCTTGTATGACTCTTATGTCTTTGTGCATTGATATGACCTCATATTGTCTTTCATGACCCACTTCTTCTTATGTGAACTTGATGTTCATCATGCTCTTCATGCTTTAACCTTACTCTTGCATCAAGTATTAGTTAATATGCCATTGGCTTATATTGTTTTCTCTTTTACATGTTGTAGCTACCATGTAGTAGAGAACCATACCTTTATTTGGCATTAGCCCCCGCCTATGTTCTATTCGCTTCGATATCTTTGTTACAAGCTTAACTTTCTTTCTTTTTCTTTCCTTTTTGGTTGGCCACCAATACGGAAAGAAAGGAAAGTTTCTAACTGGGGCAACAAACAAGTCATCTGCACAACCTTTTAAAGGAGCTCATCAATTGTAGCAACCCGTCCACCTTGCTCTCCTTTGCGTGCACCGAGGACGGTGCAAACTTTTAAGTGTGGGGAGGTCGTCCGACCATTCGACGATCTTGGGTGACAAGTTTCTAATCCCAACACTTTTGCATTTCATTCTAGGATTTTAGGATTTTTACTTGCATTTTCTTATTTTTGCATATATATACACAATAAGCTTAGTCAAAATAATGAATTTTTCATTTTTCAAGATTTCTATCTATAGGGCACCTTAATTGATTTGAGTAAAAAAACTTTTCATAGAATTTGCTTGAAATATATATATATTGTGGAACATGAATTTTTGAGCCAAGAACACAAGCAAGTGAGTTTTGAGCCTATTGATGTGGTTACATTTTATAATCACTTATTTTCCATTCTTGTGTGAAATTGTTCTCTTTCTATGATTGTGATCCTTGATTTGCTTGATTCTATATGTCCATTTATTTCTTGTATTCATGCATTTATATGATTGAGGCCATTATTTCATTAGCTCACTTACCCAAATAGCCTTACCTTTTATCTTCCATTGTTAGCCATATTTGAGCCTACGCTTAACCCACTTATTCTTAATTTAGCACATTACAAGCTTAAAGCGGAAAACAATAAATGTCCTTATTTGGATCTTTGATTGGCTTGGGCTAGTGTGTGTGAGTATCATTCTAGTGTGGGAATGTTGGGACATTGGGGGAATAAAATGGTAGTTTTGTATTTTTATTGAAATTATTGGGAATTGGGGTACATGCTCATGTATTGATTAAATGTATAAACCTTATGCATTGATGCTCTTGTATATAGAAAGAAAAAAAAAATGAGAAAAAAAAAGAAAAAGAAAAGAAAAAAAAGAGAAATATAGAAAAAGAAAGAAAAAGAAGAAAAAGAAAGAAATAAAAAGGGGACAAAATGCCCCAAAGCGAAGCTCAATAAGATCAATGCATAAGTGTTGAGAAATGAAAAGGGATACATGAGTATGTGAAAAAGTAAAGAATGGGTAGTTAGGTTAGCTTTGAAATTGTATAGGATGTCATAGGTTAGGTGGGAAGCTTAAGCTTATCAAAGATTCAAATTCCAAGCTCACTTAACCAAATATGCATCCTACCTTGACCCTAGCCCCATTACAACCTATGAAAAGACCTCATGATACTTGTATGCATGCATGAAATATATGTCGATTGTTAGAAGAAAAACAAATCTTAGAAAGCATGATTAGGAGAGAATTGAGTGAATCAACCCTAAACACTTGAGTGAATAGAGTGCAAACACTACCGGTGAGGGTTCGATGCTCAATTACATGTTTCCACCTATGATCATCTTTTCATGCAAGTTTGTAAAAATATTTAATAACTCAATTCAATTGTGGATTAGACTTGCTAGTCCTTAGCCCTTGTATATATATGCTTCTTGAGAATTGATTTATTTTGACCAAGCAATTGCATTCATTTAGATAGTTGCATGTAAGTAGATTGCATTTAGTTAGTTCTATTGAATAAATGCCATACCCTTTACTTCATTCTTGGTTTAAGCATGAGGACATGCTTGGTTTAAGTGTGGGGAGGTTGACAAACCCCATTTTGACGGTTTATCTTATATTGATTTTAGGGGATTTTATAACCTTTTACCCTCATTTATCCATTGAAATAGCATGGTTTTGTGATTGTCTCCTTATTTGTGCTTAGATGTGAAAACATGCTTTTAGACCCTTAATTTGATGGTTTTAATCTCCCTTTGATTCCACCAGATGCCTTGATATGTTTGTTAGTGATTTCAGATTGAAAAGGGCTAGGAATGGATCAAAGGAGTGAAGAGGGAAAGCATGCAAAGTGGAGAAATCATGAAAAGTCAAAGAAGTTGAACTCGCCCATGGACGCGCGCGCGCACCTGGTGCTTGCGCGCACCTGCGAATTACCCCATGGACGCGTACGCGTGATGTGCGCGTACGCGTCGGTGTTGGTTTATGATTTTTTTAATGAAAACGTGGCCAACGAATTCTGAAGGGTTGTGGGGCCCAATCCTAACCAACTTTGGCACCAAAGATGCTATTTAAAGCCAAGGATTGAAGAGCAAAGGGGATTCCATTCATTACACACATTAGGATTAGTTTAGAAGTAGTTTTCTAGAGAGAGAAGCTCTCACTTCTCTCTAGAATTAGGATTAGGATTAGGTTTAGTTCTTAGATCTAGATTTTAAATCTTTGCTTTCTTCTACTTCTACATTTCAATTCTTTGTTGTTAGATTCATCTTCTTCTACTCTTTTGTTGTAATTTCCTTTATGTTGTTCTTACATTTTGTTGTAGATCTAGTATTGTTCCCTCTACATTCTTTCAATTCAATAAGAGGTAATTCATAATAATTGTTCTTCTTTGCTTTTCTATTATTGATCTCTTGCCTTTATAGTTAGATCTCTCTTTAATTCTTGCAATTTATGTTGTTTACTTGTATTGCACTCTATGTGTTTGTTGAAATGCCTCTTCTAGATTTAGTGTAGATTTTGTTCCTCTTGGCCTAGGTAGAGTAATTAGTGACACTTGAGTTATCTAATTCATTTGTTGATTGATAATTGGAGAGATTGCTAATTGGTTTGGAGTGCACTAAAGCTAGTCTTTCCTTGGGAGTTGGCTAGGACTTGTGGCTCAAGTCAATTCATCCACTTGACTTTCCTTTATTTAGTAAGGGTTAACTAAGTGGTAGCAATGAACAATTCTCATCACAATTGAGAAGGATAACTAGGATAGGACTTCCAATTTTCATACCTTGCCAAGAGCCTTTTATAGCTGTTAGTTTACTTTCTTGCCATTTATCTTTCATGCTTCATATCAAAACCCCAAAATAACTCACAACCAATAACAAGACACTTCATTACAATTCCTAGGGAGAACGACCCGAGGTTTGAATACATCGGTTTATAAATTTAGGGGTTTGTTTTAGTGACAAACAACTTTTTGTATGAAAGGATTAGCGATTGGTTTAGAGACTATACTTGCAACGAGAATTCATTTGTGAAATTCTAAACCGTCAAAAATCCATTCATCAGCGTCCCTTCCTCTTACTGAGATCTCTGAAAACTTTCTGGATGAGCAACTCTTTGCCATCCAGGAGGTACCATGGTTTTGCAGACATTGCAAACTACAAGGCTGTAAGATTCATACCCAAAGAGTATAGTAGGCAGCAATCAAAGAAATTGATCACGGATACAAAGTACTATCTTTGGGATGAACCATATCTCTTCAAGAGAAGTGCAGACGGAGTAATCCATAGATGTGTGCCTAAAGAAGAAGCACAGAAGATCCTCTGGCATTGCCATGGATCACAATATGAAAGACATTTCGGAAGTGAGCAAACAGCCACAAGAGTCCTCCAATATGGCTTCTATTGGCCTACTCTCTATAAAGACTCCCGAGAGTTTGTACTTAATTGTGACAGTTGCCAAAGATCTGGCAATCTGCCTCACATTTATGCCATGCCTCAACAAGGGATCTTGGAGATTGAGTTGTTTGATGTATGGGGTATTGACTTCATGGAGCCTTTCCCACGATCATACTCAAACACTTATATTCTGGTGGCAGTGGATCATGTATCCAAATGGGTGGAAGCTATTGCAACACCCAATAATGATACTAAAACAGTGCTGAAATTCCTCTAGAAACATATCTTCAGTAGATTTGGTGTCCCTAGAGTACTAATCAGTGATGGGGGTGCTCATTTCTGCAATAAACAGCTTTACTCTGCTATGGTTCGATATGGAGTTAGCCACAAGGTAGCAACTCCATATCATCCACAGACAAATGGGCAAGCTGAAGTCTCTAATAAAGAACTTAAAAGAATCCTAGAACGGACTATGATTAACCGTAGAAGGGATTGGGCAAGAAGCTTGGATGATACTCTGTGAGCATACAGAACAGCATTCAAGACTCCTATAGGGACCTCTCCATACCAGCTTGTGTATGGAAAAGCCTGTCACCTGCCAGTGGAACTGGAACATAAGGCCTACTGGGCAACCAGATTCCTAAACCTTGATGCCAAGTTAGCTGGAGAAAAATGATTGCTCCAGTTAAATGAGCTAGAGAAATTCAGACTCAATGCTTTTGAAAATGCAAAAATTTACAAAGAGAAAGCAAAAAGATGGCATGATAAGAAGCTGTCATCCAGAGTCTTTGAGCCAGGACAGAAAGTTCTGCTATTTAATTCCAGGCTCAGATTATTCCCCGGGAAACTGAAATCCCAGTGGAGAGGACCATATGTGATTACAGGTGCCCATATGGATACGTAGAGCTTCAGGATAATGATTCTAACAAAAATTTCATTGTTAATGGACAAAGAGTCAAACATTAGCTTGAAAGCAATTTTGAGAAAGAATGCTCAAAACTGAGACTTGATTAAAGCTCAGTAATAGTCCAGCTAAAGACAATAAAGAAGCGCTTGCTGGGAGGCAACCCAGCCATTAACAAAACTTATTTGTTAATTAATTGAATTTTACAGGTTCATATTAATTATCTTCAAGGTAAAATAGCAATTGCATGAGTTCACAAAGTTACAGAAGGATTCAGAGGATAAAATAGCAAAAAGAAGCTCACTGGTACGAAAAAGCCAGTAAGAGCTATTTTGGGCGTTAAACGCCCAAAAGAAGCATCTACTGGGCGTTTAACGCCAGTAGAGATAGCCATCTGGGCGTTAAATGCCAGAAAGAAGCAACTTCTGGGCGTTTAACGCCAGATTTACAGCATCCTGGGCGTTCAGAAAAACGCCCAGTGATAAAGGAGTTTCTGGCGTTTAACGCCAGCTAGAAGCAACAACTGGGCGTTAAACACCCAGACCAAGCACCAACTGGGCGTTAAACGCCCAAAACATGAAACAGTTGGGCGTTTAATGCCAGGATTGTGGAAGGGAGGAAGTTTTTGTTCCCAACTTGATTTTTTCTCAAATTTTCATGTTTCATCCATAATTTCTTGTATAAACATATTACAAATCCTAATTTTTCAAATCCCTTTTCAAAGATATCAAATGTATCTTAATTCTAAACACAAATATTTTTTTAAATCTTTTTCAACTTCTTTTCAAATCTTTTTCAAAACAAATCTATCTCTTTTTCCTCTCATATCTTTTCAACTCATCAATATCTTTTTCAAATCTTCACAACATCTTTTTCAAAACAAATCTATCTTTTTCAAATATCTTTCATATTACTCATATCTTTTAATTTTAAAGTGCATCTTTTTCCTATCTTACTTATCTTTAACAAATCATATCTTCTTCAAAATTTTCGAAAATCCACCCCCTCTCTTTAAATCCACGTTCGGCTCCCTCCTCTCCTCCACAATTCGAACTTGGCTCTCCTTCTATCCCTCTCATTTCCTTTCTTTTGCTTGAGGACAAGCAAACCTCTAAGTTTGGTGTATTTATCTGTGATCACTAAGCCAATACCCACTAAGACCATGGCTCCTAAGGGAAAACAAACCACTCCAAGAGGCAAGAAAGAGAATATTCCAAAACTACTTTGGAATCAAGGGAAGTTCTTAACCAAAGAACATTTAGACCATTACTACAAAATAATGGGTCTAAGGTCAGTGATCCCGAAAGTTAAATTCGATCTGAAAGAAAATGAATATCCGGAGATCCAAGAGCAAATTCGAAACAAGAGCTGGAAAATCCTAGCTAATCCTGAAACAAAGGTGGGAAGAAACATGGTTCAGGAATTCTACTCTAATCTGTGGCAAACAGACAGGCAGAGAATAGGTGGAACCGCCTTCTATGACTATCGGACTCTGGTCAGAGGGAAGATTGTTCACCTCCACCCTGACAAAATTAGAGAGATCTTCAAGCTATCTCAGCTGCAAGATGACCCAGATTCCTTTAATTGGAGAATGATGAGAACATATAAGAGTTTGGACAAAATTCTAGAGGACATATGCCTCCCTTGAATAATACAGCTTGAGTTAATTTAGATATTTAAAAGTGGGATCTTGGTACCTATACTCTCTGCAAGATTGATAAATAATATATAGTGGACACTACTATTGTTGTGCCCAGTCTAAGAACTAAATCCAGGATATTATTGGATCGAGCCTAAAAGCCATGACCATTACAATGTAATGGACGTGTAAAGTTATACTAAAATATCTTAGAGGTGATCACTTAATTAGAGATGAGTTTTTCTAAATCACGATTAGTTGTATTCTTAAACATATGATAGATAAAATTTTTACCTTGAAAGACACTATTTAAGTAACTCCTGATATCTAAAAGTGGGTTCTTGGCACCTATGCTATCTAGAACATTGATAAAAAAAAGTAAATGGTAGATACTAAGACTATTGTGCCTAGGTGAAAAACTAATTTTAGGAAACTGTTGATTCAAACCTGAAAGTCATGACCATTACAATATAACGGACATGTAAAGATATAAAAAATCTTTGGGAGGTGACTACCTAATTAGATATGAGTTTTTCTAAGTCACAATTAGTAGTTATTCTTAAACACCGTAAGAGACATTTACCTTTAGTGATACTACTTGAGTGATATAGGTAATCAAATATAAGCGATTAATTTATTTTTTTGTAGCACTTGCTTATCCACATGTGGACTTTCACTCAATAGATTAAATGATTAGAATTTTGATTTAGATATTCATATGTTTTTTGAAAATTTCGTTAAATTAGTAAATAATTAGTCAATAAATTAGCTTTTAATAAAGAAAATTAGAAATACGAATATTATATTAAATTAGGATAGAGCTCATCAAAATGAGAATTTTGACACTAATTTCAAAGAAATCGGTCCAAGATTGAACAGAACAGGCCGAATCCATTGAACCGGGCCCGTAAGCCCAACCGGACCAACCTTTAAATGAACCCAAACCCCTTCTCTTTCTCATTTCAGCTGGAGCAACGTGAAAGCTTCAAGGGAAGAGAAGAACCCTGCAAGCCTTACGGTGAATTCAACTCGCCGTAACTCCTCCGTCCGAGCTCCGATCGTCACACCGTTTGTAGCCACGCGACCACCGCGTCGAGCTCTATGTTTCTACTGAAACAATTTCATAGGTAACTCGCTTTATTGTTCTCAGCCACTTCTTCCCCCAACTTTCGAAAATTGAGTGGAGGTATTGAATTTCTTTGCTCTTTGATGTTTTAGGACCCAATTAGCTTGAGAAAAACCTTCACTCTTGCTTATTGAAGCTTGGGTAAGGTGAAGATACCATAATTCTATTTTAATTTTTGCTAAATTTATGTTTCGGGTATTAAATTGGGTATATATGTGTTCTAAATGTGTATTAGGTTGTGAATAAATAATTGGAGCTTGAAATTGTAAATATTGGAACTTGGAGGAAGCTGAGCCTAGTGTTTATTGAATTTTTGAGGGGCTGTGTTTGTTTTAAATAAGTTGTCTTGATCACTACGTGGAAATCGGCCAAAGTATGGATTAGGTTTCTTGAATTTAATATATAATATTCTATGAAAACTTAGGCTATATGACCATAGGATAGGTTGAAATGTATGTGCACGTATATTATTTAGTAGCTAGCTAATATGAATATGTTTGATTGGTATTGTAGGTTGGTTGATGGCTTAATGGATTATTGATTAGTCATTTGAGGTTATAAGCAAATAAGCTTAGGAATGGTAAACTATGGTTTTGGTGGTTGAATTTGAGAAGTGTTTGTGTGATTGTGGTTGGTATGAGACATAATTTGTTGTGATGGTTGATGTGCTAATAAAAAAGGATATATAGTGTTGGAAAGTGTATGTATGATGATTAATGGCCTAGGAATTGTTTGGATTGAAAGTGAGGTTTGAAGGTTGGCAAAAGTTGGTTTTTGGGCCGAACTTTGGCAGGTTATAATTTGACTTTCGGACCCTCAATTTGTTTCCAACTTGTTTTAAAGTGAAAACTGGGTTCGTGAAGTTTATGCCGTTCGAAGAAAGGAAGAAAAACGATTTAAAACGATTGAGTTATATCCGTCGGAAATTTCAGTGTGGAATATGTAATTATGCAGGTTTCATTTCCTGATTGTGCAACTTTCTCGTTGATCCTTGTTTTTTGAAGAACGTATGTCCACGCGTACGCGTGGCACGGGTTTTTGGCAATGCATACGCGACTGGTCCTATGCGTACACGTAAGGAGCTAGCATGCGTATTCGTGACATGAAATACTCACTTACGTGTACGCGTGACAAGGGGACGCACGCGCGAGCTGCATTTTTACATTCCCACGCGTACGCGTGGCTCCTGTTTCAGCAAACATGATTTTTGAGTTTTAAACCCTATTTCGAACATCTAAACCTCTATTTTCATTCCTTTAGTCATTAATAATAGTATTGAACCTGATAATCAGACGAAGTTAGAAAATGGGAATAACTTGGAGATGAAATAAAGCTGAAAAGTGATGAATTGATTATGAAATATTACGGACGATCATGTATGATACTTGGCTTGATAATCAAATGAATGATCATGTATGATACTTGGCTTGAATGATTAAATGATATGAGATACGAGATTCTCTGGATAAAGTACGGTGGCTTGCCACCACGTGTACCAAGTTGAAAACTTGATACTTTGTTGACCCTACGACGTAAGGGTGATCGAGCACTTATAAATTCCCGAGAATGGTACCCCCATTGAGCGATTTGATATATATATATATATATATATATATGAGAAAAAGCTATACATAGACTCATGGGAATGCGCATCGAGGGACAGTCCAATGGTTTAGCAAACCGGACTTGTCGGGTTGGCTGTATAATCGACAGATGAGCTCATTAGCCATAGGACAGGCATGCATCATGTGCATATTACTTGAATTACTTGTTTGTTCTCTAACTGGGTTTGCCTAAATGCATTTACTATGTTAAGTGTACATTTGCTACCTACAGTACTTGTAACCTTTTTGTGTCTGCTTTTATCTGATTATTTGTCTGTGAAATGCTAACAGAGATGGAGGTATGGAGGAATGGCAGTATGGTACTTAGACTTAAGATTAAGTTAAGTTAGGCTTAGATACTCTTAGAAAACCATCTTTTATGACTTCTGTTTAATACTTTAAGCTCTATAATCTGAGTATCGGCGTTCTAGAATTGCCTTTGGCATTCCCAGGACCTTGTATATCTTATGTGTGTGGCACCTTTACCATACTGAGAACCTCTGGTTCTCACCCCATACTATGTTGTTGTTTTTCAGATGCAGGTCGAGAGGCATCTCGTTAGGCGTCTGGACTCCTGAAGCGAAGTGGTTACTGGGTTATTTTATTGTACAGTGATGTATATATATTTACTTAGCTTTTTCTCTGCATAACTTATTCTTTTTTATCCTCTTAGAGGTTTATTGAGAGACAGGATTTTATTTATGTACATTTGGGTTTTGGATATGTATATATATGTGTGTAAATATTCTCCGGCCAACCTTGACTTCACGGGCTGAGTTAGGAGCTTATTATTTTGTATATTTGGCACTATATTCCTACTTTTATTATCTTATGTTTGATAGTTATAGTTTTCTTAGCACGTAAGTTAACTCGTTTCTTGAGCGTTGCAATTTTTATTTCATCTATTCTTCAAGGCTCCTAGTATATTATAATCTTTCTGCTATTATATATTTACATTATATTTTAAAGGTCATAATACCACACCACCTTTATTTTACGGTTTAAGCGTAAAGGTCAGTGTGGTAAGGTGTTGCATTATGGGATCAGAGTAGTTCGTTCCTATAGAGACTGAAAGACAGACTGATTGTCCTTCTGTGCATTCTCTGTATATGTGTTTATGTGCTATTAGGATATCTAACTGATATATATGGCATAAACATTTCTGAGCATGCATTTGGAACTTAAAGCATTAGACCTGCGATATTGAGACTGATCAACTTAATATCACTTATTTGGTGTGTATAAGGACCAGATGTCGACTCGCAAACGCGGTCGCGGGCGAGGTAGAGGTAGGATAGGCACCGTTACTCCTGGCCTGGCAGGGAATGATCCAGTAGACTTCATGGCTGCCTTGGGAAATATGGCTGTCACTATACTAGCCACAGCCGAGGCACTGGTAATCAGATAAACCAGGGTAATCACGAAAACAATAATGATGAGGACGGTCCTATGACACTTGCTACATTTCTGAAAGTTCATCCTTCGATCTTCAGGAGAACCTCAAATCCCACTGATGCAGATAATTGGATTCAAGCTATGGAACGGGCATTATAGGCTCAACATGTTTCTGAGGAGCAATGGGTTAAATTTGGAACCTATCCGCGGCAAGGTGAGGCTCAGTATTGGTGGCAGGGAACACGACGTATCCTGCAGCCAGATGGTGCTGCAATTCCTTGGGAGGTTTTCCGAACAGAGTTCTATAAGAAATATTTTCCTAATTCAGTCAGAAATGCCAAGGAACTTGAATTGATGCAATTAAAGCATAGCCAAATGACTGTTACTGAGTATACTAGCAGGTTTGAGGATTTATGTCGCTTTTCTCGTATCTGTCAAGGTGCCCTGAAGATTTTGCTGAATGGAAATGTATTAAATATGAGGGAGGTCTTTGGAGTGATATTCTGAGCTTCGTTGCCCCAATGGAGATCAGAGTATTTTCTGAATTGGTGAATAAGAGCAGGGTGGCTGAAGAATGTGTGAGGAAGGTGGCAGAAGAGAAAGGAAGTTTGAGGGTGCCTTTTTAGAGGATTTCAGGGAGAAACTTTGCTCTGAGAGGTAGGAATTTCAAGTGTTGAGGCTTTATCTCGCAGTAGAATTAAGGCCAAGATAGTTACAGAAGATCGAATACTAATGTTAATCAGAGGAGAAGGTTTGGAAAGCATTCACAGCAAAATTTGAACTGTCAGGGGTGCGGAAAGTATCATCCTGGAGTTCCGTGCAGATTAGGACTTGGGGTATGCTATTTTTGTGGATAGCCCGGACACTTGGCCAATAATTATCCGGAGAAGAAGAAGTATGAGACTGGTAGAGCACAGCAGCCAGGGAGAGTGTACACCACTTCTACAGTAGGTACTGAGAGATCTGAGACACTGATTAGAGGTAACTGTAAAATGGCTAGTAAAATCTTAAATGCTTTATTTGATTCAGAAGTAACTCATTCATTTATTGCATTTGAAAAGGCTAATAAATTAGGATTGAGAATGGTGGTTTTAGGTTATGATTTGAAAGTGCATAATGCTTCATGAAGCTATGGTGACTAGGTTAGCATGTCCACAAGTCCCATTTTGAGTACAACAACGTGAATTTATGCATGATTTGATTTATTTGCCAATGACTGGTCTTGATCTCATCTCAGGATTGGATTGGTTATCCAAGAATCATATTTTGCTTGATTGTTCTGAGAAGTCAGTACAGTTTATGTCGGAAGGGTCGAAAGCGCCGGTTGTGGTGAATAGTTACTATTTGAACTCTATGATAGTAAACTGTTTTGGAACTGAATGGCAGGGTATTATGTTATTAACAACGGGAGTATCAGGTGATGATCAGAATTTAGAGCAGATTCCGGTTTTATATGAATTTCCATATGTGTTTCCGGATGATATTAATGAATTTTCACCTAATGGGAGGTTGAATTTGCAATTGAGTTGGTGCCTAGAGCCGGTCCGATCTCGATTACTCCTTACAGGATGTCATCTTTAGAAATGGATGAACTGAAAGCTCAGCTGGAAGATCTGTTGGGTAAGCACTTTATTCGACTAAGTGTTTCTTTATGGGGAGTACCAATGTTACTGGTAAAGAAGAAGGACAAAAGTATGCGCTTGTGTGTTGATTATCGACAACTGAACTAGGTTACTGTGAAGAATAAATATCCACTACCTAGAATCAATGACCTAATGGATCAGTTACAGGGTGCCAGTGTGTTTTCTAAGATTGATTTGCGATCCAGGTATCATCAGATAAAGGTTAGAGATGAAGATATTCCGAAAACTGCTTTCAGGACACATTATGGTCATTATAAGTATACGGTGATGTCTTTCGGGTTAACTAATGCTCCGGAAGTATTCATGGATTATATGAACAGGATTTTCCAGCCGTACATGGACAAGTTTGTCATTGTCTTCATTGATGATATTCTTGTTTACTCTAAGACTGAGGAGGAGCATGCGGATCACTTGTAAACTGTGCTGCAAATTCTGAGAGATAGAAAGTTGTACGCTAAGTTATCTAAATGCGAGTTCTGAAAGAGTAAGGTGAAGTTTCTTGGTCACGTGGTGAGTAAGCAGGGAATAGTTGTGGATCCTGCTAAGGTGGAAGCAGTAAGGAATTGGGAGCGATCAACTTCAGTAACAGAGATCAGGAGTTTCCTAGGTTTGGCTTGGTATTATCGCAGATTCATTAAGGGATTTTCACAGCTTGCTTTACCTTTAACTAAGTTGACTAGGAAAGATACACCTTTTATCTGGACTTCAGTGTGCGAAGAGAGTTTTCAAACATTGAAGCAAAGGTTAACTACTGCACCCGTGTTGGTATTGCCTGAGCCAAGTGAACCATTTGAAGTGTACTGTTATGCATCATTAAAGGGTTTGGGGTGCGTTCTAATGCAGCACCGGAATGTTGTAGCATACGGCTCACGGCAATTAAGGCTACATGAGATGAACTTCCCGACTCACGATTTAGAACTTGCTATTGTTGTGTTTGCTCTGAAAATCTGGAGGCATTATCTCTATGGTGTTAAGTTTTATGTCTTCTCAGACCATAAGAGTTTGAAGTATCTCTTTGAGCAGAAAGAGTTGAATATGCGTCAGAGGAGGTGGATGGAGCTTCTGAAAGATTATGATTTCGAATTAAATTACCATCCAGGAAAAGTGAACGTTGTGGCGGACGTCTTGAGTCGGAAGTCTTTATATGCAGCTTGGATGATGTTGCGAGAAGAAAAGTTATTAAAGGCATTTCAAGGTTTAAACCTGGGAATTAGAGAAGAATCTGAAATTCTGTGTTTGAGTCAGTTGCAAATTTCAAGTGATTTTTAATCAAAACTTCTGAAGGCTCATCAAGATGGTGAAGCATTACGTAAGGTATTGCCAGCAATTGAACAGAGAAGACAATGGAGAGTGTTAGAAGGTAAGAATGGTTTGTGGAGGTTCAAGAACCGGATTATTGTACCAGATGTCGGAGACCTGCGATAGAGTATCTTGATGGAAGCTCATAAGAGCGGGTTTTCAATCCATCCAGGAAGCACCAAAATGTACCAAGATATGAAAGCGATGTTCTGGTGGCCAGAAATGAAGAATGATGTGGAATTGTATGTATCTAAATGTTTAACATGCCAAAAGGTTAAGATTGAGCATCAGAGACCATCAGGAACCCTTCAGCCTTTAGAGATTCCATAATGGAAATGGGAGAGTATTACAATGGATTTTGTGACAGGTTTGCCTAGGACTCGGACTGGTTGTGACGATATTTGAGTGGTTGTGAACCGACTAACAAAATTAGCTCATTTTCTCCCCATCCGAATAAGTTGTACAATGGAAGAATTGGCTTGAATGTACATCAAAGAGATTGTCAGATTGCATGGCGTGCCTTCTACCATTATATCTAAAAGGGATCCTCGTTTTATATCAAGGTTCTGGGGAGCCTTTCAGCGTGCATTTGAGACTCAGTTAAGTTTGAGTACTGCATATCACCCTCAGACAGATGGTCAATCAGAGAGAACTATCCAAACCTTGGAGGATATGCTAAGGGCTTGTGTTTTGGACCAGCCGGCGAGCTGGGATCGATATATGCCATTAGTGAAATTTGCTTATAATAATAGCTACCATGCGAGCATCGGAATGGCTCTGTATGAGGCTTTGTATGGCAGGAAATGTCAATCCCCGCTATGTTAGTATGAAACTGGAGAAATGAGCCTATTAAGGCCTGAGATGATAGCTGAAACTACTGAGCAAATAAAGAAGATTCGTAGCCGAATGCTTATAGCCCAAAGCCGTCAGAAAATTTATGCTGATCAAAGGCGAAAGTCTTTGAAGTTTGAAGAAGGGGAGCATGTCTTTCTGAAGGTTACACCAAATACCAGAGTGGGAAGAGCTATTAAGACTAAGAAACTGAATCCCCCTTATATTGGACCATTTGAGATCCTGAAAAGAATTAGGCCGGTGGCTTATAGGATTGCCTTACCGCCATATCTTTCGAACTTGCATGACGTGTTTCATGTGTCACAGCTTCGGAAGTATACTCCTGACGTAAGTCATGTTTTGGAACTAGAACCGATTCAAGTGAGAGAAGATCTAACACTTCCAGTAATTTCGGTGAGAATTGATGACACCAGCGTTAAACAATTACGCGGGAAGGAAGTATCATTGGTAAAAGTAGCTTGGAGTTGAGCTGGTATCGAGGAACACACTTGCGAACTCGAATCAGATATGCAGAAGGACTACCCACATCTCTTTTTAGGTAACTACATTTGAATTTTGGGGGCGAAATTCTTTGTTAGGTGGGTAGGATGTAAACCCCGTTAAATTAGTAAATAATTAGTCAATAAATTAGTTTTTAATAAAGAAAATTAGAAATGCAAATATTATATTAAATTAGGATAGAGCTCATCAAAACGAGAAATTTGACATTAATTTCGAAAAAATCGGTCCAAGATTGGACCGAACGGGCCAAACCAGTTGAACTGGACCCAAACTGGGCCTGTGGGTCCAACCGGATCAACCTTTAAATGAACCCAAGCCCCTTCTCTTCCTCATTTCATCTGGAGCAACGTGAAAGCTTCCAGGGAAGAGAAGAACCCCGAAACACTTACGATGAATTCAACTCGCTGTAACTCCTCCGTCTGAGATCCGATCACCGCACCGTTTGCGACCACGCGACCACCGTGTTGAGCTCTACGTTTCTACCAGAACAATTTCATATGCAACTCACTTTATTGTTCTCAGCCACTTCTTCCCCTAATTTTCAAAAATTGTATGGAGGTATTGAATTTCTTTGCCCTTTCATGTTTTAGGATCCAATTAGCTTGAGAAAAATGTTTACTCTTACTTATATGAAGCTTGGGTAAGGTAAAGATACTATAATTTTATTTTAATTTTTGCTGAATTTATGTTTTGGGTATTAAATTGGGTATATATGTTCTGAACGTGTATTAGGTTGTGAATAAATAATTGGAGTTTGAAATTGTGAATAGTAGAATTTGGAGAAAGTTGAGCCTAAATTTTTGAGGGGCTGTGTTTGTTTTAAATAAGTTTTCTTGATCACTACGTGGGAATCGGCCAAGGTATGGTTTAGGTTTCTTGCATTTAATATATAATGTTCTGTGAAAACATAGGCTAGAAGACTATAGGATAGGTTGGAATGTATGTGTACATATATTGTTTAGTAGCTAGCTAATGAATATGTTTGATTGGTACTGCTGGTTGGTTGATGGCTTAATGGATTATTGATTAGTCATTTGAGGTTATAAACAAATAAGCTTAGGAATAGTAAACTATGGTTTTGGTGGTTGAATTTGAGAGAAGTGTTTGTGTGATTGTGGTTGGTATGAGACATAATTTGTTATGATGGTTGATGTGCTAATGAAGAAGGACATATTGTGTTGGAAAGTGTATGTATGATGATTAATGGCCTAGGAATTGTTTGGATTGAAAATGAGGTTTGAAGGTTGGCAAAAGTTAGTTTTTGGGCCGAACTTCGGCGAGCTATAACTTGGCTTCTAGACCCTCAATTTGTTCCCAACTTGTTTTAAAGTGAAAATTGGGTTCGTGAAGTTTATGCTGTTCGAAGAACAGAAGAAAAATGATTTCAAACGATTGAGTTATGTCCGTCGAAAATTTCGGTGTGGAATATGTAATTATGCAGGTTTTATTTCCTGATTGTGCAACTTTCTGGTTGATCCTTTTTTTTAAGAACAAATGTCAACGCGTACACGTCGCCCATGCGTACGCGTGGCATGGGTTTTTGGCGATGCATACGCGACTGGTCCTTTGCGTACGCGTAAGGAGCTAGCAAACATCTCCACACGTACGTATGACCCATACGTACGCGTGACAAAGGGACATGCGCGGGAGCTGCATTTTTACATTCCCACGCGTACGCGTGGTCCATGTTTCAGCAAACATGATTTTTGAGTTTTAAACCCTATTTCGAACTTCTAAACCTCTATTTTCATTCCTTTAGTCATTAATAATAGTATTGAACCTGATAATCAAACGAAGTTAGGAAATGGGGATAACTTGGAGATTAAGTAAAGCTGAAAAGTGATGAATTGATTATGAAATGTTACGGATGATCATGTATGATACTTGGCTTGATAATCAAATGAATGATCATGTATGATACTTGGCTTGAATGATTAAATGATATGAGATACGACATTCCCTGGATATGTACCGTGGCTTGCCACCACGTGTACCAGGTTGAAAACTCGATACTCTGTTGACCCTACGACGTAAGGGTGACCGGGCACTTATAAATTCCTGAGAATGGTACCCCCCATTGAGCGATTTGATATATATGTATATGAGAAAAAGCTATGCATAGACTCATGGGGATGCTCGTCGGGGGACAGTCCAATGGTTTAGCAACCCGGACTTGTCGGGTTGGCTGTATAACCAACAAATGAGCTCATTAGCCATAGGACAGGCATGCATCAATATGCATATTACTTGAATTACTTATTTGTGCTATAACTGGGTTTGCCTAAGTGCATTTACTATGTTAGGTGTATATTTGCTACCTACAGTACTTGTAACCTTCTTGTGTCTACTTTTATCTTATTATTTGTATGTGAAATGCTGACGGAGTTGGAGGTATGGAGGAATGGCAATATGGGACTTAGACTTAAGACTAAGTTAAGTTAGGCTTAGATACTCTTAGAAAACCACCTTTTATGACTTCTGTTTAATACTTTAAGCTCTATAATCTGAGTGTCGACGTTCTAGGATTGCCTCTGGCTTTCCCAGGACCTTATATCTTATGTGTGTGGCACCTTTACCATACTGAGAACCTCTGGTTCTCACCCCATACTATGTTGTTGTTTTTCAGATGCAGGTCGACAGGCATCTCGTTAGGCGTCTGGACTCCTGAAGCGAAGTGGTTACTGGGTTATTTTGTTGTACAGTGATGTATATATATGTACTTAACTTTCTCTCCGCATAACATATTCTCTTTGATCCTCTTAGAGGTTTATGGAGAAATAGGATTTTGTTTATGTACATTTGGATTTTGGATATGTACGTGTGTGTGTGTGTGTGTGTGTGTGTGTGTGTGTGTGTGTGTGTGTGTGTGTGTATGTGTGTGTAAATATTCTCCAGCCAACTTTGACTTCGCGGGCTGAGTTAGGAGCTTGTTATTTTGTATTTTTGGCACTCTATTCCTACTTTTATTATCTTATGTTTGATAGTTATAGTTTTTTTAGCACGCAAGTTAACTCGTTTCTTGAGCGTTGCGCTTTTATTTCGCAATTTTTATTTTATCTATTCTTCAAGGTTCCTAGTATATTATAATCTTTCTGCTATTATATATTTACATTATATTTTAAAGGTCGTAATACTATACTACCTTTGTTTTACAGCTTAAGCGTAAAGCTCAGTGTGGTAGGGTGTTACATTTTCATCCGGCGCTAACGACAAGTTCCATTTTTTTCATGATTGCAAAAAATGAGGGACATTCGGGTTAATAAGCAATACAGTGGGTACCTTTGAGTATTATGTAACACCCTAATATTCAAATCCTTATACTCGAGTCATAAATCAATGATAATAAGGTGGTACAACTCAAGGTGGAATTGATATATATACATATATATTTATTTTTAGAAGGAATTATTAAACAAAAAGTCTGAAAAAAGTAAAAGAAAATCGCGATCGGAAACACACTTGTCGCAAACCAAAGCGTTCAGTAAACGGGATAGAAATAAAACATAAAGGTAGAATAGAGTAGAGACAGAATGTGTATATATATATATATATATATATATATATATATATATATATATATATATATATATATATACACACACACATAGCCACTAGCCACTAGAGACCGAACCATGGACAGTCCCATCGTGCGCGCATCTACCAAGAGGAATTTTATATCTTCAAGGAGGAACGTCCGGAAAGATATAAGTATTTGGCCACATCTTGCGACGAAGGGTCAACAGAATCTTAAATCTCAACCTGGAGCAAGTGGAGCTGACCTACTGCATCTATCCAGGAAAATTCATGACTCAAATAAAGTTTTAAATCACATGTCATTCTCAACTAGGAGCATGTGCGAGCGAACCACTGTATCTACCCCAGGAGACTCAAACCATAACCCGGAGTAAATGGAATCACACCATTGCATCTATCTAGGCAAATCATACTTCACCACATCCTAGAGCAAGTGGAATCACACCACTGCATCTGTCCAAGCAGGTTTACCTCATCAAACTCAGTCTCATTGTCATACTCATCCTCAATCATGTTCCTCATATTAATCACCATCATCCCTCTTCATCATAATCATCCTATCTCAACCACATCCCGAAGCAAGCGGAATCCCTCCACTGCATCTATCCAAGCAAGTTTACCTCATCAAACTCAGTCTTATTATTATACTCATCCTCAATCATATTCCTCATAATCAATCATCATCATCCCTTTTCATCATAATCATCCTATCTCAACCACATCCCGGAGCAAGCAGAATCACTCCACTGCATCTACCCAGGTAAGTACATCTCAATCAAACTTTATTATGTTATTGAATTCATTCTGGATCTTACTCCACCTCATTCATAATCATAATCATAATCATAATCATAATCATAATCATAATCAATCATCAGTATATCTCATTATCATAATCATCCCCATCATCCTAAATCAAAACCAATCCTCATCATTTCTTATTAGCAAAATTATTCAACGATATTAACTCATCATTAATTCAATTCTTTACCCCCCCTCAATCTCCTTCAATATCAATTCAACTCCCTTAATGTATTTTCACTCTTTTCAAGGCATAAAAACTAGCTATTGAACCTTAAATAGGGGTTACGAAAATTTACAAACTTGTCAAAAAAGTCAAACAGTTAAAAACAAAATTTTGCATGAAAAACAAAGATTTTGCATACGCATCATTACTTGCGTATGCACGCATCAAAACGAATTTCCAGCATGTGTGTACGCATCATAGTGTGCGTACGCACAATTTGTAAAATTTTTATATATGAATAATAATAATGTAATTAATCAATTATAAAATTAGTTATTTGTATTTTTTAAAATTCTATCAATAGAATTATCTTTTTTTTCTTTCTCTCGTTTTTGAATTTATTATTTTCTAATTTTTTATTTATCTAATTAATTATTTTCTTATTCAATTTTTTTATTACATTGAGAAAATTATTGAATATTTCAGTATTATTCAAATTCAATATTTGAGCATAAGACAAAAAAAATTAAAAAATATTCAATTACAAAAAAAGTTGAAAATACTCAATTACACTTTTAATTTATTCCATGTTAGGGAAAAGATAAAGAAGAATCAATTTAAAAAAGAGAAAAAATAATTTCATTGATGAAATTCATAAAGAAAAAAAAATATAAATCACTAATAATTTCATGACTAGTTGATTACACCTACTATTATTTCTATTTATAAAATTCTAATAACTAATAAAAATTATCTATTTGTACTTTTGGTCCACTTCCACTCGTTATATTATATCATTCGTGTTCTTGTGGTAGGCAGATATATAATAGGGAAAGATATCAGTTTCGGAGGCAATTTGCAGAATAGATATTGAGTGGAAATAAAGATTCTCTTGATCCTAGATTCTGGGCAACAAAGCAACAAACTAAATTAGCTCAACTAGCAGTCCAAGTGTTTCTGTCACGTGCTCATGTTTTGAAATGTTGTTTGATGCTTTCAAAGACAAAAAGAGTCCTATGAGGCACACAGAAAATACTTTGAGATGTCACTCGTTCAATATTTTAGAAGCTACAAATTAAATGAGTGCGTTATTATATGTACTGTTTAATTTTCTTTATCATATAATAGAAGGTAAAATATAAATCAACTGATTTCATATTTCATCCCAGTCTACAGTGAAAAGAATCGAGTGTGTTTTGATCAAATATTTCTCTCTTAAAATAAAGTTGATGGGAGAGAGTGGCTCGTGGCGATGTTTGTCATGTGGGTGTTAAGGCGACACCCTTTTACCCCCTTCTACTGAGCTTCCATCTATGTGATACCCTAAACTCACAGTCACGTGCCATTAATTGGCATACGTGCGAGATTCGATTCCTTAGTTTACTCTACCAGATTTAAGAAAGATATAAGAAAAACAAAAAATGAGTACATGTAAAGTGAGAGTGTTAATATGTAATTAATAAATGTTACAGGTTCACAAGCTTGGAAAGAGTGGTGATGAGCAGAGAGTAATGGAAGTAATTGGAAATTTGAAATGAAGAGAGTGTTGGCACGTCCCATCGCAAGATGTCCCACAATCTTAAACTGCTCACGGAAAGATAGGGAATCCATCCCCCTTTAATTAATTTTACTACTTCAAAAATAACACCACAGCCCTCCCTTCCCTAACTATAAATTAGTACTACTTCAACACTTTGTTTTTGCCCTCTCATTCTAATTATCTTCTCCTCCCTATCATTTACTAATCAAAGCCATGGCGCTTACCACATACCTCAAAACCTCTTCATTTTTTCTTATATTATTCTTATTAGGTTAACTTTTACATTCAACCTACATGTATATGAATTTGTTCTTATATTTATGTTTTAAAATACCGATAACTCACCTAATGAGGAGATAAGATTTGTTGTTGTTTACAGTGGCAGAGAGTCTCATAAAGGAGGAGACAATGGCCTCCTAATATATATATATATAAAATTTTAGTTTACTTTTCTAAAATTTTTTACTTTAAACTTTTTAGTGTAAAACGAATTCTGATTTTCCCCTGAATTTTTTTTTAAAATTATTAATATGGTTGGAATTTCTTCTTCTTTCAGGTAATGATATAGCGTCAGGCACCATCTTCACGCTCGAAAACCACTGCACCTACACCGTCTGGCCCGGAACTCTTTCCGGCAACGGTGCTGCCCCTCTCGGCGATGGTGGATTCTCTCTACCACCGGGATCGTCACTTCAGCTGACAGCTCCCTCCGGCTGGTCCGGACGGTTCTGGGCGCGAACTGACTGCAGCTTCGACGATGCCGGCAACGGAAAATGCGCCACCGGAGACTGCCCCGGGGGTCTCAGGTGCACAGGCGGAGGTGCTCCTCCGGTGTCGCTGGCGGAGTTCACGATCGGAACCCCAAGCAGCGACAAGGACTTCTACGACGTGAGTCTGGTTGACGGTTACAATGTTGGTATGGGAGTACGGGCAACCGGTGGAACGGGTGACTGCCAGTACGCGGGATGTGTTACGGACTTGAACAGTGACTGTCCGGCTGAGTTGCAGGTCATCAACGAGGTGGGAGCGGTGGTGGCTTGCAAGAGCGCTTGCGCTGCGTTTAACACGGCGGAGTTCTGCTGCACCGGCGATCACTCTACGCCGCAGAGTTGCAGTCCGACGCAATACTCTGAGATGTTCAAGAATGCGTGCCCCTCTGCTTATAGTTACGCGTATGATGATGCTTCCAGCACTTGCACTTGTTCTGGTTCCGAATACCTTGTTACTTTTTGCCCAACGGGCTCTTCTTAGTCACGCATAGTATAATAATGATTTCATTGAGTGTATTCATTGTATTATTTATTGATGTAGAAGGGTGACATAATAACTCCTCGTGTGTATAACATCATGATGAGTTCTCAGATGAATATACACAGTTGAGTCATAAAATATTTTTCATTGGTTTATTTTTACTTTTCAGGCGGAGGTGTGAAACTTTTTTCTTTTAATTATAATTATAGGTATTGAGATTTGGTGATGACTTTTGGAAAAGATGATGAGTCGTTAAGTTATTTCTTAGTTTGAAAAAAATACAAGTTTGTAGTGATTTGTGGGTGAAACCAACAATTGCCTTTTGTAGTATTGGTTTGTTAGTTCAACCTCTCTCACACAACTGCTATTTAAAAGTGATACGAACGATAAAGATTTAATAGAATAAAAGCGAAACAAAATTCACCCAAATATTGTGTTATAACACGAGCAAATGCATAACGATAATTCTGAGTGTGTTTTTATACATGTTCGCTTTTAGAATTCAAGTGACATATATACAAATAAACTAAAGATCGAGGAGGCAAAATAAAGAAAAATAAGAAAGATCAAATATACATACATATTATCCAGAAGATATCAGGATAATAAACATCTCATGTCATAAAATCATTCATTCCAAAAACTAGGACAATATAACACTAATGGTCATATCTCTAATACTTCCTAAACCTCCATTATACACATTGTACGTTTAGGTCATTGGCTCCCTATACTTTCTCAAAAGAGAATCATCTCCGCTCTTTTTTTATTTGTAATAGTGGAGAATCAATATCTAAAATTATCTTATATTTTATAATATTTATAATTTTATAAATATAATATTTATAATTATATATTTATTATATTTAAAATTACATAATTATTTTAATAATAGTTAATAAAAATTAAATAAAATATCTTTAAATTATTTAAATTAATCTTTTAGTATCTCTTAAATATTATTATTTTTTTTTTGCTCAACCTTTCCCTTGCTTCTCCTCTTTTAGTCTTTCTAAATTTGCCAAAAGCTCTACTCTACGGAAGCCAAATCTGCGTCCACATTCAATTTTTTTCCAAACAATTTTCGATGAGGGGCTCCAAATCTAAGAGTGAAGTACCAACCTTATTTTTGTCTATTTTTTATAATAATAATAATGCAATTTTTCACAATAAAAACAATTTATATTATTTTTTGTTTTTTATTTTTATGACACAACATGATTTTTATAGACAAGAGTCTAATTATCTCTAAATTTAAATTGATTACAAATTTATTTGTCTGTATTATTTAAACAATCTTTTTAAAAAAAATTTATTCATTATATTAATATTTTTTCAATAAATTATTAAATATATAGTATAATATATACAAATTAATTAATAAATTATTCAAATTTAAGAATATTATTTATTATGAATAATTCTCAAATATAATTTTAAATATATATAAATTAATAAATATTAAAATTTAGTTAATACATTAATAATAATAACCTTACCATATACTATTAGTATTATGATCTAGATAATTTTCATAGTAAAATAAAAACTAGTGAACAAATTATTTGATATATAGTAAAAAAATTTTAAGTAATAACAAATTTAATTTTTTTATCTCTTTAAACTAAATTAATATTTCAATTTAATATCTTTGCACTAAAATACACTATGAGTAAGCTATTAATACTAAATGAAATAAAACATAATATATATTATGGAGACTATTTATAAACTCAAAAAATTCAAAATATCAATAATATTATTAATTTATTAATAATAATTTGAGTAAAATATATGTAAATTTAATTTAATTTTAATATAGAATAAATTTTAGTTAATCCACATTATTTTTATATTGATAAATCTTCATCGATCTGGACCTTATGAGAATATGTATTATTAATAGATTAATAATATTATTGATATTTTGAGTTTGTTGAGTTTATAAATAGTTTTTATAATATATATATATATATATATATATATATATATATATATTTCATTTAGTATTAATAGTCTATTCATAGTGTATTTTAGTGTAAAGATATCAAATAGAAATATTAATTTAGTTTAAAGAGAGAAAAAAATTAAATTTGTTATTACTCAAAAAAATTTACTATATATCAAATAATATGTTTATTCATTTTTATTTTATTGTGAAAATTATCTAAATCATAATACTAATATTATATTATAGGATTATTATTATTAATGTATTAACTGTATTTTAATATTTATTATTTATATATTTAAAAATTATATTTAAGAATTATTTATTTAGTTTCATAATAAATGATATTTTAAATTTGAATAATTTATTAATTAATTTGTACTTATCATATTATATATTCAATAATTTATTAAAAAAAGAATATTAATATAATGAATAAAAAAATTTTAAAAAGATATTGTTTAAAGAATAGAGACAAATAAACCCCAACCAATTTGAATTTAGAGACAATTAGGCCCCTGTCCATTTCTAAATTTGACACGCCAGCATTTTTTGTTTAAAGTTGACGAAAAAACACCGACAGGAGCCACGTGTGTTACGGAAGTAGAGAACAATCATTGTTTTTATTGTGAGGAGTCGCATTATCATTCTGAGAAATAGATAGGGACCGCGTTGGTAGTTCACTCTAAATCTAAAGATTAAAAGTTCAATTCTACTATGTTATCAACAAGGATTCTACTAACTTCTGCCGACTCTTGTTTATAATTGTGTTTAATGAAAGTGTCTTTGTAAATGTGTCTAATAAAAATGTCTTTTTTATTGCTGTGTTTAATAGAAATGTCTTTATAAATATATCTCCTAAATGTGTTTCTTTATATATGTTTAAAATGTAATAATTAATTATTGTTAACAATAAGTTAGCAGATAGTATATTAGTACCCTATACTTTTACCATTCAAAACCCACAAAAAAAAAAAAAGAGAGGCTAAGAGGGAGTGATTTTTCAAAAATAAAACGAGTAAAGTGAAATTACACATAGCTGTCAAACGAAGGTACTAACAGAAGCAGAAGGAATGAATCCATACATACATTAAAACAAAGAACTGGGAGACGAGAGCTCACAATTACTGCAATCTTGACAATAAAATCCAATAAAGCATTGGCATCTTCCATCAACACAATCCCCATTGAAATTACATGAATGGGAACATTGTCCAGACACGGCTACCGGGTCAGTGTTACAGAGCTCATTGTACGTAGGACATAATTAGTTCACCCAGAAAAGTATTGTGAAGTAAATTTATTGAGAAATTTAATTATATATGTACCAATGTGTAAACATACAAAGCTTCAGCAATACTAAAATTGTTCAAAATAATATTTGTCAATAAAATCATCTTTATTTTAAAAAATAAGTCACATAATTTGAGCATATATACGAAATTGTAAAATAAAATAAATAAAGTTAATAACTAAAAGAAAAATAAAAACAAAAAAATGAAAAAAAAAAGTGTTTAAAAATCTATAATGATTAATTTTATAATAGTAATTACTCTTTTATTTAATAAAAAAAAAAATAAAAAGTTTTGACCCGACGAACCGGCCCGTTCCGCTCCGTCAAAATTCGTCAATTTAACGGTACAAGTTTGGCGGACTCCAAATCCTAGCCCAACCCGCCTTTTTTAGCGGATTTAGTGGATTGGCCCGGCGGACTCGATCCGTTTTGCCAGCCCTAGCCAGGAATCTGGCATTAACTAAAATTATTGTTCATGTAATATTTTATACATATCTATATGGAAGTTGGAAAAAGAGCCGCGGGAATAGCAATTATAGCATGAGCTCCTGTTTGGTCAAGTCCAATAAACCTGCCACGTGCTGGATGTGCCCTGTTTATAAAACATAAATGGAAAATATACCGACCCTTTATGTATTTTATTTACTTTTTGTAAAATATACCGACCCTTTATATTTGATTTAACAAATGAAATATAGGCGAAACATAGGGCCAGTAGAAGAAGGGTAATGCTACGGTGATGATGTCATTTTTATTTCGTATGTAATGAAATTTGTTGGCACAGTTATGGGGGTGACACATTTTCTGTTTTTTGCAGGTTAGTGAAGTATTGGATCAATTGGGTCATGTTTAGAGTTAGGTTTAAATTGTTTTATGTCCACAGATTCTTAGATAGAGTCAGATTTAAATATAGGTGACATTTTAAAAAAGAAAAAAAAAAGACATAGATGACATTAATAAAATAAATTAAGTACCAAACTAAAGTTAATATTATTTTTTAATTTTATCGAAAGTTTTTAAAATATTAAAGTGGGTGAATACAGTAAATCAATTTTATTTATTATTAACGGCTCAACAAGCACAAATCAACCGTTTTTTATTGTTTTAAAGAGATTAATTTTTATAATTTTATTTTTTATTTATAAATTGTTAAATAATTAAAAAACTTAAAAATATTAAAATTTAAAAATAAATATAAAAATTTTATATGTTATTTAACTTTTAAATTAAATAAGATATTAAAAAATTTATTATGTTATTATTATATATAATAAAATCAAGATAAAGATTTACAAATATTATTTATAATTTAATTATTTATAAACGTTATTAAATTTATTTATTTATTTTTTAACAATATTTAATTTAAAGTAGAAATAAATTTTTTATGCAATGTTATCTTTATCTTCATACATATTTTTAATAAATAAAAAATATTTTTTAATTTTATATTTAATTTTTTAAATTATCTTTAGTTTTATTTTTTAATTATTAATTTATATTTTATTATATTCTCTCATTGTGCCACATACTATTCTTTTCTCTCATTGTACCACGTATTGCTCCAACAACATACAAGGTAATGCAATCATCGCCGTAATCAAAATGTTATAAATATGTCTATTATCTATTTTCTTTTATATTCTTCTTCTATTAAATAAAGAAAAAAAATTGATGCTTAAAATGTTAAAAGGTTACTCTGAAATTGCAACGAAGATATTTTTCATATTGAATAAAGTTACAAAAAATAATTTTATACCAGTAATAATAAATTAAACTTTTTTCTTTTTCCAACAACAAACTCACAAGAGCAGAACCAACTCATGTTAGTAAAGAACACCATTGCAGGCACCTTTCATTAAATTAAGAAACCGTACAAAATAGAAGTAATATCGGCTAATTATAAATTTGAATGCTCTACAGAGAGTTTAATAGCTTCTTATGTTGTGCATGTGTAGAAAATCCTGTCTCAAACAAGAAATTTCAATTTTATAGGTTTTTTTTGTTAAATTGTCGTTCAAATATAATGAAATTTATATTGGCATATGGTATATTTTATTGATTTCTAAATTTTTGTAGTTTGTCAAAGCTCAAGAATTTATTGATAAGAAGATGTATAAGGAATTGCTAAAGTTTTTTACTCGATACAAATTCAGAAATTATTTTAGGTTTATGTTAACGTTTTTACTTATAGTTTGATCTATAGTCCCCAAAAAAAAGACATAATTATTTTTTTTCTTTACACTTTTTGTAGATACATGAAAAATTCTTTAAATACAGATCCGTACTTTGGCTTCTCACTTAAAAAAAAAGTCCCTAAACAAAGAAAAAAAATATAACTTTTGAATATGGCTCATCTTTTATAAACAATCTTGTTTTTACATTTATTTTTATGACTTTGAGCTAGATAGAAGAAGATAAAATATTATTGTAATAACTATTTTATGGATTATATTATTTATAGATAGGTGATGTATGTGTTCATTATAATTAAAATATTTTTATATTGTTATTGTTTATAGATAGGTAATATATGTTTATTTTAATTTTAACATTTTTATATTATTATTGACTACTCTATATTATTATTTTTATATTATTCAAATTTAAAATTTTAAAAAATATTAAAATAATCAACTTTAAATCCTATAAAAAAAAAGCGACTGACAATACCTGTTAAGCCACTAGTAATAGATAAAATCGATTTACTGTATCCACCCACTTTAATATTTTAAAAACTTTTGATAAAACTAAAAAATAATATTAACCTCCCAACTATTTTAATAATTGCCTAACGTTTTCTTTTTTCCAAATTTTAATCTAATTTAAATTTAAATCTCACTTTTCTTTCGTATATCTCTTTTATATATCTATTTATTAATATATATAATTTTAAGAAAAGTTATATTTTTACACTTTATTCACATCTTATTTACAGTAACAATAAAATAAGTAGTATGAATTATTTAGGGTAAAAAACCCAAATGAGCCAAGGAAAGCTCAAAATTACTCAATTCAGCCAAATGAAAAATCCATACATGAATCAACCAGGACGAATTATTATATAATTCGAATCAATATGATTCGAATTATAATTGCATGTAATTCGAATTGATATGATTCGAATTACTAGGAAGCCAAAAACCAATGAAGTTCGAAACAAGTTGTTTCGAATTACATCAAGCTAATTCGAATTTACTTAATTCGAATTACTAGGAGAAGCGGATCATAGAGAGGTTCGAATCTAGTTGATTCGAATTAGGTGAAAATTGAGTTGCATAGTAATTCGAATCAACTTGATTCGAATTACAAGGGATTCGGCTATAAAAGGAGTTCGAGCCAAGTTCATTCGAATCACTTTCTCATTCTCCAACCCCACCAAATCCCAGAGAAGAAGACCAACGTTCAGTACGAGTGCGACCAGAGCGGCTGTTTCTGTCGATGGGGGACGATCCGGGAAGGCTTTATCGTTTGGATGGAGTAGCTCATATCGCCGGTGTGATCAACGACGAGGTTAGTGGTTTATGAAAGCGGTTTATGATAACGGTATTTGTTAATGGTTTTTTATAATGGTTTATGTAACTGTTAGTGGTTTAGGATAGTGGTTTAGGAATGTAGTGTAGGCTAGTGGTTTTCGTTAATGGTTTTTTATAGCGGTTTATTTAAGTGTTAGGTGTGTATGCAAGTGGTTTAGGCCAGTAGTTTTTTTTAGTGGTATTTGAAATTATTTTTTGTAAGCGGTTTGTGTTAATGGATTTGGGTAGTGGTTTTAGTGATGGTTAGCGGTTTGGGATCGTGGTTTAGGGTGGTGGTGTAGGACAGTGGTTTTTGTTAATGGTTTTTTTTAGCGGTTTATTTTATTGTTAGCGGTTTAAGCAAGCGGTTTAGGCCAGTGGTTTTTGTTAGCAGTTTTTGTACTCGGTTTTTGTTAACGGTTTTGGATAGTGGATTCAGTGATGGTTTAGCGGTTAACGGTAGTGGTATATGATAAATGTGAAAATGCATATGTTTTTGTTAATGGTATTGGCACGTGGTTTGAGTGAGCGGTTTGTGTATGAAATGTTGGTTGTTTGTTTCATATATCTTTTACCCATCATGATTTATTTTCTGGTTCCTTATAAAATAGATCACTTATGTTAGAGGTTTGTGCATCTGTTCTAATTATGCGGTTTATGTACTGGCCAGCCTCGTCGTTGCATATCCAGCGTTAGGCGGCAACAGGGGATGCGTCTTGATGAGAGGTATGTTCCGTACTTGCAGATGGCGGGACTTTACCATCTTGCGAGACTGAACGACAGATGGTTCCGACTAGACGAGCCCCTAGTCAGCGCATTCGTCGAGAGGTGGCGGCCTGAGACGCACACCTTCCACATGCCGTTCGGAGAGTGCACTATCACGCTTCAGGACGTCGCATACCAGCTGGGGTTGCCAGTCGACGGAGATTACGTTAGTGGTTGCCTTACCGACTTCCACCTTTACATTGAGGGTGGGAGACCTGCTTGGCAGTGGTTCCATGAGTTGCTCGGTGTTTTACCTCCCGAGAACCAGGTGCAGAAATTCGCAGTCAACTGCACCTGGTTTCAGGAGACATTTGCAGAGTGTCCAGACGGGGCAGATGAGGAGACAGTTAGGCGCTTTGCCCGGGCCTATATCATGATGTTATTGGGTACGCAGCTGTTTGCCGACAAGTCCGGCAATCGTATACACATCAGATGGCTACCTTATGTTGCTCGGCTTGAGGAGATGGGTCGCTACAGTTGGGCGTCGGCGGCACTAGCATGGCTGTACAGGTGCATGTGCCGAGTCGCCAACAGACATGTGGTGAAGTTAGCTGGCCCGTTACAGTTATTACAGTCTTGGATCTTCTGGAGGTTTCCCACACTTAGACCATCTGGGTATGATGAGATCAGCTGGCCCCTTGCCTCGAGGTACCGTTATTGTTTTGTACTATATATTCTTCTTGTTATTATTTTTAATTATGCAACCAATTCTTTTGTTTTCTTGTACGCAGATGGTCTGGTTACAATCCTGGGATTAGCAACAAGGGACCTCAGGTACAGATGGCTCGCATGCAGATCGACTTGTTACAGCCTCGGCAGGTAAGTACGCAGAACATTTGAGTATCTGAAGTCATTGTTTCAGTTTATAGCTCTTAACTAAGTGTACAAACGATTTGATTTTGATTTTTTCAGTTCATATGGATGCCCTATAGCGCACTCGACGTCATCCAGGTTGTCCATCCTGAGGTGTTGGAGCCTCGGCATACGATGTTATGGCGATGCAGGACGTCCCTGATTTATTTTGCGGTTGTCGAGTGGCATCAGGTTGATAGAGTTTTACCTCTGTTTGGTGGCGTTCAGCCCATACCGTCTCCCGCTCTGAACATCGACTTCCTGATGTCGAAGGACGGGAGAGGAGGTGACCGTTGGTTCCCGGCACAGTACCCTGAGTGGCATCTTCACTGGCAGGAGCGTGCTGATCACATTCTACAGTTTGACATCGTGCCCGACCCCGGACCGTCACATGAGTTCTTGACATGGTGGTATCAGCACGGAAAGAGGTTTTTGTCACCGGAGATGTTATTGGGGGATCCGAGAGGTGTTCCTATTCCAGATGAGGCGACGCAGAGGGGTGCAGGCCGACTTCCAGACATGGACCGGGTCGAGGATGTTCCTGACAGACGTCGTATTGAGCGGAGAGCACGAGTTGGGACACGTCGTAGTCAGCGTGAGTGGAACTGGGTGGATCGGGCTATGGATGCCGGAGACGACCCAGTTAGGGGTGAGGGGAGAGTTCGTGCTCGTGGAGGCAGGAGGAGGGTGGGTGCTGGTAGACAGGGTGCCCAGATGCCTGGGGGAGGTGATGTTGCGGGGGTTGATAGATTCTATCAGGGCGGGCTTGATGGTGGGTCCCATGGATCTGGTATGGGAGATCCCACGAGTCACACTGATGCTGGGCTTGGTGGTGGAGGTCTTGGAGATTATTTCGTAGGTATTCCCGGTGATGATCATACCCTTCAGGATAGTACTCCATGAGTCCATGGGTGAGTCCTGGCTCGATGTTTGGAGACTTACTTGCTAGTGATGGCATTGTGGCCGAGTTCGGTGGACCACATTTCCTTGATGATATCCGGACCATCATGCAGGAGGATGAGGCTGCAGCCGGACGGGTTCAGACGACAGGGACACAGGCACCCCTGGATGTAGATCTGAATGAGCCTGCCACGGTAGCTCCTGCGCATCCTTTTGCCATGGGTGGGACCCCAGCATCGGCGCAGAGTATTGGATCACACTCAGTTGCTGGCCCGTCGTCATCCAGACCCATGCATGTTGCGCCTATGACCCCGAGACAGCCAGTTCCGGATGACAGCGACGAGTCGATTGAAGATGAGGAGTCACTCATACGTAGGGGTTACCGGATACGGGTGCCACGCCGTTGCGGCACTGGATCGCACCTATTTAGATGATTCATGGATAGTGGTGTATGTCATGTTGTTATATTTATATTGTGTACCTTGTTGGTTGGTTATCATTGTTATGGTATGTACTTTGTTATTATGTTATTTGATATTATGTTATGTACTTTGATGTTTTGTTATGTCATTTACTTTGATGTATTCTACTTTTATGTTATGATTTATTGTTTGATGTTATGTTATTCGTTATCAGGCATCCCATGATATAATGTTGTTTGTTATAGATATAAATTTCAATCATTTAAAAGACATTCAACAGAAATATTTGGTACAAATAACAAGTTTCATTACACATAGGAAACAACCACATTTCCAGACAAGTGCTAATACATTAACAATTAAAAACAACTAGAAGACAAGTGCTAATACATTAACAAACAAACACAGACATAGCAAATCTCCTACTGATTTCTAGCAGTCCCGCTGGGGCCTGAGGCTTGTGGACAACTACGCCTGGTGTGACCTGGCTGCCTGCAGAGGCCACATCTCTTTGGCCGGTTCGGATTTGCTTCATCCATGTTGGTGCGAATTCTTGTGGATCGAGGACGACCCTCCCTCGCACGCCTCATACTCGGATCCGGTATAACGGTAGGCCCGGCATAAGGTGGCCAGAAACCCTCTGGAATCGGAGGGGTAAATCCCAGCTGATAGACACCGAATACGGAACTAAGGCGATATACCTCGTGGACGTAAGACTGCCATGTAAGCCGTGAATAAGCACAGCATGCCAGTGCGTGCGAACAGGGAAAATGAAGTGCTTGGAAGTATCCACAATCACAAGTCTTAGACCCTAATGAGACCCTGTACGTACCAAGAGAGAATGAACCTGTCGGAGTCGTCTCAGCAACGGTGTACTCCGAGTTATCCCTGTCGTAAACAGTCACTGTGAAGTGCCTGGCTGTCCTCAGGTTGGCCTCGATACACTTTACTAGGTATTGACTGAATTGTTGTCAAGTACCCATCTGAGCCTCGGCCTCCCTACCCTTACGGACAAATAGCTCAGCTAGCCTTCCGTATGTGGCCTTCACCAGCGAGCAAACAGGGAGGTTTCTAACCCCCTTCAGGATTGAGTTGACACATTCCGAAATATTGGTCATCATGTGGCCGAATCTCCGACCCTCATCACAGTACTGTGTCCACAACGAATACTCGATTCGGTTCGCCCAGTCACACATTGCCGGATTCTCAGAGCGCAGAATGTCAAACCAGTAGTCAAACTCAACCTCGGTCTTGGCATATGCGGCGTTAACAAGAAGCCTCCGGGCATCTTTTCCCTTGAACGTCAAGGCAAAATTCGCTGCAACGTGTCGAATGCAGAACGCCCGATACGCAGCAGGGGGTAGCCATCCCCCTTCCGGAGCTTCGAGGGCTGCCTTGATGCCGTTATGCCTATCTGAAATAACTAACAGACCCGGCTGGGGTGTCACGTGCTCACGGAGGTGGGAAAGAAAGAAAGACCATGACTCAGCATTCTCACCCTCAACTAGTGCAAATGCCACGGGGAGGATGTTCGAGTTTCCGTCCTGTGCAATGGCGACTAGAAGTGTTCCCCCATACTTCCCATATAGATGGGTGCCATCAATACTCACCAAAGGCTTGCAATGACGGAATGCCTGGATACAAGGGGGGAAAGTCCAGAACAGCCTATGAAAACAAACCTGAGACTCGTCGACCTGTCCCCCAACTCGAACAGGGCAAGTCCTGAGGACGGCTACAGTGCCAGGCATCGTCAGCTGAACTCCTAGAACCCACCTAGGGAGCTCATTGTACGACTCGTCCCAGTCCCCATATATGACGGCAACGGCCTTCTGCTTCGCCATCCATACCCTCCTGTACGTAGGCCTGAACCCAAAGTGTGCGGCCGTGGTATTTTGAAGCACCTTGATGTTCACAGCTGCATCAGCCCTAACCATCGGCATAATGAAGGTGGATATGACATGGTAGTCCAGATTCCTATGATCGCTGGAGATGGAGCTGGCAAGACATGTATGCGGTCGCTTCACTTCCCAGATACCCTTCCGCTGTCGGAGACTCAACCGAATTAGCCATGTGCACCCATTCCCAAACTCAGAACACTTTCCCACATACCTGCGGTAGTCAGACTCAACGACCTTGTACTGGACCCCTCGGCGGATACTGTACGTCTTCACACTCAACAGCGCCTCATCTTTATCCTGAAATTGTTGGCCAACTTGGAACTCGTTCATACCGGCAGACCCCTCGATCTCTCTAGCGCCAAATCCTGAGGGCTGCAGAGCATTTTCGTCCTGCCGCATGGCATCCAGGTCCAATGAGGAAAAATGGGGTGGATACTGCTGTGTGCCAGAACTAGATCCACCTGTAGCCCTTGTCGGAACAGTTGTTCCAACATCATCGCCGCTTTCATCAGCGATCATATCCGGCTCAACGTCATCGTCATCTGGATCATCAAACAAACCATCACCAACACCAGCCGGTGTGGGACAATGTACCTCGGTGGGAATATGTTCCCCATACCGAACCTCGTCTCCAACATTGCCGCTCAGATCAACGGCAAACGAAGGGGACGCAACAGGCTGCATCGGTGGCTCATACACAGGAGCAGAGGATGAAGCAACAGCAGGTCTCGAGCTCAAGCCGGCAACCGCGGCTATAGTATTAGCATTCCGGTTCGAACCACCCGAGCTAGATACCACATCAACCAACTTTGCCAACAGCTCTGGTGTCCTTACCTCGGGAAACTGCCTACGAGAAAGAAACATAACCTGCAAGTCCTCGTCACTACCGATTGTGAAACAATCAAACTTCACGGTGTCATGGAGCACCGCTGTTGGAATGCGGTAGAAAAACTTCTTGACCCTTTTAACTCCTTCAAGACCAAGCTTCTCCAGCACAGAGCTAACAAGAGCATCGTACGTGGTTGTCGGCGTCACGATAATACATAGGGAATCCTTATCAGTGAACTTCACGCCGGACCGAGTTTTTCTCTTAATCGACCCTCTGTAATGTACCAGAACTAGGAAACTCTCCTCACTAGCCATCTCCCCTCTTTGTTGAGAGCATCATGAGTTCACAGCATATATATACAGCCCTGGCTCGCACTATATATATATAATTCGAATCTATATGTTTCGAATTATGTAGTATCACAACATAACCTAGTAATTCGAATTAACTAAATTCGAATTAGTTAAGTGTAATTCGAAACAAGTTGTTTCGAATTACTTAACAATGTCTCCTTCCTAATAATTCGAATTAAGTCAATTCGAATTACCTTAGTTTGATGCCTCAACGTAATTCGAATCATATCAATTCGAATTACATGCAATTATAATTCGAATCATATTGATTCGAATTATATAATAATTCGTCCTGGTTGATTCATGTATGGATTTTTGAATTGGCTGAATTGGATAATTTTGAGCTCTCCTTGGCTCATTTTGGTTTTTTACCCAATTATTTATATCAAGTGTAAATGAAATAAGTAAAATTTTAATGGATTAAATCTAATTTACAAATGAAATATTAAGAATTCAAAAAATAAAAAATAAAAAACATATTTCTTTTACCGTAACTAAATATGTGTATAATTAGACCATAAAACAATTAAAAAATTTGTGTTTGTAATATAGTTTATCTTGTTTGTATTATAAATAAGAGAAATAATATTTTTTAAATTATATATATTTTTAAATAAAATTTTATTGTTTTTTAGTATTATAAAATAGAAAACATTTAATTAATTTATTTAAAAAATTAAATACTTTTTTAATAAATAAAACGTGTAATTAATTTATTTAATAAAAATCTTTTAACTTGGTACTTAATTTATTTTATCAATGTCACTATATTTAAATCTGACTCTATTTAAGAATCTGTGGACATGAAACAATTTAAACCTGACTTTAAACCTGACTTAACTGATCCAATACTTTACTATCCTGCAAACAGAAAATGTGTCCCTAACCCAACTGATCCAATATGAAAACGTGTCGCCCCGTAACTATGCCAACAATTTCATCACATAAAGAATAAAAATGACATCATCATCAGGCAATTTTAACATGCAAGCTATAGTTAACTAAGTTCCACTCTAGTTCCCAACTTTCATGAAAATGCAAAAAAAGTAGTGCCCATTATTAGATTTTGGTTTCTGGGACTTCGTAGGTCTATTTTTAAGCAATTATATTAAAATCGACTATTAAAATTAATAATTAATATAAAATATATATTAAAATAAAAAATATATAATTTTTTTAAGTTAAAATTGAAATTCAAATTTAAAATCTTTAGATAAAAATAAAAAAATATGCTATTTAAACTATAATTTATTAATAAATACAAAACACACATTAAAAATTAATTAAATTACACAAATATCTATACAAAAAAATATATAATATTAATTATAGTAACTGATTTTAACGTATAAATAATATTTTTAATTTTTTAGATTCCAAATTTTTAAACAAAATTCACTCTAAGGAATAGTGAGTGGCTTAGATAACACAAGTACACATTTTTTTTAAAAGAATGAGCATTTTCAATTTATTAAATTAGACGAAATAAACAAAATTAAAATATTCCATTTTTCATTCGTGCTAGTATTTGATAACCAACTCTTGTAACTTCTTTTTTCTCATTACCATCGGCATACATTAATATCAGATTCTTTAATTCAGACAAAGAATATACTCTTCGAGTACGTAGTAGAATAGATTTTCATACTCAAATACAATCTCAGTGACATTGTTTCTCATGTGACAGTTGGAATATGTAACACCCTACTATACAGAGTTTTATGCCTAGGTCGTAAATGAAAAGTGGTGAGACACTACGACCTCTAAAAATAAAAATACATACATATATATATATATATATATATATATAAAGCAAAAATAATATATTTAGGAGCCTTGAAAAAAAAATGAACAAAGCAAGACCAAAAACGCGTCATATTCGAAGGCGTTAAGATAGAAAGCTTATACAGAAAATCGAAGATATATATATATATATATATATATATATATATATATATATATATATATATATATATATATATATATATATATGAGGACTTGTTGCCATTTCTTTAAATAAGTTCAAGAGTGAAGTAATATGAAAATCTCTTTCATTTCGTATCAATTTTCGAGGACGAAAATTTTTATAAGGTGGGTAGGATGTAAGACCCAAAACTTTTGAAAAGTCCTATTTTGAACTAATCTCAAATTATATATATTTATTTATAGTTTTAATTTCAAAAATTATTTTTATTGAAAAAATAATTAAAGACAATTAATTGGATTTGAAATAAATTAAGGTTTTTATCTAAACTCGATTCCTAAGGATTATTTTCCTATTTATGAATTAAAGTTCTAGAAATTTGAAAATAATGGGGTTTGGGTATTTAAATTATAATTTCGTCTAATTTTATAATTATTGAATTATTTTCTATATTTAAATTATAAAATTAGTGGTTATGAAATAATAAGAATTTTATAAGATTTGATTTTAGATAATTTAATTTATATCATTTAATACTTTAAGTTAAAGATAAAGAGAAATTAATTATATTATCATGAATTTTCAATTAGAGCAATTTATTGAAAATTAATTAGTATTTTTATACTACAAATAATATTTTAAAGTAACTTTAGAGATTAAATTAGTTTTTCAATATTAATATCTTATGATCTAATTTTATTAAAATTACCAAATTATCCTTATACCTAAGTTTTACCAAAATCCTAAATCCCCAAAATATCACCCTAACCCTAATTTTCCCAAAAATCTAGCCGCCTTATCTCCTTAGCCACCGAATCCCCTTTTCTTCCCTAAACCCAGCAGCAAATTCAGAGAAAGAAAGAAAGGGGAAGCAGGGGGAAGGGAGAACGGAAAAGAAGGGAAGGGGGAGAGGGATGAGCCAGCACCGGTTGACCTTCCCGTCGCTGCCGAGTTCCCCACCGCCACGTCGCCGACGAAGAGGAGACAGCGAACCGTGCCGTCCGTGAAGCCTGGCTCGCCATCATCCGTGCTCGTTGCCACTGAGGGTTCACCACTGGTGAGGAGAAGACGCCGTCGCGTAGGTTGCTGGTGTCGCATCTTCCAGTTGTCTCTGCCGCCGTGGAGAAGCCGTCGCTGTTGCTGTAGTTGTCCACGCCGTTGTCATCGCCGAAGGGAGCTAGCATCGCCGCTGTCCATGGAAGAAGCAGAGGAGACAGATCCGCGAGGAAGGGAGGCCCGTGACCTGTCCATCCGCCGTTCCCCGTCGCTGCTCGTGTCGCCGGCGCCGTCCTCGTTCGAACCGTCGCTAGATCCGCCGCTGCTGAAACTTCTGGCCGTGCCTTTGCGTCACCGGAGCTCCACGCCACTGCTGCCGCTGCCGAAAACCATCTCTGAAGCCTGTTTGCTTGGTAAACTCTAAACATTGCTTCAGCTTCTTTGTCTATTAAGTCGATTTTTACCGTTAGAGTGGTTGCTGAGGTTGTCTGTGTCAGGATGTTCGGTCACCGCGAGTTTCTCTGCCGCCGTCCAAGCTGCCACCAGAAGGATCCACCACAGCCTCCTCTGTTCTTGTCTTCGAATTAGAACTACCCTTTTCCAATCTCAATCTCAATTCTGCTATTTCTTAATATGTAACTCCTCTATCCTTGCTTTGCTGCCATTTTATTCCTCTGCTATGATCTTTTAATTATGACCTGCGTATGTCTCTGTTTTAATTCTGCTAAGGTATGTTTGAAAAATTAAAATGGGTGCTGCTGCCACCGTTTCGGTCACATTGGAATCACTGCTGCTGCCATAAAACAGAAAGGGAAGGGAGTTATTATGTTTAACCTGTGTGAATTCAGCTAGTTGAGGTAGGGGTTTTTCTTAAATCTATTTTACATTACAGGGTTGTTATAAATCGATATTAACGCGTAAAACACATTTTTGTGATTTCGTGAGTCTTATGAATTGAATTGAGTTGTTTTGGTTGAATGAGATCATTAGTTTGATTTGATATTAAACCCGATTTGATATTGAAATTTGATTTTAAAATAAACTTGGAAAAGACTTGATATTTGAAAATGGGTTATTTATTGAGAATGATTTGCTATTTTGGAAATGATTCGAAAAGTGTTTGAGGGAATGGTTTGGTTTGAAACTGTTTGAGAAGACCGAGAATTCTTAACTATTGATTGATGCTGTTGGTTGAAGTCGGTTTAAATTGTGATTTATAGGATTTGTTGATTGAATTCTGAATTTTGTAATTTCTTTGGGTTGAGTGCTGTTGTTGTGATAATGGTTGTTGGAAGTGATTTGACTGATTAACAGGTGTTTGGTTTGGTTTGGTTGGGACCCGAACAGGGTGGTAGAATCCGAGTTTTAGAGGAGATGCTGCCGAAATTTTATAAAACTGGAAGTTTTGTTTGAAGTAATTGTTTAAAAATATTTAGTTCTTAAACGTTATTTGTTTCAGATTGATTTATTTAAAAAAGAAAGAATTATGTTTTGAATTGAGATTGTTGATTAACGGAAAGAAGGATGATGTGGATTGATTTGAAATATGATTTTTGAATGAATTTGGAAATGGGATATGGATTGACGAATGATGATGATATTGAGAATGGCTTAGATATTGATGAATGATGAATGAATTATTTATGTGGCTTATGAATTTGAAATATCTGATATACGAGGTTTCCTGGATTAAGTGTCGTGGCTTGCCACCACGTGTACCAGGTTGAAAACTTGATACTCTGTTGACCCTACGACGTAAGTGTGACCGAGCACTATATAAATTCCCGGGAATGTTACCCCATTGAGCAATATTGATTATTTGAGAAAAAACTATGCATAGACTCTTGGGGATGCACGTCAGGGGACAGTCTAAGGACAATTCAGACTTGTCGGGTTGGCTGGATAACCGACAGATGAGTCTCATCAGCCATAGGACAGGCATGCATCATATGCATTTGTATGCTTTGCTTGGGTTTGAACTTGTTTTGGTTTGCCTAATTGCTAAACTATTCTTAACTGCTACTTGAACTATTTGCTGTAACTGCTACCTACTTGTGCTTTCCTTGTCTGTCTTGCCTGTGTTTGTCCTGGCGTGCTACATTTGAGAATAAACTTTGGTGCTGAATTAATGATTGTGTTGTTTGATTGCGTGATTGGTTTCTGATTGAAATTTTTTTCTTATAAGAAAGGAAATGTTTCAGATTTTTTATAGATTAAACGTTTCTTTGAAAAGGTTTTGAACGATTACCTACTGGTTTTTAAAAGATTCATAAGGCAATGATAATCACTGAGCTTGAAAACAGTTTTCTTATTAAATATCTTCTTATAACAACTTTGAAACTGCGTGGTGAGACCGTGTGGTTAGGTTCTCACCCCCTACAGCTTTACCTTTTCAAGAACCGGATGAAGAAGCATTAAGAAGAGTTATACTGCGTTTGGTTTATAAGATGTTGTATTAATTAGATATTTTCTCCCCTCGTCCTTGTTATTACAAGTTTGTAAGAGGGATAGGAATTGTATGTTTTATATGTATATTATATTATGAATTATTATGTAAGGAGTCTTGTATATGAATCTATGCCTGTTTGTATTTTCTTAAGATAAAGTGTTTATTTTCGGTTTTCTAAGAAATCAGCGATACAGTGTCGAGTCACAAGCTCCTATTTTAGTATTTAGTATATAAAGTAGTCATAATACTTCTTTCTAACAGAGTGGCACAGCCGGAAGCGTGGCTTCTGATAATGAAGGTGTTACAAATTGTGATGAATGGCAACATCCACATCACTAATAAATGGTCAAAGTAAATGCCATGATACTTGAAGAAGAAAACTGTTCCCAACTCAATTGACTATATAATAATTAGATCAATCAATTTTATTTTTATTTTCTTTATTCATTTTTTCAATTTTATATCCTAAACAAAATTCAGTTCTATATTATTTTATAGCCGTCAACGGATTCCATAAATATTACTGTTACGGTGGGTAACCGGAGATTGATGGACTGGATGGAATTGGATGGCCCAATCGTCCGCGGATGGTGGCTTCTGAGCTAGCTAGTCTGCACGTTGGAGCCTCCTTCCGACTTGTACTCGTGAATGAATGGGGGGTGGTACCTGCAAAGACACTCCGATGCCTAAGTTAGCAAGGGTGTGAGCAGGTCTAGAGAGTATTGGGCTTAGAGATACCTGAGGGGTGTCAGTGTATTTATAGTGGTGAGCCAATAACCACCGTTGGAGTAGTGCCATATTTTTAGGGTGTTAACCGTCCCATTATCTTAGGGAGGTTAAGATATGGCTCGATTAAAGTAGTTAGAGAGATTTTAGGGGCAGTTACTCATTTGAATGAGTGCTTATCTGCCAACTATTCTCCGTCCCGACTTCTTGGGAGTAAGTCGGGTTTGACACCGACCTCTAAGTGTGAAGGTTGGTGTTTAGTAAGGCTCAATCTTCTGGACTAGGCCTTTTATTTGGACCTGGGCCTTTATTATTGGGGCAGGGTAGGAACAGTGCCCCTACTCGAGCCCAAGATCATTATAGGACTTGGTTTCGAGTATTTTACTCGGGATTGTGGTCGACTTGTTGGAGGACCGACGTGATTTTCTGAAACCGACGTGACTTTCCGTGTCTCTTCGGTTCTGACGGTTACGTCTAATCAAGTGTCGTGTCCGTTAGGGATGTGCGTAGACTTTGGTAACGGTGCATTCTCATTAATGACTGCCCCGCTTTTACCATTATGCCCCTTAGTATGTTTATAAATACTTTCCCTCTCTTTCCTTTTTTCGTTTCTGCAATTTTTCAAATTTCTTCTTGCTTTGTTCGTGCTTCATTCTTGCATTCGGAGACCTCTGCTTCTTTCAACCTTCGGTTTCGGATAAAGGTTAGCATTTTATTTTTGTGACATGCTTTGTGATTGCATGCTTTTATTTTCTTTGGAGAGGGAGAAATGACGTTGTAGGCTTTCGTATCCCCTTAGGGACTCTCGTTTTTTATTCTTTTTCCTTTTTCCTTTGTAGGTTTTCGTCGTGTTTTTAGAAAATGTCTTCTGTAGAGGCTCTTTCTCAATGGGTTGATGTCACAGTCCTAGGGGAGGAACCTTTGGTTGATGCGGAGTTTATTACTTATCTTCGTACTCACCACAGGATTTGTGTTTCTGAGGATGACGAGCCGAAGTATGAGTTGGTAGTCCCGGGTCCAGAAGACCGGGTTTGCTTTGGGAGGGCCAATGAGGCGTCTTTTCATTTCTTCTTTATGTATGAATGTATGATCACCCGTCTGGGTGTCTTTCTTCCTTTTTCGGATTTTGAAATGTCTGTTTTGCACCACTGTCGAGTTGCCCCTACCCAACTTCACCCCAACTCTTGGGGTTTTCTGAAAATTTATCAATTTATTAGTCAAGCTTTGGACTTCCCGACTTCTTTGAGGATTTTCTTTTTTCTTTTCCATATGACTAAGCCCTTTAGTGGGCTAAACAACAAACAGCAATGGGTGTCCTTCCGAGCCATACAAGGTCGGAGGATTTTCACCCTTTTTGACGAATCCTTCCATGACTTCAAAAATTATTTTTTCAAAGTGCAAGCTGTAGAGGGTCACCACCCCTTTTTTCTGGATGATAACTCTTCTCCTCGCTTTCCCTTATATTGGCTGGAGGCCTTCCCTTGTGAGAAATATGGTCTGGATGACCTGGATGAAGTAGAGGCTGCCATTGTGGGGTTCCTCCGAGAAGTGTAGGGGAGGGCCCCATATTTGGATACTAAGAAGTTTCTCCAAGGGTCTCCGACCTTTGTCCAGGCGCAGCTAGGTAGCTTTTTCTTGTTTTAAATTTCTGACTTATCAACTGATCATTCCGACTTGTTTGATTCTTTAGCTATTGTTTTTCTCTTTCAGAAATGGCTAAGACAAATGCTCAAGAATCTTTCCAGAGAGTCCAGGAGGCCAAGGCCAAGTCTCGCACTCAGGCCGGTGGTGCCAGGGTTATCTCTCCTCCTCCTCCTCCTCGGAACGTTGGGACTCTTTCCAAGCCTATCGTAATTTCTTCTTCAGCTCCCCCTCAGTCGCTCCCCGTCGTCCGGCCTTCCCCTGATCCAAAGAAGCGCAAGACTTTAGAGTCTGGTGCTTCTGGTGAGGTTAAGGCAGATGCTATTGAGTTTGTCCGAAAGAATATCTATTCCCATGTTCGTATAGGCATGGATGATATGTCTGTTCGGGGCCACCTTACCACTATGGTCGAGGAGAGTCTCAAGGCGGCGGGGGTTTGTGGCAAGCTCTTGGATATCTTTGAGAAGGCTCCCCTCAGCTCTTTAGGGACGACCTCGAAGGTCGAGGAGCTAGAGGGAAGGCTTCGCTCATATCAGGAGCATGAGGGAGAGTTGAAGAAGGAGATTGCCAAGCTGAGGGAGGAGAGAGATACCTTCCGGAAGAAAGGGAAGGCTTTGCAGGCCCAGTACAACATGGAGATGGAGTTGAGGAAGACGGCGCAGGCCAGCTATCAAAGCTTATTCAAGGATCTTGTGTCTGTGAAGAATGATCTGCTAAATTCTCGGAAGGCATATGATGAGTTGGAGGACTCAATTGCTGATGGCGCCGAGGAGTCTTGGAGGATTTTCTTGGAGCAAGTCAGGGTGATTGCTCCCGACTTGGATCTTTCTCCTTTACATCCTGACAAAGTTGTTATTGATGGTGCCATCGTGGATCCTCCTACCCCTGTAATTGTTTCCGAGTCAGAATTGAAGACTCGGGGGCAGAGGATTATTGAGTCCCCTCCTCATTCCAAAGACGCTCCGAGTTCTTCAGCAGTTCCTCCTATCTCTTCATCTCCCATGGATACCTCTGGTGGCGCTCCTCCTGATTCCGGCGGTGGTGATCCTTCTAAAAAATGATTTGTGGCTATTTGGGGTCCGGCCTGTGGGCCCCCGTTTTTTAAACTCTTTATTTATTTCTGGTTGGTGGCGTTTGAACAATTTTCTTTGGCCTTTTAAGGCCGTAAACAAAATATTTTATGAGTACCCTTTTTAATAAGGGTTTTAACAAAATAAATACCCTTTTTTGGATAAGGGTTTAAGTTACCTTATGCTTGTATGCTTTTTTGATTTTCTGAATTTCCCTTGATCTTTTCTTGAAAACCTTTCTTTTTGGCTTGTTTGTTTTTCTGAGCTTCTTGTTTAAGGACTTTTAGGACAGCCTTTAAACTTCTTCCTAGGTTTTCCAATCTCTTTTCGTTATCCCCTATACTCAACTTTGTTTTAGCGAGTTCTTATGACTTAGGTTATTTTTGCGATGCGTTTTTCTTCTACTCGGTCCTTCACTCCGATTTATGGGTCGAAGTATTTTCGAGCTTTTTTACTCGGGCTCTCGTTTCGACTTATGAGTCGGATTGTTCCCGAGTTTTTACGATCAACTCATATAACCTCTTTACACCGACTTGTACCTCGTCGTTTTATCCTGACGACCATCTAGGTCGGTTCATGGGATTTTCACGTTTTGTCGAGCTTAAGTCGGCGCGTTTCGTAGAAAGACAAAAAATAAGAAATGAAAAGGATTTTATAAGAGATATCGTAGATGAAAAAGATCTTTATTAATCGGGGAGGTACCTTTTTGCTACTAAGGGTTTTGATAGTCTATTTCCCTTAGCCTCTACTATGATGCCTCGTTAAAAACCCTTCTCCAGAAAAAAACCCTTTTGGGAAAAAATCATGAAGTTGGGAAAAGAGTACATCAGGGAGTAGAGTTCGCTTTTAGCTATAGTACCTTTTCATGTTACAAGCATGCCACGACCTCGGGAGCTCAGTGCCGTTCAGGTTGATTATTTTATAATAACCTTTTCCTAAAACTTCATTGACTTTGTATGGTCCCTTCCAATTTGCGGCGAGCTTTCCTTCTCCTGATTTGTTGACTCCAATGTCGTTTCTGATTAAGACCAAATCATCTGGAGCAAATGTTCTTCGAATGACTTTTTTGTTGTACCTTGTAGTCATCCTTTGCTTCAATGCTGCTTCTCTTATCTGGGCATCTTCTCGGACTTCGGGGAGCAGGTCGAGCTCCTCTTTGTGCCCCTGTATGTTTCCGATCTCGTCGTGGAGAATTACCCTTGGGCTTTGCTCATTGATTTCTATTGGTATCATTGCCTCCACACCATAGACTAGTCGGAAGGGTGTTTCTCCAGTGGCGGATTGGGGTGTTGTCCTGTAAGCCCATAGCACTTGAGGGAGCTCTTCAGCCCAAGCTCCTTTTGCTTCTTGTAGTCTCTTCTTTAGTCCTGCCAGTATGACTTTGTTGGCTGCCTCGGCTTGCCCATTGGATTGTGGGTGCTCCACCGAGGTAAACTGATGTTTGATTTTCATACTGGCTACTAAGCTTCTGAAGGTAGCATCGGTGAATTGGGTTCCATTATCCGTAGTGATGGAATAAGGTATCCCATATCTTGTGATGATATTTTTGTAGAGGAACCTCCGACTTCTTTGAGTGGTGATGGTGGCCAATGGTTCTGCTTCTATCCACTTTGTAAAATAATCTATTCCCACGATCAGGTATTTGACTTGTCCAGGCGCTTGGGGAAAAGGACCTAACAAATCCATTCCCCATTTTGCAAAAGGCCATGGAGAAGTGATACTGATAAGCTCTTCTGGTGGAGCCACGTGGAAATTTGCATGCATTTGACATGGTTGACATTTTTTCACAAATTCTGTGGCATCTTTCTACAAGGTCGGCCAATAGAATCCAGCTCGGATTACTTTTCTGGCTAGTGACCTTGCTCCGAGATGGTTTCCGCAGATTCCACTATGTACTTCCTCCAATACCTCGGTGGTTCTTGAGGTCGGTACACACTTTAACAATGGTGTTGATATCCCCCTTCTGTAGAGGATATTTCTCACCAAGGTGTAGTGTTGTGCTTCCCTTCAGATCTTTTTAGCTTCTTTCTCCTCGTTAGGGAGGATGTCGAATTTCATATATTCAACTAAGGGGTTCATCCATCCGAGGTTTAAACCGACTACCTCAAGTACTTCTTGTTTATCTTTTATTACTGAGGGTTCCTGGAGGGTTTCTTGGATCAGGCTTCTATTGTTCCCTCCTGGTTTGGTACTTGCTAACTTAGATAGGGCGTCTGCTCTGCTGTTTAGATCCCGAGTTATGTGTTTGACCTCGGTTTCTGCAAAGCACCCAAGATATTCCAAAGTTTTTTCCAAGTACCTCTTCATATTTGGGTCCTTTGCCTGATACTCTCCACTTATTTGGGAGGTCACCACTTGCGAGTCGCTGTATATCATCACCTTTGTAGCACCGACTTCTTCTGCTAGTTTTAGCCCAGCAATCAAGGCTTCATATTCTGCCTGATTATTTGAGGCTGGAAATTCAAATTTTAGAGAAACCTCTATCTGGGTTCCTCTTTCATCTACCAATATTATGCTTGCGCCGCTTCCCGTTTTGTTGGAGGATCCATCTACATAGAGTTCCCATGTAGTTGGTTTTTCCTCTTGATCCCCTGCGTATTCTGCAACGAAGTCGGCGAGGCATTGAGCTTTGATTGCTGTCCGAGTTTCATATCTTAAGTCGAACTCGGAAAGCTCTATTGCCCATTGGACCATTCTCCCTGCAACATCCGTCTTTTGGAGGATTTGCTTCATGGGTTGGTTCGTACGGACTCTTATTGTATGGGCCTGAAAGTAGGGTCGTAGCCTTCGTGAGGCTATTACTAAGGAGTAGGCAAACTTTTCTAGTTTGTGGTACCTTAGTTCAGGGCCTTGTAGAACTTTACTGCCGAAGTAGACTGGATGTTGTCCGACCTTGTCTTCTTTTATCAGGGCTGATGAGACAGCCTTGTTTGCTACGGATAAGTACAGGACGAGGTCTTTCCCAGGTACTGGTCGGGTTAGAATAGGAGGTTGGCTTAAAAACTTTTTGAACTCCTGGATTGCCTCCTCACATTCAGGAGTCCATTCGAACTGGCATCCCTTTCTTAATAAGGAGAATAGTGGCAGGGATTTCAATGCCGAGCCTGCCAAAAATCTGGAGAGAGCTGCAAGTCGGCCGTTTAGCTGCTGGACTTCTCTCAAACAAGTCGGACTTTTCATTTCTAGGATGGCTCTACACTTGTCGGGGTTAGCTTCGATCCCTCTTTGTGTTAGCATAAACCCTAGAAATTTCTCTGCTTCCACCGCGAAGGCACACTTTGCGGGGTTTAGTCTCATCCCGTGCAGCCTTATGGTGTCAAAGACTTGAGAGAGGTTTGACAAGAGGTCGACTTCCTTCTTGGTCTTTACCAGCATGTCATCGACGTATACTTCCATTAGACTCCCCAGATGAGGGGAAAACACTTTATTCATCAACCTTTGATATGTGGCCCCTGCATTCTTTAATCCAAATGGCATGACCACGTAGCAGAAATTAGCTCTGGGTGTGATGAATGATGTTTTCTCCTGGTCGGGCTCGTACATCGGAATTTGATTATATCCCGAGTAGGCATCCATGAACGATAAGTATTGATACCCCGAGCTGGAATCCACTAGGGTATCAATATTTGGTAGGGGATAAGGGTCCTTGGGACATGCCTTATTTAAGTCGGTGTAGTCGACACACATTCTCCATTTGCCATTCTGTTTTTTGACTAGCATTGTATTGGCTAGCCATGTTGGGTACTTGGCTTCTCTGATGAAGCCAGCTTCCAGGAGTGCCTGTACTTGTTCTTCTACTATTAGGGTTCGTTCTGGGCTGAGCTTCCGTCTTCTTTGTTGTACAGGTCGGGATCCTGGATAAACCGAGAGCTTGTGGGACATGAGCTCGGGGTCAATCCCAGGCATGTCAGAGGCCTTCCAGGCGAAGAGGTCAGAATTATCTCTTAGGAGCCTATTCAACCCTTGTTTTAGAGTTTCCCCTAGGTTGGCTCCTATATGAGTGTTCTTCCCTTCCTCTTTACCAACCTGTATCTCCTCGGTTTTTCTTCCTGGTTGTGGTCGCAGCTCTTCTCTGACCTTTGTGCCACCGAGCTCTATTGTGTTAACTTCTCTACCCTTTCCTCTCAGATTTAGGCTTTCATTGTAGCATTTTCTCGCCAATTTTTGGTCTCCCCTTACCGTTGCTATTCCCGCTGAGGTCGGGAATTTCATGCAGAGGTGGGGAGTGGATACCACTGCTCCGAGTCGATTGAGGGTAGCTCTGCCGATTAAAGCATTATATGCTGACCCCACATTGATGACTATGAAGTCTATACTCAGAGTCTTTGATTTTTTCCCTTTTCCAAAAGTAGTGTGAAGGGGCAAAAATCCTAGTGGTTTTATTGGCGTGTCCCCTAATCCATATAGGGTGTCGGGGTAGGCTCTTAATTCTTTCTCATCTAACCCTAGCTTGTCGAAAGCGGGCTTAAAAAGGATGTCTGCCGAGCTTCCTTGGTCCACCAGGGTTCTGTGGAGATGGGCATTTGCTAGGATCATGGTTATCACTACTGGATCATCATGTCCAGGGATTATTCCTCGCCCATCCTCTTTTGTGAATGAAATGGTAGGGAGGTCGGACGACTCTTCCCCGACCTGATAGACTCTTTTGAGATGTCTTTTGCGAGAGGATTTGGTGAGTCCTCCTCCCGCGAACCCTCCTGAGATCATGTGGATATGTCTCTCTAGTGTCTGCGGTGGTGGGTCTCTTCTATCCATGTCGTCTCGCTTTCTCTTTCCGTGACCGTCCGACCTTTCTATGAGATATCTATCAAGCCGACCTTCTCTAGCCAGCTTTTCTATCACATTTTTAAGGTCGTAGCAGTCGTTTGTGGAGTGACCATATATCTTATGGTACTCGCAGTAATCGTTGCGGCTTCCCCTTTTTTTATTTTTAATGGGTCTAGGGGGTGGCAATCTCTCAGTGTTACAAATCTCTCTGTATACGTCCACTATAGAGACTTTCAGAGGAGTATAAGAGTGATATTTTCTTGGCCTTTCGAGACCGAGTTCTTCCTTTTTCTTGGTTTCCCTTTCCCTCCCTTTTGTTGAGGGAGGGGGCCCAGGTCGCCAACTCAGGTCTCTTAGTTTGGCATTTTCCTCCATATTGATGTACTTTTCAGCCCTTTCCTGTACATCACTTAGAGAAACGGGATGTCTTTTAGATATGGACTGCGAGAAGGGACCTTCTCTGAGGCCATTGACTAATCCCATTATGACTGCCTCTGTGGACAGGTCTTGAATCTCCAAACATGCTTTGTTAAATCTTTCCATATAGGCTCGCAAAGATTCTCCGATCTCCTGTTTTATTCCTAGGAGGCTCGGTGCATGTTTCACTTTGTCTTTCTGGATTGAGAACCTCATCAAAAACTTCCTCGAGAGGTCTTCAAAGCTAGTAACCGACCTCGGGGGGAGGCTATCGAACCACTTCATCGCTGCTTTCGATAGAGTGGTCGGAAAAGCTTTGCATCGTGTAGCGTCGGAAGCGTCAGCTAGGTACATCCGACTTTTGAAGTTGCTCAGGTGATGCTTTGGATCCGTGGTCCCGTCATAGAGGTCCATGTCAGGGCTTTTGAAGTTTTTCGGAACTTTAGCCCTCATGATATCCTCGCTGAAGGGATCCTCCCCACCTAAGGGTGGTTCTTCTTATTCGTCGCGGGAGTTGCGACTTTTGAGGGAGGATTCCAACTGTAAGAGCTTTCTTTCTAACTCTTTTCGTCGTTCCATCTCCTCTTTTAGGCTCTTTTCAGTTTTCTTTTGCCGCTCTCGCTCCTGCTCTAACTGCTCTAGGCAGTTGTGGACTAATCCCATGAGTTCATTTACATGGGGTGGTCCTTCTTTTTCTGACTCGTGTCCTTCTGAGGAGTTTACCTTTGGGTTCTTTACTCCAGAAGTACCTTCCCTGTGTTGATTATCGATTTCCACATCGTTGTTGCCTGTGTCCAGATTCTCTTGTTCAGAATTTGTCTCCACATGGCCTTCTTCGTGGGATCTATCCGCCATCGATGGATAATCTCTCGGGTCCCCAGCAACGGCGCCAATGTTACGGTGGGTAACCGGAGATTGATGGACTGGATGGAATTGGATGGCCCAATCGTCCGCGGATGGTGGCTTCTGAGCTAGTCTGCACGTTGGAGCCTCCTTCCGACTTGTACTCGTGAATGAATGGGGGGTGGTACCTGCAAAGACACTCCGATGCCTAAGTTAGCAAGGGTGTGAGCAGGTCTAGAGAGTATTGGGCTTAGAGATACCTGAGGGGTGTCAATGTATTTATAGTGGTGAGCCAATAACCACCGTTGGAGTAGTGCCATATTTTTAGGGTGCTAACCGTCCCATTATCTTAGGGAGGTTAAGATATGGCTCGATTAAAGTAGTTAGAGAGATTTTAGGGGCAGTTACTCATTTGAATGAGTGCTTATCTGCCAACTATTCTCCGTCCCGACTTCTTGGGAGTAAGTCGGGTTTGACACCGACCTCTAAGTGTGAAGGTTGGTGTTTAGTAAGGCTCAATCCTCTGGACTATGCCTTTTATTTGGACCTGGGCCTTTATTATTGGGCCAGGGTAAGAACAATTACTAACAATCTCCCTTGTTCAAACAAATCTCATCTATCTATAGTTAAAACCAAAGCACAGCGTAGCATCCATGGTTTCAGCGGCAGATTCCATACAAAGGTAACAACTTTCACTTTTTTTTATACCCTTTTGTAAAAAACACAAATTTAGAAGGGCATATTGGATTTTTTTTCAGGTATGCAGTAGTTACAGGTTCAAACAAAGGGATAGGGTTGGAAACTGTTAAAGGGTTGGCATCAAATGGTGTGAAGGTTGTTCTGACAGCAAGAGATGAGAAAAGGGGATATGAAGCTGTTGAGAAATTGAGGAGAGAGTGTGGTTTCTCTAACGAACTTGTGATCTTTCACCAGCTTGATGTAACTGATTCTTCTAGCATTGCATCATTGGTGAAATTTGTGAAATTCCAATTTGGAAGACTTGATATCTTGGTAAGTTTCAAGATTTTTATGATTAATGCTTTGCGTATCAATTATCATGATCTTTTGCTTCATCTTTTTTGTATTTTTAATTTTTCTATTTACTCTCTTTTTCTTAAGTGCTTAAAGTTGGACGCTGAATATTCTGAAAGTTGCTTCATCTCTCTATTTGTTTTTTAAATGTTCTACCTTTTTTTTATTTTTTTAAGTGTTTAACTTTCCCAGATTAATGCTGAATATTCTGAACTTTTCTATTTTTGTCCCCCCTCTTTTTTATTTTCTTTTTCCTGAGTGACATTTATTATAAAATAACAATGCTTGGAATCTGGCTTATGTATATATGCAAGAATTTTCTTTTTATAAAAACTTGGTCTTAATCAAGCAAATTCTGTGTCTGATTCCAAGAGTAATTCCTCTTATGGCAGATTTTTTTTTTTTAATTTAGCTTATTGGAATGATTCTGTTAATTCTATTTGCTTATGAATAATGTTTGGTAAAGCCATATGTTAAAATATGGAAAACACACCGACTGAAGAGTACTATTTGCAGTGTTGCATTTTTTTTTTAATTGATGTGAAAGTCAATACTTTACATTAAATAACAAAATTATTGTCGTGTAGGTGAACAATGCAGGAATCAATGGTTTCAATTCAGATGATCTTATAGGATCAATAATTAAGTGGAAAGTGTTAGGAAATTATTTGATTTCCTAACTTATTTTTTGGACAATACATATATTAATTATAATCATAAATTATGCTATTTCAAATTAAATGACTTATATAATGATGATCTCATTTATTGTTATAAATACTCATTGAATAAGTCATTGTTACTTTTGATTTGGAATTAAATGAGAATAAAATCGGATATTATCTTTTGTTCCTTAGATAATTATCTTTTGGGTTTTAGATACTATTTTATTTGGGCTTTAGGGTTTAATGGGTGTCATGCTCAAATATAAATAGACCTTCAGAGTTTCGGTCTCCAATATACTAAAGTCGCCTTTGTTGCTCTTTTCCCATCAAAAGAGTTGCAGTTCAGCCACCTAGAAATACAGAAGAAGGCTTTGGTTGAGGAAGATCGAAAGAACCACAAGATCCAAATTCTTCCATTAGTTTCCGACTCTTATGAGTAAAGATATACTTTCATATTATAATATATTTTGGTGATTAAATATGGATCATCTAAATTATAGAAATTAATTTATTCTAACAAGTAGTATCAGAGCCATCTATAATTTAATGATCGAAAATATTCAGTTTTATTTCACTGAATCAATATATGAATTGATATATATTTTGTGTCCCTTACTTGATAATATTACGTATAAAGAAACATGTATGAGATGTGTGCGCCATATATTGGTACTGTTGCACAAACACATAGATTAATTTTCTTTTGTTAATGCTAGTACCATGATATTGCAATTCCTTATATACACGTGTGTTATCATGTATAATTATTTATATATATTATCATTGTTTAAGGTATATCTGTATATATATACTTTATATGAGACCTGATTGGCGTTTAATAAATAAATGTTTTATTTTAAAACATTAATAGAGTATTATTAAATTATAATGATTGATCTTAATTTTAATAGATCCAAAAAAAAATTTCGTTGGTACATGAATTCACTAATAATCATGTTTTTTTTTAAGATCTGAAAAGACACAATTAAAATTTAAATTCTTTTGCGATTTAAATATTTATTTTTATTGTTACATAAGAAAACTGGTAACAATTTGAATTATTATACCCATCTATTTTATAAAGATTTAGTTTTGGAATAAATTGATTGAACATTATGCTGCCAAAGTAGCTTCTTTTGTGAAAATTGATTTATTCGAAACATAAAGAATATGCTGTTATGTAATTCATGCGAATATTGGTCGGCTCAAAGGAAGATTTGTATTTGGCCGAATTACATACAAATATTGATAGTAAATTACTAATTAAGAATAAAGTAATGTTTATTATTTATGCAAATAATAATCGGCCCAAATGAAGTTTATTATTGGGCCAAATAATAAGCATTGCACACTTTTGTTTATTTTTTTTATTAATTATGCGGTCAATAATCGGCCCAAAGGAAGGTTATTGTTTGGCCAATTAATAGAAAATATATGTGGTAATAAATAGGTTGCGAAGTTTAAGTTTCCATGTGCGCATTCAGTCGGTCCAAAGAAAGGCTTAATGTGTGACAGGAATTTTGACAATATTTGATTACTGCAATGAGAGTATCACTTACAGTTAATTTTTCTATCCAAAGATTGAAAATTAATATTGTTCTAGATATCTCAATATGGACTTTTTTCCATTATTTAACTAATGTTTACTGCATATTCCTTTTGTTCTAATCCAGAAAATATGGCTTTAGCTACCAATCTTTCTGCACAAATTAGCAGTATTCCTATGCTGAATGGTTCAAACTTTAAAGTTTGGAAGGATACCGTGGAGATTGTCCTCGGTTGTATGGATTTAGATATAGCTCTTCGAGAAGAGAAACCCACTTCAACTCCGGAAAATCTCAATGAGGTTAAAATAGAGAAGTGGGAGAGATCCAATCGAATGAGCATTATGATCATGAAACACTCAATTCCTGAGGCGTTTCGGGGCTCAATTACTGAGGATAAAGATGCCAAACAGTTCCTAAAGGATGTTAAAAAATTCTTTACTAAGAATGAAAAGGCGGAGGTAAGTAGTCTTTTGAGCAAACTTGTCTCCATGAGGTATAAAGGTAAAGGGAACATAAGGGAGTACATTATGGAAATGTCTCATCTTGCTTCAAAATTGAAAGCACTAAAGTTAGAGTTGTCTGAAAATTTACTCGTGCATTTCATTTTGATTTCCCTTCCTGCACACTTTGGGCAATTCAAAGTGAGTTATAACACTTTGAAGGACACTTGGTCCTTAAATGAGCTTATATCTCACTGTGTGCAAGAAGAAGAGAGGCTACAGCAAGATAAGACTGAAAGTGCTCACATGACTTCATCTTCTCAGTATAAAAAAAAGCGTGATACTACTGCGGATGTGCCTTCTCAGCAGAAAAAGGCTAAGAAACAAGATCAAGTTTCAACTTGTTTCTTCTGTAAAAAGGTGGGACACATGAAGAAGGATTGTACCAAATATGCCACCTGACGTGTAAAGAAGGGTATAATTCTTACTTTCGTTTGTTTTGAGGCTAGTTTAAGTTATGCACCTGTTGATACTTGGTGGGTAGATTCTGTTACTACTACTCATGTAAGTGTTATTATGCAGGGTTACCTGTGGAGCCGACCGCCAAATGATGCTGAAAGATACATCTATGTGGCAGACGGCAATATAGTTGAAGTCGAAGCTATAGGAACCTTTAGGTTATGTTCCACGAGTGGATTTTACTTGGATTTATTAGAGACATTTTATGTACTGTCAATTAGACGAAATTTGTTTCTATTTCTCGTTTGGACAAATTAGGTTATTTTTGTTCGTTCGGAGACAATAAAGTCAGTCTCTTTTATAATTCGAATAATATATGCTCTGGTCTTTTGGTGGATAATCTATATAGGCTTAACTTAAATTCCTATAATAATGAAATACTGCAAATGGGTACAAAACGAAAATTAAATGAGAATTCAGCATCTTGGCACAAACGCCTAGGTCACATCTCTAAACAGAGAATTCAGAGGCTTGTGTCGGATGAAATTCTTGGACCCCTAAATTTGGCGGACTTTGAAGTCTGTATTGAGTGCATAAAGGGGAAAACAACAAACGAAAGGAAATTAGGTGCCGAGAGAGCTAAAGATGTCTTAGAACTAATACATACCGATATATGTGGCCCATTCCCTACTGTCTCTTGGAATGGACAACGGTGCTTTATTACGTTCATAGATGATTACTCTCATTATGGGTATCTATATTTAATTCATGAAAAGTCCCAAGCCTTGGATGTTTTAAAGTCTTTCAAAGCTAAAGTTGAACTTCAACTTGGAAAGAAAATTAAAGCTGTCAAATCTGATCGTGGTGGTGAATACTACGGAAGATATGACGGTTCAGGTGAGCAACGTCCTGGGCCTTTTGCTCTTTTCCTAGAGGAGTGTGGTATTGTTCCGCAATACACCATGCCAGGCAAATCTAGCATGAATGGTGTTGCAGAGCGAAGGAACCAAACTCTTAAGGACATGGTGAGAAGTATGATTAGTCATTCTTCCTTGCCTGAATCACTCTGGGGAGAAGCCTTAAAGACTGCAGTGTACATCCTTATTAGGGTGCCAAGCAAAGCAGTTAACAAAACCCCATATGAAATTTGGACTGGAAAAAGACCCGGTATAAAGCATTTGCATATTTGGGGATGTCCAACTGAGGCGCAGCCTTATAGGCCGCATGAAAGAAAATTGGACTCAAGGACAATTAGTTGCTACTTTGTTGGTTACGCTGAGCGTTCACGGGGGTACAAGTTTTACAATCCTGCATCAAGGTCTAATTTTGAAACGGAAAATGTGAGATTTCTTGAGGATGTTGAGTTTGGGGGGAAGGGAATATTAGAAATGTTGCTTTTGATGAGGATTCTATAACTGACAAATGATCAGGACCTTGTGCCTATTATTATTCAAGATACAGTTATAATACAAGAGCACAATGAGAATCCTACTGTAGATCCAGTTACAGTACAAGAGAACAATGAGAATATCGTTGTTGCTCAAGATACTACTACAGCACAGAAAAATAATGAGAATCCTCCTCAATCCCAATCCATACAACAAGTTCAACAACCTCAAGAAGTGTCATTAAGGAGATCCAATAGAAAAAGGAGAAAATCCATCTATGGTCTCAAACAAGCTTCCCGTTAATGGTATCACAAGTTTAATTAAGTCATTACCTCATGGTTTTGAGGTAAATATTATGGATGAATATGTATACCGCAAGTTCAGTGAGAGTAAGTACATCCTTTTGGTCTTATATGTTGATGACATTCTACTTGCTAATAACGATATAGGCTTGTTGCATGAAACTAAGAAATTTCTATCGGACAAATTCGAAATGAAAGATCTTGGTGATGCCTCTTTTGTATTAGGAATCGAGATACTAAGAGATCGCTCTCAAGGTATTCTTGGATTATCACAAAAGAACTATATCGATAAGATTTTAAGTAGATATAGCATGAAAAGTTGTAGACCCATGGACACACCCGTAACTAAAGGAGACAAGTTCAGTCTCAAATAATGCCCTGAAAATGATCTTGAGAGGACAGTAATGCATGATAAATCTTGTGCATTAGCACTAGGAAATTTAATGTATGCTCAAGTCTACATACATCCCGATATATCATTTATAGTGGGAGTGTTAGGTAGACACTTGAACAATCGGATATGGATCATTGGATAGCTGTTAAACGCGTAATGCGTTGTTTAAAGAGAACAAAGGATTACATGCTTATTTATCGGAGATCAGAAAAGTTGGAGATCATTAGGTACTCTGATTCCGATTTCATGGCATATGGTTGCGAAACTTTGTCACTAAGCTTCATATAGTAGATGACATTGAAAGGCCATTAAAGATATTTTGTGACAATAAGTCTGTAGTACTATACTCCAATAACAATAAGAGCTTGACAAAATCGAAGCATACAGACATCAAGTTTCTTAGTTGTCAAGGAGAAAGTTTAAGAAAAACAGATTTCCATAGGACATATGGAAACAGAGTATATGCTAGCAGACCCATTACCAAGGGATTGAACCCTAAAGTTTTTCATGAGCACACTACTCGGATGGGTGTCAATATTTATGATGCCTTGGTTTAGTGGGAGTTTATGCTATATGTCCTATGACAGATATTGAGTTATTTTCTGCAGAATTAAGTTGATGGTTTATTTCATGTTATATAAAATATTTATTTTGTAATATTTGTATTGTGTTTGATCTCAATAAAGTTGGACCAGCTGGAAATAGACATGCATGAGATCACTTGGCATGAAATTTCCATATTACTCATCCAAATTTGATCTATGTCGTTGAGTATATTAGGATGGTGATTGGCGTGATTTAGTCACGGCATTTAATGTGATAAAAGCTGCGGTAGTTCCATATCTAATGTATGAGACGGACCAGATTGTAAAAGTAATGAGAGAAATAGCATTCAGATGCGCGCATAAAGTTTATAAAGGTGTTATTATGTCAAGAAATAATGTATGTATAGCCCAAGTGGGAGATTGTTAGGAAATTATTTGATTTCCTAACTTATTTTTGGGCAATACATATATTAATTATAATCACAAATTATGCTATTTCAAATTAAATGACTTATATAATGATGATCTCATTTATTGTTATAAATGCTAATTGAATAAGTCATTGTTACTTTTGATTTGGAATTAAATGAGAATAAAACCGGATATTATCTTTTGTTCCTTAGATAATTATCTTTTTGGATTTTAGATATATTATCTTTTGGGCTTTAGATACTATTTTATTTGGGCTTTAGGGTTTAATGGGTGCCATGCTCAAATATAAATAGACCTTCAGGTTTCGGTCCCAATATACCAAAGCCGCCTTTGTTGCTCTTTCCCCATCAAAAGAGTTGCAGTTCAGCCACCTAGGAATACAGAAGGCTTTGGTTGAGGAAGATCGAAAGAACCACAAGATCCAAATTCTTCCATTAGTTTCTGACTCTTATGAGTAAAGGTACGCTTCCGTATTATAATATATTTTGGTGATTAAATATGGATGATCTGGATTATGGAAATTAATTTATTCTAACAGAAAGAGCTTAATCAAACTTATGATATGGCTGAAAAATGCTTAACAACAAACTACTATGGTGCTAAAGAAACATCTGAGGCATTTCTTCCTTTGCTTCAGTTATTCACTTCAATGTTTCTTCCACAGCAGGGTTGTTACAGGTACAAGAAAATGGCCAAAGTTTAAGTATCTTTTTTGGTTTTGTTTTCATTTCCTGTCTTCCTTCTCAATGCTTTCAAGAGTGAAAACATGAAATGGAAGTAGAAAAACGAGGTTCAATTGTTTTTAGAGTCAAATAAATTTTCGGTCTCTGTAAATTTGTAATTTTCCATTTGGTCCTTGCAAAATTTAAGATGATTAGTCTTAGCTCTTGCTGTTTGTTTATATTAAATGATGATAAGACTCTTCTTGCAAGGAACAAACAAAAAATTATGGATTTTTAAGAACTACACTTCTTTAACCTTTTCATGGAAATGGAAGACACTTAAAAAGAAACAAAGACTAAGAATAAAAAGGAGATTGATCCTTTACTTTCTTTAAATTGACTTTTTTAAAGTGTGAACTTGTCTCTGATACTTTGACAACATTGACAACATTGTCTTATGATGTTTTTTTAAGCACATATCAAATGAATGGGCTAAAGGGGTGCTAGATGACACCGAAAACCTCACAGAAGATCTAATAGACAAGGTACTAAGGGAGTTCATGAAAGATTTCAAAGAAGGTTCATTGAAAACCAAAGGCTGGCCAACCTATCTGTCTGCATATATGCTCTCAAAAGCAGCCATGAATTCTTACACAAGGCTTCTGGCATGGAAGCATCCGAAATTCTGTGTTAATTGCGTCTGTCCAGGTTTTGTAAAAACGGACATTAACCGAAATACTAGAATCTTATTGGTTGAAAATGGTGCTGCTAGTGTTGTTAGATTAGCATTGTTGCCTAGTGGTTCACCTTCTGGCTACTTCTTTGCTATGCAAGAATTGTCAAGCTTTTGATTTTTGAAGTTTGATGAATGATTAAATTTTTGTTACATATTATGTAAATTACTAGTGAAAATGAGAGTGGTGAAATTCTTTACCGATGTGCAATTTCTTGTGTGATAGTGAAATGTAGGGGAATTTTTACATGCAAGTTGGCCAATTCTATATTTCTAAATTCTGACTATATTCATGCTTCAAAATGGTCAATTTCAATAGTCAACTCTAATTTTGCAAGTGGTGTTTTGAAATTTAATGCTCTAGAATATGATGCTTCCATAACAAAGAAATTTTCAGCATTAATTAGTCCAATACATGGAAAATGGGCTAGTACCTTCTCATGTTATTATTAGTTTCTTTCGAATTGCATTTGTTTTGCGTCTACAAAAAATTGTTAATTTTGTGGATTAACAATTATCTTGTGTGATAATGAAATGTGGGCAAGTTTACATGCAAATTGGGTTATTCTGTATTTTTCTGTTGATGATGCTTCATATTTTGAAATTTCAATTTGAGAAAGAATGGTGAATCTAATAATTCGCAAGGGATATTTGGAACTTTAATGTTCTAGAATACGAACCTTCCATAACAGATTTTCTCAACGTTATTTATTCCAATACATTGAAATGGATTAGTACCTTCTCAACTTAGTTTCTGTCAGAGTGCCTCTTTTTTTCCTACAAAATTTGACTAATTATGTGAATGACAAAATACTTTATGTGATGGTGAAATGCGGGGAACTTTTCATACAAGCAAGTTGATTTTATATTTTCTCATGTTGTTGATGCTTCAATAAAAAAAGAATGGTCAATTCTTTTTTTTTTTACTAAGTGATAGTTTTGAGCGTTAATGTTCTAGAATATGAACTTTCCATTACAATTTACAAAGAAATTTTCAATGTTTGTCCAATACATTGAAATTAGGCTAGTATCTTCTCTAGTTATTAGAATTTATTTTCTATAAGTGTGTCTTTTTTTTCTATAAAATTTGATTAATTGAATCCCTCTTAATTGAGTATGGGGATTGGAGAAACTATACCATTTGAGTTATTATTCATTGGCTGTTTTATTTTTTTTTTAGTCCTTTTGAATTGTCACTTTTTATATCAATAAAAATATTTTTGTTATTCAATTTTTTAATTGAAGATAAAAGATTTATTTATTCTATCACTATTCAAAATACATAAGTATTCTTTCTTAACTTTTCATGGTTTATAGAAACTCTTTAAATTAGGACCAATTTATACTCATTCTTTCTATTCTTACTTTTTGAAAACATTCACTTTGATGAGCACTTCTTAAAAAAATGTAAGTTATCATGTTTCTATGCTAATAGAGGTTTATCAAAAAGAGAGGGTCGAATGCATAAAAAGATGAAAAAAAAAAAGAGAAAGAAAAAAAGAATGAATGTTTGGAATCTCTCATCAAACTTGTTATACTTCAAGATGAAAGAAATAGAGAGATAAGCATAAGGCTTCTTTTGCCCAACTTTAACTCATTCCTATAAATCTCGCCATCACTACCTTTTAATCCAAATCCTAACTTAGATGAGAGAGAGCGCGCGTCATAGAAGACGTTGCTTTTTTATTTATCTTTTATTTATTTTTTTTCTTTCTCTTCCACTTTTTAGTTTATCTTTTAATTTTTTTTTTTTGCTTTCTCTTCTACTCTTTATTTCTAAATGTTGTGGAAGTGACGCTTGAATAAATACTCCACTACTATTTGAATGCATAAATATAATCTAATTTTAATATACCATTTAAAAAATAAAGAGGTAGTATTTTAAAAATGGTTCCTAAAATGCTGCTAAATTTTTTCCATCTTATCAAATTTAAAAAATTATGTGACCTTATGCTACTACTTCTAAAAATATCTAACCTACCCACAAAGTCTTAAAATTAATGCAACATAAAATTGTAAAATAACTCTAAAACAAACAAAGTCAACCCAAACAATAATTCCAAAACATTAAGAATGCATTTTTTAATAGAAAATATGAATTTCTATTAGCCCCTAATCTAGCTCTATATTAAGATTTAAAAAATATGAATTCTTAGAGATGCTAACAATCAATAAATAAGCTTTTTTCTTTCTTTTTTTTTTGTTAATTTCCAACCATATTTAAATTTTTAAAATAATAATGAATTCCAGTAAAATCATTTTTCAAAATGAAACAGGTAAAGCGAAAAAAATAATAATTATAATAGTTTCAAATAAAAGAAAGGTGATATGAATAACATAATCATGCAGGTGACTTAATATTGGTATAAATAGTTATTCGAAATTACAATAAAAATATAAAGAAAATTTCTTAATGCAACTACAAAGATGAAATTCTATTTACATATAATAATTAACGTAAACTATGGAATCAAATATTTGAACTTATGCTTAGTGGCCCTATATGATCCTTGATTTGAAATAATGAAAAAGAGTTTCATCACGTATACTTGACTCTTAGACAAAATCACATATACTTGACTCTCGAACAAAAATTTTTTGAATGTATGAATCAATTTTTTTTCAGTTTTCTTGAATTATCACGTTTTATGTTAATAAAAGTATTTTTGTTATTCAATTTTTAATTAAATATAACATATTTATTTATTCTATCACTACTCAAAATATATAAGTATTTTTTTTCTAATTTTTCATAATTTGTAAGTTGTCATTTTTTAATACTATCAAAAAGAGAGGACCAAATGCACAAAAAAATAAAAAATTTAAGAATTTGAAAAACATACTATATTGACCTTTAATTTTGTTTAAATGCTGATTGAATAAAAAGTGAGAGAAAAAAAATCGATGGTTGGAATCTCTTACCAAACTCGTTAATTTTCAAGATAAAAAAAAACAATAAGTGTAAAGCTTCTTTTACACAACTTTTAAATCTCTCAATCTCTCAACCACTACCTTTTAATCAAAATTCTAACTTAAATGACAGAGAGCGCACTATAGAATTTTTAGTTTATCTTTTATTTTTTCTTTTTAGCTTTCTCTTCTTTTCTTGATTGGAATATGTGCAATGCATGGGCAGAAAATAAATGTTGCCAAAATTAACCATCATGAGTTTCACTCTTCTATCCAACTGTATGCTCTACTTACCCACTGCACCAATCTATAACCTTCCTTGGTACAACGAACAACATTTTGCTTTGATTACCACACTCTAATATCAAACTATCAATACATATGATGATCAAGAATTATTAATTCTTTGTTATTTATTCACCGAAATAGCAGCAGCTACAGGATCAAGTTTTCAATAACAAAAGATTCAGATGTAACTTGATGGATCTATGAATATTCGTGTTGGCCCAAAATAATCATTTCACCAAAAACAGAAAACTCAAATACTATAGAATATGTAGAATGGTGAAGGTGAAAAAAGGAATATAAGATACAACAATAGAAGTTATAAGGTTATGGCTCACTCAGTCCCGTGTCAACCCAAAGATTTACAAAAGAATTAACTAAGCATTTCTTATTCCAAATGTCTCATCTTTTTTCCTCTTCATTGCTAATTTTCTTCTCTTTCTAGCATCTATACATGATTCACTCATAGTATTGTTTGGTAAAGAATGATAACAAAAAAATAATAACCAAATAGAATGTCCAAATCCAATAAAACAACACCCAACTTTAGTCTTATATGAAAGAGAAATAGACTATCCTAATTGAATAGGACATTTTAGCAAGTAGACCTCTTTTGCTTAATAGCAATCATAGTCTACTAATTTTAATAAAAAAAAATCCTACTTTAGGAGCATGAGATGTGATGAATTAAAAAAAAATGTACTTTTTTAATATCTAAGCTACATTAACCATTCTAGGCAAATGCACCTAATATATCCATCAAACAAAAGAAATGACCAGAAGACCATTTTTAACTTGTTCACTTTCAAACGGTAGCTTGTATCTTGCACTCCTACCAACAAACACAAATTATACTAAAAATCTGATAAATGACAAATGGAATAAAGAGAAAAACAAATTTAAATGAAATAAAATTTGAGATCTTGATATAAAAAAGGTAAGGAGAAACACACCTAAATACAAAAAATAAACAGCCAAAAAATTTTAATAGATTTAGACCACTATAACTCACAGATTCATCAACAAAAATCATCTCCATGAAATTTGGGAGAAGCTGACCAGTAAAAGTAGGAACAGTCCAAAGCCTAATCACCCTAACTTTGAGGTTCCATGCTTCCTTCTCAAGATTAATCTTATTAACTATATCTATGGCAGTTGTCATATTGAAATGCAATTAAAGATATGAAAGAGAATAGATTTTAGTCAATAAAATAGCAACTAAGAAACACATGCAATAGCAACATGAATGTGAGAAAAATATGACATGATCAATGGATTCTGCCTTTATTTATAAACACAAATAAATTGAGTAATTTGAATTTCAAAATCCATAGAATCCTTATTTTGGGAGGAAAAAAAGAAGCAAGATAGAGATTTGAAAGATATTGATATTGATTGACCTTAGATATCAATCGAAAGATATTTGCGGGCCCACTAAATAATCCTATATATAGGTCCTAAGCTAACAACAATTGATACACAAATAAAGTGTATAAATGGTAAACTATATTAACCCTAAGTTATCCTCTATATAAATTGTAAGCTAATGGGAGAGAGGATTGGACGAGAAGAGAATGAGAGAGCAGAGAAAGATAAAAAAGACAAGATGAGGTAACACACAGAGAAAAGCAAGAACTAAAAATTAAAAAAAAAAATTAAAAAATTATGCATAGATTTAGAAGTGGTAGACTTAGATGAGGACACCTTTTAGTATAGACATCATTATTTTATTAGGCTTCCTATATTATTATATTTCCAATGAAAAATATATTATATTCCCAATGAAGATACACACAAGATAATTATCTATGTAATGAAATACAAAAAAATAAAGTAGCCATCAATAAAGTTCAAAAATTGTACTCAAAAGAAAAAAAGACATACAATCAAGGAATGAAGATATAAACAAAAGAGAGTAACAAATAAGAATATATTTCTTACTAATTTTATTTTAAAAAATAAGAGAACAGAATCAAACACTCAAACTTCTCAAAAAAAGAATCAACATAAGCTTGATAGCTAAATAGAAAATAAAAACTTAAAAATGAGCGGAACAGACAAAGAACAAAACGCAGAATAGTAACAAAATATTTTTAAAAATTGGTGAATAAAGATGTGCAAAGAGAATTGTCCAAAAACTTTGCGTGAAATAATATTCTAATTGTTTTTGATACACCAATAAACCTTCCCATATCAGGAAAAAAGATATTGTAAAACCACACAAAACAAAACAAAAACATAATTTAAGTAAAAATATGCAAAGAGAAATATCACTTAACTTCATCAAACAGCTCGTTTTCCCAAGCAAGCATATCCTTAATAATTAAAGAAGAGGGGATACAAAATAAAAAAGTATTTTAAATAGCTTCCCAATAAAATTCAATTGGTGTACACTTATACATAAATAAGACCCGGATAATTTTGACTCTCAACAGAAAAAAAAAAGGCACAAAGGTGAATTTGACACTCAATTTGGTTGTGAAAAAAAAGGCCAAACATAAAAAAAGAAAATAAACAGTAGTAAGAAAATAGGTAACAATTTTTCAACATACAAAATGAGGAAGGCAACAATTAAAATTGAACAGCAACTTTTATAAGTCTTTTCATCTTTTGGTACAAAAGTATTTTATTATTCAAATGAATAAAATAATATCTCTAAAATTCAATAAATATAAGACTCAAAATTAAGAAATATGGCATAAGTAATTCAAAGATTAAAAAGTAATTTAATATCATGAGTGAAATTAAAATAAATTTCTGATTTTGTATTAAAGTGAAACTAAAACAAATATCACAAGTGATTTAATATCACAAATAAAACTACAATAAAATTTGATGAGTATTTCCAAAATAAAAAACAAAGCAGATAAAAGCATAAAAATGAGAAAAACAGATAACAAAACAAATAATAGTAACAAAATTTCTGAACAACTTTTAAAAATACAACTCAACGAATCTACCACTTGAGATTGGCCCTATAAAGTGGGATAAAATATTTCTCGTAGAAATTAGAAATACTTACGGAAATAATGTGAATCGGCTCAATTTACATAATATTTTCAACTATTGACCACATTTACTTTTTGAAAATCAGGGGGATAAAAATGTATCATTCATAAAAAACGAAACAAAATATACCAATAGATTTTCCTAAAAAAAAATATTGTAATTATTTTTAAGCACACCAAAAAAGAACAAAAAAAATACCGTATAAATAAGCAAGAAGAATTATTTTTAATTGCTTACCTTTCTCATTAATGCTGCTTGAAGTTAAGGAAGACCATCATTGTAACTATAACAATTAATAGAAGGTTCCACACAAGTTTATTCACCTTATTCAATGGCTTCTTTTGGTGGCGGCCAATAAACCACAACCTTAAATGTTCACAACCCTATCACGAATCACACGATAAACAAAAGTAAGGATCAAATAAAATGTAGAAAATTAATTAAACACCAATTATTCAAAACAGTAACTGAATAGAAATAAGTAATTTGTTGAAAAATCAAAATTTAATAGCCTTTGGAAGGAAAAAATTCTGCATATTGTGAAAAAAATATATAGAAATACAAAAAACTTCTTTTCAAAATAGTCAAAATTTTCACTTTCTCAACAGAATTTTAATGAAGTTGTCCCAAACTCTTTAATAAGATTAAAGAACACATGTCTATATCCCATTTTTAGATAAAAAGGTAGTTAATGAATATGAATACATGACTTAAACTTTACATAATAAGACAAACTAACAAAGTGAAAACAATTTTCCAACAATTCATGCTATAGTGGATGTATTTATACACTTTTTCTTTTTGCATAGCAGTGATCCCTGAATTAAATTATTTATCACAAAAAAGAGATATATTTTTTAAAATATTGGTTACAATACAAAATTATACATCAGTGATAAAAATAAAGTTACGGTACAAAAAAAGAATCCCAACTCAAAATCTTGTGTATTTTTTCTTCCCTTTATTATGAAATCAAAAGAAAACCAACAAAATCTGCATATTTGATCAACTTATAAAATTGATCTTTAAATAAGCATATTTCTTAACCCATTCAGAACTTGATAACTTAGACAACCATCAATATCTTCACTGGTAGAAAAATTGTAACAATCCAAAAATTTAGAAGTTTTTAGAGTCTAACAAATATCCAATTTCTAAAAGAAGATTAATATCCTGAGTGAAATACTAATAAAGTTTTTTGATAATTTTAAATTAATCATTTAACACCTATATAATGAGAAGCTCATATTATCTTTTGACATCATAATAAACTTTAGTAACTTTGATTATATTAGCAACAAACAAAAGATTTAACCCACAAGGCAAATGATGGTTATAAATAGTAAAATTATAAGCATGACATAATAGCAATTACAAAAGATAGTTGAGGTTATCAGAGCCAAAATAACGACCATAAACAAAGACTCATTATTTAAACAAACTTAAAATTTGAGATATGTCCAAGGAAATTGGGGGAGAATAAATAAGAAGGCACAATCTATAATGTAGTATTCAAAGAGAATGGGTAAAAGGACCATACCTTTTAGAATAGTGCTAGTAAATCCATTGTACATCTAGGACACAGTCTCCTCCATAAATCCGCAACTCTAGCTGAACGAAGAAAATCATATAAGAGAGCAAGATTTATCCAATAAATTATCAAATAAACAAATTAATATGAGAGAAAGAAATTAGTGAAACTAGAGTTGAAGAGTATTTACAACACACTCTAGTACACCATCAACTTTTGAGAATCCACTAAGTGAAAGGAAAAAAATTGTATGTAATAAAAACTAATACCTTTACCAAAACTCTAAAAACATGAAACTCGAGAACCAATCAAAATCAAACCTTTATTAATAAAAATACAAATAAACACGGAGACCTTTGTTTTTTATATCAACTTCATGCCTCTTGAAGGTCCTTTTTTTTACACTTGACAGAGCAAGTGTACACAAAAGGCTACGTCCCACTTCTTTCCAAAACTCATAGTGAATGAAAAACTGCTTTTAGAATTCAAATGCCGCTAATAAAAATAAAAACTTATACCAAAGAAAATTTGGTAAAAATAAAAAATAAAATTCGAGAGAAATGCAAAAGTGGGAGAGAATAACAAAAATAAATAAATAAATAAAAGTAAAGCAAAGCAAAGTATGATGTAAAAATTTTAAAGAATCAATAAAAGAACACTCATAATTCACAATATCATATTACTACTGAAAAAAAAAATTACACAAAGATATTAAGAAAAAAAACTTTAACCTTATATAAAAGAGAAAATTTTTTTATAATAGTGTTTATTTAACTCATTTTGTGCACTGTAATAAACTTTCTTATTCTCGAATTGATTCTCAAATTTATAATTATATACTTTAAATACTGAAATTAATTTTAGACATTATACTTCTATTATTGTTGTAGCTTTTTTCAACAACAAATTGAAGAAAACAAAGGAAGATCCAATAGAGCAAGCGTCCCAATGAATACATCATTAAAAAACTTAAATCAATCTAATGCCTACAAACCTGTTGAAGCTATTGGATCACCTCACAGTTGCCATCATGAAAGCGAAAAGACAGCTCCATGACCACAAATTCAGCTTTTCAATTTGACCCATATTCCAATCAGCAATCACTCCCACAAATCATCCCTCTCTTTAAACCCAACCCTAAACAAAGCGGGGTATAGAAGAAAGAGAGCATATAAGGAGAAAGAGGTCCATGTTCAAAACTTCATCCAACAACCAAACTCCAGACCATCCATGAAAAGATTAAAGAAATAAAAAAAATCAACAAACTAACTAATCAAACAATAAATAAAATGAAGTGTGTATGAATATTAATAGCTCAATAGTTCAATGTATATTATAGAAAATTGAGTATTAAAATTAACAGAAAATTACATAACTCAGATTTAACTACACAAAAATGATCCAATTAATTTTGAAATCATCGTGGAAACACGCAAACCCCAGTAGAAAATCAGAAACACAATTGCAAACCCTAATAAAATTATTGCATACTGAAAAAGAATCAAAATTATTCAAAGCTACTATGAATTACATATTAGAAAACCAAATTCAATCTGATGCCTACAATTTCTAGGATATTTGAAGAGCAATTGAAGTGTTTTCATATGGAGTGTATATAGCTCTTATTATGCGTCTCAAGATCATTGTGTTTTTTTTTCCACATGCTTCTATTTCAGTTGCTGCTAGAACTAAAAAATTAGCCACGTTTTAATTAACAAAGCTAAAAGAAATATGCATTTATGTACAATAAAGGAATGTTTCTTTAATCTCCAAAGAAAAATTAATCAATTAGGAGCAGAGTCTATAACACTTTTAAGTTACAAATTTTATTAAAAGCTGTTTCAGGGTTCATGATCATCCAAATATCTTATTTATAATGGTAAGAGAATATTATTCATCAAATTCTTCTCATTTTCTGAAGATAAATAAATTTTAACTGAATATATTCTCTGAGAAAGAAACACAATAATTCTTACTTTAATACGCTAAAAACGTTCCTCCTGGTGTTGCACCCTCTTCACTTTATCCTCTTGTTTCTCCTTTCTATTTAACAGAAAATAAAAAAAAATCTCTCTTCATAAAGATGGAGTTCAAATAAATAATTAAAATTATTCAAAACTACTATAAATTACATATTAGAAACCTAAATTCAATCTAATGCCTATAATTTCTAGGATACATGAGAAATCCTAAAATACATGAGAAATCTTAAATTAAGATAAACTCAACTAACCTCCGAGATCTAATCGAAGATCTTCACCGCCGACATCATCAGATCTGAGAATCAGAAGAGAGAAATCGAACTTGTAAAGCTAAATATCTTTCGGTCACTCCGACAAATCTCTCCCAGAAATCGGTACTCGTCTCTCTAAACCCTAGCCTAATAGCACGGTAGAGCAATAGTAGAAACAGGTGTCAAATAATAAAAAATTAAATCAAACAACACAAGAAGAGAAATGAAAAAAAGGAATAAACGAATGAATCAATCAAAATAGAATGCTTACCAGCCTGAGTGAAATTACACCGCACCGATTTTTAAAGAATTTACCACTGTTTTAACACAACAGTTCTTCAAAATTATAGATAGAACAACAACAACAACTTAGATAGAACAACAACACTAATTAATTACTTAAATCACTACCCAAGAATAAATAAGGTCTAACAGAACTTATTTGTTTGAAAAATTTTTAAAAATGTCTCCACAAGGTCTCGAACCAAGAACCTTGGAGTAAAAACAACCTCTACTTGCCACTTAACCATTACACTTCTAAGTACTATATTTGACAAATACTAATTATATAGTATACATAAATATCTAATTTATTTTTTGTTTTTTCTATTTTAAAATTAATTACATTTTAATTATATACTATTATTAATATAAATATAAATTTCACTAAAAATTTATTAATTTACTTGATCTATTTTATTGCTAGTATTGTGATTAAGGTTATTTGTTTTGATGTTAGTGTTAAAATCTACTGATATTATAGTTAAATGATAGGTTTTGTGAATTAATTATTTTTTTATTGTTTCAAAATAAGATACTATTGTAGTATTAAAATTTTATGATTTTTTTATATTAGTTATTTTTAGAAGTTGAGACTTGATTCTTCATAAAATGTTAGTGAAGATATGTATTTCAAATTTTAATTTTAAGTTTTTAACTATTTGATATTTTATATTTACGTGAGACTGGTTTTATCGGTTGAACCAATAAACTAGTGAACCAATAGCTTGACCGGTTCGATCACTGGTTCGGTTCTAACAACTATGTTTCAATCTAATTTCAAAATTTTTGATTTACTCAATTTAGTCTCCCAACTTAATAGTTATGACTCACATTGGTTCCTAATCTTATTTTTGTCGCTGTCTCACAAAATCGTTAACGACATGCTGAGATGGACTAACGACTGCTACATTATACATTCTAGCGACTATTTGATGTGACAATTGAAATTTTTTTACCTTATTTTTTTTCAACTAAACACTTAAAACCTTAATATGAGTCACAGATACCTAAGTTAAAAAATCAAACTAAGTAAATTGAAACTTTAAAAATCGGATTAAAGCTCGAATATAACTTCAAAACAGAACTTTAACTTATGTAGTGATTAATTTAAATGAGAATCAAATAAATCAAAATTCAACATAATTTTTATCAATATTTTCAAATTCGAAATTTCTATACCAAAATTAAGGATTTTTCTTTAAATTAAAAATTTAATGAAATAGTGACTTTAATTATCTTAACCAATGTCCTAATTAATTATTTTTATGTCTTAAAAAACTGTATATGAGAAGATAATAATTAATTTGTCTACTTTAATAAATAGTTATTTTACTAAAATGAAAGAAACTATTTTTTTAGAAATTTTTAAGAATTAATTAATATTATATATATTTTATTACACTATATTTAGTTATAAAAATTTTATTTATTTCTAATGCTTATATTAAAAATAAAAAAATTTTAAATTAGTGAATCTTAATCTATAATATAATAATAATATAGATGTGTTATTCTTCGGAAGGTAGGAGAAAAGATAAAACTATAAAAATAAAAAGAAAAAGAGATGAAACCCTTTTTTAATCAAAATTCAAGTTTGAAACTCATGTAGTTAACCCATTCCATTTTCTTTTGGTTAATTCCAGAAAAATGGAACAATTGACTGCTGAGCCGTATGAGGCAGGAAACTCTCAAGTACGGTTCTAAGGGAAGGAATTTACTCACCTATTCCGACCGCGGAGAACAGGCCATTCGACAGGGAGATTCCGAAATTGCTGAGGCTTGGTTTGATCAAGCCGCTGAATATTGGAAACAAGCTATAGCCCTTACCCCCGGTAATTATATTGAAGCACAGAATTGGTTGAAGATCACAGGGCGTTCTTAATTTAATAAAAACACTTATTTTATATATTGCACGAATATAAATTAATTATTTTTTTATTTATAAAAATTTTAAGAGGCTTGAGCTTGTTTTATATATATATATATATATATATATATATATATATATATATTTTGATGAATGTGATATATTTTTTTATGTAAATAATTTTATAAAAAAATCTAATAATTAATCTATTACTTTTTTTTGTTTTAGTCCAAATTAAATGTTTTTTATTATTTTTAGAAGGAAATTTTTTGAGGAATTTAATAATATGTGATAAGGAACACCGAATAAATTATACAAAAACCAATTAAAACACAATATAAAAATATCTTTAAAAAAGACATTTTATGCGTCTTTATTTGAGTGGCCTCCTAATTTATATTCATCCCTTCAACTTTACAAAAGCCCTATAACACTTTGAGTTAATTCAATAAGTCATTCTATATATATATTCCGAAACGTGTTTGTACTCCTTCTGAGACAACATTCGATTTGTACTGATAATGCTGTTATCCGAATTCTTCGTGTGAAAAACAGTGGTATTTATAAGAAATTTTGATATTTAAATTTGCAAAAATTTTGAATAGGATATAAATATATTTGAGAAGTGTCAATATATTTATAATAAAATAAATAATTATTTTTTTAGAATAATTTTACTTTTATTAATAATTTTACTTATTTTATAAGAGATCGAGAAATAGAGGAAGCCACCTTTTTTGGATGTACTTTTATTCTTGTGAGACTTAATTTTATCTTATATATATATATATATATATATATTATCTATTTTAAATATAAAATATATATTAAAAATAAATTAAATAATATATATTTATATAAAATATATAATATTTAATTTAGTAATTAATGTTTCATATATACACAATATTTTTTATTATTTATATATCTACGTATATTTTTTAGTAGAAGTTTATTGGATAAATAAATTTGGATAATAGTTATTAGTATACACCTTATATTTAAATTATTTTTATTTGTACTTATGTGGTCATATAATTGATGATGTGACTTAAATCAATAAAATGAGAACAAATTCAAATTTAGATAGGTGTTTTTAAGTTTTATTTTGTTGGCCTTATGTTCTTGTTTCTATTTATATTCTCAAGTTTATATTATTCCATAAATGTCACTGTATATTATTAATCTATAATTTTTTGTGGACTAAAATTCCTAAAATATTTACCATCAACTAATTTTGATTTATAAGCTAACGAGCTATAATTTAAATGACATAATTTTTCCATACTCATCTAGAGATCGCGGATTCCAGTCGAAAAAAGAAAAAAAAAACATTTTGATTTATAATGTTTTTTTTTTTTTGGTGTCTTTGATTTATAATGTTTAAAGTTATATAAAAAAAATTGAATGGATGTAACACTATTTTTTTTCTTTTTTTTTTTCTCAGAGCAAATTTACAAGGTCTACTATCCTGAAGACAATTACAATATTCAATGGGAAACCCGAACCGCCATTGCATTGCAGCAATGAAAGCTCAAGCATATGCAATTCTAACTACCCAGATAAATTTGAACCGAATGATAGAACATCAAGATCATGCCCAGAATACTTCAGATGGATCCATGAAGATCTGAAGCCATGGCAGAAAACAGGGATCACAAGAGACATGGTTGACAGGGGACAAAACGTGTCACACTTTAGGCTTGTGATTGTGAATGGAAAAGCTTACATTGAAAAATACAAGAAATCGTTTCAAACCAGGGATGTTTTTACAATATGGGGAATCTTACAACTTCTAAGGTTGTATCCTGGGGAAGTACCTGATTTGGAGCTCATGTTTCAATGTGGAGATAAGACTGTGGTGGAAAAGGGTCTATATCTTGCAGGTGGACCACTTGCTAATGTTTCACCTCCTCCTATTTTTCACTATTGTGGAAATAATGATTCATTTGACATTGTCTTCCCTGATTGGACCTTCTGGGGTTGGTAAAGCTTCTATATTCCCTTAATTAGTTATTTCTGTTGTATACAAATACATCTCTCTGCATATAAATATTGTTTTTTAATTATTGAAAATATTTTATTTTTATTCCTCTGTTTTTCATTGTTCCACTTGATGAAGGTGTAATCTTATTTCATTTCATTAATTTGATAAAACATGAAACAAAAATTACATTTTTTTCAATAGGGCTGAACTCCACATAAATCCATGGGAATCAACACTGCAAAGTATAGAAGAAGGAAACAAAAGGGTGAAATGGAAGGATAGGGTACCCTATGCTTTTTGGAAGGGTAACCCTACTGTCTCTCTTCTTAGGAAAAACCTTTGTAAGTGCAATGTCACAGATAAAAAAGATTGGAATGCCAGAATATATAGTGTGGTAAGCATATAACTTTTAAGTCTTGCTAACTATGTGTTCAAGTAGTTAATTGCACAATTAACTTTGATTTTGTTCTTTCAGCAATGGCTTGATGAGAGAGAGAAGAATTTCCAGGACACAAAACTGGGAGATCAATGTACTTACAGGTAGGTAAAACTTGTTAAATTTAGAGAAATGTAGATTGTGAATATATTAGTGGCTAAATTTGTTTGATGTTATTACAAATTAAAGGTACAAGATATATGCAGAAGGTGCTACTTGGTCAGTGAGTGAAAAATACATAATAGCATGTGACTCAATGACAATGTTCATAGAACCTCAATACTTTGACTTCTTCACAAGAAACATGGTACCTCTGCAGCATTATTGGCCTATCAGCACCACCAACATGTGTGAGGACATCAAGTTCGCCGTCGACTGGGGCAATTCTCACCAAGACAAGGCACAGCAGATTGGAAAAGGAGGAACAGATTACATCATTAACAATCTCAAAATGAAGTATGTGTATGATTACATGTTGCATCTACTAAAAGAATATGCTAAGCTCCAAAGGTTCAAACCCAGAATACCGGAAGGAGCGAAAGAGATGTGTTCTGAGAGAATGGCATGTTCTTTACGCAATGGACCAAGAAAGAGATACATGTATGAATCTCTTGTTAAGTCACCAAGTTCCACACTTCCATGTTCCATGCCTCCTCCTTATGAACCTCAAGCTCTTCAACATTTACTTCATCAAAAGGATAATTTAATTGACAAAGTCAGGTTAAGGTCTCTTAATGATGCTGCTAAAAAGCAATGAATTGGATTATTATATACCATGTCATGTTATGCTAAAAATTCAAAGGAGTTTCCCTTCAATCCATGCATGTTTTGTTACTAATAATTACTTCTAGTCTAACGAATTAGCATTTCAAAGAATTCTAGTTTACTAAAAACAGTTTTAAAGCCCAAACAAAGAGATCATCAGAAAGTTTCATTTACTTAACTTTGTAAACAAAAACCAGCACTAACAATGCAATTTAATTTCCACTGATATTCCCATGGTACTGTTATTGCTTCAGGAAATGTTTGGACTTAGTTATTAGTATTAGATGTTGACGTGTTAAGTGTTATGCCGACATTAAAAGAGTAATTAAAAGAGTAAGATTCAGAGGCTACAATGTAAAAAATGGCTTGATTTCAAAGTTTATAATATTCTAATAACCATTGATGCAACAAGAGGCAGGATAACAATGACTTGTGAAATTGTCGCCACTAAAAAAGTGTTACCAACCTTAATTTTCTGAATTTTCTATTTCAAAAGAATAATATTCTATCCACAGGTACGTGGTGGTTAGAGGATACTTCATTTTTCTTATATTTTTTATCAACAAAAAGAAAGTTTAAATATTAGAATTAGAACTTACGTGAATTTGAAGTTCTTCTGTTAATTTCCAACTAAGTTTTATTTTCTCTTATTTTGATTCCTAGCATTTTTCTTCATTCTTTTTTGTTTCCCACCTCTTCAACATATAAATTGTATAAAACAGAGGAAGAAAAAGAATGTAGATTAAGATCTATTCTATTTTTTGGATTTTTTTTTTAAATTTGATTAGAAACTTAATTGAATAACAATGACAAATTACAAACTACTACATACAATACTATTCTTAAGCCATTATTTGGGTAGATAACTTAATTAAACCCTTTTTAAAAAAATAATTTAAATAATAAATATTTATATTAAAAGTAGTTTATAAATAACTTATTTTATATTTAGATTTTTAATTTTAAAAATATTTATTTTAAAAAAAATGTGATAAAAAATTTTTATTATGAATTTTTTTTAACTTCTTTATAAACTCCTAAATAACTTCTTAAAAAGATACAATTTAGTTTTGAAAATTACACCAAATACTAATATTATTACTTTTTATAAATCAAAAATAAAAAAAAATTACTTTTCAAACTTTTCAAACGAAGTCTTAGTAATTTAGCCCCGGTTATTATTTGAAAACTAATTAATAGTAATTTATTTTTGTTGTAATAATAAATATTCTCAAACACTGGCTAATAATCTTAATGGCGAAAACTTATATACTCTTAAAATATATTAAATGTATTAATATTTAAACCCTCTTTTAAGTCTTCTTAGTAAAAAATTGAAGTGAAAAGAGAAAGTTACTGTTAGAAGAATGGGAAGAAACAACAAAAAAATTATTTTTTTACTTATTTATTTATTTAAAACATGGAAATAAAGTGGGTCATGGTGTAATATAATATAATACAACATAATAGTTAATAATATAAGAAAAGAAGCAAAATGTCTGAAAATAGACATTTATTATTCCATAAAGAATCTTTTTCTTATTAAATTTAAAAAGAAAAAGTAGATAAAAAGAAAGAATTGAATTAAATTCATAAAAAGAAATAAAATTAAAATCTAGGTTCTGAAAATGGTAAAAAGAAAGTTGTAGTAGAAAGGTGGAGGTGTGGGCCTGTGGGGCACAGGCACCCAATAACATGTGTTGTGTGTTGTTCAGAGTTTTTCTCATAAATCATAATGCTTGCTGCCGCATTACCCTGTTACAACTACCGGACAAATCCAATACATCATACATCCTCGTCACACACCCCACACACAATTTTTTTCCCTTTTTTCTAAGTTATCTTATTTTTAATCAGATTAATTTATCATAATCATAGTAATAATATCACCACGTATTGCTTCATATGCTAGGTATGATATTTAGGTTAATTTTTTTGAATATTGGATAAAAATTGGTGTAATTTTTTAATATTAGAAGTTATGGTATTTTATAAAATTATGAGGGTTATAGAATTCGTAGGGTATGAATGGTCAGATTAATATTTTTTTAATTTATAAAGATAATACACAGACTGCGTATTGTATTATTTTAATATTAAATTATAATACGCATATTGTAAATACACAATCTGTGTATTATCAATACAATACGTGTTCTACGTATTGTGCTTGCACAGAGCAGCGTCTCCATAATACTGTAAAACTCTATTTTTTATAATATTAACGTAAAACTCTCTTCACTCTTCCATATTAAAATAAAAAATCCTGATACTTACTCTCTTCATAAAATTCTCATCGATTAAAATTTAGATGATAATAATTCTATTAGATAAATAATAATAACATTAAGAATTATTTTGTGATAAAATAAAATGATAAAATGCTACTTTCTCTATATGGTATATTGGTATTTCTAAATTATTGTTATAATAAAAAATATCTCCTATCATTATAGAAAATAAAATAGTAAAAATAAATGATAATTTAAAAAATATCAGACAAGACTAGGAAAATAATATCAAATTAGAAGTTATAATTATCATCTTTCTTTTAGAACTGTATATAATATAATATAATATAATATACATTTTTTTGGTGTACTATATATAATAATAAGATAACATAAAAAAATTAGTGAAACTAAATAAGAAAAAAAGAGAGTACACAGAAAAAATGCACACATTTTTGTGTGTTGCCATGGCATGTCTCATGTCAAGATATAATAAGTGCTTGACTCCTTTCCAATAACTTTCCTTTCTCTGACTCTCTACTTTCCCAGAAAGCCAATTCTTATTCATCTTTTTCTTCATTCTTTCTCTCTCTCTCTCTCCTTTATTATTTATAAATTATAACCCTCTTTCTGCTGTTACTAAACCTTCAAGCTCCAAAAGAAAAAGAGAAGAAAAAAAAGAAAATATATTTTTGCCATTTTGTTCTGTTCTTCAGCTTAATCAGAAGCTCAGGTGCGTTTTCAGAATCACCATTTTCTTGTTCGTCATCTTTGATTTTGGTCTATTTGCAACCTTTGTATGATTTTCTTATCTGGGTCTGTGGATTATTTTTCTGATATTCTGTTTTGGGTTTTGTTACAAGTTTTGATAAAACCTTTCTGTGTCTTAAAAGTTATAAGCTTAAACATTTTTTTGGCCATGCAGATACTATTTTCCTTCTGGGCTTCTCATAAATGAGCAAATAAATTCTCTCTTTTTTTTGTATGGGAACTTTTAGGTGAAGTTTATCAAAGGAAAAGGCTTATGCTAGCTTATTATCTATTTTTTTATGTATAAATTTTTGAAAAAGTTTTGTATAGCTAATTCAGCTGGGAGTACTTAACAATAATATGAACCGTATGTTCCCTTTTGATTCTTGTATTGCCTTTTTTTTGTTCATGAAGGGAAAAGGACAAATTTGTGGGACTGGTAGGTTAAGGTTTGATGCTTTTGGAATCTACCTCTTTCTTGCTTGAACTTTAAGAATTACTCTCTCTCTCTCTCTCTCTCTCTCTCTGATAATATCAACCTCCTTTATTTTTATATTCTGGGTTGCCTTTCATGCTGCCCTTTGTCTATGATAGGTAGGTAGGAACCAACTGAATCATAATTGTTGACTTATATAGCTTTACTTCATACTGACGAAAATACTTACACTCACATGAATTCTTATGCTTTTTGCAAGATTTTAGTTTATATCTACATATTTGAAGCAAAACCTCTTATTATTCAAGGACTTGTTTCATCCATTGGAAGTGTAAAAAGAAATTGATATTGATACTCTAACTTAAACAATTGTTTACTTCCCCTGGATGATAATTGTGAATTCTTCTGCCCCTTAGCTATACAATAATCCGATTCCTTAAGCCAACTAGAACAATCAAAGTCTTACAGTTGCTATGGACGCATGCTATTTCATTACTCATTAAACACATTGCTAGTGGCAGATAGTTGAGAATGTTGTGCAAATACATATATATGTAATATTAGGGTAATAAATTTATATATGAGACTATAGACTTTTCAACCCCATCTGTTTATTTCATTTTTAGGTATATAAGGTTGTCATAATTTTAGTGGAAGCTGCTAATTGGAGATGAGCAATCTCAAGCTTGGGGTGGAGGTTACAGGTGCTCATGACCTTATGCCAAAAGATGGGCAAGGTTCATGTAGTTCCTTTGTGGAACTTCACTTTGATGGTCAGAAATTTCGAACAACAACTAAGGATAAAGATCTGAGTCCAGTTTGGAATGAGAAATTTTACTTCAACATTACTGATCCGAGCAGATTGCCAAACCTGACTCTTGCCGCCTGTGTCTATCACTATAACAAAACCACCGGTTCCAAAGTGTTCCTTGGCAAGGTCCAGCTCACTGCAACATCATTTGTCCCTTATGCAGATGCTGCTGTTCTTCACTACCCTTTGGAAAAGAAAGCTGTTTTTTCCCGCGTAAAAGGAGAGCTTGGCTTGAAAGTATTTGTTACTGATGACCCTTCAATTAAGTCCTCAAGTCCTCTTCCTGATTTAGAACCAGTTACTAATGCAGATCAACACACTGTTCAAGATCAAACACCATCATTCACAAGTTCAATACTGAATGTGTTTTCTCGAAAGAAAAATGATTCAAGGCACACATTTCATACAGTTGCCAAATCAAATGAAGAAAAACAGCATCAATCTTCTTCTTCAGCAGCTGCCAAGCCGAGTTCAAACTATATGACACATGAGATGAAATCTGGAATGCCGCCTCCTTCGAAATTCGTGTATGCAGGTTCATCTTCTCCTTTTGATTATGCATTGAAAGAGACAAGTCCTTATCTTGGAGGGGGCCAAGTTGTTGGTGGGAGAGTTATACGGGGGAACATGCGCCCCAGCACCTATGACCTTGTTGAACCAATGAGGTACCTCTTTGTAAGAGTTGTGAGAGCTCGCGACCTTCCGTCAAAGGATGTGACCGGAGGCCTTGATCCGTATGTGGAGGTAAAGATTGGAAATTTCAAAGGAAGAACCAAGCACTATGAGAAAACTCAAGACCCTGAGTGGAATCAGGTATTTGCCTTTTCAAGGGAGAATCTGCAGTCAAATGTTCTTGAAGTTGTGGTCAAAGACAAGGATATGCTGCTGGATAAAAATGTTGGAACTGTGAGGTTTGATCTCCATGATATTCCTACACGTGTTCCCCCAGACAGTCCATTGGCTCCCGAGTGGTACCGATTCGAGAAGGGGGACAAGAAGAAAGGGGAGTTGATGCTTGCTGTATGGTTTGGCACACAAGCCGATGAGGCTTTTCCCGATGCTTGGCATTCTGATGCACTCTCTGTTGATGGAAGCTCCCCATTTGCTTATGCTCAGATTCGATCCAAAGTTTACCAGTCACCAAGGTTATGGTATGTGCGGGTTAAAGTGATTGAGGCACAGGACTTGCTGGTGGAGAATTCTAGAATTCCAGATACCTATGTTAAGGTGCAGCTTGGTAACCAGATCTTGAAGACTAGGCCAGTTCAGTCAAGCACCAAGACCCCTCGTTGGGATCAGGAGCTCATGTTTGTTGCTGCTGAACCTTTTGAGGAACCTTTGCTCCTTTCGATTGAGGACCGTGTTGGTCCCAACAAGGATGAAACTATTGGGAATGTTGTTATCCATTTGACCAAGGTTGAGAGGCGTGCTGACGATAGACCTATCCGCACTAGGTGGTATGACCTTGAAAAATCCATGTCTTCTGCAATGGATAGTGAAGAAGGGAAAAAGAAGGAGAAGGATAAGTTCCATAGCCGGATCCACATGTGTGTGTGTCTTGATGGTGGTTACCATGTTTTCGATGAGTCAACTTATTATAGTAGTGATCTTAGACCCTCATTGAAGCAACTGTGGAAGAAGCCAATGGGAGTCTTAGAACTTGGCATCATAAGTGTTGATGGACTTCATCCAATTAAAACCAGAGAGGGAAGGGGGACATCGGATACATACTGTGTGGCAAAATACGGCCACAAATGGATTCGCACCCGAACCATTTGCGATAGTCTAAGCCCCAAGTACAATGAGCAGTACACTTGGGAAGTTTTTGATCCAGCTACTGTTCTCACTGTTGGGGTCTTTGATAACGGCCAGCTCAACAGTTCAGACAGTAATAGAGATTTGAAAATCGGTAAAGTCAGGATCCGTATCTCAACCTTGGAATCTGGACGCGTTTACACTCACTCTTACCCGCTACTAATGCTGCATCCTTCGGGTGTGAAGAAGATGGGTGAAGTCCACTTGGCAATAAGATTCTCATGTTACTCAACACTTGACATGATGCATGCATACTTCAAGCCGCACTTGCCAAAAATGCACTACAAAAGGCCACTCAACATAATGGAACAGGAGAAGCTCCGGCACCAGGCCGTCAGTGTGGTCGCTGCTCGTCTTAGCCGGGCAGAACCTCCACTTAGAAAGGAGGTAGTTGAGTACATGTCCGATACGGACTCTCATCTGTGGAGCATGAGGCGTAGCAAGGCGAACTTCTACCGTCTAATGACGGTGTTTTCGGGGATGCTGTCGGCAGCAAAATGGTTGGGGGAAGTTTCCACATGGAGGAATCCTGTGACAACAGTGCTGGTGCACATCTTGTTTCTGATGCTTGTGTGTTTCCCGGAACTCATCCTCCCAACTGTCTTCCTCTACATGTTTGTAATTGGGATGTGGAATTGGCGGTTCCGGCCTAGATACCCTCCTCACATGAACACTAGACTCTCCTATGCAGATGCAGTCACCCCGGATGAGCTTGACGAAGAGTTTGACCCCTTTCCCAGCACAAAGAGCCCCGATGTGGTCCGGTTCAGGTACGACCGATTAAGAAGTGTTGCTGGTAGGATTCAGACCGTGGTTGGTGACATTGCTACTCAAGGTGAAAGGTTCCAAGCACTGGTAAGCTGGCGAGATCCTCGAGCCACAACAATGTTCATGGTGTTCTGCTTTGTGGCTGCCATTGTCTTGTATGTGACACCATTCCAAGTTCCAATCCTCCTAACTGGATTCTACCTTATGAGGCATCCAAAGCTTAGGAATAAGACACCAGCTGCACCGGTTAACTTCTTCAGAAGGTTACCAGCTCTTACAGATAGCATGCTGTAGAATGCACTCCCCTTTTCATTTTTTTGTCATGGATTCTGGTATCAAATTTTTGGCAGTGCATGTAAAATCTAATGCCTGTGTGTATTGTGTTATGACCAGTGACTTATATATATTAGCCTTTAGTTTTCTGTAATTGGATCTGATTAGATGGCTGTAAAATTGGAACTGAATCAGCAATGAAACCAATTTCACTGCTCTGTTCTTTGAATACTTTTATACGTTGTGTCTATATTATATAGAGATTATGCTGTCCTTCATTTTAAGCACAATGCAAATGTAACTTGCATTTTGGGAAACTCATAAGCAACCAAGGGACAATGCTATGATTAATAAACCAAGAGAAGCTAATGGTATAGATGTCAACATAATAACATTATACGCGGAGAGCTAAATTAATTATATGATATATTAAATTTAAAAGTATTATATTGTTTAAAATTTAATTAGATAATACGTAGATTAATATTAAATTTAAAGACTCATTTGTAAAAAATATTCGTAATTTGTATATAATTTAATATAATTATTTAAAAACAAAAAATAAAAAAATTTACAACAACAAAAATCTTATAAAATTGATCTCCTTTTTAAATATTAACTTAAGTATGTTTTTTAATATTTTTATATAATAAAATTTTTTTTATATACTTTATCATAAAATATAATAAATTTTAAGAACTTAGATTTCTTTTTATTTATTTGTATGAAAATATTTTTTATAACGAATTATTCGAATTTTGAGAAATAAACTATATTTGTTTGTTGATATTTTTTATTAGATGGTGTTACATAGTAAAATTTTTAAAGTTTTTTTTCAGTGTATTTGGAGATATTTTTTTTTAAAAAAAATAATTGAGAATGAGAATACAAAAAAATATAATACAATATTATAAATATATTTTATTAATTATGATATATTAGAATATATGTATAATAAACAAATATTAATGTGTCATTATACACTTTAAATATTTATAACTAAAAATTTTTATATTATAGTTTTAATGTAGATATTAATTATATTTAACTGTTACTTTTTAATTTAATTAAATAATAATAAATATTAAATTTAATATTTTTGTATCATTATTATGTAGATATTTGTTATTTTTATTTTACAAAATTATAAAAATTATTATCAATACAAAATTGCTGACGTGACACAATCACATAAACCAATATATCATAAGCTCATTTTATAATAGATTTATATCAACTACTTTTAAGTCTACGCTACTATTAATTATGTCAGTGCATTTGGATACTGTGCTAGGATCTTTATTGTTATTCCTTTTTCGGTTTATTCTCCATGAGTATCTTCAGCAAATTAGTAATTTAGCTCCTGTATTGGATGATAAATTGTTTTTTAAATTCTTATATATTGTGAAGGGTATTTACAAATTTGATTAATTAATATTATTAATATTATTGATATTATTATTAATAAGGGACACAATTTTTTAAGGATTGTGTATGTTCAAAACATTATGTCTATTGGCTAAAGGGACACAATTATTTAAGAGTTGTATATGTTCAAAACATTGTATCTATTGGCAATAGAAATAACACAACCATTTGTATAAATAAGTCCTTGTCTACTATTTCAGACATGAAGTACTAAGTGTACAATTTACTCTACTATTAAGAGATTTTCTTTGTTCAAGAGAGTTGAAAATTTCTTACTATTGCTAATTAAGAAATTCTTAGGTTTCATTGTATCCTGGGAGAGTATTGTCATCAACCCTATAGCAACTAAGTGTGGGAACAAATATCTCTCTAAAAAAAGCGATCTAATCGTGCCTTGAAACTACTACACAAATATAAGATTTTGTCATCTTACCATCTTCATATACCCAACAATTTTATAGAGATATTTCTTGAAGATGGCACAAGATAAAAAAAACTACGTTCAAGGTCATGAATCAAGAGTTTGTCAAATTAGATCGCTTTGATGGAACAAACTTCAATCGTTGGAAAGACAAGATGATGTTTCTTCTTTCAGTTCTCAATCTTGCATATGTGATTGACCCAAAGACTACACCAATTGTCGATGCCGCTGAAAATTCCACACCGAAAGAGAAAGAAAAGATTGCTCATTGAAAAAGAAACGTGATGAAGATTTTGCATGTCGATGTCATATTCTCAATACTTTATCCGACGACTCTATGATCTCTACATGTCAATTCAATCACCATTAGAGATTGGAAATCTTTGGAAGAAAAGTACAATACCGAACGACAAGGAACATATAAGTTATTATGATGAAATATTTTGAATTTATTATGAATGATACTATGCCTGTCATGGATCAAATTCATGAATTACAAATCCTTGTAAGTAGACTTCGTGATCTACAAGTGGTGATCCCTGAATCATTACAAGTTGGAGCAATTATTTCAAAATTGCCTTCATCTTGGATGGTTATAGGAAGAAACTTTTACATCTTGGTGAGGACTTCACAATTGAGAAATTACTAAGGCATATACGTATAGGAGGAGGAAACTCGAAAACGTGATGCTGGGTATCTTTCTCAAAGTTCTAAAGTGAATCATATTGGTGAAAACAACACCAATAAGAAGAAAAGAAAGTTCTCTAAAGATTCAAAGCAAGATAAGAAGAGACAAAGAGAGTGTTATCATTGTCACAAGAAAGGACACTATATCAAAGAATGTAGACTTCTGAAAAGGGAAGCACCAAACACCAACTTAGTGGAAGAGAATGATCTAATTGCTATGGTTGTAGAAAAGTAAAACATGCATATTGGCATGGTTACAGAAGTCAACATAGCAACACAAGGAAAATCACTTGAGTGGTGGTTAGATTCTGGGGCTACTGTTCACGTTTGCAATGATCGCAACCAATTCAAAACATATGAAGAAGTGAACAATAGAGAAGTCTTGATGGGCAATGACAACTCAGCCAAAGTTTGTGGTCAAGGAAGTGTGGAATTAAATTTTACATCTGGAAAGAAATTAAGTTTAATAAATGTACTTCATGTTCCAGATTTGAGAAAAAATTTAGTTTCTGTTAGTCTCTTGTGTAAGAAAGGATTCAAAGTTGTTATGGAATCCGATAAAGTGATCTTGCTTAAGAATGATATATTCATAGGAAAAGGATATTGTACTGAAGGCATGTTTAAACTTATTATTAATAAAGTGAATGTTTCTTTGTATGTTGTTGATTCTTGTGATTTATGGCATAGTAGATTAGCATACTTAAATTACAAATCAATTGAATATATGCAAAAGAATAACTATATTGATCTTAGTAACAAGGATTTTAATAAGAAATGTATTTGCATACAATCTAAAATTACTAAAAAATCTTTTCCTAAGGTTGAAAGAAATACACATTTATTAGAATTGATTCATAGTGATATTTATGAGCTAAATGGCAATATTACTAGAGGAGGAAAAAGATACTTTATAACCTTCATTGATGATTGTTCTAGATTTACTTATGTGTATTTGCTTAGAAATAAAGATGAAGCTTTTGAAATGTTTAAGAAATATAAAATGGAAGTAGAAAATATGCATGATAAGAAAATAAAAGTTCTTCGTAGTGATCGAGATGGAGAATATTTTTCTAATGAATTTGATCACTTTTGTGAATTACATGGTATTGTACATGAATCTTCCACTCCATATACTCCGCAATAAAATGGTTTGGCGGAAAGAAAGAACCGTACCTTAGTGGATATGGTTAATTCAATGTTACTAAATGCAAAATTACCTTACAATTTGTGGGGTGAAGCATTATTGACATCATGTCATATCCATAATAGGATACCATCAAGACATAGAAAGGTTTCTCCTTATGAAATTTGGAAAGTAAGAAAACCTAATTTAAATTATCTTAAAGTGTGGGGGTGTTTAGCCTTTTATCGAGTTCCTGATCAAAAGAGAACCAAATTGGGGCCAAGAGCCATAAAAGGCACTTTTATAGGATATGCTCAAAATTCTAAAGCATATAGAATAGACTTAGTGTCTAATGTAGTTGTTGAATCAAGAGAAGTAGAATTATTGAAAATAAATTTATCAATGATTCAACTTCTAATTCAGAGTATCCCCAAAATGATACTAATATTTCACAGAAATAAATAATCAAAAAATAAACGTCTAAGCGACAAAGAGTTTATTGAACCAAGGAAGAGCTGAGAGTAAGAAAAGAAAAGGACTTGGGTCCAGATTTTATTTTCTCAGGCTATCACCTTTTTGGTAGAAGGAACTAGGAATTCTGTAACAAAACAAGATTCCTATGTTATGAACATAGAGGGTGATCCTCAAACATTCAAAGAGGCTATGGCTTCAAGGGATTCTGGTTTTTGGAAAGAAGCAATAAATGATGAAATGGACTTAATATTATCTAACAATACTTGGGTCTTGGTTGATTTGCCTCCAGGATCAAAGCCTATAGGATGTAAGTGGGTATTTAGAAAAAAGTATAATACTGATGGTTCATTACAAACCTTTGAAGCAAGGTTAGTGGCCAAGGGGTTTAGACAACAAGAAGGTCTAGACTATTTTGATACCTACGCACCTGTGGCAAGAATGACTTCTATTAGGGCTCTATAGCATTAGCATCCATACATAAGCTTCATATACATCAAATGGATGTTAAAACGGCTTTTCTAAATGGAGATCTTAATGAAGAAATTTATATGGAGCAACCGGAAGGCTATGTGCTACCCGGAAATGAAAAGAAAGTTTGCAAATTAATTAAGTCTTTGTATGGGCTAAAACAAGCGCCTAAACAATGGCATGAGAAGTTTGATTCAGTGGTGTTATCAAATGGCTTCTCACATAATAGTGCGGATAAATGTATTTACTCAAAATTTACTAAAGATTATGGAGTAATTATTTGTTTATATGTTGATGATATGTTAATCATCGGAACAAATTTAGAAGAAATTCGTATAACGAAGGAGTATCTAACTTCTAAATTCAAGATGAAGGATTTGAATGAAGTTGATACAATATTAGGCATAAAGGTACATAAGAATGAAGTTGGCTTTACTTTAAGTCAATCTCATTATATTAAAAATGTATTGGAAAAGTTTGATCATCTCACAATTAAAGAATCCAATACGCCGTATGATCCTAATCTTAAATTAGAAGGAAACATGAAAAGACATATAGCACAATTAGAATATGCTAGTGCTATAGGAAGTTTAATGTATGCAATGCATTGTACTAGACCTGATATAGCATTTGCTATGTGCAAATTATCAAGGTTTACAGGAAAGCCTAACAATCAACATTGGAAAGCTATAACAAGAGTTCTTGGTTATCTCAAGAAAACCATAACTTGGGATTACATTATAGTGATTATCCAGTTTTAGAAGGTTATTCCGACGCAAGTTGGATTACAAATCTTAGTGATAACAAATCCTTCAGGATGGATTTCACCATAGGTGGTGGAGCAATAAGTTGGGGCTCAAAGAAACAAACATGTATTACACATTCTACTATGGAGGCTGAGTTTGTAGCTTTATCAGCCGCAGGAAAAGAAGCGGAATGGTTAAGAAATTTGTATGATATAAAGCTGTGGCCACACAGCGACAACATTTCAATCTTCTGTGATAGTGAATCAACCATGTCTCGAGCATATAATAAGGTTATAATGGAAAGTCTAGACATATAAGTTTGAGACATGAATTTGTGAGGCAACTAATAGATGATGGTGTAATTACCATCACTTATGTAAGATCTCAAGGAAATTTAGCAGACCCTTTGACTAAAGGTTTGTCAAGGGATAAAATCAAAGAAACTACTGCTAAAATGGGATTAAAACCTATTATTGCTAAATAATGGGAACCCAACCTTATTCTAGTAGACCACTAGTTTCAAGGTTTAATGGGTAATAACAAGTTATTTAGCAATTGGAGCACTAAGGTATAGGATTTAGTGCTATTTACAATAAATTAGGAGGGTGAGTATAAACTCTTAATGGAATGATAATATTATCTATCAAAAGATTCCACCTATATGAATATTAGAGTGGTGCCGCTCTAATCGAGAATTTTAGAGGTTTTATTCTCGTAAATATTCATGAAACCAGGATGAGCACAAGGCCATATAAGTGCTTAAAATTGTAAACTCTTGAACTTGGAGGGTATAAGTAATGTGTGTGATTTTTGGTACTAGCATATAGAGTATAGGTTTAATCGATTAGACACCTATTACTTCGTTAGAACTTTAAAATTTACACTAAAAGAATGTTTAATCTTAGTAACACATTCTTTATGCATATACTTGTATGACATTTAAATTTTGTAAATAGTGGGGGATTGAAGGGTATTTACAAATTTGATTAATTAATATTATTAATATTATTGATATTATTATTAATATTATTAATATTAATAAACGGTTACTAACCGTTTTGTACCATTTGGTTGAAGGGACGCAACCTTTTAAGGATTGTGTATGTTCAAAACATTGTGTCTATTGGCTAAAGGGACACAACTCTTTAAGAGTTGTATATTTCAAAACATTGTATCTATTGGCAATAGAAATGACACAACCATTTGTATACGTAACTAACCATAACTGCTACGTGCAATATGTATAAATAAGTCCTTGTCCACTATTTCTGACATGAAGTACTAAGCGTACAATTTACTCTACTATTAAGAGATTTTCTTTGTTCAAGAGAGTTGAGAATTTCTTACTATTGCTAATTAAGAAATTCTTAGGTTTCATTGTATCCTAGGAGAGTATTATCATCAACCCTATAGCAACTAAGTGTGGGGACAAATATTTCTCTAAAGAAAGCGATCTAATCGTGCCTTGAAACTACTACACAAATATAAGATTTTGTCATCTTACTATTTTCATATACCCAACATATTGTAATTAAATTTAACTAATAATAATAATAATAATAATAATAATAATAATAATAATAATAAAGTTTGAAACGTTTTACATTGTAATTTTTCTGAAAACATTTTAACCTTCTGGAATTGTTATGGTATAAGTAGAGAATTAGGAAGAATTTATTTTAGTTATATTGTTTTTTATATAGAATTGATATATGCATAAACATGAAAAATTAGAATCAATTTCAATTTCAGGTTTTAATTTATGCACAATTTCAAACCTCAAACAGAACGTAATAAACATTTTTTTTGGTTGGTACCATTAAAAAATACAAGGTGAAAAGAAATGTATCACAATTAAATTTATAATTAATAATATGTTCTGTCAAAAACACAAACTGGCATGAGCAAAGACAAAGAGTAATACAATGGATAATGCTTTTATTTTATTAGAAGACAATTTTTACAATTTCTCATGTGAGCTTAATCCTTATTAATAAGTGAATACTTATTAGATTAACTTGAAGAATTTTGAATTATTCATACACTTGCTGCTTGCACTGTTTGCAAAGAAAAACTTTATCTGTACGGTATAAAGTATAATGTTTTGCTTTTTTTGAGCAAATTGGTAAGTTTCTAGTGTTATTTTTAGTAATTTTTTTAGTGTTATTTTTTTACCATATATATCCATTTTTTCTCCGTCATCCCGTGCCTTGAGTTCGTTTTTTCTTTTTCTCTGGGCACCCCTTGCCTTGAGTTCGTTTCTTCTTCTCCTAAGTTTTTAGTGTTTTTTGTTTTCTTTGAGCAAACTGGTAAGTTTCTAGTGTTACTTTTAGTATTTTTTTTAGTGTTATTTTTTTACCATATATATCTGTTTCTTTTCCGTCATCCCTTGCCTTGAGTTTATTTTTTCTTTTCCTCTGGGCACCCCCTTGCCTTGAGTTCGTTTCTTCTTTTCCTAAGTTTTTAGTGTTTCTTTTAGTTTTTTTTAGTGTTCTTTAAAGAAAATCTCATGTCCTAAACTATTCAAGATGTGATATTGATAGTTTGATGCATCAGAAAAGATTAAGAGAGAGAAATAAGTTATTTTTATTGTTGAAGAGAATGAAAAAGTTAGAATTATGTAAATCTAACAATCCTAACTTGGAAACATTAGCAAAAAAAGGACCCGGTGATAGAGTTTTGGTAAGAAAATCAACAAGTTGATCTTTGGAACGAACTGGCATAAGATGAATGAGACCAGACAAATGCTTTTCACGAACAACGTGTCAGTCTACTTCAATATGTTTGGTTCTTTCATGAAAGATGGGATTATTGTCAATGTGAATGGCTGACTGGTTGTCACAGAATAGAGTGATAGACTTTTGAAGCCGCAAAAAATCCACGAAGAAAGATAACCAACTAGCTTCACAAGTGGCAACAGCAAGAGACCTATATTCAGCTTCTGCAGAGGACTTGGCAACAGTGGTTTGCTTCTTACTCTTCCAGCTAACAAGAGAGTTCCCAAGCATGAAGCAATAACCGGAAATGGAGCGACGAGTATCAGCACAGGTAGCCCAGTCAGCGTCGGCAAATCCAGTAAGATGCAGATTAGAAGTAAAGGAGAAGAATAAACCAATTGCAGGTCAGCCTTTTAAATATCGGAGTACGCGGAAAGCAACCTATAGGTGAGAAGTGGTTGCACAGTCCAAAAATTGGTTCAAACGTCCCACAGCATAAGAGATATCGGATCTAGTGTTTGTGAGGTAAAGAAGTCGGCCGATGAGCTGTCCGTAAATATTGTTGTCTGTTTAAAATGGTACCTGATTCCTTTGAGAGTTTCTAACTATAATCAAATGGGGGTAGAGAGAGGCTTGTAATCTAGATAACCAAAATCCTTGAGAAGGTCCATGGCGTACTTCCGCTGATAAATGTGAATTCCAGATTTAGAGCGTGCTACTTCCATTCCCAAGAAGTATTTGAGATCATCAAAATCCTTTATTTTAAATTTGTCATCCAAATTTTGCCTGATGGAATTGATTTCGTCAATGTCATTCATGGTTAAAACCAAGCCATCAACATATACTAGAATGGCAGTGAAACTTTCAGATTGTTTCTTGATGAAGAGTAAATGATCATAAAAAAACTGCTTATAACCAGCATCCACAAGAGTCTAAGTGAGCTTAATGTCCCATTGTCTGCTTGCTTGCTTAATCCCATATAGAGACTTTTGCAATTTACAAACCAAATCTGGTTGTGACACAGCCAAACCGGGTGGTATATTCATATAAACTTCCTTGTCCAAATCTCCGTGAAGAAAGGCAGTATTGACGTCCAGCTGTTTCAAATGCGATTTCTTTGCCGCTGCTAATGCTAACATTACTCGTAGGATAGTCATTTTGACAACTGGACTAAAAGTATTACCATAATCTACTCCTTGCACTTTTGTGAATCCTTTTGCAACTAGCCTCGCTTTGTGCCTCTCTATGGTGCCATCGGGATTGAATTTTACCCAAAAAATCTATTTGCAACCCACAACCTTCTTGCCTTTTGGGAGTTCAGTGAGACACCAAGCTCTGTTATGATCTAGAGCTATCAATTCATCTTGATTGCCTTTCTCCAATATTCATGTGCAGCCACTTCCTCATAAGTGCTAGATTCTGGATTTGAGGTAATGGCTAGAGAAAGTGACTTATATTTTTGGGGTAGTTTATCATATGACAAGTGTTGTGAGATAGGATATAAAGAGCTAGAGTTGGCAAAGTTGCTAGAGTGAGCTGTGTGAGTTATCATACAATGATAGTCCTTCAAATAAACAGGCGGTTTCTTGACTCTTTCATATTTTCTCGTGATGCAGTCATATGTGATGTCAAAGTGTTGTGATGCAGGTGCATTGTTAGTGTGTGATGTGGTAATGGGTGCAATGGTGTGTGAGAAAATTGGTGAGTGCATTGAGCTTGAGAAATGTTCATCTGAATCTGTGAGTGTGGTATGTGTGGGTGATTGCAAATGATGTGTGGATAGTATATCCTATTGAAAAAGATCAATGCATTGTGGAGTACGAGTGGGTACTGATAAAGAGGATTATGTCGATTCAGAATTTCTCAAAATAAGAATCACTTCGTTGATAGCAAAGTCCAAACCGACAATCTATCCTCTCAATCAAAGTTTAAATTCTAAATACAAATATAACCGAGAGTAATTCAACCTCGGGTCGTTCTCCCTATAAATGCAATTGAAGTGTCACGCTTTCAGTTATGAGGAAAAAGGATTTTGAAATCAAAGAATGAAAGATTAAAGGAACTAAGGAATAAAAGAACTAAGATATGATTAAAAAAAAGGGAATTGATGCAAATAAAAGGAATATAAGATCAAAACTTAGTGAAAATGCTATAAATGCATAAAGAGCCTTAACTCGGGAATGAGAATTAAGGAATCCTATCATCGTCATAACCACAACTATGACAACTATGATGAGTCAATCTCGTTTCGTCTATCCATAACATCGAGGAGTAAGTCAAGCAAGCATAATTGACCTCAATCCATAAGTCCTAACTAACTTACCAAATTAATTGGTAAAAAGCTAGCGTCAATGGAAACAAGAGTCAACTAACTACCCAAGAATTGCCACTAAATGTCGGACATTATGACTCTAGTATCCTAGGAACTCAAATCCCAAGCCAAGGTGTGAAAATCTACTCAAAACTCATAATTGAAATTTTCACAAACACCTTGTGGGCATAAAACCAAAACATGTAAAATTGCAAAGGAAAAAGGAAAAGTATAGCCAAACTATTCACAATATCAACAATAAACATGCAATCAAGCAAACATAAACCATAAAAGACAAAATTCATCAATCAAAACTTCAAGAAATTCAAAATTGCATATATTAACAAAGTAACTTGAACCAAAAGAAAATGAGAGTAAAGATGATGTAATTAAAGAGGAATTTAAGAGTACTTATAAAAGAGTTGATCAACCCAAGATGAAAATTTGATACTATAAAATGCTACAATGGAAATTGACAAAACCATAGGAGAGAAATTGCTATCTACACTACTCCTACTCCTAATTATGTTCTAAGACTATCTAAGTGAGCTCCCTTGATGTATGATCACTTTCCTTTGATATAGCATCACAAAAGGCTTCAGCAACTCCAAAAATTGGACCAAGAGAGCCCCAAAATCGTGAGCCACGTGCTTCATTAATGAATCCACGTGCAGGACCTGTGCGTACGCACACCTTTGATTTCTGTACTTGTGCGCACGCACAGGAGGTTGTGTGCACGCACACATCAGCGTGTGCTTCTCCTTTGTTTTCTTCATGTGTTCTCCATTCTTGCATGCTTCCTTCCACTTCATGTGTTTAACGCGTGCATTTAAGAAGCTAAAACGTGTGAGTATCATCTCAACTTATGTTCTCTCGCTTGATTCCTCTCCAAAGTCTCCTCGGTGGTTGAAAGCTCCCCACGGTTGGTCAACAAGTGGTATCAGAGCCGATGGTTAATCGGTCTCGCTTGATTCCTCAAGCTCCCCACGGTTGGCCCAACAAGTAGTACCAGAGCCGATGTATTCAAGGTCGAAAGCTCTCCACGGGTGGCCCAACAAGTGGTATCAGAGTCGATGGTTAATCGGTCTGGTATCATCTCATCTAAATGTACATTTATATAATTTTTTTCTCTATTTTTACAATGCTAATTTTATTCTATATAAATTTTTGTATTTTTTATTTAATTTTTTTCTGTATTTTTACAATGTAGAATTCTATATATAAGGATTTTATTACAGAGGAAGAGATAAAAGAAGATCGTTATCACACAGTTTTAGTAGTGGGGCGTGTTACTAGAAAAATTGGAAGAAAAATGAGGGAATACTATATAATTAAAAACACATGGGAAACAAAGTGAGGAAAGAATGACTTTGGAAAAATCAATCGTAAGGTATTTATAAGTTAATGTTGCAAGTGTGAGGTGTATGAAAAATTAAAACTCTTAATCTTAATGTTGTTAGTATTACCATGGTACAAAGAGTATATGAAAGAAACGAAGAATTATTTAAAAGAGTATTATTTTTATTATTCATATTTTTTCTGTGATTACAAGGTTCTTACCAATATATAGACCAAGAGTACGCTAAGAGTACGCTCGTTATAGAATAATATCCTAATAAATTACATTGATTTTTTTTTAGAAACTGTCGTAGAAACTGATTTGTTAAATTTAAATTGTTGTTGGGCTATAATAATCGCAACTACTATAGAAACTAGGTACAATATAATTGACAAATATTATTATTTCACCACAAGATTTGTTGGACAACTATTTGAGGAATGACCAAATAGAGAAATTAAAGAAGGACGAAAAATGCCTGCGAAGAATAGGAGTTGGTCGACTGAATGACTATGCAGCAATATCTTATAATATTTTAAGATGGATGATTACAAATGGGTGCATAGAAGAGAGCATATGCAAGTTTATAGCACAAAGACAATGTAACACAATCAACAGAAAGGTATCCATTTAATTAAATATTGTTAGAAGTTTAATAATTTTTATTTATTACAATAAAATAATATTTTTTTTACATATAAAATAATATGTTATAACATAACTTAACTTATATGTATTATTTTTATTATTCATATTTTTTCTATGATAACAAGGTTCTTACCAATATATAGACAAGAGTACGCTTGTTATAGAATAATATCCTAATAAATTACATTGATTTTTTTGAGAAACTGGCATAAAAACTGATTTTTTAAATTTAATTTGCCGTTGGGCTATAATAGTGGTTTTAAAGGGTATTCAAGGTCGAAAGCTCCCCACGGGTGGCCCAACAAGTGGTATCAGAGTCGATGGTTATTATTATTATTATTATTATTATTATTATTATTATTATTATTATTATTATTATTATTATTGATTTTTAATCTCAATTGCTATTTCATGACTATAACTCTCAACAGAAAGAAAACTATACAGAATGATGTAAAAGTTTTTTTTGATAAAATTGATGTTTTTTCCTCTTAATGATATTTTGAGAGATATTAACTTTATTCTCAACAACATACTACAGATTAATAATTGGAAGGAAGTTTAAAAAAAGATGAGGCATCAAAAGAGATGCGGTAAGAATTGTATTATATTGTTTTCTTCTTCGTTTTGGTCTGAATATACATTTGATATATTATTGATGATTCTGCTGAGTTTTGAGATATTAATTTTCTTAAGTTTTATTTGAATTCAGTCAATTGACGTTGAATTAATTCTGCTGAGATAGAGTTATAAAATGAATAACTTAACTTATATGTATTATTTTTATTATTCATATTTTTTCTATGATTACAAGATTCTTACCAATATATAGACAAGAGTACGCTAAGAGTACGCTCGTTATAGAATAATATCATAATAAATTACATTGATTTTTTTGAGAAACTGTCGTAGAAACTGATTTTTTAAATTTAAATTGCCGTTGGGCTATAACAGTGGTTTTAAAGGATATTTAAGGTCGAAAGCTCTCCACGGGTGGCCCAACAAATGGTATCAGAGTTAATGGTTATTATTATTATTATTATTATTATTATTATTATTATTATTATTATTATTGATTTTTAATCTCAATTGCTATTTCATGACTATGGCTCCCAAAAGAAAGAGAACTATACAGAATGATGTAAAAGTTTTTTTTTATAAAATTGTTGTTTTTTCCTCTTAATGATATTTTGAGAGATATTAACTTTATTCTCAACAACATACTACAGATCAATAATTGGAAGGAAGTTTCAAAAAACATGAGGCATCAAAAGAGATGCGGTAAGAATTTTATTATATTGTTTTCTTATTCGTTTTGTTCTGAATATACATTTGATATATTATTGATGATTCTGCTGAGTTTTGAGATATTAATTTTCTTAAGTTTTATTTGAATTCAGTCAGTTAACGTTGAATTAATTCTACTGAGATGGAGTTATAAAATGAATAATTTAACTTATATGTATTATTTTTATTATTCATATTTTTTCTATGATTACAAGGTTCTTACCAATATATAGACAAGAGTACGCTAAGAGTACGCTCGTTATAGAATAATATTCTAATAAATTACATTGATTTTTTTGAGAAACTGGCATAGAAACTGATTTTTTAAATTTAAATTGCCATTGGGCTATAACAGTGGTTTAAAGGGTATTCAAAGTCGAAAGCTCTCCACGGGTGGTCCAACAAGTGGTATCAGAGTCGATGGTTATTATTATTATTATTATTATTAATTTTTAATCTCAATTGCTATTTCATGACTATGGCTCCCAAAAGAAAGAGAACTATACGGAATGATGTAAAAGTTTTTTTTTAATAAAATTGTTGTTTTTTCCTCTTAATGATATTTTGAGAGATATTAACTTTATTCTCAACAACATACTACAGATCAATAATTGGAAGGAAGTTTCAAAAACGATGAGGCATCAAAAGAGATGCGGTAAGAATTGTATTATATTGTTTTCTTCTTCGTTTTGTTCTGAATATACATTTGATATATTATTGATAATTCTGATGAGTTTTGAGATATTAATTTTCTTAAGTTTTATTTGAATTCAGTCGGTTGATGTTGAATTAATTCTGCTGAGATGGAGTTTTAAAATGAATTTTTTTAAGTTAATTTATTAATTATGCTGAGAATGATTTTTGTATGGGAACTTTTAAGGGAAATTTATTAAAGGAAAAGGCTAATGTTAGCTTATTATCTATTTTTTTATGTATAAATTTTAGAAAAAGTTTTGTATAACTAATTCAGCTGGTAGGTTAAGGTTTGATGCTATTGGAATCTACTTCTTTCTTGCTTGAACTTTAAGAATTACTCTCTTTCTCTGATAATATCAACCTCCTTCATTTTTATGTTCTGGGTTGTCTTTCATGTTGCCCTTTGTCTATGATAGGTAGGTAAGAACCAACTGAATTATAATTGTTGACTTATAATTAAAACTTATAATCTTAATGTTGTTAGTGTTATCATGGTACGAAGAGTTTAGGAAAGAAACGAATAATTATTTAAAAGAGTATTATTTTTATTATTCATATTTTTTCTATGATTACAAGGTTCTTACCAATATATAGACAAGAATACGCCAAGAGTACGCCTGTTATAGAATAATATCCTAATAAATTATATTGATTTTTTTTAGAAACTGCCGTAGAAACTGATTTTTTAAATTTAAATTACTGTTGGGCTATAACAGTCATAGAAACTAGGTACAATATAATTGACAAATTTAATAGTAGTGAAAATATTATTTTATCACAAGATTTGTTAGACAACTATTTGAGGAATGACCAAATAGAGAAATTAAAGAAGAACAAAAAATGCTTGCAAAGAATAGGAGTTTCGTCTGGATGACCAAGATTGTTATACAGCAATACCTTATAACATTTTAAGATGAGTGATTACAAATGGGTGTGTAGAAGAGAACATGTGTAAGTTTATAGCACAAAAACAATGTAACACAATCAACAGAAAGATATCCATTTAATTAAATATTATTAGAAGTTTAATAATTTTTATTTATTACAATAAAATAATATTTTTTTACATATAAAATAATATGTTATAACATAACTTAACTTATATGTCCTTATATATATTTATGCAGGCTGGGTTTAAGGTGAAAAATTGTGAAGAGGTATCTGATATATGACCCGTGATTGCAAATATTTTATTAACGGGTGCATTTAAGAAGCAAAAACGTGTGAGTATCATCTTAACTTATGTTCTCTCGCTTGATTCCTCCCCGAAGTCTCTCTGGTGGTCGAAAGCCCCCATGGTTGGCCAACAAGTGGTATCAGAGCCGATGGTTAATCGGTCTGGTGGTTTGAAGGGGTATTCAAGGTCGAAAGCTTTCCACGGGTGGCCCAACAAGTGGTATCAGAGTCGATGGTTAATCAGTCTCGCTTGATTCCTCAAGCTCCCCACGGTTGGCCCAACAAGTGGTATCAGAGCCGATCGTTAATCGGTCTGGTAGTTTTAAGGGGTATTTAAGGTCGAAAGCTCCCCACAGGTGGCCCAACAAGTGGTATCAGAGTCGATGGTTAATCGGTCTGGTGTCATCTCATCTAAATTTACATTTATATAAATGTTTTCTTTATTTTTACAATGCTAATTTTATTCTATAAAAATTTCAGTATTTTTACAATGTCTATATATAAGGGTTCCATTGCAGAAGAAGAGATAAAAGAAGATCGTTATCACACAGTTTTAATAGTGGGACGTGTTACCAGAAAAATTAGAAGAAAAGTGAGGGAATACTATATAATTAAAAGCTCCTGGAGAACAAAGTGGGAAAAGAATGGCTCTGAAAAAATCAATCGTAAAACATTTACATGTTAATATTACAAGTGTGAGGTGTATGAAAATTAGTCCTACATTGGAGAAAGCAAGGAAGAGCGAGAAATTTATAAAATGAGAGACTCATTAACTTATTACTTTATGGTTTTGAGTTGGATGTGGTGTCATTTCATTTTATGTTCTCTCGCTTAGAGTTTTGTGTTGTTTTGATAAAATACCCAAAAATTGAACATCGACTAGTTTTACCAGCTACGAATTGTCAACTTTAAAAAAAGTTAGCTTTTTCATGGTATATAAATATTATATTCTGATTATTCGTTCAGTATATAAATAATTCTTATTTGAATTGTGATTTTTCAATTATTTGTTCTACTTCTATTATTTGTAATTTAAGTTGGAGATGAGAAAAATTGGTGCCAAAAATTTTTTTAATCAATATATTCTATGATACATTGTCAATTATTTTTATTACAATTGAGGATGTTTATTTTGTTTGTTCTTCGTGTTCTTGACAAGATTTTTTTTATACAAAAGTCACAATTCTATTCTATAAGTGACAGTGGTTTTATTTTAATTTTATCATAAATATAGTTTATTACCTCAAGAATTTTAAATGTTATAAAAACTAAATACTTATAAGAATGCTTTATTTTGAATTAAAACAAAATATTTATAAAAATTACTTAGATTTTGCTGAAATTTTTAGAAGACCATTTCTAGTTTGAGGATTTAAAATAATCTTAAAAAGTAAATTTTTCTCTTTAAATATTCATCTAATAATGATTTAGTATTTGCTAATTTTGTGAAGTATTTTAAATTTAGATCAATAAATCTTTTCACTCTATCACAATTTACATTCAAAAACATTAAATTGTTGTACCGATCCTACAATAGTTTAACATGAGAAAGGATATTAATAAACGTATTTGTTATGTTTAATCAATTTTTTTGCTTGAGAGATTAACTATGTGGCCAACAACAAAAATTTCACCTACATTTTTTTTACTAACTCATTTTTGTTCTCAAAAAATTTTGAATCAGGTATGTTGAGATTTTCTCAAATTTATATATATAGGAAGTTAGAGATAATTTAAAGGAAAGATAATGTAAGACTAGCGTTTTTGGTAATGGAAGTCTGAAAAGCGACCATGTGAGTAGATATTTGATTTGTTCAATCAAAATTTTGAAGTTTCAACTAACTCAAATTGGACTAGCCAATAATATTGAGCTAATTCATACTTATCAATTTCATCCATTTTAAAGAAGTGTATATGAAAAAATAATTCATGAACGTACATGATAATTGGACTCGGATATAAATATTAAATATTATAAAAAAAGGTTAATGCAGTTAATTTTTTGTCTAGAAAATTTAATAGATTAACTTAATCTTATTTTTTATTTGTCAGGAATTTACTAATATAACTTATTGAACGCCTGAAAATAAATCATATAACTTAATGGATATTTAAATTTGGGTTGAATTAAACTGGTTAAGCAAAATTTACAAAATTACAAAATTGATCATTTGAAATAATGGATCGAACAAGTTTAGGAATCTCACAAAACATGCATTATCAATTCGTGCATATGTATACAATTGCTTCGCTTCAATCTAAAAAAAAATTAATTTATGAGTAAAAAAATGAGTTTGTCTATCTTATGTTCTAACTTCTAAGAATACATATTAGAATTTATTAAAGAACGATCATAAATATACATAACCATTAGACTCCTATATAAATATTTAATATATTCATCTTTGTAATTTTTCTTCTTTTTTTTCCTACTTTTACATTTTTTTTCTATATTCATGTTTGTATTAGAGCCCAATTTAACACAACTTATATGAAGTAATTATTAAACACAACTTACACGGCTCATATGGCTCATAGACATTAAATATGGAACAAATAATTTTAAATTGAGGTTCACAAGAATACCCATAGAAGCAAAAGATAAAAAAATATAAAAAAGATAGCACATTATACAGCAGTACAATTAACTAAGATATTAAGAAAAAGTGTAGATTGAAATTATGAATACCCCTTCTAGCTTTGCCATTTGTGTAAAATGGTGACCAAATGACATATAGCGGTTACCACACAGAACAGGTTATAGATATACTTTCAGCTTGTCCAGCAGAAATTTCAGTCAATATGGTTAACATAGCTAAATCCGATAATATCCAGTACAATAGAGAAGTGGATATAGGTGTTTTATATATGAAAACCATGTTATACACTAGCTTATGGCAGATAATTAAATAGAGGAATGCTAGGGGGATAGCAACTTCTGTGATTTGTAGCCATCAAATAGCCATCAATAATGATTTTAATGGTGTAAGATTGGTGTAAAATTTCATCTAATGGCTCACTTTTCTTTGCTGGTTACATGCTGGCTAGAATTTAATAAAGTTGCTGGTCCCCTAAACTTTTCCAATTAAATATGTACAGAGACAATGGATGAAACATGCTAAAAGAAGTTAGAATAACATGCTATGAAATATACTAGAAGATAGAACTGAGCATTTAAACACCCAGAACACATGTCTACGAAAAATCATTTAAAAATTACCAACTACCTTTCACTTATATATCTAGTTAAGAACATCAGGGCCACAAACAGCTTCTGCATCACGAATGTTGCACCCATTCTCTAGCATCTTTAAAGCTGTTCGAACAGCCTGAATACACACAAGACATAACATAATCTTAAAATAAGATCCACATGACACCACATTGCACAAATTATAGATAGTTATGTACCTCAACAGAACACTCCAACTTCCCAACTGTAGTCTTTTTTATAAAATTTTTCAATGAGTGAGAATGAGTGCAAGCAAATTTATGTTCTTTTATAATTTCCTTAAAAGTAACTGATGATGTAGCTTCATTAAACAAATCCAACAGTCTAAATCACAAGAAAAAAATATTAAAAATAACATATCATAAATAACTACATAAGATCAAGACATTGTATAAGTTTTAAAAAGAATTCGGCGAAGATAATTAGTTTACAAAAAAATCAAGGTACAGGGATAAAAATTTCGGTGGCTTGTGGTGGTGTACAGCAATTTGCTCATAGTCCTAAGCAACAAAGAGCAAAACTGAAAGTAAATAATTAATAAAAAAAGGAGATTTAGTGCTTATAATTTTTGTGGTAAGTAGAATTGAGTAAGTGTAGAAATTTAAAAGAAGTTCTTACTGTCCTTTCACACAACACACACCTTTAAACCACCAAATGATATCCTATATTCAAGCAATTATGGTTAAAAATGGAGATTTGGTGGCCTAACAAGTGGTATCAGAGCCGATTCGGTGGTCAAGAACTTCATAAGATCCCAACAAGTGGTATCAGAGCCGATTCGGTGGTCAAAAACTCTCCAGGGTGACCATACAAGTGGTATCAGAGCCGCACGGTGGCCCAACAAGTGGTATCAGAGGCGATTCGATGGTCAAAAACTTCCTACGGTACCCGAACAAGTTGTATTAGAGTCGAACAAGTGGTATCCGATCCGATTTGGTGGTAGAAAGCTTCCTACAGTAGCCCGATATTTGAAGATTGTAACTTTTTGGTCCATGCATAAGATTGATTATTGGTCCACTCCTCCGGAGACTAACGAAAATAAACATTTTAACTGAAAATATTAAATTCAAAATACTACTCACCAGCTGCTATCTTGATAGATATTGAACAAAAACAACTTTAAAATATTCCCACAATATACAAAGTAAAAAGAATAATTAGAGAACAAAAAAAGTTTAAGCACAACAACATTATAAATAAATGAACAAAGAAAGATACATATCGTAAAAAGTCAGAGAAGAGGAAGAAGAAGAAGGCAAAGGAAGAAATGGTGTGATAGTTTCAGTGAGAGGGATATAGTTGAACACCCCTATTATATAACCGTGCTACCCAGTAAAAGAGAGCAAGCTCATCACGAAAGCAACAACAGTTCGTTAGTGAGACTTGAGAGAGAAGCGTTAAATGCAAATGACCAACCCTTTTTACCTAATGCTGTAATGCCTGACCCTTATTAGGTTTTAACTTTTCATAGTAATGGAAAAAAATTGCTGAAAATTTAAAAGGACAAATATGTGGGATTTGTTGGTTTAAAATAAAGATATCCTGAGTTTAACTCGTTAGTGTAGGTAGTAAGGTAGATGGAAAGTTATGGAGCACCTTTGTTAGTAGAATCCAAATTAGTTTGGACGTGAAAATGAAAAAAATAATTTCAAAAGTGAGCAAGGCTTTTTAAAATGGCTAAAGTATTTTGGAATACTTAATAAGAATGAAGAAGACAGTAGACTTGTTTGTTTAGATGAGATTTAAAAAAATATATATTTTTAGTTTTTTTTAAATGATCTTATAAAAAAATAAAAGTAATTTTTTTTGGATATCTGATATAAAAAAATTTATTTATTAATTAATTATATTTAGTTACAACAATGTAAATTTTTTTTATTTATTACACATCAAAAATATTTTTTAAAAAAAAAATTTTAAAAATATAAATTGTAGCATTTCAAAAAGATATTTTTTATTTTTTTAATATTTTTATTTTTATTATTAAAATTTTGTTAAACACACTAACAAATAAAAAAATAAAAAATATTTTTTTAATGAAACCCAAATAAACATAATGTAGCTTTTGTATTTAAATCTTCTAAAGTGAAAAAATTAATAAAGTAATAAAATAAAGAATTAATCACTATTAATTTTATAATTTTTATAATATATATATATATATATATATATATATATATATATATTATATCACTATCTTAATTAATTTAAAAATATTAACTACTCACTTTATTATTTTACTAACTTTTTTATTTTAAATGATCTTGATCTACAACCGTTGATGTGAGCAATTAGTAAGGATTAATGTTACTAATATTTTAATAAAAAATTGGTTATGTTGTGAAAGCATATGTATTTTTAAATTTATTTTTCTGTATATTATTGTCTTCGTAATATTTAAAAATAAAATTTAAACTTCTTTCTAATATTTAAAATTCAAATACAAAAAATTATCAGATTGTTTAATATTAAATTCAAAAAATCAAAATTATAATCTAAACAAATCTGAAATTATGTAAACAACATCATAATCAAATTAAAAAAAATCCAAAACTCTAAACCTTAAATTATAATTCCTAAATCATAAACAATAAAATTCTAAATTCCAAATCATAAAATCCTAAATTATAAACATTAAAATTCAAAATCCTAAGTGCGTATTTGAGCGCTATTATTTTGATAAAAAAAAATATTTTTTCAACAAAAAATATCTTTATTTTTTATTTTTTAGCGTGTTTGGCAAATTTCTAGTAGTAAAAGTAAAAGCACTAAAAAAAATTTCTTTTTTGAGAAACTGTAATTTATATTTTTTTTAAAAGATTTTTTCTTTAAAAAAAAGATGTTTTTCATATAATAAATAAACAAAAAGTACTTTTATATTGTTATACCCAAACATAATTGATAAATAAAAAGATCTTTTGCATAAGATACCCGATCCAAACATAAAATTATTTTTACTTTTCCATAAAATCTTTTAAAAAAAGATAACTAAAAAAAAGATATTTTCTTAAAAATTCACCTAAACAAACCATAAATTTGAGTAAATCCCCATAATGGTCCCTGAGATTGACAACGTGCACCAAAATCGTGCTTGAGATTTCAATTGCACCAATTACGTCCCTGAGATTGGAAAAATTGCACCATAGTAGTCACTGACCCGTTTTCCGTTAACGACGCGCTGACGTGGCTTGATGACGTATATATTTGGTGACACGTGTCACCTCATGGTTTGGCCACGTGTAACGACATGATGACGTGTCAGTTAACGACACGTGGCATGCTGACATGGATGGGTATGCCACGTGTCGCAATGCTATTTGTCCACGTGTCATCCACTATGTCATCGTTATATGTGCACCAAATTGGTCCCTTACTTTGCATCAAATGACTCATTTTAGTCCTTGAAATTGAATGTCGTGCACCAAATTAGTCCCTTCATCAGTTTTTTCTCATTTTTTTATAAATTTAAAATTCTCAATATTTTTTTATACACTAATTTTAATTATACTTTTTATTATATATATTTTATAATAAATTTTTTAATTAATAATGTTAACTTGTATCATTAGAGTACATGTTAACTAAAACCAAAATTTTATTATTACCTCTTGAGTTTATTTGTATCTGTTTTAATACTGTTCAAGTCATAGTTACAAATTACAATAAGTACTTATATTGATTAATAGTGTAATATATGAAAAAGCCGCCTAACTAAGTTATAGATAAAATGAATTATTGTAATCGACAGTATAAATCTATCTTATTAATTTAGTGAGAAGTTAATTATACGAGAAATTGGACATTCTTAAAATGGATGGGGATAATGAATTGATATTAGTTAATAAGTGTCTTATCAAGTATTCCTAAAATATTTATTAAAGTGTTTAATATTAAAAAAATTATATTAAGAAATATTATTATACTCTTAACTTACACTCTTTATTAAATCAATATCAATATGTCACACAATTCTTTTAATAAAATATTGTAGAAAAAATTGTATAATTAAAACTAATATTTTAAAAATGTTTTATAAAAACACTTGTATTTAAATAACTTGTGAAAAGATAAAATTAAAATTAGTGTATTCAAATATATAATGAGAATTTTAAATTTATAAAAAAATGAGAAAAAATTGATAAAGAGACTAATTTGGTGCACAGCATTCAATTTTAAGGACTAAAATGAGTCATTTGATGCAAAGTAAGGGACCAATTTGGTGCACATGTAACAATGACATAGTAGATGACACGTGGACAAATAACATTGCGACACGTGGCACAATTTGACACGTGGCAAAATAGCATTGTGACACGTGTCATACCCATCCACGTCAGCATGCCACGTGTTGTTGACCGACACGTCATCATGCCATTACACGTGGTCAAACCATAAGGTGACACGTGTCACCAAAGGTCCACGTCAACGCGTCATTAACGGAAAATAGGTCAGAGACTACGATGGTGCAATTTTTCCAATCTTAGGGACGTAATTGGTACAATTGGAATCTCATGGACGATTTTGGTGCACGGCGTCAATCTCAGGGACCACTATAAAAATTTACTCCATAAATTTTAAACAACAAAATCCTAAATCGCAAATAATAAAACTAATCTTAAATTCTAAATTTCTAAATTTTAAATCCTAAAATATAAAATTCTAAATCCTAAAATACCTATTAGTTGAGATATTTCAAGATTTAAATTTGTATGTAAATCTAAGTGCGAGTAATTTTCTTATAAAATAGATGACTAAATTTTAAAATAAGATAGTCACCTAAAAAAATAATTATAAAAGTTAAATTAAATTATACTTACCTAAAAAAAAGGCGACTTAATAAAAAATTCATTTAATTATATTATTAGATTAAAAACTGAGTGATGGTTGAAGATAAATTAATTATTCGTATTATATATATGTTCTACTTGTTCAACAAGTTGGATAGATGAGAATGAAAAACTTTGATAAATTAAAAAATAATTGAGAGTCAGAATTTTAACTTATATTCCTAATTATTCTCATAACTTTTATATAAAAAAACTTTGATTTTATTTTAATATTTTGATATTTTTAGAAGATAATATATATATATATAATTAAATTTTTATTTTTTAAATATTAAGAAAATAATTATAGAATAAATTTTGATTTAAGATTATTAGTGTACTCATATTATATATATGGAATTAGTTTAAAAGGCGGCATAAAGTTGTTGAGATTTATTATATATTATATATTGTATAGTTATATATTTTCTTCAGATTATTCTTTTTTTTATTTGATAGATATTTTCTTTACACTATTGAGAAGGCCCAAGACGGCCGAACTATACCTCATCATCTTTTAATGTTTTTTTATTTTTTTTATTTTTGGTGTTGTTTTAGTATTCATTAATATATGCATTGGATTTTAAACAACATTTGATTCAATATACAGTTTCATTTTTTATTTATACATCACGAAAAATTAGCTTCGTCCCAAAAAAAAAAAAATCATAATTCTCGAATCAAATGTCAAGCGAATTGTTCCCAATGTTTTTTACATATTATCAAGGGACAGGTTCGGGTCCTTTTATGTTAAAAATTTATAAGAGCCCAACATATAAGCCCAATAAACAACACTTATGTATTACATTAATGTTACTGCACATTCTCGGGATAATGCGTCTCAAATTTTTTGCTGCAAAGTATGGAGAAAAATAATTAATGAATAAGGGAATAGAAGTCAAGTTTTGTGAGATGGCAACTGATTAAGCAAGTACCATCATGATTTATCTGATTTTTATGGTGTATCTTGGCATATTGTTTGTTTTAGTTATGATTTTATTGTTTGTGTGTGGATGCATCTTTTACTTTGATAATGTTGTTTTGCTTTATGATTACTTTATCATAAGGTTTGCGTACATTGTGACTCAAATAACTATTTAGGATTGTTAAGTTGTTTACATGAGTAATTATAGTTACTGCCTATTATAAAATCATCAATACATAAGTGATATTGCTTCTATTTTTAACCTTATCAAGATATCTCATTTGATTTTAGTGTGATCTTTTTATATATATTGATAATTGTTGACAAATAAAAATTAAAAGATGTCATGACTTCAAATATTTTGTAGCTTTGATTAAATATTGTATTTAAACATTTCTCCCTTACTTTTCATGGGATTAGTCTATTTAAAAATTCTTATATTATAATTTTAATGTAGATATTAATTTTATTTAACTGTTATTTTTTAATTCAATTAAGTAATAGTAAGTATTAAATTTAATATTTTTGTATCATTATTATGTAGATATTTATTATTTTTATTTTACAAAATTATACACTTGCTGCTTGCAAAGAAAGACTTTATTTGTACGGTATAAAGTATAATTTTTTGTTTTTTTTAGCAAACTGGTAAGTTGTTAGTGTTACTTTTTAGTATTCCTTTTTAGTATTACTTTCTATCATATGTATCTGTTTTTTTTTTTTTCAGTAACTCCTTGCTTTGAATTCGTTTTTTCTTTCTATTTGAGCACTCCTAGCCTTGAGTTCGTTTATTCTTTTCCTCTGGTAAGTTTTTAGTGTTTTTTTTAGTATTTTTTTAGTGTTTCTTAAAGAAAATCTCATGTCATAACATGTTTAAATAGTGATGTTGATGATTTGAAGAATCAAAAAAGATTACGAGAGAGAAAAAAATAAGTTATTCTCATTATTGAAGAGAATGAAAAAATTTTCTTGAAAAATATTTGTTGAGTTATTACACCTTATATAGTATGTACTCTTTATGTACTCCTACTAAAAAAATTACAATAACAAGCCTATATCTATTATTGAAAAAAAATATAATAAAAAATCATAACTCAACAAACAATTCAAAGTTAAAATCATATAATAAAAATTTCAGAAATCAAAATCTCATTAACCTAAGTACTTAACTCATAAATCAGAACTTCTAAGGAGGTAAAAAATATTCTAAATTTAAAAGTATTGTTTAAAAGATATTAAATTTAAAGTCTTATTTGTAATATCAAAAGAAAGATTTGATCTTCACCGTACAAAGTAAATTTTTTTTGCCTTTTTTGAGCAGGCAAGCTTGTAGTCTTACTGTTAGTGTTCTTTTTAGTGCAACTCTCTATTATATATCACTTTCTTCTTCTTCTTCTGTTCCTTTTGAGTGTTTATTCATTATTCTTCTTCTTTTTCTTCTTTGAGCAAAATGGCAAGCTTGTAGTCTTACTGTTAGTGGTTTTTTTAGTGCAACTCTTTATTATATATCCGTTTTTTTTCAGTTCATTCTTTCTTATTATTATTATTATTATTATTATTGATTTTTAATCTCAATTGCTATTTCAGGATTATGGCTCCCAAAAGAAAGAGAACTATAAGGAATGATGTAAAAGAGATTAAGAGAGAAAAAAAAATAAGTTATTCTCATTGTTGAAAAGAATGGAAAATTTTTTTTGAAAAATATTTGTTAGGTTATTACACTTTATATACTATGTACTCTTCATGTACTCTCACTAAAAAAAATTAAAATTGTAAGCCCATATCTATTGTTGAAAAAAATAATATAATAAAAAATCATAACTCAAAAAATAATTCAAAGTTAAAAATTATATAATAAAAAATTCATAAATCAAAATCTCATTAACCTAAGTACCTAGCTCATAAATCAGAACTTTTAAAGAGGTAAAAAATATTCTAAATTTAAAAGTATTGTTTAAAAAATATTAAATTTAAAGTCTTATTTGTAATATCAAAAGAAAGACTTGATCTCCACCGTACAAAGTAAATTTTTTTTTACCTTTTTTGAGCCGGCAAAACTTGTAGTCTTGCTATTAGTGTTCTTTTTAGTGCAACTCTCTATTATATATCAGTTTCTTCTTCTTGTTCTTCTGTTTCTTTTCAATGTTCATTCATTATTCTTCTTCATTCATTATTCTTCTTCTTTTTCTTCTTTGGGCAAACTGGGCAAGTTTGTAGTCTTACTGTTAGTGTTCCTTTTAGTGCAACTCTCTATTATATATCTGTTTCTTCTTCTTCTTCTCCTTCTTTGAGCAAATTGGGTAAGTTTATAACCTTACTTTGAATGTTTCTTTTTAGTGCAACTCTCTATTATATATCAGTTTCTGTTCAATTCATTCTTTCTTATTATTATTATTATTATTATTGTTGATTTTTAATCTTAATTGCTATTTCAAGACTATGGCTCCCAAAAGAAATAGAACTATACAGAATGATGTAAAAGAGATTAAGAGAGAAAAAAAATAAGTTATTCTCATTGTTGAAAAGAATGAAAAAATTTTTTTAAAAAATATTTGTTGAATTATTACACCTTATATACTATGTACTCTTTATGTACTCTCACTAAAAAAATTAAAATTGTAAGCCCATATCTATTGTTGAAAAAAAATAATATAATAAAAAATCATAACTCAAAAAATAATTTAAAGTTAAAATCATATAATAAAAAATTCAGAAATTAAAATCTCATTAACCTACGTACCTAACTCATAAATCAGAACTTAATTACCCTATTTCAGAAATTCAGAAGTAGAAAATTCATAACTCCGAACCTAATTATCCTAATTCAGAAATTCAGAATTAAATTAACTCTAATTAGAAATCAGAATAAAAAAATTCAAAGTTTTATTATAAGACAATTTATACCATTCCTAAGCTTATTAATAAGTGAGTACTTATTAGATTAACTTGGAGAATTTTTAAATTATTCATACACTTGTTGCTTGCAATGCTTGTAAAGAAAGATTTTATTTGTAGGTAAAGTATATTTTTTTTTGCTTTCTTTGAGCAAACTGTTAATTTTTTTTCTATTTTTACAACGCTAATTTTATTCTATATAAATTTTTATATTTTTTATCTTATTTTTTTCTATATTTTTACAATATAGGATTTTATATAATGATGATGAAACTGCTCGCTACTACGGCCTCGGAAACTTAAGAAAATTAAAGAGAAGAGAGACAAGAGGGACATAAAATTAAAGAGAAAGGACAAATATTCTCCTGAGTGTAGTTGGAGTAGGTGAAGGTGCAGCCTTTCGTGGTGGGTTGTGCCCTTTTTTCAAAAATCAATCCAAACTTTTTGGTTGAACCTTTGTCTCTCCAATCAATGTCTCTGGACTTTGGAACAGGCCTCTTTCTTTGAGTCTGCTCTGGTATCATCTCATTTAAATTTATATTTATATAAAAAAAATTTCTCTATTTTTACAATACTAATTTTATTCTATATAAATTTCTGTATTTTGTTTGTATTTTTACAATGTAGGATTCTATATATAAGGGTTTCATTATAGAAGAAGAGATAAAAGAAGATCGTTATCACACAGTTTTAGTAGTGGGACGTGTTACTAGAAAAATTGGAAGAAAAGTGAAGGAATACTATATAATTAAAAACTCATCGGGAACAAAGTGGGAAAAGAATGGCTATGAAATCAATCATAAGCCATTTACATGTTAATGTTGCAAGTATGAGGTGTATGAAAATTAATCCCACATTGAAGAAAGTAAGAAAGAGTGAGGAGTTTATAAGATGAGAGATCTATTAATTTATTACTTTAAGGTTTTGAGTTGAATGTGGTGTCTTCTTATTTTATGTTTTCTCACTTGATTCATTTCCGAAGTCTCTCCACGGTTGGCCCAATAAGTGGTATCAGAGCCGATGGTTAATCGGTCTTGCTTGTCAAAAGCTAACCTGTTTGGTGGTTTCAAGTGGTATTCAAGGTGAAGCATTAATGTTACAAGTGTAAGTAGTGTTGTGGTGTCATCTCATCTAAATTTAAATTTATATAAATTTTTTTCTCTATTTTTACAATACTAATTTTATTCTATATAAATTTCTGTAATTTTTATGATGGGCTCTAATCGCATGTGAAACGGTTCAATGGATCAAACAACGAAAGAGAAAAGCGGCAATAATAAAGTTGGACTTCCAGAAAGCATACGACATAGTCAAGTGGAGTTTTGTAGACCTTGTATTGCAGAAGATGGGGTTTGGTCGAAGATGGAGGGGCTGGGTGATGGAGTGTATTAGCACATGCTCTATGTCAATGTTGATAAATGGTTCGCCATCCAAGCCGTTCAAGATGGAAAGGGGTCTAAGACAAGGGGATCCTCTGTCCCCATTTCTCTTTGTACTTGTTGTCGATGTCCTACATAGGATGATTGGAGAAGCTGTGAGAAACGGACGCATATCACCGTTGATGGTTGGGAGAGATCATATTGAGTTGTCGCATCTACAGTTCGCAGATGATACTGTTTTGTTCTGCCCTCCGGAGGAAGACACAATCAAGAACTACAAGAGGTTGCTTAGATGCTTCCAGTTGATGTCAGGTTTAAGCATTAACTTTGATAAATCCAGTTTGATTCCTGTTAACTGCGATGAGCAGTGGGTACAACGTATGTGCGGTGTATTGGACTGTAAGCAAGCCAATCTACCTGTTAAATATCTCGGTATCTTGCTAGGAGCAAACCCAAGGCTGGTAAAGACGTGGAAGCCAGTAATAGACAAAGTGGAGGAGAAGCTTAGTCTCTGGAAGGCCAATATCCTCAATAAGGCTGGTAAGCTAGTACTTATCAAATCTGTGTTAAATAGTCTACCGGTTTATTATCTAAGCCTCTACAAGATGCCAAAGGCTGTTGCAGAAAAACTGATTTCCTTGCAGAAAAGATTTCTATGGAATAAAGAGGATGGAAAGGGTGGTATGGCTTTGGTTAAGTGGGAAGTGGTTCAGGCCCCTAAGAAGTTAGGTGGGTTGGGGGTTGGGGATGCTATGATAAGAAATTCAGCTCTTCTGTTTAAATGGTGGTGGAAATTCTCTAAAGAGGAGTGTCCCCTGTGGAAGAAGGTTGTATGTTCCTGTAACAACCTCAGTCCAAATGAGCCCCTGTCTCCCAGGAACTACCTATCCGAGGTGGTCTGTGGAAGGATATTTGTCAGTTACAGTTCAAGAGTCAAGAAGTCCGACAAAAGATGCTTACTGGGTTGTCCATGGAGGTGGGTGATGGGAGACGAACTCGATTTTGGGAGGATGTCTGGATTGATGGAGGTTCTCTGAAAGACCGCTTTCCAAGGATGTTCTCTGTTTCAAACCAAACAGGATCAATGATACGGAATTTTGGGTTTTGGGATGGGTTAGAGTGGAGATGGAATTTTCAGTGGAAGAGAGAATTGTTCCTATGGGAGTTGGATCTAGTAAACCAGCTTCACCTCACTCTGAGGCTGGTCAAACTTGATCTTGGGAGAGAGGATAGAGTTGTATGGAAGTATGATAAACAAGGGATTTTTTCTACTAACTTATTTGTGCAGGTGCTGCAGGTGGAAATGGCTCCAGAGGATATACATAGCTACAGCTTTACTAGGACCATTTGGAAAGGCCTTGTCCCACCCAGAGTAGAGTTGTTCGTCTGGTTTGTCTTGGTTGGCAGGGTTAATACGAAGGAGAGGCTGAGTCGACTTGGGATCATTCCCCAACAAGATACTTTGTGTGTTTTATGTAACAGTAATGTAGAATATGTCCATCACCTATTTCTTGGTTGTAGCTTTGCTTAGCAGGTATGGTGTGCTTGGTTATCATATGTTGGAATGCAGTGGGTTTGCCCAGGTGCAGTAAAAGACCACTTCCTGAGTTGGACTGAGAGCTCAATAACAAAACAGGAATGCAAGAGATGGATGGTGTGTTTATGCGCGATCATCTAGAACTTATGGATGGAACGGAACCGCAGGATTTTTCAGAACAAAGAAAAAGGGGTTGAGGAGATTATCAACATGTCTGCGTTGAGCTACAATGAGTGGTTAGGGGTTGACCCTTTCTGTTGTTGATGGCAATGCCGGAGATGACAAAGGGGGATCTACAACTTCATTTGTTCGGTCTATTTATTTTAGTTTTTAGTTTTACTCTTTCTATGCTGCTAGACCCTATGCTCCACCTGTTGTGTTGAGCTTTCGTTCAAAAAAAAATTTTTTTGTGAGATGTATGAAAAATAGTCCCACATTGAAGAAGGCAAGAAAGAGTGAAGAGTTTATAAGATGAGAGACCCATTTACTTATTACTCTAAGATTTTGAGACCCATTTAACTATTAATGTTTCTATGTTAAAAGAGCAGGTATCATCATTTATCTATATTATGAGTAAGCTACTGTCTATCATAAATCATCAAAATTATTAATGTAATATGTTGAGATTCTCTTAAACTGGTACATTTCAGACCTAAGTTGTGGAATCTGAGTTTAGGTTCATGTTCTTTTATATGTTTGTGGTCTTTTCACGAAAGAAAACTCTAATGCTGCTATATAATTTTACTACTCATGAAATACTGCAATGTGTATTAGAACAATAATAGACATAACTGACCGCCAATAAGCATTGTTTTTAGAATTTATTGAATTTATATTTATTTAGTGTTCTAGGTTCTGAATTCTTATGTTAAAAGATTTGTATTGCTGTAGTTAGAAAAGTTAAGTTGTCTTGAATATATTAAAGGGATCTATCATTAACTTGCTCTTTTAATAATTTTGGATTTGTGAATGGTGGTCTTGGAGTGCTTCAAAAATTTTTCTTTCAAAATATCAAATGACAAACACTAGAGTTCTGTGTTGTTTCGATAAAATACCTAAAAATTGAACATCGACTAATTTTACTAGCTGCGAATTGTCAACTTTAAAAAAATTAAGCCTTTTCATGGTCTATAAGTATTATATTCTAATTATTCGTTGAGTATATAAATAATTCTTATTTGAATTGTGATTTTTCAATTATTTGTTCTATTTCTGTTATTTGTAATTTAAGTTGAAGATGAGAAAATTATTGCCAAAATTTTTTTTAATCAATATGTTCTATGATGCATTGTCAATTATTTTTATTGCAATTGAAGATGTTCATTCTGTTTGTTCTTCGTGCCCTTGACAAGATTTTTTTTATACAAAAGTCACAATTTTATTCTATAAGTGAGTGGTTTTATTATAATTTTATCATGAATGGAGTTTATTACCTCAAGAATTTTAAATGTTATAAAAACTAAATACTTATAAGAATGCTTTATTTTGAATTAAAACAAAATATTTATAAAAATTACTTAGATTTTGCTGAAATTTTTAGAAGACCATTTCTAGTTTGAGGATTTAAAATAATCTTAAGAAGTAAATTTTTCTCCTTATATATTCATCTAATAATGATTTAATATTTGCTAATTTTGTAAAGTATTTTAAATTTAGATCAATAAATCTTTTCACTCTATCACAATTTACATTCAAAAACATTAAATTGTTGTACCGATCCTACAATAGTTTAACATGAGAAAGGATATTAATAAACGTATTTGTTATGTTTAATCAATTTTTTTGCTTGAGAGATTAACTGTGTGGCCAACAACAAATATTTCACTTACATTTTTTTTACTAACTCATTTTTGTCCTCATAAAATTTTGAACCAATCATGTTGAGATTCTCTCAATTTATTTATATGGGAAGCTGGAGATAAATTAAAGGAAAGATAATGTAAGACTAGTGTCTTGGTGGTGGAAGTCTGAAAAGTGACCATTTGAAGAGATATTTGATTTGTTCATTCAAAATTTTGAAGTTTCAACTAACTCAAATTGGACTAGCCAATAATATTGAGCTAATCCATACGTATCAATTTCATCCATTCTAAAGAAGTGTATATGAGAATTGTCAATTCGTGCATATGTATACAATTGCTTCAGTCTAAAAGAAAATCAATTTATGAATAAAAAAATGAGTTTGTCTATCTTGTGTTCTAACATCTAAGAACACATATTAGGATTTATTAAAGAACGATCATAAATGTACATAACCATTAGACTCGTATATAAATATTAAACATATTCATCTTTGTAATTTTTCTTTTTTTTTCCTATTTTTACAATTTTTTGTTAGACCAATGTACATTATATTAACAAATAATTGAGAGTCAGAATTTTAACTTATATTTCTAATTATTCTCATAACTTTTATATAAAAAATTTTGATTTTATTTTAATATTTTGATATTTTTAGAAAATAATATATATACTTAAATTTTTATTTTTTAAATTTTAAGAAAATAATTAGAGAATAAATTTTGATTTAAGATTATTACTGTACTCATATTATATATATGGAATTAGTTTAAGAGGCGGCAAAAAGTTGTTGAGATTTATTATATATTATATATTGTATAGTTATATATTTTCTTCAGATTATTATTATTATTATTTATTTATTGATAGAGATTTTCTTTACACTATCGAGAAGGCCCAAGACGGCCAAGCTATACCTCATCATCTTTTAATGTTTTTTTTTTCTTTTGTTGTTTTAGTATTCATTAACATATGCATTGGATTTTACACAACATTTGATTACAGTTTCATTTTTTATTTATACATCAAGAAAAATTAGCTTCGTCCCAAAAAAAAAAAATCATAATTCTCGAATCAAATGTCAAGCAAATTGTTCCCAATGTCCGTGGGCCTGGAGAATGTTTTTTACATATTATCAAGGGACACGTTTGGGTCCTTTTATGTTAAAGTTAATTTATAAGAGCCCAACATATAAGCCCAATAAACAACACTTACCTCCATCAATTCAAGGTGCCGTGTCTAGTCCAAGGCTAATAGCCAAGTTGTTGCTGGCCTTATGTATTACATTAATTTTAGGGTAAAAAACCCAAATGAGCCAAGGAGAGCTCAAAATTACCTAATTCAGCCAAATAAAAAATCAATACGTGAATCAACCAGGACGAGTTATTATATAATTCGAATCAATATGATTCGAATTTGATTTGAATGTAATTCGAATTTATATGATTCGAATTACTAGGAAGCCAACAATTGAATGAAGTTCGAAACAACTTGTTTCGAATTACACCATGTTAATTCGAATTTAGTTAATTCGAATTACTATGAAGGCACATTGTTTAGTAATTCGAATCATCTTGATTCGAATTACTAGGTTAGGTTGTGACATTAGATAATTCGAAACATATAGATTCGAATTATATATATATAGTGCGACCCAGGTCTCTATATATATGCTGTGAACTCATGTTGCTCTCAACAAAGAGCTGAGATGGCTAGTGAGGAGAGTTTCCTAGTTCTGGTACATTACAGAGGGTCGATTAAGAGAAAAACTCGGTCCGGCGTGAAGTTCACTGATAAGGATCCGCTATGTATTATCGTGACGCCGACAACCACCTACGATGCACTTGTTAGCTCTGTGCTGGAGAAGCTGGGTGTTGAAGGCGTTAAACGGGTCAAGAAGTTTTTCTACCGCATTCCGACAGCGGTGCTCCATGACACCGTGAAGTTTGACTGTTTCACAATCGGTAGTGACGAGGACTTGCAGGTTATGTTTCTTTCTCGTAGGCAGTTTCCCGAGGTAAGGACACCAGAGCTGTTGGCAAAGTTGGTTGATGTGGTATCTAGCTCGGGTGGTTCGAACCGGAATGCCACTACTATAGCCGCGGTTGCCGGCTCGAGCTCGAGACCTGCTGTTGCTTCATCCTCTGCTCCTGTGTATGAGCCACCGATGCAGCCTGTTGCGTCCCCTTCGTTGAGTCTGACTACCGCAGGTATGTGGGAAAGTGTTCTGAGTTTGGGAATGGGTGCACATGGCTAATTCGGTTGAGTCTCCGACAGCGGAAGGGTATCTGGGAAGTGAAGCGATACAACGGACCGCATACATGTCTTGCCAGCTCCATCTCCAGCGACCATAGGAGTCTGGACTACCATGTCATATCCACCTTCATTATGCCGATGGTTAGGGCTGATGCAAGTGTGAACATCAAGGTGCTCCAACATGATGGTTCGGATATCCTCAAGGAAATGTGGTCCACCAAACTCGTGCACAATAAATGTCACTAGCAAGTAAGTCTCCAAACATCGAGCCAGGACTCACCCATGGAGTACTATCCTGAAGGGTATGATCATCACCGGGAACACCTACGAAGTAATCTCCAAGACCTCCACCACCAAGCCCAGCATCAGCGTGACTCGTGGGATCTCCCATAACGGCTCCAGGGGACCCACCATCATGCCCGCCCTGATGCGCCCTAGCAACTCCCGCAACATCACCTCCCCCAGGCATCTGGGCACCATGTCTAGCAGCACCCACCCTCCTCCTGCCTCCACGACCACGACCTCTCCCCACACCCCTAACTGGGTCGTCTCCGGCATCCATAGCCTGATCTACCCAGTTCCACTCACGCTGGCTACGACGTGTCCCAACTCGTGCTCTCCTCTCAATGCGACGTCTGTCAGGAACATCCTCTACCCGGTCCATGTCTGGAAGTCGGCCTGCACCCCTCTGCGTCGCCTCATCTGGAATAGGAACACCTCTCGGATCCCCCAATAACATCTCCGGCGATAAAAACCTCTTCCCGTGCTGATACCACCATGTCAAGAACTCATGTGACGGTCCAGGGTCGGACACGATGTCAAACTGTAGAAGATAATCAGCACGCTCCTGCCAGTAAAGATGCCACTCCGGGTACTGTGCCGGAAACCAACGGTCACCTCCTCTCCCGTCCTTCGACATCAGGAAGTCGATGTTCAGGGCGGGAGACGGTATGGGCTGAACGCCGCCAAACTGAGGTAAAACTCTATCAACCTGATGCCACTCGACAACCGCAAAATAAATCAGGGACGTCCTGCATCGCCACAACATCGTATGCCGAGGCTCCAACACCTCAGGATGGACAACCTGGATGACGTCCACTGCGCTATACGGCATCCATATGAACTGAAAAAATCAAAAACAAATCGTTTGTACTTTCAGTTAAGTGATATAAAGTGAAACACTGACTTGAGATACACAGAAGTTCTGCTTACGTACCTGCCGAGGCTGTAACAAGTCGATCTTCATGCGAGCCATCTGTACCCGAGGTCCCTTGTTGCTAATCCTAGGGTTGTAACCAGACCATCTGCGTACAAGAAAACATAAGAATATAGGGCATAATTACAAAATAATAACAAGAAGAATATCTAGTACAAAACAATAACGGTACCTCGAGGCAAGGGGCCAGCTGATCTCATCATATCCAGATGGTCTAAGTGTGGGAAACCTCCAGAAAATCCACGACTGTAATAACTGTAACGGGCCAGCTAACTTAACCACATGTCTGTTGGCGACTCGGCACATGCACCTGTACAGCCATGCTAGTGCCGCCGACGCCCAACTATAGCGACCCATCTCCTCAAGCCGAGCAACATATGGGTAGCCATCTGATGTGTATACGATTGCCGGACTTGTCGGCAAACAGCTGCGTACCCAATAACATCATGATGTAGGCCCGGGCAAATCGCCTAACTGTCTCCTCATCTGCCCCATCTGGACACTCCGCGAATGTCTCCTGAAACCAGGTGCAGTTGACTGCGAATTTCTGCACCTGGTTCTCCGGCGGTAAAACACCGAGCAACTCATGGAACCACTGCCAAGCAGGTCTCCCACCCTCAATGTAGAGGTGGAAGTCCGTAAGGCAACCACTAACATAATCTCCGTCGACTGGCAACCCCAGCTGGTATGCGACGTCCTGAAGCGTGATAGTGCACTCTCCGAAAGGCATGTGGAAGGTGTGCGTCTCAGGCCGCCACCTCTCGACGAATGCGCTGACTAGGGGCTCGTCTAGTCGGAACCATCTGTCGTTCAGTCTCGCGAGATGGTAAAGTCCCGCCATCTGCAAGTACGGGACATACCTCTCATCAAGACGCATCCCCTGTTGCCGCCTAACACTGGATATGCAACGACGAGGCTGGCCAATACATAAACCACATAATTAGAACAGATGCACAAACCACTAACATAACAAAAACCATTAACAAAAACCGTTAACAATAAACCGCTAAAACAAAACCATTAACAAAAACCATCAACAATAAACCGTTAAGAAAAACCAAACACAAAAACCATTAACAATAAACCGCTAAAACAAAACCATTCACAAAAACCATTAACAAAAACCATCAACAATAAACCATTAACAAAAACCATTAACAAAAACCATTAACAAAAACCATTAACAATAAACCGCTAAAACAAAACCATTCACAAAAACCATTAACAAAAACCATCAACAATAGACCATTAACAAATACCATTAACAAAAACCACTAACAATAAACCGCTAAAACAAAATCATTAACAAAAACCACTACCCTACACTAATTTCCTAAACCACTATCCAAAAACCATTTACAATAAACCGCTAAAACAAAACCATTAACAAAAACCATTAACAAAAACCATCAACAAAAACCACTAGCCTACACTACTTTCCTAAACCACTATCCTAAACCACTAACAGTAACATAAACCATTATAAAAAACCATTAACAAATACCGTTATCATAAACCGCTTTCATGAACCACTAACCTCGTCGTTGATAACACCGGCGATATGAGCTACTCCATCCAAACGATAAAGCCTTCCCGGATCGTCCCCCATCGACAGAAACGGCCGCTCTGGTCAAGCTCGTACTGAACGTTGGTCTTTTTCTCTGGGATTTGGTGGGGTTGGAGAATGAGAAAGTGATTCGAATGAACTTGGCTCGAACTCCTTTTATAGCCGATTCCCTTGTAATTCGAATCAACTTGATTCGAATTACTATGCAAGTCCGTCTTCACCTAATTCGAATCCAATTGATTCGAACTCCTCTAACATGCGCTTCTCCTAGTAATTCGAATTAACTAAACTCGAATTATATACTTGTAATTCGAAACAAGTTGTTTCGAACTTCATTGAATTTTGGCATTCCTAGTAATTCGAATCATATCAATTCGAATTACATGCAAACATAATTCGAATCATATTGATTCGAATTATATAGTAATTCGTCCTGGTTGATTCATGTATTGATTTTTCATTTGGCTGATTTAGGTAATTTTGATGTCTCCTTGGCTCATTTCAGTTTTTTACCCTTAATTTTACTGCACATTCTCGGGATAATGCCTCTCAAATTTTTTGCTGCAAAGTATGGAGAAAAATAATTAATGAATAAGGGAATAGAAGTCAAGTTTTGTGAGATGGCAACTGATTAAGCAAGTACCATCATGATTTATCTGATTTTTATGGTGTATCTTGGTATATTGTTTGTTTTAGTTATGATTTTGTTGTTTCTGTGTGTATGCATCTTTTACTTTGATAATGTTGTTTTGATTTATGATTAGTTGATTACTTTATCATAAGGTTTGCGTACATTGTGACTCAAATAACTATTTGGGATTGTTAAGTTGTTTACATGAGTAATTATAGTTACTGCCTATTATAAAATCATCAATACATAAGTGATATTGCTTCTATTTTTAACCTTATCAAGATATCTCATTTGATTTTAGTGTGATCTTTTTATATATATTGATAATTGTTGACAAATAAAAATTAAAAGATGTCATGGCTTCAAATATTTTGTAGTTTTGATTAAATATTGTATTTAAACATTTCTCCCTTACTTTTCATGGGATTAGTCTATTTTTCTGCATTGATTATTTGCTTTGGAGTTAATATTAACAAACTGAGATTTTATTTTAATTTATTTATACAGAAAGTTGGTACATATCAGAAGGTGCATATCAGGTGTAAGTTGTAGACGAATCTAGGTCTTTGTCCTAGTTGTATTTTATGGGTTGTTTCTAAGCTATTATATAATGTTAATACTTATGAAAAAGAGTCTAAGTTCCGTTCTAGTTGTGTTTTATGGTCTTTTCCTTTAAGAAGAAAATCTCTCTGATGTTATTATATAATTTTAATACTTACGAAATAGAGTCTATTCTAGTTATGTTTTTATTTTTCTTCAGAAAAGAAAACTCTCTGATGCTATTATATAATTTTATTACTTATGAAATACTTCAATGTGTACTAGCTCATTGATATACATAATTGACTTTAACAGTAGAAAATTTGGGATGATAAAAACGGATTACCAGTTTTGCCTTGCCCAGCAACAAATTTTAAGAAAATCATAGTTCCTAAATAAGAATTTAAAAAAATTAAATCATAAAACGACTACAAATCTCAAGGAAATTTTAAATTAGTAATAAATCTCAACAGATCTTAAATTTCTAAATCAAATTTTGAACAAAAAAGCCATAAATTCAGCAACAAGTCAAATTTTCAGTGGGATGGGTCTAGTGGGTTTTTGACTTTTTTCTTTATGTTTTGTAGGTAAAAAATTTCAGCCTTGACTCATTTTTTTAGAAATTTCAGTGGGTCGGTCGGTTAGGTTTGACCACTTTTGTCATTCCATTATAATAGGCCTAGGGTGTATCGTTTTCAATTTAATAAAGAAAATTTGTTAGCCTCCTTTATCCCGCTAAAGCTGCTGATTCAATCGGGTGATCTGGTGGGTTTTTATGTTCTGTGGAAAAATTCAGTCCAACCCATCTGTTTTGGTAATTAACGGGTTGCGCCGACAAATTTAGGCCATTTTATGACTTCTAATTGACAATAAGTATTGTTTGTAAAATTTATAGATATTTTCATTTATTTTGTGTTTTGAGTTCTTATGTTAAAATATTTGCATTGCTTCCGTCAAAACATACGAAGGGATACTATAAGATTTCTTAACTATAACCTCTGCTAATAATTCGCTTTGTTAACAATTTTTTATTTGTGAGTGGTTATTTTTAATATTTACAAAAACTTTTAAAATTTTTTGTAACGGTTTAATTTGATTGAAATTTTTTTTTCAAATTTTTTCTTTGGAAAACTCGTCCCACTTACACCATGTCCACCTCTGCCTAACTCCGCCCCTCACCATAATTGTTACGAAGTCGAGAGGAGACTAAAGAAATGAGTTTAGTATATTGAATTGTGCGCAATTGGATATAAGATAAAACATATATATAGACACTACTAACATAAATGCTTACTAGCTAACAACTAACCTCTAACATATATATAGACACTACTAACATAAATGAGACTCAACCCATACCCTACCTACTTCGTGCTCAATCCTATTCACAGCGAATCGAGTTGACAACCCTATCCGACTGGATTGGATCAGGTTGGATACCCGCAGATAAGACCCATGCTACGAGGCCTAAATGTTGTGAACTGTTTTAAAGTTTTTCTCCCGTTCCTTCTACAAAATATTGATTCACAAATGAACCTAAATTTTTCTAAAGTCGATTTTTTTTCCTTATTAAAAAAAACTGATGATAATCATTATGAAAACAATGTATACTACTCTTTTGTCCAACTTTTCATTATTTATTTATTTATTTAATTTTCATATATAAAGGTGTTTAACAATAATTTTCAGTACATGCCGTTACACTGACATTAAAAGAAAAAGTGGAGAATGTCTTTAGATAACATTGTTATATAGTTTAGAAGTCACAACTATTTACAACCACAGTCCACATTCACTGTCATCTAAAAATAACTTAGAAATGTGTCACAAGATCACAATTCAAATTACAAAGAAAAAATGTTAACAGATCAATTTCAAATATTTTACTTTTTTCATATCTACAACTTCTTTTGAGAGATATGACTTTTGACTTACCTTACCAAGTGTAGAATATAAATCAATATTGAAAAGAGATTTTAAGTTTTCACAATAAATAATATACGTTAATTTTTTAAATTAATAATTAAGAACATATATGTTGTTTTAATTTAACTTTTTTTTTATAGTTAGATAAAAATTTTAATATAAATAATATTTAAATTTTATTTGATACAAGATAAAAAATATAATTTATGAATATGAAATTTTACATAAATAAATGTGCACGTACACTTATAATAAAATATTTATTTATTGCATACTACGGTTTTTTTAATTAATCTAATTATTTTATGAATTTTTTTGTTATGTACTTTTATTTATTATTTGCATAAATAAAAAAATATGAACAGTAACGGATACAAAAATTTAGTAAAAGAGGAGTCAAAAATTAAAATATTATATAATTAAATATAATATTAAATAATTATTAATATATATACTCATAATTAATATGTTTTTGATTAAAAAAATATTAACGAGTGCTTGTTATATAAAAAATTTATCTTAGTTTTTATATTTTTTTATTTTGGATTCGATAAAATATAAAAATGATCTATTTATTATTAACATACTTTGTTGAGTATTATTGTGACAATAAATTATATTCTTATACTTCACATAATAAAAAATATACTATAAAATAATGTAAATAAATTGTTCTAATAACTTTGTTATATGCATTTAAAACATATTCATAAATAAAATATATAAAATATAATTGTTTTAATGAATTTACTTAATATATGTATGTGTTAGGCAAAAAATTATTATCACTTAGTGTTAGATAAAATATTATTTTTATAAGAAAATTATAAAAATAAATAATTAGTTATTTGGTAATGTTCCTATATATAATATTTATATCTATTTTAAATTAAATTAGATCATTTGATAGTTGGTTATTTATTTAAATTTTGAAATTAACATCAAGCAAGAAGTGTGGAAACAGTTACAAGAAATTCAAATTTCCTGCAAGTGGTGTACAAAGAGTAACTGCCCATTGAGATTATGCTGGTCTATAAATAGAGTTTTAGGAATACGTTGTAATCAGTTCAGTTCTTCTTGGAAAACGCTTAAAAACCCAAAAAACGCTCTCAGCCCCTTGGCATCACAGAGTAAAATTGGGAATCTTAAGTAATTCCTCTGAATTCAAACACTTGTATTTTGCTTTCTTTCAGTTTTTATTAATAAAATTTCTTTACTTTTACGTCTTTTTCTCTTTTATGTTCATGTTTCTTCTTTCATCTTCTTTTTAATTTTCTGTTTGTTTTAATTTCTGCATTTTACTTTGTCTCCGGCATCTTATATGTTTTTTTTTTTATCTTTAATTTTACTTTCAAAACTACAATTGAGACTTTAAGACACCCACAAAAGGAGTCGTTTCCGCTCCTTGAATTAAGATTGTGAAACAAAACTCGAAAATTATTGATTTATTTGTTGTTAACAATGGAACAAAAATTTGAATAAAACAGTATGTTATTAATATAATATCATAAAAAAAATTTAAAATGATTTACTTTTATTATGTACTATAATATATAAAGATTTTTTTAGTCATTATAAATATTAAAATATTTTTATATGATAATAGGTGAAAATCAAGAGAAAAAATATTTAAACGTTGTGTCTATATTATAGAGGTTACGCTGTCCTTTATTTTAAGCACAATACAACTGTATATTGCATTTTGTTAAACTCATAAGCAATAAAGCAACCAAGGGGCAATGCTATGATTAATAACCCAAGAGAAGCTAATGGTATAGGGTGTGTTTGGGGAGGAGAGAAGTACGTTTGAGCTTCTTGAAAGTTTCACCTTTTTGTTTGGCCATTTTTATCTTTCTGAACGCAGAAGTGATTATGCTTCTAAACGCACATTCAGGAGAAGCTAAAATTTGTAGCTTCTGCGTTTCACTTTCATGGTTGCTTGTTGTCTTTGGAAAATTAGGTGAAATTTTATTTCTTTTTTACTAACCCTATCCTTCATTTTCTTCTATAAAAAGATACTAGTAACTATTACTTTTATAATAATTTTTGTAGTACTTCTTACTTCTTCATAGTCATTCGTTCCAAATTTTTTTTCATTAAAATAGTTCAAATTTATTTTAATCACTAGTAAATTGAATATTTTAATTTTTTTATTATTTTTAATACTCATTTTTATATTTTAATTTTTATGTTTTTTATTGTATTTTTTATTTATATTTTTTATTATATTTTTTATTTATATGATAAATATTTTTACATTATTTGTATAGTGTTCTGATTTCTCATGTTATGTTTTTATGAGTTTTTTTAATAATTTATTATACTATTTTTTATATGTATATTTTTTTTATGAAATTTTTTTTATTTTTTGTTTGGCTTTTTTATTTATTTTATTGTATTTCTTTTATTCACATGACAAATGTTATTGACTTTTTTTAAGATATTTTTATTTTTTTATATGAATTTTTTTCTATCCTTTACTGTATTATATTTATGTTGCGTATGAAATTTTTTATTTTTTTAAATTTTATTCATACGAATTTTATTTACTTTTTATTATATTTTTTTGTTCATATGATATATGTTGTTGATTTTATGGAATTTTTATTATTTCTTATGTGTATGATTTTTTTCTATTCTTTGAAGTACTCTATTTTTATTTTGTATTAATTTTTTTTATTTTTTATTCTGACTTTGTAAAATTTGTAATTGTAATTATTATATACTACGTTTATTATCAAAATTTTGTATAATATAAATTATGATCCTATAAAAAAGGACAAAATAAATAAGAAATTAATTATAAGTAACAACAAAACCATAAATAATAAAAATTTATAGTAAAAAATAATACTAAATTAAAGAGCACTAACAGTACTAAAAAATTATAGAATATTTTTTTTTGTTTGACATTATAAAATTTATAGTACTCTCTTTTATATTTTTATTTTTTTATTATATTTATTTTATTTATATGATAAATATTTTTATATTATTTTTGTTAGTATTTTGATTTTGCATATATAAAAAAATTATTTAAATTGATGTCTCTTTTAGTAATTTTTCATCTAAAAGTGATTTTGAGTAGTATAATCCAAACAACATTTATTTTACTACAATCAATTTCGATATAAAAATTGCCAAACAAAACTCACGTTAATCCAAACTTACTTTTCATCAAAATCAATTTTGCAAAATCACTTTTATGCAAACTCTTGTTTACAAACTAAAATCCAAACACACCCATAGATGTTAACATAACTAGACTAAGACCCGGATTATACGTAGAGAGCTAAATTAATTATACAATATATTAAATTTAAAAGTATTATATTTTTTAAAAATTAATTAGATAATACATAGATTAATATTAAATTTAAAGACTCATTTTATAAAAAATATTGGGTAAAAAACCATAATAAGCCAACTGGCTCAAAAAATGACGTAAATACGCCAAAGCAAAAATCGTTACAGCAATAAGCCAGATGCTATTTTTATGTAATTCGAACCAGGGTGGTTCGAACTATAAAGTTGAATAAATCGAACCAGGGTGGTTCGAATTAGGAAAGTGGAGATTTCAATGTAATTCGAACCAAGGTGGTTCGAACTCCAATCCCATGTAATTCGAACTTGGCTAGTTCGAACTATGGCCAATTCTGCAACACATGTAATTCGAACCAAGCTGGTTCGAATTACCCTTGGAGCGCTCTTTAATAAATCGAACCAAGGTGGTTCGAATTATGGGTGATTCGGCTATATAAGGAGTTCGAGTCACCCTCATTCGAACTATTATTCCTCCCCCTACCCCACAAAATCTCAGAGAAAACGACCCAGATTCTCTCCGACGAAGACCTGAACGGAATACTCTGCTCATGGGGGACGATCCGGCACGGTTATATCGCTTGGACGGAGTCGCTCATATAGCCGGGGTCATCAACGAGGAGGTTAGTATGGAAATAATTTTTATTCTAGCGGTATTTGTGGCTTAGTGGTTTTGCATGTGGGTTAGATGGTGGTTTATGTTAGTGGTTTATATTAGTGGTTTATGTAGGTGGTTTATGTTTATGTTAGTGGTTTATGTTAGTGGTTTATGTAGGTGGTTTATGTTAGTGGTTTATGTTAGTGGTTTATGTAAGCGGTTTAAGTTATTGATTTATGCTAGTGGTTTAAGTTAGTGGTATATCCTGGTGGTTTATGTTAGTGGTTTATGTTAGTGGTATAAGTTAGCGGTTTATGCTAGTGGTTTTTGTTGGTGGTTTATGTAGATGGTTTATGTTAGTGGTTTAAGTTAATGGTTTAAGTTAGTGGTTTATGCTAGTGGTTTACGTTAGTGGTTTATGTTGGTGGTTTGTGTTAGCGGTTTTTGCGAGTGGTTTATGCAAACGGTTTATGTTAGTGGTTTACGTTAGTGGTTTACGTTAGTGGTTTTATGTTGGTGATTTGTTTTCCAATTGCTTATCTTTCATGTAATGTTATGCGGTCTTATTTAGCAGAACGGTATGTTGATGATTTATCGTGCTGCTTATGGTTGTGGTTGGATTTTAAGCCGGTTCTAACTGAGCGTTTCATTTTGTGAGCAGCCCCAGCGATGCATTAGGAGCATGCGGCGGCAGCAGGGCATGCGACTTGATGACAGATACGTTCCGTACTTGCAGATGGCAGGTCTATACCATCTTGCAAGGCTGAACGACCGATGGTTCCGGCTAGACGAGGCCCTTGTCAGTGCTTTCGTAGAGCGATGGCGTCCGGAGACGCACACGTTCCATATGCCGTTCGGAGAGTGCACCATCACACTCCAGGACGTGGCATACCAGCTGGGTTTGCCAGTGGACGGCCGTTACGTGAGCGGGTGCTTGTCCGAGTTCCATATATACATCGAGGGTGGCCGTCCAGCCTGGGTCTGGTTCCAGGAGTTGCTCGGAGTTATACCTCCTCCCAGCCAGGTTCAGAAGTACGCAGTGAACTGCAGCTGGTTTCAGGAGACCTTCGGGGAGTGCCCTGAGGATGCAGATGATGAGACTGTGCGCCGGTATGCCTGTGCGTACATCATGATGTTGTTGGGCACCCAGCTGTTTGCGGACAAGTCAGGGAACCGGATTCACATCAGATGGCTTCCGTACGTAGCTAGACTGGAGGAGCTGGGTACCTACAGCTGGGGTTCTGCCGCACTGGCTTGGTTGTACCGGTGCATGTGCCGAGTGGCGAACAGACATGTTGTCAAGTTAGCGGGCCCGCTTCAGCTACTCCAGTCTTGGATCTTTTGGCGCTTTCCTCGGTTTAGGCCTGCAGGATATGATGAGTCGAGCTGGCCATTGGCATCCAGGTACTATACTAGGCCTTCTCTATTTCAATTTGACATACATTCCTGCGTAGTCATTAATATTTCTGTTGATGTAACAAATGTGTATGGTGCAGATGGTCAGGTTACAACCCTTCCGGTAGCGAGAAGGGTCCTAGAGTGCAGATGTGGAGGCTCAGGATAGACCGGTTACAGGATGGGGAGGTGAGTATGCTACTTAACAAGTGTCCTTTTATAATCTAGCATTTCTAGTTGTGTGGTAAATTTGCCCTGACAAGGGTGAGTTTCTTTTGCAGTTTCTATGGATGCCGTATAGTACTCCCGACGTACTTCAGGTTGTGCATCCAGAGGTTTTGGAGCCTAGGCATATGGCGTTGTGGCGCTCTGTGACGGTGCTGATCTACTTTGCTGTGATAGAGTGGCATCAGATAGATCGTGTTCTTCCGCAGTTTGGTGGGGTTCAGCCCATTCCGCATCCCGCCCTGAACATTGACTTTTTGATGTCAAAGGACGGTAGAGGCGGCGATCGATGGTTCCCGTCTACTTTGCAGAGGTGGCATCTCCTTTGGGACTCTCGTCAGGACAGTGTGCTTAGGTTCGACGTTGTAGGCGACCCCGGACCTTCGCATGCGTTCCTGGACTGGTGGCGTCAGTATGGGAAGAGGTTCTTGTCTCCGGAGTCGCAGATGGGGGATCCTAGAGCAGTTCCTATTCCATTAGAGGCCTCACAGCGGGGTCCGGGGCGAGTTCCAGACATGGATCGTCCTGAGGACGTGCCGGACAGGCGTAGGGTTGAGAGGAGGATGGGTGTGGGGACACGGAGGAGCCAGCGTGAGTGGAGGTGGCCTGACCATGCTGTGCACGATGATTACGACGCCGGTCTCGCTAGAGGCGGAGGACGAGGCCAGCGAGGTAGGGCGAGGGGTCGTGCTGACCATGGGGACGACACCGACGAGCAGCATCGGCCCGTTGGTGGGGGTGGTTCAGGGGCTGCTGCATCTGCTGGTACTACCACACACGATCATGGTCATGCAGGTGAGTGGTATGGTACAGGGATGGGTGCCGGGGCTGACACAGGTGACGCTGTACTTGGATCAGGCCCTCTTGGAGATTACTTCGTTGGTGTGCCAGCCGATGACCAGCCTGAGCAGGGGGGGACACCTTGGCGCATCTCCGGATCACAGTGGTCAGACTTCATTGGGTCAGACACGCTTGTTGGGGACTTTGGGAGTCCACGCTTCCTTGACGAGATCACCGCCATCATGCAGGGGGACGCGACTCCGCGCAGTGGTGGTCAGACCTCAGGCACACAGGCCCCGTTAGATGTTGATCTGAATGAGCCTCCATCCTCATCCGCTGGTCACCAGTTCTGTCTCGGAGGTACTCCTCCATCCGCCTTCACCGCTGCATCAGAGTCTGTCGCAGGGATTTCGGCGACACCCCTGCATGTTGCGCCACCAGCACAGCCTGCCCCACCGGATGACGGGGATGACATCGAGGATGAGGAGCCGTTGATCCGCCGAGGTCAGAGGGCACGGGTACCCCGTCGCTGTGGCACTGGGTCGCATCTGTTTAGATGATTCATGTTTCATGTATTTTTTTCTTTAAAGTTCAATCATGTATGATAGTGGTTTGTACTTTTTTTTCGATAGTTTGGACAGTTTCTAATATTTAATTTTTATTACTGAATAATATATTATTTAAATTATTGTCTTTAAATAATACTTCTCTGCTAAGTTAACCCCAAAGAAGAGCATTTCAAACAAAAAGGCATGTTAGAGTGTTGGAGAGGAGACACCACTACTACTAGGCTACTAAAGTACTACTACTACTCTTGAGTCTTTTCCGTCATCATATTTGAAACTCGGTGACAGTGTTATGTCTTGTCACCCATTTTTTCACTCCACCAATTTTGTTCATTTACTTTATTATGTGATAATCTGTTCACCTATGTTTTTTTTTTCTCTTGTGGGACATTCACTTCGTATGATCAACGAATCTTGAAACAGTTTAGTGTTTATTTTTTTCTTATTAAATTGTGCATCCACGGAAAGTGTTGCATTATTCATAAACAATCAAACCGGTCTGGTTCGAACTATGATTGGTGACATAGGCCGGGTTGGCGACATAGGCCGCACCTCTTTGGTCGATTCGGATCTGCCTCGTCCATAGATACACAGCTCAGTCAGTCTCACAATAGGCCGGAACCGGTCTGGTTGGAACTATTTTTTATTTAATTCGAACCAGCCCGGTTCGATTTACAAGGAAACCCTCTCTCTCTATAATTCGAACCACCTTGGTTCGAATTACGTTCATTCTTAATTCGAACCAGGCTGGTTCGAATTATTAACAAAAAAAATAACCTAATTCGAACTAACCAGGTTCGATTTACTACCATTTAGAGTTCGAACCAACCTGGTTCGAATTATATAAAAATACGGTCTGGCTTATTGCTGAAACGATTTTTGCTTTGGCGTATTTACGTTATTTTTTGGCCCATTTGGCTTAATATGGTTTTTTACCCAAAAATATTTGTAATTTGTATAAATTTTAATATAATTGTTTAAAAACAAAAAATAAAAGAATTTACAATAACGAAAATCTTGTGAAGTTGATATCTCTTATAAATATTAATTTATGTATGTTTTTTTATTATGTTTATATAATAAAAAACTTTTTTATATACCTTATTATAGAATATAATAAATTCTAAGAAGTTAGATTTCTTTTTATTTATTCGTATAAATATTTTCTATAAACGAGTTATTCGAATTTTGAGAAATAAATTATATTTATTTGTTGATATTTTTGAGTAGACGGTGTTATATAGTAAAACTTTTAAAGTTTTTTTTAGTGTATTTGGAGATAATATATTGACAAAAAAATAAAAGAAAGAATAATTTAGAATGAGAATACAAAAAATATAGTACAATATTATAAAGGTTTAATTATTCTGTTAGTTTTTATAGTTTTGTAAAATTTTTAATTAGGTTCTATATTTTTTTTTCTTTTAATTGGGTACTTGCACTAATTTTTTTTTCAATTGAATTCCTACATTTTTTTCTTTTTATCTGAGTCTTTGCACCAATTTTTTTTAGTTTAATTCCTATACAGTATACAATTAAGCCAATTACTACCAAGAGGGACCTAATTGAAAAAAAAAATTGGTGCAGGGACCAGTTAAAAGGAAAAAAAATATATAGCGACTTAATTAAAAATTTTGCGAAACTATAGGGACCAACAAAATAATTAAACCCATTATAAATATACTTTATTAATTATGATGTATTGGAATATATGTATAATAAACAAATGTTAATGTATCATTATACACTTTAATATTTATAACTAGAGTAAGGTATTATTTTTATCCTTAATGTTTTGGCACAGGATTCGGTGGTCCAGGAACCTTTGGACCACTTAGTAGTCCAAGTAGAAAACATGTTTTTAGAGTTTTTTTTATCAATTGCTACGTAGTCCTTGAATTAATTTTAATTACAAATTAACCCCATATATTTTATTTAATGATAAAAATAGTTTTTTATTTTATAAATTATTATTTTATCAATTATTTATTATATTTATTAACAATCAAATACAAAAATAACAACCAATTATATCCTCCATTCATCCTAATAATTCCAATTGATTAAAAAATTAACTTTGATCTCGTTACATTGGTCCATGGCTTCCAAATCGTGTTTCCTTGAAATTCAATCGATTGGTTTTTCAAAACAATCGATTGAATGATAACTCAATCGATTGGTTTACACTATATCACAAAATAATTTTGCCTATCAATAGTACCTTTTGCTTTTATTCAAGTAAGGCAGAGTAAAAAATACAAAAAGTATATGATATTGATAAGGTAGCAGCGTATCAAGTAATAAGTATGCTTAATTTATTTATTTGTGTTATGCACAAATTTAGTTTCGTTAAAACATTAGTAACCAGTGCTCTAATTTTTGTAAATATGTTTTGGGATAAGTGTTTGCAATTAGTTAAATGTTAGAATATATTGAGTAAATTCTTTTAATATATTTAGAGTTAATATAAAATTGAGGGTAAAAAACGCATTTAAGCCAAGGAGAGAAGTTTATTACGCATATAAGCCAAACAAGAATCTGATACAAGAATTCACCAAAGCACACTTTAATGTAATTCGAAACAACTTTATTCGAATTACATTCCTTAATAATTCGAATCAATACAGCTCCAATTATTCCCAACCATTGCATACAAGTAATTCGAATCAACTTAAAACGAATTATAAAAGCATATTCGAATTGTATCAATTCGAATTAGTAGGAACACGTGAGTAGGAGGAAGTTCGAATCAAATTGATTCGAATTACTCACATTTCGAATCAAATGGTAATTCGAATTACACATTGTACAATAAGATACTAGAAAAAATACTATATAATATAAAAAAATATACTAAAAGAAGTATAAAACAAGATTATAGTAAATTAATTTTAGTATAAAATTATTAAATATAAATTAATTTTAACTCCTATTAGTACATTATTGAATTAAAAATAACATATAAAAATGTACTTGTATTTATTAAATTTTAATAACATAAAAATTTAATAATTTTTTAAATATTTTTTTTATAATAGGAGTACATTTTTATATACTTTAAATACTTTATATAAAAATGTACTTGTATTTATCATACAAAAATAAAGTGTTGTGCCAATATAATAACATTATAATATTTTAAATCAATTTTTTTTTAGATTTTAGATTAAAAGCAGCACATGAAAAAGCATTATTGGTATTTTAAAACTAACTTAATTAAATAAGATAGAACTGTATTCCTTAGGATTTTATGTACATAATTAGGCTAATTTTTTTTTAACATTGATCAAAGATGTGTGTTACACTATGTTATTTGGTTTCAGGTAAATTTTACTCTACTATAATTTTTTTTACTTTTCAGAGGACACAAATCTAAAAAATTTTATAAATTAATTTAAAAGAAAATATCATTGACGTTTTATAAATTTTATGTACCATTACCAATCAATTGAAATTGGCAAACATTCAACTTCACACCTTCCAATCGATTGGATTACATTACCAATCGATTGAATTTGGCTAAAACTTCAATGTCATCACTTTTCAATCGATTGTATTTGGCAAATCCATGTTGTTTTCGTGAATTCAATCGATTGAGTAACAACAACAATCGATTGTTTTGAGGCATTCATTCGATGGAAAGTATAAACAATCGATTGGTATAAGCTTTTTACCATTCTACCTTACAACTTTCAATCGATTGTTTTGTGATAGTGTAAACCAATCGATTGAGTTATCATTCAATCGATTGTTTGAAAAATCATCGATTGAATTTCAAGGAAACACGATTTGGAAGCCATGACGAACGTAACGAGATCAAAGTTAATTTTTAATCAATTGGAATTATTAGGATGAATGGAGAATATAATTGGTTGTTATTTTTGTATTTGATTGTTAATAAATATAATAGATAATTGATAAAATAATAATTTATAAAATAAAAAACTATTTTTATAATTAAATAAAATATATGGGGTTGATTTGTAATTAAAATTAGTTTAAGAACTACGTAGCAATTAATAAAAAAAACTCTAAAAACATGTTTTCTATTTGGACCACTTAGTGGTCCAAAGATTCCTGGACCACCGAATCCTGTGCCTAATGTTTTTAATGTTTGGGGTAAGTCTCAAAGTTGTCCCTAACATTTCAATCGTCCTATTTAAGTCCCTAACATTTTAAAATTGACTCAATGTTGTCCTGCCGTTAGGGATCAGTTAACAGGATTGACAGCGAGACAAAATTGAGACGATTTTGAAACGTTAGAGGCTTCAATAGAATGAAAATATTAGGGACAAAAATAATTACATTTTTTTTATCAAAGATAAGAGACTCGAACCCCATTTGAACTATAATTTATTAGCAAAATAAATTACACTTCATCACACTACTTTAATTCTAAATAATTTTTTTATATTTTTATATTAATGTAAAATTATAAAAAAAAATAAATTTATAGGTGGAGAAAACGAGAATGCCAGCTTTTTTATCGGAAGATTGCGCGCCTTCAGATTGATTTAAAAAAAAAATTCAATTTCATTTTTCAATTCAAATTCTAAAACTATTCTACACTCAAACCCTCTCTTTCACTTGAAAGACGATGTTACAGCAATCCCAATTAATTTTTCCATCCAAATTTAATTTTAAAGGAAGAAGTTGTATATCTGATTGAGCGGGAATTTTCCCGCTCAAATTTGGCCCTAAGAAATCAAATTTTCTAATTCAGCTATCTTATCTCCTCATGCTCCCCATTTACTCTCATAACTACCCTCTTTTCTTCGAACCCTTCTCCTGAAATTCTAAAACTCTCTCATTCTCATCCTCTGAAATCTTTTCCGATCTAAAATCTTGAGTGGGAAAGCAGGAGATTCGTTCCCAGCAAGAAGAAGGTGTGTCGCCAGCGATTCTCCCTCTTTCGTCGTTGCCGGAATGTCTTAGACGGCGTCGATCCCCTGTGACAACACCTCCACAGATGTATAAAAAACACCCAAGCGTCGTCGTATGGGGTGGTCGCCGCTGCTACGATGCTGAGGATCTTCATGGTGTTTTACTCAATGTATGGACACGTGGAAGGCCTAGCAAGGAGGCTGAAGAAGGGCGTGGACAGCGTTAAGGGAGTGGAAGTGGTTCTCTACAGGGTGCCAGAGATGCTCTCGGCAGAGATTCTACAACAGACGAGGGTATCGCCCAAAGACGATGGAATACCTGTGATAACAGCAGAAGACCCGGCGGTGGTGGAAGTGCTGCTGTTTGGGTTTTTGATGAGGGATAGGAGCGTGGTTGGCGGGGGCGCAGATGAAGACTTTCTTTGACTCCACTGATCAGCCGTGAAAAAAGTAAATTGCAGCAATTGATGAACTAAGAGAGCTTGGAAATTCAGAGTATGTATACCATTTGTTTGTTTTTTTCATTAAAAGTTGAAATCAAGATGATTAAATTGTTTGATTGTTTATAACCTTTTCTACCTATTAGATGCATGTCAATTCAGAAATTTTCTTTCATTTTCTGCTGCTGCTGGAAATTTTATTAATGATTCCATACAAAAGAAGATTTGTCATTAGTCCAGCATAGTTCATGACTTCATTATCCATATGCCAATGAAATGGAGTAATTTGTCACTGTTGAATTGTTTAATGATTGTGTGATAATCCATCCTTCACTAAACCCATTAAAGAAGATGAAGTTCGTGTTGCTGCTGAAACCTGAGGTTATTTTGTTGGAGAAGTTTTTTTTTTTTTTTGTGATGTTGTGTATTCATTGTGTCATCTTTGTTTACCATTTACCTGCAATTTAATGATACATGCTTGCTTTATGATCAGTTAGCAGGAATGAAGGGGAGGTTGATGGATGGAAGTGGTTGAGGCCTAATGGAGGGCATGGAGGACTAACATAAGCACTGAAGACATAAAAGATTTAAACAAAACAAGGTATATCCTAAACAAAATTATATTTTATTGTTTAAAAAATATTTTATTCAAAACACTTTCCTTATGGATGTTAATCATAGGCTAAAATGGATTGAGCTGAATTTGTCATTTTCCTGTGAATGATATGGATTGAGTTCTACTAATATTTGGAGCAAAATTTATGTAAAATTTTGTAGGTTGCAGATTATGATTGGTTAAAAAAATATATACATGTGCTTTTACTAAAACTTGGCCCAAATTTGGTTCTGTTTATGGGTGTTAATTTCTTTTCAAGGTGTTTTATACACTTCCATGTACTTATTAGTTATCCACATTATATCCAATATATACTCATAATTTGTGGACATTCCTGAACTATTTAATATTGTTTTGTTTTCACTTGGATTTTTGGATGTTCCTATTAAGACATTAGAGATTTAGGAGGCCAAACAACCTTACCTATGCGTTAGAAGAACCAGTTGTTTCAGTTGGTGACAATGAGATGCATGCTTGTATTCATATGTGATCTTATATTAACGACTATTACTCTGAAGAGCCTCGACATTTTTTTATGTTGATAAAGACTGGTAATGAGTTGTTTAATTAAACTTAAATGATGATAAGAGGGACGGAAGTACGTGTTTCATTGTGGGAGCAAGCGTCTTATTACAATTTGAAAATTTTTTGAGTAGTATATAATAATAATATTTATTCGTTCCTATTAAATTATTGAATTTGATTCCACAATAATATTTTATTTAATTTTTGGTACTTTATAGCCAATTTAAAAATATTTTATTAAATATTATTAGAATGATCAATTCACAGTTTAAATAAAATTTGTAATTTTTTTAGAAATCGATTCGAAAGAGTGTTATTTATCTTTTTTTTTTTATATTAGTGTTAATTTTTTTCCGTAACAACTACATATCATGAATGTATAACATTATTCTATATAAAAAAAAAAGAAATATTTTGATTGTATTGTTAAAAAAGAATTACTTAATTTTTTTAAAATATGAAACCTAAATAATAAAATTTTAAATTATATATTATTATTTAAATTACTATTTTAGTGTTTTAATTTATAAATTAGATATTTTAAAAACTAATCATGTTATATGTATATAGAAAATAGCTACATGTATATATATTGAAATAAAAAATATACATTAAAAATAAATTAAATAATATATAAATTTATATACAAATATATAATGATTAATGAATAATTTAATAATTAATTTTTATGTACACATAATATTTTTATTATAAAAATTATTATATATATATTTTGCTTCCACTATAAAATTTTTTTAGATCTGTCACTTTGACTAGTGAATATTTTTTGTTTTATTGAATAATTATTTTTTCTCTATTTTTTAATTGTAGTAAATATTTGATATCTATATCTATATTTTAAATCAAATGTCATTGTCCCACATATTTTACAGATTTTTTATGTTTGGTGAACAGAGTGATGGAAAAGAATGATGTTTCTTTGATTTTATCCGGTGATAAATCAAATTACTATATTGAGTGATTAGATGTAACGGTAATGACATCCATTGCATAGATTTTCTGAGTTTTTATGTTTTTGCATGTGTTATTCACCTTTTTTTCTTTTAAAGAAAATGTAACTTTCTGTTGATTACTTCTGCTACTTATTGAAGGAGCTTGAGTCTTTTGCGTGTAGACAAGCTAGAATAATTTACAACGAAAGACACATTGGCAATTTTGGTATTGTTCACCCAAAGGTACAGGAGATTTACTGAAATTTCATCATCTTGATTGTAATACATCTCCTGTCTTTTAAACATCTTTTGCACTTTTAAACATCTTTTGCACTCCGCTTAATTTCTATTATACATAATTATAGAATTTTATATCTTTGCCAACGTGGTTGATTTCGTTGAGTAACATTTACTTACTACATATGATTCTTTGAGGTTAAGTTTAGCCATTTTTCTTCATCATTTTTGTATATTTTTTTATGTTTAATTTGAAATCATTTTATTGTGTTGTGATGACTCTAATTCTTTTATTAGTCCTTCTCACACTTGCTTAGTATTTTTCTTTTCTTTCTTTTGCTTGGAGTTTTTTTTTATTTTCTTTAATATACAACGTGAATGCACTTGAAAAACTATGTTGTTATATAATATTTAAATTTTATATCTTACTTTGTGTTATATAAGATAAGTAAAGTTAAACTAAGAATGACGATTTCTCGCGGCGGAGTGGTTATCCGCGGGGACTGAGGAACAGATTTAGAGGTTATTTTTTTCTACGCAGAGACGAAGAGTGGGTATCCATTTAATAGACGGAGGCAGGGAGAAATATACCCACCCCATGATACTCGCATAATACCGTGTAGCTGAAATTACATAAATATCCTTTTATTATGTATGTATGTATGTATGTTATGATAGAATCAGAAAACCTAATCCTCAATTTCTCACGCCGCCTCTGCCTCGCTCCCTCACTCTCTCATCAGTTCACTCTAAGTCTCACACCCCAACCTAAATCGCGTGACTGCGTCTCAGGTCTCATCCTCTCCGTCTTTCTACCTCTTCCTTCATCTGTTGCCGCCTCTCACCTTCTTCCTCTCACTGAGTAGCTGGTGTTGCTCCGTGCTTGCTTCTCATAGCGTTGGCGCCGCCTGCACCCGCGTGCATCGCGTTGCCGTCTGCACTCGCGTCGCCGTCTGCACTCCGTGTCGCCGTCTCTACTTCATGAAGACGAACTGTTCCAGCCATGCTTCTGTCATCACCAGTATCTTCAGATCTGTTATCACCAGCTATGCGTCTGCCTCCATCTTCTTCAGATCTGCGATCATCAATGGTCAATAAACTGTTTGCATTCTTTTAATTATATAATCATTCAAAACGTTTTGATTTTTTTGCCCAATAATTATGTAAATATTATTCTGATTTATACATATGGTTAATGATGGATTTATATTTCTTTTGTGTACCTTTTATAAATTAACCGTTAAACTGAGTTTAAAAGAGCAGAATCATGTTATTTAGAATTCATGTTATTCGTAAAAGGTTTAGTTACCAACTCATCTAAATCATGTTATTATATAAGACTATAAGTAAAGAATCATCTTTAGTTCAAGAAATGGTCCCTCAAATTGGATATATAAACTATTTAGAATATGCAAGCTTTTATAAACATGAGACTGGACAAATTTAAAATATTAGTATGAAGATCAATTTTGTCATGTTGATTTTGCACTTTGCTAAAGTGTATGCATTCTTTCTTTTTCCTACTAATCTTTTCATTCATTAGCAACAAAAGAACCTTTCTTATGCTATATTAGTCTTTGTTATCTTTAACACTATTGGGCTTCCTGTTACAACACAATCTTTTATATTTACAAAACTTTAATGGAAGGTTTTATTTATTTATTTATTTATTTAAGAATTAAGGTAATAGTTTTTGTCTCTTAAAAGCTTGCAAGTTGTTGCACATTTTCAGTTTTCTGTGTAATATTCATTTAAAAATTAGACTGATGGTTCCTTTCATTTAAATAGCTTCCATAAGTGTTATAGAATTCCTAATTCTAATAATTTACTTGATAATTTTATTTTCATTTCTTTAATTACAAGAGCAGAAGAAAGATTTAGCCTTTTCTATTTGAGAATAACTATTGCATGACTATAATTTTCAAGTGATAGATTGCTGACTAATATTAGAGGAGGGGATGTCTTTATCTTGACTATAGCAGTTAGTTGTTCACTACCCCTTTTTTCTTCTTCATGTTGGTTTATAGTTTTATTAGATCAGTAATTGAAATTGGCCAAACTTATAATGTATATTACTATATGCTTTTTAATGTAATCTTAATTTACCAATTTAGTCAGCGTCTTGTTCTGAGTTTAGTTGCTGCTTCAATTGCAGGTCTTTTTGCGGAGGGAGAAAACATTCAGTCAAGGCAGAAGAATTCAGTCAAGGCAGAAGAAGGGGCAGTAGTTAGAAGTTGGCCGGTGACTCAAAGGTTAGTTCATATTTTTATTTTTATTTCTTCGATTACGAAAGGAGTAAAAAAGATTTAGCCTTTTCTACTTCAAAATAACTATTCCATGACTCTAATGCAAGTGATATAAGAGCAAGCCAACAACGGTGCCTTTATCTTGACTGTAGCAGTTACCAGTTAGTTGAACATGGAGCCCTATTTTTCTTCCCTTTTGTATTGGTTTATAGCTTTATTGGATCAGTAATTTAAATTGGCTAGATCTTATAATTAGTGTATATTACCATCTTTTTTAATATAATCTGAATTAACTAATTTAGATTAGTGTTTGGTTTTGAGTTCAACTGCTTCTTGAATTGCAGGTGATCTTGCGGAAGGAAAATGGATTGGACAAGGCGGAAGAAGGGGCGGCAGTTGGAAGTTGGCGGGTGACTCTTCAAAAGTTAGTCCAAATTAGAATCTCCAATACATGATTATTTTGCGCACCCCTGGTTTCAAATTCCAAAACTTTCCTACGCTCAACCATTGAGGATTCTTCTATCTTTTCTTCTTCAATTAAATTATCTATTTCATGTCCAAATCTTTCTGATTGTTTTAGTGATTGAAAGAGAATCAAAAGTAAAAGAAGAAAATAGTCTTGCAGGGAAAGAAATGTTATTATTGCAGTTATTATTCAATGATATTTTTAAAGTTTGGGAGTGCCATATTTGTGATTTCAATTCAGTTGACAAGTTACATTGCATTTATTATGTCATTTTGTTTTGGTGTTTTTTTAAAAGATCAGCTCATAAATTGTTACATTGGGAAACTAATCTATTATCATGAAATTTTTTAATTAGTTTCCAGTATTTTTGAGGGTGTGTAATGCAAAAAGAATTTAAAATGACTTATAAGAACTTAATTTGTTGTGCATCTATTTAACTTTTGAGTTCTTTTAATAGTGTAAGTCGTCAAAGAAAATTATTCTATACTAGAGTTTTTATTAGTGTTATGATCCATGTCATGAAGATGCGACTAAAATTTTATGTTGGCTGTCGAAGAACTAACACTAACCCTCCTCCTTTATTCGGACTTAGAATCGGCTATGTATCGCAGGTGTAAAATAGGAAAAGTTAGTTTTTATTATAGTGACTACTAATTTTATTATTGTTGTCATTTTCTTTTGTCAAATTATTTCCTTCAAAGTCAAAGTTCCATGCGTCCTTGCATTCTTTCTTTTTTTTTCAGGTGATGATGACAAGAGTAAGCGTACATATAAAGACATAATTGTAGTAGTGTTTCTAGAGTTTGTTTAAGGATTTTGTGGACAAATTTGAAAATATTAAAACTCAAAGCTCATTTAGAAGTGCTGTCTTCTTGCTATAATTTTGAATCAAATATATCATTGATTTTTGCTTTTTAGAAATATAGTCATACACATATTTTTTAACCCTTGGAATATGTACAAGTTTTATAAGTGAAAAGGGTGATTATAATTAGAAAATACAAAAACGAAGATTACATTCCACTTTATTGTTTGAAACATTATTGAATTATTACATGGCATTGGGGATTTTAATTTTCTATCTTTTGATCTTTACTTAAATTATTAATTTTAAGTTTGAATATTTGTGGTTGTTTCAGTGACTAAAACATAATCAAACCGAAAAGGAGAAGATGGGAGAGGTGAAGGTGTTGAACAAGTACTTCCCAACTCTGTTGCAGTGCCCGACCTGAAGCAAACCCTGGGTAAGACGAAATATCGTTTTTGCTACATGTTTTGCCTTCAGAGCCATATTTTAGTGAATAATGATGCTTATTCCGAACTGTGATGTCATTGCTGAAATTTTCCTTTTTCCCTTTTAGAGGGTAGTAATATGTGTGTGCAACAATCTCATAACTGTATGTGATTAATTAATCCACTTGCTCATACGATGTTTGTGTATTTATCTATGTGAACTTTGGGGAGGAATTAATACCCAATATTTTATATTGAATCTTTAATTTTCTTTTTTTCTTAGATGCTGAAAAAGTCGTGGATACTCTGGGACCCCATTGCAAGTGAGATGGAGTGGTTGCTCTTTCAGGTGTTGTTGCTTTGGAATGCAACTGTTTTGACTCTTTCATTAGAGCTAATACTCATTCTATTGTGTTTGCTACCCAGTAAAAGAGATGCTTAGCAATGTTGGTGTTGCTGCTTTAGTTAAGGCAATAGCTCTGTAGCAAGATGGTGATGCCAAAAAGTTAATATTGGGTAACTACATTTTCGCAAACCAAGCATTTTTATTTTCAGGTAATTTTATATTTTTCGTAATATGCTTGCAGTTTTAATTTGATTTGAGTTAGTTCAACATTTGTTGCAAACTGCTGAAGTCATTAAAAAAGATTATCCCAATGAAGATTGGTTACATTTTATTTCACTCATCCATGGTACATTAATTTGGATATTTTTTTAAATATTCTTTTTGTAAAAGCTTTGCTAAAAGAGCAGTTAAAAGTCTTCATTATAAGCATACATATTTCTATTTCTTCTAATATGGTGATTTCCGCTTGCTTGGATATTTTGGATTCCACTATACATGAAAACTAAACTTCTCCTATTTACTCTGAGAAACATCCCATTTTTGACCTATAGAAATTTACAAATGATAGTTAATTTATTTCAGATGTCGGAAAGATTCTTCTCCTTTCACAATTAGGTGAACTTCTTCAATGGGCGGTTGTTGGTGAGCATTTTTTCTCTTAGTACTTTAAGAGGTTATGGTAGTTGTTTTTTGGTGTTAGCAGAAAATGCTAAAAGATCAAGAAAAAGAGTTGGGAAAATGACATGGTAAGTATTTATACATTAAAAAAGAATCTTAGCATGTTATAGTAACTCCAATACTAATAATAATAATAAAAAAAGACTAAAAACATGAAATTTAAAGAAATGTTTAAATACAATTCTTAATCAAAACTATGAAATACTATATGCTAATTATCAATATATATAATAAGTAACATAGGCTAAAATTAAATGAGATATCTTGACTAGAAAAAAATAGAAACAATATAATTAATAATTTTAGTATTTATGATAGGCATTATTTTACTTATAATTAAAATAGCAAATTAAAATATTAAAATATACTCAAAATATGGATAAATGATGATATCTGCTCTTCTAACATAGAAACATAAATAAGAATTAATTTTCTGTCAATAACTCTAGATATTTTCTTCAATTTTTTGTCTAATTGTTTTTTCTTGTGTGTAAATGGCGATTGATTTTTCCATAGTCTTTCTTTTTTTACTTTGTGCTCAGAAATTTTTAATCATATATTATTCTTTCACTTTTTTTAATTTTTTTTAGTAACACGCCCCACTACTAAAACTGTGTGATAAAGATATTCTTCTATCTCTTTTTCTGTAATAGGACTCTTATATATAGAATCTTACATTATACAAATACAGAAAAAAATTAGATAAAAATACAGAAATTTATATAGAATAAAATTAGTATAGTGAAAATAGAGAAAGAAACTTATATAAATATAAATTTATACTCGCAACGGGTTGTTTTTCAACAGTTTTCCATATATCAGACACCTCTTCACAATTTTCCACCTTAAACTCAGCCTGCATAAATATATATAAGGATATATAAGTTAAGTTATGTTATAACATATTTTTTAGGTAAAAAAATATTATTTTATTGCAATAATTGAAAATTATTAAACGAAACAATGTATAATTAAATGGATATCTTTCTATTGATTGTATCACATTGTTTTTGTGCTGTAAACTTGTACATGTTTTTTTACGTCACCTATCTTAAAACATTATAATGTATTGTGTAATAATTTGGTCATCAATTCGATCAACTCTTATTCTTTGCAAACTTTTTTCGTCGTTTTTCTATTAGGTTATTCTTCAAACAGTTGTCTAACAAATCTTATGAAAGAATAATATTTTTATCATTGGATTTGTCAATTATGTTGTACTTAGTTTATATGGTGGTGAAATAATATTTCTATGTTTTTATAGAAACTAGGTACAGCATAATTGACAAATCTAACTGTAGTGAAAATTTTATTATTTTATCACAAAATTTGTTGAATAATTATTTGAGGAATGACCAGGATTGTTATACAGCAATATTTTGTAATGTTTAAAGATAGGTAATTACAAATGAATGTTTAAAGGAGAACAAGTACAAATTTATATAGCACAAAGACAATGTAACACAATCAATAGAAATGTATCTATTTACTTAAATATTATTAGTTTAATAATTTTTATTTATCGTAATAAAATAATATTTTTTTATTTATAAAATGTTATAACATAGCTTAATTTATATGTCTTTATATATATTTGTGCAGGATGAGTTTAAGGTGAAAATTGTGAAGAGGTGTTCGATATATGAGAAACTGTTGAAAAACAACCGTGATTGCAAATATTTTATTAATGCGTGCATTTAAAAAATTAAAATTTGAGAGTATAAATTTACATTTATATAAATTTTTTTTATTTTTACAATGTTAATTTTATTCTATATAAATTTTAATATTATTTATTTAATTTTTTCTGTATTATTACAATGTAGGATTTTATATATAAGGGTCTTATTACAGAAAAAGAGATAGAAGAATATCGTTATCATACATTTTAGTAGTGGGACGTGATTACCAGAAAAATTAAAAGAGAAATAGAAGTGAAAAAATACTATATAATTAAAAACGTATGGGAACAAAATGGAGAAAGAATAGCTATGGAAAAATCAATCGTAAATCATTTATATACAAGAAAAAATAAAAAATAGAAAATAGAAGACAATATCTATTGAGCTATTGACTGAAGAATAAATTCCTATTAATGTTTCTATTGATCGAAAATTGTATATCATTTACATACAAGAAAAAACTAAGAGCATGTATCTTCATCATTTATCCATATTTTGGGTGTATCTTAGTATTTTAATTTGTTATTTTAATTATGAGTAAGTTACATCCTATCATAAGTCATCAAAATTATTAATGATATTGTTTTTTTGTTAAGATATCTCATTGGAACAGTTTTTTCATAGTTTTGATAAAGAATTGTATTTAAACAGTTGTTTCCTATATTTCATGTGGTTAGTCTATTTTTTTCTATGATTATTTATATTAGGGTTAATGTAATGTGCTGAGATTTTTTTTAATGTATTTATCCAGCAATCTGGTAAACTGGTACATCCAGGAAGCTAGTACAATCTTAGGCCTTAGTTGTGGGATCTGAGTTTAGGTTCATGTTCTTTTGTGTTTGTGGTCTTTTTCACGAAGGAAAACTCTGATGCTGTTATATAATTTTAATACTCATGAAATAGTGCAATGTGTATTAGCACAATAAATAAGCATTGTTTTCAGAATTTACTGAAATTATATTTATTTAGAGGTTTAGGTTCTGAATTCTTATGTTAAAATATTTGCATTGCTGTAGTTAGAAAAATTAAGTTGTCTTGAATATATTAAAGCCATTCTATCTTTTACTTGCTTTTTTAATAATTTTGGATTTGTGAATGGTGGTTTTGGGCTGTTTTAATTTTTTTTTTTAAATATCAAATGACAAATAGTAGAGTTCTGTGTTGTTTTAATAAAATATCCAGAAATAGAACATTGACCGGTGTTATTAGCTGTGAATTGTCAACTTTAAAAAATTAAGCTTTTTTATGGTTTATAAATATTTTATTTTGATTATTTGTTCAGTATATAAATAATTCTTATTTGAATTGTGATTTTTCAATAATTTGTTCTATTTCTGTTATTTGTAATTTAAGTTGAAAACAAGAAAAATTGGTGCCAAAATTTTTTTTAGTCAATATGTTCTGTGATGCGTTGTCAATTTTTTCATTGCAATTGAGGATGTTAATTTTGTTTGTTTTTCGTGAGCTTGACAAGATTTTTTAATACAAAAGTCACAATTCTATTTTATAAGTGAGAGTGATTTTAATATAATTTTATCATGAATGGAGATTATTACCTCAAGAATTTTAAATGTTATAAAAACTAAATATTTATAAGAATGCTTTATTTTGAATTAAAACAAAATATTAAAAAAAATTACTTAAATTTTTAGAAGATCATTTCTAGTTTGAAGATTTAAAATATTTTTAAGAAGTAAATTTTTCTTCTTAAATATTCATCTATTAATAGATGAAAAATTAAGAGAAAAAATGTTTAAACGTTGTGTCTATATTATATTGAGGTTATGCTGTCCTTTATTTTAAGCACAATACATCTGTATCTTGCATTTTGTTAAACTCATAAGCAACCAAGGGGCAATGCAATGACTAATAAACCACCAAGAGAAGCTAATGGTATAGATGTTAACATAACTAGACTAAGATTCGCATTATACGCTGAGAGCTAAATTAATTATATAATATATTAAATTTTAAAGTATTATATTTTTTAAAATTTAATTAGATAATACTTATATTAATATTAAATTTAAAGATTTATTTTATAAAAAATATTTATAATTTGTATATAATTTAATATAGTTATTTAAAAACAAAATTGAAAAAATATACAATAACGAAAATCTTGTGAAGTTGATATCTCTTATAAATATTAACTTATGTATGTTTTTTTAATATTTTATATAATAAAAAACTTTCTTATATACTTTATTATAGAATATAATAAATTCTACAAAGTTAGATTTCTTTTATTTATTCGTATGAATATTTTTTATAAATGAGTCATTCGAATTTTGAAAAATAAATTATATTTATTTGTTGATATTTTCGAGTAGATGGTGTTGTATAGTAGAACTTTTAAAGTTTTTTTTAGTGTATTTGGAGATAATATATTAACGAAAAAAGAAAAGAAAAAATAATTTAGAATGAGAATACAAAAAATATAGTATAATATTATAAATATTTTTTATTAATTATGATATATTGGAATATATGTATAATAAATAAATGTTAATGTGTCATTAGACACTTTAATATTTATAAAAATTCTTATATTATAGTTTTAATATAGATATTAATTATATTTAACTGTTATTTTTTAATTCAATTAAATAATAATAAGTATTAAATTTAATCATTTTTGTATTATTATTATGTAGATATTTATTATTTTTATTTTACAAAATTATAAAATTATTATCTATCCAAAAAATTGCTAACGTGGCACAATTACATAAACTAATATATCATAAATTCATTTTATAATAGATTTGTATCAATTTTTAAGTCTATGTTACTATTAAGGCGACGACTCTGGTGTAGCTCTTATGGCTTACCTGTAGAGTGCAGTGGCGGATGGAGAAGACACGTGCCTGAGGGGAACACACTTGTTGCTGCTGCAGTGATGTACAAGCATGTTCAGTTTTTATCACGTGGATTATGACAGTCTCCTTGTGTAATTATGTGTATTAGCGCTTAAGAAGATATCATGGTTACGGCCAAGAAATTGGGCTGAATGTTGAGGGTGTTTTTTTTAAGAGCGTATTTTTTAATTTAAGGGCAATGTTTATATTCAGCAATTTAGAAGCTGAAAATGTAAAAGATATGTAGAAGGTTGTTTAATTTGTCATATGTTATTGTTAATTTTTTTTGTTTTGAAAAAAATAATTCAAATAAAAATATTACATTTAATTAAAATATAATTTCTTATCACTTATTTAATATGTGCCTTTTTTGGGCGTTTATATATATATATATATTGGTATTTTGGGCGTTTATATTTTTCTCTAAAGAACTGAGATATTGTTGAACAAATTAAACTAATTTTGTGAATTATTTGAATTACATAATTTAATAGTTTAATTTAATATATTATTTCAAAGATTTATTTAAAATGGATGACGTAAATACTATTTAACTATATTATATTATGATTTTTTAAATTTTAAAATTATTTTACTGAATATAATTGTTGTTATTTGTATTTATTAAATATCTGTGCTACAATTTATAAAAAATTCTTTCAAAAATTAATTTTAATAAGTTACTTTTAAATTTAGAAGTTTTATCAAATCAGTGTTATATCTAAAAAGGTAAAAAATATACCGCTTTTATAAGTTCAATTTATATAAATGTATAATTGAACTTATACATTTTTTTTTCCAATTCTCTTTTATCTCATAAGTTCAATTTATATAAATGTACTGATACATTTACCTTTATCTTAAAACATGTCAAAAGGTAAATAATGTTAAAAAAAATAGATAGAATAATAATAGTATTGTAAATTTAATTACACCATTTTTTGGATTCACGTGCAGAGTTATTTGGTAGGAATTCACTTGCAGATGTCTTCATATAAAGTTGATATTTAAGAACTGTTAGATACTTTGACAACTTTAACTAAATAACTATCTAACGATTTTCAACTATCAACTTCACGTGAGTTATAAATTATTACCAAGTTTTAGTATAAATCAAGCATCAGTCCAAAAAACTTGCATTCCACCCCAATCCTTCTTTGGAACACCCAAGGCCTTCCAAACAGCTCTGGAGGCATCAACAACATTGTTAGGGCAAGGAGGCTGGAAATCATGCTCAGAATCACACCCCATTGTAGAGTCACACTCATCAACCACCATTGCATTAACCTTTCTTCCATTCCCAAATATGCTAATCTTGTTCATGCACCTCTTCTTTTTGTTGAACCACCCCGACGACAGTGCCACGATTGGAACGTCGTCTGAGTGGTACTTGTTGTCGCACTCAGACGGCGCTCCTCCGTCCTTACCCTTCTCAAATCCGTTCAGTGTTAAGATCGCCTTCGTTCGGTTCGTGATCTTGGGCGAACACTCATACGTTGTATAAACCTTGCCATGTTTGCAACACTCGGATAAATTGTCTTTCTTGCATTTCCCTTTTGGTGGTTTTTTGCCCCTTAACTTGCCACTAGGCTTACATGTGTGATCATCATAATCATGTTTATGAGCTAAGGCTAGTGCACTTAAAAAGCTTATTATGAGAAGAACCAAGATTACACAAGATTTTGAGATCTTCATGTTTTCTTTCTTCCCCTCAATACTACTTTCCAATCATATATAGATAGATGCTTTCTAATCCAAGTATGATGGGAGGTATTTATACTTTATATTCGGGTTATACATGCAATGCATATTTCCTTGATTACATAAAACAAGGAATCTTTTTATTTTTAATATTTATAGCCAATTCTAGTCTCAAATAACATTTACCTTCCATAGATATATAAAGAAAAATAAGTACAAGTAAATATTTTTGGAATATCAATTTAATTATTTTAACGTTTTAAGATTGTTAAGAGAGAGAGTTTGAGTAGCATCTATTGTGGAAAAGATGGTAGAATAGCGTCTCAAGTGGTTCGGACATATGAGAAGAAGACCGTCAGAACACCCAGTCAAGAGGGTGGATGAGATGGAAGATGGATAAAGGGTGAAAGACTGAGGAAGACCTAAAAAGACCATTCATGAGGTGGTCAAACGAGATCTACATGTAAATGATTTTTCTATAGACATGTACATGATAGAGTTCAATGGTGTCGTTTGATTCATGTAACTGGCTCCACCTAATGGGACAAGACTTTATTGTTATTGTAAACGTTTTAAGATTGTACAAACATTTCTTTCTTTATTATTTTTTTAAATCATTGTTCTGGAAGAGTATGATTAAGAAATCAAGAAGAAAAATTTCACATTTAAAAAAGGGGGGGTTCAACTTTTTAATAGAATGAATGTCATAAAAATTAACCACTTTTCTTGTTTTAGCTCCTTAGTTAGAGTGAAACTAATGCTTGCTTATTATAGACTACTAATAATAATATACTGATGATTAACAAAACCTTTTGTTTATTTAGTTTTCATGGTGTGGAATGTGGACGAAAGGAACCAAATATGAATTAATTAAACTCCCCAAGCATAAATAGGAATGTTGATTGTATCACCACGGATGAGTAATGCAACAAGTTAAAAAACTGCTTAGTAATTTGAATAATAACTTGCTCATTAAACATCTCAACCGGCCAATGAGACTATCCCAAAGTTGATGATTCTGTGGGCAAGTTGTTGTCCTTGGAATCTTATTCTGCTTTGTTGGCAGAATTTGTCCATATAGTAGAATCTTACCCACATTTGATGTATATTGAGATTCAAAAGTTGCTAGAATAAGATCAATTAGAGTTTAATAACCTCCATATATAAATGGTATAGACAAAGAAAGAAGGAGAAATTCCATTAGGCACAACATTAGCAACCAAATCTTCATACTAACATTCGCCCTCGCTTAAATCTATGCCTAAACCAACAAATAAACAAGTACAAGTATTCAATCAAGGTACATGAAATCTTCCAAATTAAATACTCCTCACAGCTGAAGCCAAAGTCAATCATGGGTTTGGGTTCCAAATTAAAAAGTCACCTAAATTCTCTACTCTCATCTCTTCTTGCTACAAGAAAATTAGATTTGTGACCAATAATCTGAATATATATACCAAGTACTAGTTTATATCTGCTAAACAAGGTGTCACCCACGCATTAAATCGATGTCAATATTCGAATGGCGCATATCCATTGGTCGCGAACTAGGCCACGGACGGACTTAGAGACGAGGTTGGAGTAAGAGTTTGATTCGGAGAAATGTTATGAACCGTCTGATGATCCGGCTCCATAGCAACTTCTGCTCCTTCGGAGGAACCTTCTTTTTTCTGTTTCTTCGCCTTCGATCCGCCCCAAATAAAGCTCCCAACTACAACCTGCAACCATAAACTTCATCAAATCTAGCAACTACAGGTTTAAGGATGGATGCACAAGAATATAACTCTTTCAAGTTCCATAAGTTGCACATTTTGATGTGAGAACTAAGATTTTCGCGATATATAATGAAGCGACGACCAAAAAGGTGTAGTTACCTGAACTGTAGATGCTGCAACAAGTACTCCGCCAACTCCTCCACCGATAACACGGCCATCAGGACTAGCAAGGGAAACACTTAGTCCCCCAGATCGATTGCGAGATCCACCACTATCGGTAAGTAAGTAAGAGCCTGATAGGCACAATATCTCAAAACGGCCCTATTGATTAACCAATAATCATGGGTGAGTTTAACCATAGATAATATTGCCATAATAGACCATGATTAGGTAGGGTGGCAACTAGAGCTATTTATAATTCAATATTCTAGAACTTGCATTCAGCATCGGTTTGAATATTCGGAGCATCTAAGAGTGTATGAGAATATGGAAGTGTATAATTAACTATGAACATGAACATGTCACTAAGAAATTTCCAAACCTCATATGTTACAGTGCCGCCGGAAGTTGAAGGTTGTCGAAGTGTCACGGTAGAGACAGCACCAGTGGCTGCCATAATACAAATTGCTCTAGGCCCTTGCTGAGAAAACGCCATAACTTTGGTTGCGATGTCCTAAAAGAAGAAATAACAAAATGTTCTAAAGAGTACTTGTAAAATATTTGTCAGAAATGGCCTAACATATAGCACAAAATTGAGAGAATCATCTCTTGTAATCATCAACAGAGATGTACAAGATTTGTGGCAACATTATATATCTGATATGAAATCTACATCAAAGTAACTTACCATATGCTTTTATCTTTCCATGATAAATAATCAAGTTTGACACATTTAGTTTGATGCATTCACACACCATTATCTTCTTTATTATCATTTCATAATGCTTGCCTTTGGCTTTACTGAGTCAATAAAATAGTAAATCCAAGCATCTATCTTGAATTCAAGAAACCATTTCAACACAGATGATATAAAAACTGAAAAATATAAATAACAACTTCATCTAGAGATTATAAATACTGAAAAATATTATATAAGTTGAAATATTTAACAAAACTAAGAGAACATAAAGGTTGATACAAATTCCAAAAGAAATGTAACATACTTCTCCAACCGCAACGGTGATGATATGAGGAGTGAAACCCATCCCAGCTGTACCAGACATCAATTCACCTGGCAATAAGAACAGAGGATGGCATACAAATCAATAAAAATATTTAAACAAAATTTAATATGAAACCAAGCTGATCTTTTTGTAACAAGTTTACAAAATATTTATCCATCTTTTTCACAATTTTACCAGTCTAAATTGTTTTTTATATTTTTTCAGTGCATAGGATCAACTTAAGACTAAGAGCATAACCCCATTCGGGCTATACAGATACCCGATCATTTTATATGAAGAAAAACAACACTAAAGAAAAATACATATTGCTATGTCTACAACTTTAAGGTCTATTTGATCTCTGTTTTCATTTTCTGATAGTGAAATTAATGTATGATAGAACTACTCAACCAAAATCTCAGATCAAGAATGAATCATTTCAACCTGTAAACAATTTTCATAATAAATATTTTCACTCTCAATAGTTGTAACTTTTAACACTCAGAAAGCAAAACTTCAAACATAATATCAAATCTAGCGTTTTCACAGTAAAAATACCATTAACTTTATAGTATTGCATATGAACACTAGATTGTTTTCTAGTAAGCCTCACTATTAATTACAGGTTACATGATAAATGACAATTCACACCCCTGCTGTGAACTTGGCAGATAATTTCTTTTTACCAATATGTCTGTTTTAATAAGATTTTGCTTTTTTAAGATTCGCGTATTAAGACAAAACTGTATCTTTGGTTCAGTCTAAAGTTTATATTCATGAGATCCGTTTATAGGTATAAATTGAAATTTATTATCTAATACACAAAGTAATGGCCAATGACTCAATGAGAAATTGAGGATTACTCAACACTCAGTTGCAAACACCTTATTATTATATTTAATTACGAAAGGTAGGTTAATCAGAAGAAAAAAGCTAAATACATATATATTTGGATAAGACAAGCATTTCTATAGTTGATAGTTAAGCTGCAAAAGCTATGAACAATTTGGATTTTTACATAAATCTCAATAAGTATTTTCAAACAAGAACAATAACAATTCAACGTCAAATTATAATAACTTCAATTCATCACAAGACATAATAAAAGTTGAAACAGTTATTTACCAAGAGAAGCCAGCTGCTGTTTCTTCCCAGACCCTGGGGGGCGGCCTCTACCCCGTTTCTGGCCTTGTTGTGTCATGGTTCCCGGATGAGTAGCCGGCGCTGGAGTCAATGCCAGTGAAACGGTTCCATCCGGCCCATACTTCCTAGGCCTACCCCTCTTCCTTTTGACCGGTTCTCCGGAAGGAGCTCCAGCAGGGGCACCAACATTGACACATTGAGACGAAATCCCCGAAGATTCCAATGGCATGGTGGATCCAATGGTACTACCTCCAATGCTTGGTTGAAATGGGAGGTTAGGATTCGACAATGGACGCATACTAGGCGAATTGTGCAAGTCAGGTTGCTGTGTTCCAGAACCAGGCATTCCTCTCTGCATATAATAAGATGCAGAACCAGACAACGCCATTTGGTCCCCACGATCCATGCATTTACTCTTCAAGCTCCTCTAATCTCAAGAATATTTCACAACAAGATTCGAACCCCACAATGTTCAATACATCAATCTTTAACACCTAACTCTGTTCTCATAAGCAGTCAACAACAAATTTTAACAGGGGGGAATGCACAAAATCAGAATACTGCATACAAAAATCAATAAAATTCAATGTCCAAAGTGCTTAAATTATAAGATTAGTAACTGCAGTTTGAGAAGAACAACAGAAGTCCTTCAAATCAGAAACTAAAGCCTATAGATATATATATACATGTTTGAAGGCCTAAATAACTATATGTTCAAAAGGAAGAGAAAAGGACTTCAAGATTTAAAGGCACACACACACATGCAAAAGACAACCATAAAGTAGAAGATAAAAATTGAAAGCATAACTAACCCTATGAAATAAAGGCAGAAAAATTCCAATCAACCAAAACAGCAAAGACAAAAAGAGAAGCTGGTTTCACACAGCTTACCAAACTTTATAGAAAACAACTAAAAGGCTTCACATTAAAGATAAAAGACCAGCATGAACTGCAACATGTCCACTCACACACCAACCCATTATAAAACCTTAAACACCAAGCAAAATTCCAAGCCAAACACCCCAAACAACATAAATCAAGCTCACCCAAATAAAAAAGAATATTTTTTTTCAAAATAATAATTTAAAGGGCCAGTTAATTACTTCAAGTCAGTGTCATGGAATAATTGACAAACCCCAGTTCCAAAATTAAAGCAAACAGCAGAAAATGCCACTCAGAGAAAACATAACAGCTCAGATAATCACAGAGAAAGTTACAACCTTTGGTGAATTAACACACACCCAAGATACTGAAAACAAAATAAAACAAAGAAGCAATGCTATGAATGCATCAGGAATTACACTTGAAAAAGGAATTGAAGTGGGGAAATAAAAGAATAGGAAACATTACTGACATTTATGTAGAGATTGAGGATCAAAACTGAAAAGGGTCACACTGTATGAAGAAGAGCAAGCTTAGTGTTGCAACGGTTTCATGGAGCAAAATTAAAGAGCGGTGACAGAAGCAGCAGAGAGGAGAGAGTGAGAGTGTGTGAAAGTGAAGTGAGTGAGTGGAAACAGAGAAACAGAGAAACAAAGACATTAACTACATAAGAAGATGAGTGAGAAGAAATGCAAAATTCAGAAATATATTATTATTTATTATGAAGTCATGAAAGTGTTGGATGAATAGTGAGTGTGTGAGGCGCATAAGTGAAGTCCTTATCTGAATGCATATATTTCTAGGTCAGAGTGCTGAGGATCCAGATTTGATTAATGAGTATTGAGTACTCATCAACCATTAACGACCAACCTATGACTTGGATTTACCTTATGCTACTATTTACCATCATCATCATCATCATCATGAGATCTTCTATAACCATATAATCCTAGCTTGTAAGGTAAATAATTAAGTTAATCAAATAAACATATTAATGCTTTTTTATTCTATTTTAATTATATCTTTATCTTGAATATTGTTTTAAAACTAACCAATTACAATCTTAGATCATATCTGATACCACCTATTAGTCTATTAACAACATAGGACAACATAAACTTATTTTAAAATAAGACAAAAATATTTTGTCAACTGGTCATTCTTTTTTCTTTATAAAATATGTTCAGAATCTTTATATAATTCATATCCATTCTAACTGACTACTTATGAAACCATTTTTTGTTACAAATTGATTTATATAAAAGTCCTATAAAACTCTTTTTATAATAATATTTCCTAATTTATGGTACATTTTTAGTATTATATATGTTGATTAAGTATGAATTTAAGAAAGCGTTACAACTGTAATTATCTAAAAATTACTCTCTACTCAAACTTCGGAATTCACAAACAAAAAGGATAAACATGAAAGCCCTTCTTGTTTTCGTTTTTCTTTTATTATTATTTTACTTTACTTTAATTTTCTTGTGTCTTTGCTGTTGTACAATTAGTTGGACTAACTTTTGCATATTATTATTTTTTAATAAACGTTTGTAAATTATTAATATAAAATATTTTATACTGTCACATATAAATAACTATAGTTAACATTTAGATAATTATTAAAAACTTAAGCATTTTTAAAATATGAAATAATTTAAGAGTAAATTGAAGAATTGCTTTTTACTCTTAACTTTTTCAACAAACGATTTTTTCAGTAGAAATTTAACATCTATTGAATCCTAATTTATCTAACTGTAATGAGTGATGAGACACCTTGATGTATTGTCTTCCAAAATATTGTTATGAAATTAAAAAATTTAAATCCCAGAAAATGAAATAATTTAGAATTTAAAGATGTTTATTGCATCTCCAATGGTGGCAAACTTTTTTTTATTGAAATTCATATTATTCAAATATTGAATAATTTACATAGAAGGTATAATACAATTTCACAAATTTTCTACTTAGTAATACAAATTTTGGAAAGATAATATAATAAGAATTTAATTTAATATATTGTTACTATTAAAATTAGATGAATATCTAATTATACATTAATACATTTACACATAGAGTTTACTTAATTATTTAGTATTGAAAAATATTTAAATTAAAAATCCTATATTGTTTTATGGAAATGTAATTATATAATAAAAATAATACAAAATTACAAAAAATATAATACACTAAAATAATAATCAGAGTTGCCAAGTTTGATGAAGCGCCAGTTTGACAAAATTTTGGTCTAAATCCAGATGCAGGATTGTCTTTTACCTCAATATTATCGAAATATCTCTTGAAGAACTAAAAAGTAATTTTAAAATATTCAATTAGTTTAATAAAATAAACGTGATTTATATATCAGTATTTAAGTATTCATTTTGATCTATATTATTGCTCACTTTCTAAGAGAGTAAGAGATCCTTTATCCTGTTAATTATGTGTGATTATTAAACTTGTGATGTGATAACAATTATTTGCTGCTTCTTTTTTAATAGCTTCTCACTTTTTATAAATTGTCAAAACTTATAAATCAAAATTACTTTTGAAAACGGAATTAATAGGACAAACATATGATACAAATATTAATGCTATTGAGATTTATTCTTTTACCTTTAAATAATGGAATATAGTAAGATAAGGGAGTGAAAGTCAAAGACCATATTTTAAACTGAAATAGAGAATTAAAATACAAGACTAAAAATAATAATTTTACTAACAAGAAAGAACAAACACAAACAAAATAAATAAATAAATAAAAATGTTGAGAATGAAGCAGGTTGATAGGTATGAATGATGAAAGTTAATTTTCACTTATTTGTTTAAATAAAAATATTTGAGATTTAAATTCTACCTTATATGATATACACACAACAATTTATTAACTAACGACAAATTTTTAAATAAAATTAAGATTTGTGACGGGTTAATTCTTAAATTTGTAGGAAGAAGATATCGCGGACAATAAAAAAAAAATATGAATGATGGAAGGCATAAGCACTTACGGGGATTGCTGCAGAGAACAGTGAGACATGAACGCGCCACGTGAGCGCGTGCGTTATAAACGAGAAGGCTCGTGAGTGTGACTGAGAAACGGGTTTGCCACTTGGAACCTCACTTTCTTTGCACGTGACTTCACTTCACTTTTCTCGATTCTTTTCTCTGCTTTTTACTTTCTACTTTTTACTTTTTACACACCACTACAATAATTGACCCCTTCTCTTATTTATACGTTAACAAAAACAAAAATCTAAAGGGGTTAAGATAGCTCAGTTAAATTTATTAGTCATCTTTTATCTATAATTACTTAAATACAGTGTTCAAATGTACTAGTATATTAATATTTTAATAATTTTTAACTGTTAATTTTAATTATAAAAAAATATATTGAAATATCGATGTATTAGTATGCTTAAAAACTTTCTTATATTATGTTATGGCAATGGCAGTGGCCCCATCGCCCATACTCAACAAAACATATTTGGAAAGTTTGCATTTGGATAGCTTCAATTGGATCCTTCACTCCCTTTCCCTCTTTCTTTCTCTCTTTAAACTCTCCATTCCACAAAGAAAGGGGTTTGTATAATGACGCAATAGTATTGATAAAAGTTGTAAGAGTTCAATAAATTTATAATTAATGTTAAAACTCTGTTTTCATTAATAATCTTAACATACAAGTGTGTCATTAACAAAATCAAATTTTAAGTTAGTTGTATTCTACTTGCATTTATATCCAGTGAAAAAATCTAAATCAATTTTAGTTTGTCAATGTGTTAAAAACAAATGATGATAATCTTAATTGTTAAATAATATAGTGAAATTATGGATCAAGTTGCAAGTATTTAGCTACAAGTATCATATTGTAATATAGTTGAAAATTTCATTAATTCTTATATTATGACAAATAATATACAACTTGTTTACAAGTTATATGATTAAATTTTTTTTTGCCTTTACAAAATTAATATAAAGAGTTTAATTTTGATGTATTGATCGTATAAAACGATTTGTACAGTTCGTGCAATCATATCTATTTTTTTGGATAATTATTCATGCGATTAACGTGAAAGATTGTTATTTTTACTTATATGATATTATATAATTAGATGCACGTGTAAGACTACTTTACAGTTTATATCAACAATAGTGTATCAAAATTAAATTCTAATATAAATAGATAGTTTGATCTTCAAGTTTATGTATAGTATTTTTCTTAAGAATTATAAGTCATAGTTAGTGAGTACTAAAGAGAAAATTATTAACAATCTAATTCTCTCTCTTTCTCTTTCAAAATAAAGATGGGATGATTGTTTAATTTACTTGCAATAATGAACTGTTTTATTGTTGTTAGAAAAGAAATGAAGATGTGAATGGAATTCCTAACAAATAACAAGTAGGGTTTCTTAGTCAATGAAACACTCATAATTCCATAGAAGACCTTATATGTACCAAAAGACACCACTTATGTTGACTCTAATGAAATAGAGAGGTTGAGGTCTGCTTCATCCCACACATATAAATCTCTTTGCTTTTTTGAATTCCTACCTCATATTTTGCTTTCTTCATAAGTGTTGTTTCCCACTACCAAAATTGATGGAGAAGTAGGCTACTTATATATATGTAATTATTGAATTGAAATTTTTTCTTAGGGTTATAGTAATTGTATGTTAGTGTGATTAATTAGATTGTTGTTTTATTATTTCCAATACATGGTTCATATGATTTATTATTTTTACTATTTTTATAAAATTCTAAAAATAAAAACATTAAAAATAAAAATTGAAAATACTCTTTTAAACCAAACAAATCATTAATTTCTCTTAATTATACTACTTTATATAAAATATAGAGACCATTTTGATAAAGACACTAAAAATGTATTTTTTTAAAGACATTTACATGTGTCATGATATTATTGGATATCTTTATTAAACCAGTTAATAATTTATTTTTTAATAAATCAGAATAAAATCGGTTTATTACTGCAACAATAATAAACTCAATTATTCACGCTATAATTATTAGACTCGATTTCATCCAATCGATTTACATAATCTAAATTGAATTATATTTAAATTTTTTGATAAAAAGACAAATATATCCCTGATTTTTATTTTAAAACAAAAAAAAAACATGATCCAGTGGATTATGTTAGTCGGTTCGACCGAATCTGATAAAAAATACATTTATTATTATTGTTATAAAAAAATCAGTTTTATTCTATTTTATTAAAAAATTAAAAAAGTGACTGATTCATTAATACGTCTTATAATAATGTAACACATAAGTATCTTTATAAAAAGATGATTTACGTGTCTTTATGGAATATCCTCTTATTACTACCACTCATCATTGTAAATGATTAAAACCATATGGATCGGAGTAACTACACTTCTGTTTTTAATATAAAATAAGATTTCATGATTGTCCTTCATGACTTCGGATAGAATTAGTTAGCTAACTAAACTATTATTAAACTTTAAATTTTAAATTAGGGTAATAATTAAGTGTGATCATTGTCATATTAAGTATTGTAAAATTGTTAACTCTTTAAAATAAATTGATGTGTATTTCTTCATTAAAAAAAATGGTCGCTAAATACTAATGACCAAAAAGAGTGTTATTATATGTTTCCAAGCAATCATTAGATCCTTGCTTATTTTGATAACTTGTTACATATATAAGATCTCATCTCACTATGGGTCACTTTCAATCTTTAAACTTTATTATTATTTTTTAACAGACATATGATATGTTCTTCGCGCGCATCGATATAAAAATAGATCAATATTAATATGTCAGCTCAAAATAATATTATTAACCCTGCTAAACTCCAGAAAAGAGAGAGAAAAAAATGTAGTTGGCTTGACATGTAATATATATATATATATATATATATATATATATATACGATTAGTGCCATGTATTATGAAATTAAAAACAAAATTCCTTGATTTGGCCCACAGGGGAATCATGAATAAATAATGAATTAGATACCTCTATTCCTACAAAATTTAATATATATTAATGTTGCATTTGATTGGTTGATGTCAACAGATATGCTAATACCACTCTGTCCTTCAATTAGGGGAGGTAGGGTGTTTAGGGTGCGATTTGAATCGATTTTAGTAAAAAATTTATTCAATTCGAAAACTAATTTTATTTGTGATGCAATTTGAATTAGATAATAAAAAAAATAGTTTTGATCTGATTCGATTTCAAGCAATTTGAATTAAATTGGATTTACAATTTTATAAATAAAAAATATTAAATATATATAACAATTCTCAACATCATACTTTAAATAATCAACAATGATATAACAAGTCTTATACAATATCTTAAAAAGTTAACGATAACAATAGAAATAAAATTATGAGTTAGTTAAAAATAAATAAATAAATAAATCAGATTTTAAACATAAAATATTTATTAAATAATAATAATACATAAATAATATAAAAATATATAATAAATTAAACATGATATAAGTATAATTGTCAATATAATAATAAAATAATAATATTATAATACATTGTGTGGTTTGGATTGAATTGGATTGGTTATGAAAAGTAGATCTGAAATTTAATTTAATCCAGCAGTTTGCAAAAAATAGAATCCAATCAGATCCGAATTAGTGCGGTTTTAATCGGTTTTCGATTTAAATTGAATTTGATAAGCGGTTTAATTTGAATCCATTTGAATTTGAATACTACTACCTTCAATAATATATATATTGAATTTTAATTCTAATTAATCTGTTTTTGTAGATTTGTATTTAAACTAAACATAATAATAAATCTATTTCGATGTGTTTGTTTTAATTTTTTTTAAATTAATGTAATAAAAAAATTGAATAAAAGACTAATTTAAAAAATTAGTTAGTTGAATTGTTAATTTAATTTGATTGCTTAGGTAGGAAAATGGTCAAGTGATGAGCTAACTAATATCGCGTCGCGTTGTTTTTAGCTTCCAATCAAAACAGATGCGATGTCGTTTTTATAGTTATAGACATCTAAAATGATTTGCACACGTTGTGATCAATTTTAATGTAGAGTATGTTTTCTATGCGAGGAACTACAATTTGGCTACAAGGAGATACAAAATTGTTGGTGGCTTGAGGAATATAAATAGTGACAATGAGATAAGAGGGATAATGTGTTTTTTTTTTTCTCAAAAGACCAAACACACCACTTAAAATCATGACCCAAAGGCTCCCAGCAATTCCTCTCCAAACCTTAAGCCTATGAATGAAATGAGTTAATTTGATCTTTTAAATATTTGATGCTTTAATTTAATTTTGGAAAATATGAGTATAAATTATATTAGTTATTTTCAATTCATGCTGAATATATATATTCATATAGATCGTTAATGACACGCATAAACTACCAAATTGACTCATCTTTTTAATATATATATATATATATATATATATATATATATATATATATATATATATATATATATATTTTATCAATTAACAGATCACATTATATAAATACCTGACATCAACAGAAAAGATCATAAAACGTCAATATTATCTATTCTTATATCTTTCAAAAAACCAAATTAAAAATTGAGACAACTAAATTTTTAAAGATTATATTAATTTATTAATAAAACTTTTAAGATTTTATCTTATTAACAAAATTATTTTAAATTTAACTCGTTGAAAAATGAATAAAACAATCAACACATTATTCATATTTGATTACAAGAAAGTAATGAATGTTTTGTGAAGTACTAGTAAAATAGGTAGATTACTATGATATAATATGATTATATGCAGTCCACAAAACTCTCAACCAAACTATTTTTTATAGTTTTTAGGACCTGAAAGTCCAAAAGACTGAGACTGAAATTGACAAATGAGTTAAGTTCGTAATAATAATAAAAAAAACTCGGATGCAATAGTTTCAAGTCACAATAAAATAATAATAAAAAAAGTCCAATCTAGGCAGGACAACCCTATTAGCTAGCAGTTAGCAGTACAATAGAAATGCATGCACACACGACACACCGAAATTCCGAAAACAAAACTTGGTACGAATGCATGCATCATTGAGGTTGTGGCCGAGGTTTTGTTCAACGAAAGGTTGGGCCCTACTATTAACGTATGCAATCATTGGATTAACATTATGATACTACTTTTCCTTTTTCTTTTTTTAAAAAAACTCAGTGATTTTATATTTAAGCTCTATGTTTTCAGGTTTTCTTAGGACACTTATTTATTTATTTGTCCATTTTAAATTTAAGATGTTAACTACCAAAACGAATTTGGACTTTTGCTGACAAACGTTACAAGAATATTCTTTAAAGGATCCAAAAAAGAGCATTATTGACATGTTAAAAATTAAAATTTCAATAGCATTAGCCATTAGATACATAACTAAACTTAAAATAGTTCCAATTTTAAATTCTTAAAAATCATCTTTTTTGCCACTAGTTATAGAACTCTTGAAGCTTTTAATATAAAGATTAGGTTGAAGAAACAATTTTCAAACTAAATGTCCCACTATATTTTATTTGACATTAAATAACAATTACTATAATCTCCTTTTCATGTTAACGAAAAGAGTGACCAAATGTTAAAAAAGGGTTTATAGATAAATTATGGTCCCACAATATTTTCGTACTAGAGGGATTTAAAGTAAACTCGAATACTATTTCGAATATAAATATAATTTCCCATCCACTAAAGTCAAATGAATCTTTATAAAGCAAGGTACCAAAAGAAAATTTCCACAAGAAAGGGTAATACTCTTTCTTTCCTTTTCTTTTTTAGAGATCAGCAGGTAAAAAGTAAAATCTTTCTAATTTCTTTTTTTTTTTGGTGGGCCGGGGGGGGGGGGTGTTTCAGAAACATTTCAAAGTTCTTTTTGTTTTGGTATTGAATTCTTTCTAATTTATATTATCTTACCCCTTTTTTTTTTAATTTGGTGAGAGCTTTGCTGGTTGGGCCACCTATACTATACAATTTTTGGCTTATTTCTTCCAATCACAATTAAAAACAAAGGATGTGAAGAAATATTTTTACACAAAAACAGGATGTGAAAAAACACTGCAATTTTCGGTTTTCTACCATTCTTAAGGATTTCAAACATTACTCACAATCATTAGTCTCCCAAAATCTTTCTCAGATTCAGCATTACTCACGACCAATCATTTTTTACAGCTCTTACATCAACAAACTCGTTACCATTCTTAAGACATCGGAATCAAGGACAATATGCAAATATTTGATGCTCAAGATGCACATATGCAGACTTAGATGGCATAGAAGGACATTAATAAATCAATTACACCTCACAAGATCCTATAATAATGAACTTCACTCAGTGCTAGTACTAAGTATATGCCGCATCAAGTAAACAAAAAGCTAACCTTTCTTCCTATCAACAACTAATTTACCCAACAAACACTATATAGGCAGCGTGTTGACGACACCGAGTGTAAATTGTCTTTTATCAATAATAAGATGAAAAGATAGATCTGTAAATTGTATAAAGTTCATAGATGATTAGAGGCAAAGTTACAGAGGAGAGACAACTACCACAACAAAGTTGAATATACGAGCATAATTTGTTATCAATGAATATTAATATGTAAATGGAAATTCTTAGATTGTATTATAAAGTTCATAGACGGTGATTAGAGACAAAATTGTAGAAGAGAGACAACTATTACAATGAAATCAGTCTGCCTAATATACAGAGCTTGCAAGTCACAACCTTATGTGGAAAGCAGAAAAAAAGAAAGGATTATCGAACGTCAACAACTCTGTGATCCATCAAGGTTAAATACATCACCTAAAATCACAAAAATGAAGTCAAACCTCATTTATCAAGCTCCATTGCCTGTGCAGCTTTAGCTTTAGCTACTGCTGTCAACTTGGTCTTCAGCTTTCTCTTCCCCACTTGAAATCCACTTCCACCCTTCTTCTTGCCACCACCAACCTGTAAATATTTCCCAACAGAGAGTTAACACACACCCCACAATAAACAGCTACACACGAGTTTAATTGCTATGCAATGACAATGTAAGAGAGTTTTATAAGCCAATTAGATGTTTGTGTTTGCATTAGTTATGAGATAATGGTAGTTGAGTCAAACAACTTTGCTAATGCAACAGTGGAATCACATAGAGAAAGCAAATTTGATGCAGTATCCTCACTTAACAAAACTTCATATCATAGTGGTAAGTAGGATAATCACTTTTCCACACTCACCAAAAAGAGAAAGAACCTTTTACATCAAATTATCAAAGTTGGAATCTATAAAGTATAGTAAGCTCAAAACATACATTCCTAACTTTCTTACACAAAAAATAGAAAATAAAAAAGGAATTGAGAAATTGAATGGGGAAACTTACTTTCATCTTGTTTTTCTTTGCGTTGAGCTTCTGTTCTTTCTTCAGCTTCTCCTGCTTCTCTCCTGAAAGTGAATTTACCGCAACAACAGAACAATTAGAACACGAAAGCTTGAATTTCCAAAATTGGCAAAAAAGAATTGGGAAATTTTTGCAGAGGAGAGAGTGGCAGACAGTACTTTGGAGATCGAATTCGTACTGCTTCTTTCTCTTAGCGAGGTTGTTCTTCTTCGACATTTTCAATTGCTGATTGATGAACTCACAAATACAGAAGATTCGGGAAAATTTTTCGAGCCTCTAGGGTTAGGTATTTGATTACAGTGTGCGCTGAATCAGTTCGAATTAAACCCTAATCCCACAGAAATCCTCAACTATATTATTAGAAGCCTTTTATTTTTCAGTTAATTACTTAATTTACATTTGGTCCTCTCAGTTTGCTCATTTCACATTTTCCTCCCCCAATTTGTTAATTATCATTTTCAGAGGCGCCGCAAAAAAGTATTTATCTGTTTATTAATTATTCTATTTTAATTTTGTAAGTTTGTAAAATTATAACCTTCTTTAATTTAAAATAAAACATAAAAATTATATTTATATTTTTATTAATTTTAGATATTTATATTTTAAATTTATTAATTTACAATCATGAAAATGAAATGTCAATGTAATAAGTTATTCATATTTCACTAATTAAATATTTGTATGTATTTTACTGAATTAATAATGTACAAGATCATGAAATATTTCGTATTTTTGAATAAAAAATAAAATAATAATTTTTTATTTAAATAAAAAACCCAAAACGGCTGATATATTTTAAAGATAAACACAATGAAAATAAATTATATTCTTAAACAATTTTTTAATTTCAATTTTCATTATTATATATCTTTTGAAGTTGACTATTATGCAACAAAATTAAAATTTTTTTGGGTGAATTAAAAGAAAATAAACAAAAACTAAAAGAGAACAAAAAAAGAAACTGCTTAATAAAGACAGTCTCAATAAATACTATTTTCAAACTCCTTTCAAGGCAACGGAAGTTCAATTTGGGGAGAAAGGGTCCTCATTACGGTCTTTGTCATGATGTCTACTACTGTATTTGCATCTCTCAAGGTCAACCGAAGATCAGCACGCCATTTCCAAGACATGATATCTCGGATTTTTAACACTAAATGATCAATAAATCCAGAGCAATTTTGTAAATTATTGACAATAGTAAAAGCCTCCACACAATTTGTCTCACATATAATGTCTCTTTATCCCTAATCCCATGTTAAAAAAAAGTCTCTCCAAATAGCAAACAACCCTCCTTGCAAAATGTTACGACTCTCAATTGTTCCTAGACAACCTCGTTGCCACCTTTCCTTCCAATCTCTGCTAACACAAGCAAAACCAACTCGAGCACCACTGTCAGGATAGGTAACATCACAATTAATCTTAAAGGTACCCACTGAGAGGGGAATCCAAGAGCCACTAATGGTTGAGGGAATAGACAGTTGTTGCAACTCAAAAATATTTCAGAGCTCCTTTTCCAAGGACAAAGCCATACTAATCACCTTGTCTGTGGTCCAATGCTCATGAGGATGAAAGATCTCGTTATTCCTCGAACGCTAAATCCACCAGAGACCAGAAAAGAATCTAAAGGGGCGCTGTTTGCTATTATGTAAGAACCAACTCATCAAATGCACTGGTTGACAGGAGATCTCTAAAGCTTGCCAAACTAGTTGGGCTTTTGGACAATCCCGAATACAAGGTAAAATCGATTCCTGATCTGAGAAACATCGTGGACAGCTATCCGTGTGCGAAATGCCCTTCCTAAAACGAAATGCAGCAGTAGAAAGAGCCTCCCGAAGACATAGCCAAGCCACAAATTTATGCTTTTCCAAAACATGTTGACGCAAAAACCAAAGCCAATTACTCCTATCCTCCCAACTAAACATCACAACAAAATTAAAATAATAATATGAGTTGTAGGCTGTAGGGTGTACATTATTCAGTCCGGTCTAATGATTCAGTTTGAATCTGAATATTTTAGAGATTAATTTGGTATAATTTTATCGAATTTTCGGTTGAATAAAAGTCTTTAAAATAGGCTTAGTCATTATTTAGGGTCGGGTCCAGGTTAAAATGAATCTGACCCTAAAAAAAAACTAAAAATATATATGTTTTAAATTAATTTTAATATTATGTTATATTAATTATAAATTTATTGTTTTATTTTAAATCACAATAGTTGAATTAAAAAATAGATAAAAAAACATCAAATAAGAATTTATGGACAAATTCAAATTCAAATATGGATATCAACTTTTTGGTAACAAATTTTTTTTTACAAATAAGAACATCATAAATAAGTTTCTTTATAAATAATTATTTTTATAAATTATTATTAAAATTTTAAAAGTTCAATTTTCATCCAATTTAAATTTGGTATAATTATGATCTAAAAATATTTAAATTTCATTAAATTTAAGAATTAAATTAGAGTCTAAAAAATAAAACTAATGTATATTTAAAATTAAGTCTAAGTTAAGACAAATCCAATTTTATTCCTACATTCCTAATAAGTTGATTAGTTGCTCAAGCAAGATGAGATTCCCGTCGTCACTACCCACTAATTAAGATATATGAATTTTATTTAGAGCAATGCTAGGGGGCCAGTAATTTTTGTGATTGTTAGCCATCAACTAGCCATCAATGATGATTTGATGGTGTGAGATTGGTGTGAAATTTCATCCAATGGCTCACCTTCCTCTGCTGGTTACATGCTGGCCAAAATTCAATAAAACTGCTGGCCCCTAGACTTTTCCTTTTATTTATTTGATCAAAAGCCAAGGATATACTGGTCCTTGAGCAGTCCAAACAATAAATATACAAACTAGACATGATTAAATAATTAATCGTCAGCTAATCCCTTCAGATTTCATACAACAATTCGGCAAAGAAAAATGAAATAAAAAAGGAGGAATAAAAAAAATACTTCCGAATATTTTCAATGAGCTTATTAATTATTATTATTTTTTTAAATAATAGAGTTCAATACAATAAGTGAAGCAAGAGTAATAATAAACAAAGAAAAAAGTTAAAAAAAATTACAAAAAGACTCATTAATTATTTTTTGTGTTCTTTCTTTTTATAGTGTATTCCTAATTTTATACTCATAAAAACATTTTCAACCACTTCACTCTTACTAAAATTCTGTCAAATTTATTGTAAGATCGCTAAGTATAAGTCCTCCAATAGGAGTGCACATGGCCCGACTCGACTCGAAAATCCGATCCGGACCCGAACACTTTAGGAACTAATTTGGTGTGATTTTATTGGGTTTAGGGCCAGATAAGGGTCTCAAAAATAGACCCGGTTATTATTTTGGGTCGGGTCCGGGTCATAGTTCAGGTCACCCAAAGTAGGCCCGGTGGCCCGGTCATCATACACAATTAATATTTTGTATTATTAGTAATGGATCATGGCTATTCTTATGTGAAATTTAAGTATTATAAATCTTAATATTTTGTGTTATTAGTCATTATAAGACTATAAGTTAATGTTTTATGTTTAGAATGCATAAGACTTTAGACTAATGTATAATATTGTGTTATTTGTATTAATTTAAATATTTGGTGTTATTAGACAATATTAGTATTGATTGTGGTTATGCTTTAATTTTGAAGAAGGGTTGGTTCTTGTTATATTTTTCTAAGTGAATTTTACCATGTCAAATAATGGTTGGAGTCTTGGAAATTTGGATATTTTTACATGCTAGTTTATAAGAAGGTATCAACTTAATGTAATGTTAACGACCCGGTTTTCACCTGGTTTTCACCCGGTATAATTGTGGCCCGAAAGTGTATTGGTTTCATCGGGTCTAAGGTCGGGTTCGGGTCCAATAAATAGACCCGGTGTATATTTCGGGTCGGATCTGGGTCACATCAAACCCGGCTTCACCCGATCCATGTGCACCCCTATCCTCCAGTTGCATATCTTGTTGTATCAAATTCTTACTAAAACTCTGTTAATCTGACAATATCTTTTCTCCTCTGCACAATCTCGTTAAAGTCTCCCATAGAGACTGATATAATCCTGCAATATAACTCAATTTGTCCCACACACAGCAAATTTCTCTTCTCTTGTATAAGCCACATACACCAAAAAAATCATTATTAAAATTATTTTTAATAAGACCCTTTCAACACATAACAAAAACACCCCTAAATATTATTTCATCCCAAATTAACACTAAACCACTTGAGGCACCCTCCGATTTAACATATTTTCATCCCGCAGCATCATTTCCCAAATTCTTATTACATCAAACTTCGTTACTTCTTGCCACTTAGTACTAAATAAGTCTAACATATTCAATATAATTTTTTTTGAGATTTATTATTATTATTAAGATTTAACTCATACATATCTTTAGAATATATATTAAGATAATTAATTAAAATACATTTTATAAAAAGTAAATATTTTTTATTTGTTTAATATGTTTGTTGTATATTTTGTTGAGTCAAGATTTAAATATTAATTCTTGTGATGATAAATATAATTAATGTTTCTTATTATGTGCATAACAATTATCAGATTGCTTTATGATAGAAAAGTTGCTACACATTGTAATCAAGTCAAAAAAGGAAGTTATTTTCAATTAAAGTTAATGGCTATCTCCTTAGTGAGTGCAACGAACGACTACTACAACAATTAGGGAAATGATTTATACATTAAACGAAATTATCAACAAGCTCTATATATGATGATTTGTTCAAAGAAAAAGGCAATCAATTTGAACTGAACTAGATTCAATTCACAACCTTTGCTGATATAGTTTTCTTCTTTGATATTTAGTGTGTTTCAATTTTTATGTTGTCTAGATTAAATTCTGATTGGGAGATATAGAAGATAAAAAAATATTCACTTAAGAGTTATTTCTATTTTTGTTTAAATGTTTGTCACGAGAGTTGTTTTTTTTAGGTGGCACTTAGAGATTACTAAGTTTGAGATAATTTAGATGAGCGATAAAAATGTGAATAAAGTCGAACCAAAATATATTAAAAAAAAATTAAAATTTTAGATATAAATATAGAAAATCTAATGATATAATATAATCGTAGCATCTTTTAAATTCGATTAAGTCAATTAGAATCTTACTAAATCAATTATATACATAAAAAATTGATTATTTTAAGTTAGAAATGAATGGATAGAGTTAATTTGTTGAATGGATAAGTAATAAAATTAATTGATTAATTCACTAGAAGAAAACCAAACTTTTGTCTCCATAAAATAACCGATTGTTTTAAAAGAAAAACTGTTTTCATTCACAAACTAATTGATTATTTGTAGGGTCCTTGAACGGGTTAGTTGGACTTATTTAGATTCGACTGTTTAAGCTCGCTTTAATTATGGGCCATAAATTTTTAGTTTGAATTGTTTATGTCTAGTTCAATGGATTTAACAGATTGACCTATTTATTTTTTTATTTTATTTTTTAAAAAATATTTGTGACACAAAATATTATTTTTATGTCAAAAACTTTAATCAAACAGTATTTTTTTGTTGATGGACCGTATTTTCGGATCGAATCAAGAGAAATATTGTCTAAAAATACTATTTAAAAAATATATAAAAAAATTAAATGAGCCACCTATTAAACCTGTAATTTTTTTCGCGTTAATCGGATTCAACCCGTTTATTCCAAAATTTAAATGGACTTAATTTTAAGGATAAAATCTACCCATTAATCGAATAAATATACTAACATGATAAATTTAGTCTATTTCAACAGGCCTAATTATTTGAATAATAAAATTTTTTTGTGTAAATTGTGATTTCTCCAACTTCAAAAAACTCACACTTAACAATTGATATAACATAATTAGAGTCATCGCAAAAAATTAATAAACACAGTAAAAAGAGATTTATAAACTATTACAATTATAAAAATTAAATAACTAAAAAAAATTAATGATAAATTATAAAATTATTAATATTAGGATTGAAAAGACAAAGTGAAGATTCGAAACTAAAAATATTAATGTTAAAATTATAAAATAAAATAAATAATATTTAATAATAAAATAATAATTCAAATAAATTAAAAGATAAATTTTAAAATTAGGTGACTAGTCAATAAATAAAATTGAAAAACATGGTTTGTTACTTAAAAATAAAAGAGTTGTGCTAGTAACTAGGAAGCAGGTATACAAGGGATCGAGATTCGAGATTGGAGATTCGAGAGATCGATGGAATCATCGTCACCAGCAGAGAGGCCTAAGACCTATATGGAAGTGTTGCAGAAACTCGAATCTGAACCATCTGAGTATTCCATGATTTTGGATGAGTTGAGGAGAATAGATCGATACATGGAGGGGCAATTCACATCCATTCTCCGGGAACAAGCTCGCCAAAGGGATGCCATAGTTCGTGAGAAACCCCAATTTGAGCCATCTGATGAGTATGTTCCTAAGAGGCCCAAGTATGCGTGAGTTTCATGCATTCATGCATGCCCTAATTTACCTCTCAATTGAATTCAATTTTCATAAAAGAAGCAGCTCAAGAGGATTCCATCATTCTACGTTGATATAATTGTTGATCATATCTCTTGTTTAATTAAAGTCTTCTTTTGATTTACGTTGTTGCTTCCTTGTTTTTATGGATTTTGTCATGAAAATTGCTATATGTATAAGCACATTGTCACAATAAAATTCCTTAGGGTTTTGTAAATCTGACTTCTTTAGGTCACCCTGTTTTGTATTGCAAATTGAAAGCATGTTAAACATTTCTGTTCACTGTTCTTGACAAAACGGAAACTAAGTTTGAAAATGGATATTCATCCTCAACTTGGAACTTCTTGGGATTCCAACTGGGATGATGGTGGTGTTGTGGACAAAGAGACACACAAGAGGAAAGACTGATGAAGGTTATGTCATGGAAGAGACATGCAAAATGAAGGCAAAATTTGTGGAAGGCTCAGAGGAGGTGAAGAAGCAACTTCATTATTATTGCTATTTGTGTAACAAATAATCTTAAAGGTGGAATTGTTCCCATGGCATATCCTATATCTAAGAAGATATATTTCAAACATTCAAGGGCAATCTTGCGAATTTCATTGCAGCTACTATTACAAGGTAATCAATCCTTTTGGCAGGAGATGATCATAAATAGATAATATCTATGTTGTGTGCTCATTGCCAAAGGGATTTGCCCAGCAATTTTGCTACATGTTTTAATCAATGTTTTGAAAATGACATGAATAACATTAAGCTTGAAAAGGAACAATTTGTTGCTTGTGTAAAGAAATTGGAGACTGAAGTGTCTCTGAGGCCTTTGGTAAAGGGTTCTACCGAGCAATTTCTCTTTGTTTTAATAATGCAAAAAGGGGGAAAAGAATTTAATTAAGGATTTTTTTCATGCTTTGATATATCACAATTAGATTTCTTTAATATAAAAAATAGTTGTTTTGAAAAATTTAGAGAATAAACATAAACATGGATATAAACATAATATGTTTTCTTAGATAAAGGAGGAACTAAGTATTAATTATCCTGTTATCATGTTAAGTTGCTTTTGCATTTGATATTTTGATTTTGTGATTGAAAAATCTGTTTTTCATATGCACTTTTTCATTTAACAACACAAGTGTAAATTGTCTTTTATCAATAATAAGATGAAAAAATAGATTTATAAATTGTATAAAGTTCATAGATGATTAGAGACAAAGTTACAGAGGAGAAACAATTACCACAACAAATTATACTTGGCATAGTAACAATTTACAAGGAACAGTAGCAAAGACACAAATTATGCTAACAATTTATATAAATTTAAAAAGGACAAAAATGTAATCAAATTTCTCATTTAGAATAATTAAGGTAATACTAGAGTTAGATTAACTTTTATATATTGTAACATGTATGATGAAGATGATAAACTAATAAATCATAAATCATAAATGAATTATCATGGTTTATCATATATAAGTGAAAAATGAAAAGTGAAAACGGGGTGATCAATATTTGATTCAATTATACTAGTAGTACATTACAGTGTTAAAAACTATAATGTTAACTTAGATTTTGGTACTTTATCTTTCCAGTAAAATTGATTCTTAATGTCAAGCGATACTCTTATATGAGTGGTTTTGTTTTTGTGAATATCGCATTAAAAAAAGTATCAAAAGAATTTAATCTCATAATTAGCTAATTTTATTTGAGTTGGATAAATTAGAATATAAAAGAATTTAAAAATTAATAGTTTAAACTTAAAAAATTCCATTTAGTTTATATAAATATATATAATAACTTATTTTTGTTCCATCAATAATTTAGCATCATAAGAAACTCGTTAAAAGATGTATGTAGTAATTTGTTTATGTATATATACACCACTAATAAACTTTTTTTTTTCTTTTGAAAGAAATATTAGGAAGACAGCTGTAACAGGAGAAAACAGAAGCAAGTGATGAACAATAGAAGCATGAATTGAGGAATGAGAATGCATGTTGGAATTTTGAAGTGCATAATCATTTTTTTATGATCTTTTAGTCTAAAGTAAGACATCTATTACTATTAACACCAAAAGAGAATATAATGATAATTATGTGCTAACATGTCCTTTTAAAACAAAAAATACATCCTTATTCTATGAAGTTGTCAATGAAGAATAACATATTAAAAAATTAAATAAAATATTTTGCCTTTAAAACTTAGACTTATGGACTTTATACTATTGTACTCGTGCCATGTACAAAAAATATTTAATATTTTATTTATATCTGAAGTATTTAAAAAAAAATATATTTTTTAATATATTTAATTTTAAATTAATCTCCATTTATTTTTTTATTCATGTGAATACCAAACAATAATATATATCAAAGAAATTCACAAAATAATTGGATTAATTAAAAAAGGCATAATATGCAATAAATTAATATCTTAATTTCTATGAAAAATGTTCATACATATTTTTTTGCCTTTAACATTGATAGTTGCACATTTAATTTATAGGTTGTATCTCGATTCCTGTATCAAATAAAATTTAAATATTATTTATATAAAATTTTCTATCCAACTAAAAAAAAGAAATGAAAAACACAATTAACAACAAAGAGATACTAATTGATTAAACTGTACTTGATCATTTTTATTTATCAAAGACTTCTCTATACTTAATATTAATCGTACAATTCTCAGGGATCCCTCGTAATTCTGAATTAAAACCTTTATTCTTTGCTTGCTCTTAACTCTTAAAAGTGTCACATATAACTGTTCATGTATAAAAATCAATCTCAATAAGTATAGATCCACAATTTTCAGCATATGTCCTTGAATCTTGTTGATTATCATACCAAAGGATACTATCAATAGAAATTATTTTCTCTAAAACTTGATTGGAATGTTATCATTATTTGGAACCATAATAATCTTTGGGATTAATGCAATTCCTCCTATTTTGATCTCTGTCAGTATTTTGCATTCAACTAAGTGATTTTTAAGTCTCCTAACCTATAGTCGTGTACCATTATATAAGTCATCTGACTGGTCTATGTTCTTAAGTAACGTCACCGAAACACCAATATAAATTACAAAATAATATATTATTTAAAATTTATTATTATGTATGTATGACTAAAAATATTATAGAAAAAAAAATAAATACTTATAGTCAAAACTCTTAAGCTTTCTAAATTTTAATATAATAATAGACTGTGTATTTGAGTGATTTTGCATGTACTCAATGAATTATTTTATAAATTTTTCTCCCAATGTGTATTTCAATTTAGGTCCACTCTTATATCACATGAATAATGGTTAGAAATCTAAAAAACAAACTTAATAAAACTATCACAATTGTTTTAGTTTATTCCATCTCATCAAGTTCTAACACAATAGAAAAAAAACATAAATTTATTAAAAATCTCTAAATTTTAGTATAAATTAATGAAATCTCTATGAAATTCAATTATTAGATCACACATCATACACAAATCACAAAATACTAAAACATAAATTATACCCTAATCTAACCTTATTATTTATTCTAGTGATAACTAACTCTATCCACTAAATTCCATTTTTTTCAAATCAACCTAATTGTTGTATGATTTAGTTACCACTAGACATACGTCATGTTTTATCATTTTTGTGATTTATGTATGATATGTGAACTAATCGAATTTAGTAGAGATTACATTAGTTTATGCAATAAAAAAATATTATACTTAGTAAAAAAAAATGTAGGTGAAATATTGTGTATTTATAAATAAGTTTTTGTTGTTGTTTTAGTCTCTTAAGCAAAAAATTTGATTAAACATAATAAATACGTTTAATAATATCATGTCTCATGTTAAACTATTATAGGACCGGTACAACAATTTAATGTAAATTGTGATACGAAGAAAAGATTTACTGATTTAAATTTAAAATACTTCACAAAATTAACAAATAATAAATAAATAATTTTTATAAATATTTTATTTTAATTCAAAATAATGCATTCTTATAAGTAATTAATTTTTATACCATTTAAAATTTTTGAGAAAATAAACTCTATTCGATAAAATTATAATAAAATTACTCTCATTTATAGAATAGAATGGTGACTTTTGTATAAAAAAAATCTTGTCCAAACAAAATAATCATCTTCAATTGCAATGAAAATAATTAACAATGCATCACAGGACATATTGATTACCAATTTTTTCCATCTCCAACTTGAATTACAAATAGCAGAAGTAGAACAAATAATTAAAAATTCACAATTTAAATAAGAATCATTTATATATTGACTGAATGATCAAATATAATATTTATAGACTATGAAGAAGCTCAAAATTTTCAAAGTTGACAATTCGCGGCTAGTAAAACTTGTCGATGTTCAATGTCGATGTTCAATTTTAGGGTCATTTATTTTATTGAAACAACACAGAACATTGTCAATTGATATTCTGAAAAAAAATTTTTGAAGCCCTTCCAGTCTAAAACCACCATTCACAAATTGAAAATTATATTAATAGAGCAAGTTAACGATAGAAGCTAGAACACTAACAAATTCCATAAATTCTGTAAACAGTCCTCATCAGATATCAGTTATGTCTATCATTGTGCTAATACACACTGCACTATTTCTATGAGTATTGAAATTATTTAACATCAGAGTTTTCCTTCCTGAAGAAACCATAAACACACAAATAGAACATGAACCTAAACACAAATTCCACAACTTAGGCCTGAGTTATACCAGATTCCTGAGATGTACCAGCATCCTGAGATGTACCAACTTCCTGAATAAATACATTAAAAGAGAATCTACATTAACTCCAATGCAAATAATCAATGAAAAAAATAGACTACCGCAACCACATGAAATATAAGGAAAAATGTTTAAATACAATACTCAATCAAAACTATGAAATACTTGAAGCCAATTATCAATATATATACAAGGAACATGAAGCTAAAATCAAATGAAATATCTTCATCTTGACAAGAAAAAAATAGATACAATATCATTAATAGTTTTGATGATTTATGATAGGCAGTAGCTATGATTACTCATGCAAGGAACTTAACAATCATAGATAATTATGAGTCACAGTATAAGCAAACCTTATGATAAAGTAATCACAAAGCAAAACCATACTATCAAAGTAAAAATGTATCCACACACACAAACAACAAAGTCATAATTAGAATAAACAAATTAAAATGCCAAGATACACCCAAAATATGGATAAATGATGATGGTACCTGCGCATCACCAATCGCACAGAACTGGACTTTGAGTTTATCATTGATTGTTTGCCATACTCTGCTGTAAAAGGTTTGAGGTGCATCGTCACCAGAGCGTGCATTGAAAATAATGTAAAACAGAAGGCCAGCAACAGCACAATCATTAACGCTGACAAGCTTATCAAACTCAAAATTCACCTTCTACATAGTAATAACAACAATAAAAATAATCATTAGTGAATGAGATTATAGACATAAATAAGATTATGGACATAAATAAAACACAATAAAGCAAAAACAATCATAGACACGACATTTTGGCGATTGTAGATTCGCAAGCTTTTCTGAATCATATCCTTCACAAGTTTCTGACTATACTTATCAGTCATCGGATAGGGTCCAACTCCGCAACACATTCTACCTCCATCGTCAGGAGGAACGAATCTCTGTAAACAACATAAAGATAAAAAAACCCTAAAGAGTTAAATTATGAGATTATCAAAAAAAAAAAAAAAAGCGTGTGGTGAATTTAAAAGAACCTGAATGCTGAAGAACTGTCTAAAACATTCATGAATTTGTTCATCAGTGAGTATCTCTTTAGCTGGACGGTGTACAATAGAAGTTCCTTTCACCGTTTTCTTCGGTTTACCATCCCCATCATCCCTACCTCTTTTAGCTCCGACAGAAGCCTTACTAGTCGGACGGTGTACAGTAGAAGTTTCTTTCACCGTTTTCTTCTGTTTACCGACAGGAGCCATATCTCTCTCTAACTGTCAATTTCAGAATCAATCAATAAATAACAACGAAACAGGATAGAAGCACACGGAGTTTCAATTCAATGATGCACAAAATCAAACGTGTGAATCGGAGAAGAGAAGGCGGAGTACTTACGACAATCACCGGAGCGTATGATATGAACAAAGAGGTCGACGATTCTGATTCTGGTGAATTGGGGTTAGGGTTTTTAATAATTTTTTCCTGGTGCCTTCAACGTTGAATTCACGGAGGTAAGTGTTGTTTATTGGGCTTATACGTTAGCCTTTTTATTGGGCTGCTTGTTGGGTTTATTTTCATGATTTTTACTACTAGGTAGATGTTCTTGTAGGTTTATAATTGGTTCCGTTGTCCGGCGGCGTAGGAAGAGAGGGAACAAATCACTTCGTTCAGGCCGGGCGATAAGCGCGAAGCTTCATTGAAACTCGACGCGAAGTTTCAATGTCGGCAGGTTCGGACTTTAAGCGACAACGGTGATGCAGGATACGACGGCGTGGTGGACGAAAACAGAGGCGCAGGCGACGGCGGCAGGGAAGGCAAGTACCACGGCACAGGCGTGGGCGAGGTTGCGGTCGACGATAGTGACGCAGGCGACGACAACGTGGCAGGCGAAGGCAATGAAATGGAAGACGGTGGGGATAGGGGCAGTACCGCAGTAGCGCTTCACAAAGAGAAGAAGATCGCACCTTGAATCGCATGCTTCATTCTTCATACTTCATAGACAAATCCGTGTGTTTTAGAATCCGGGCCGGGTTGGATTTGGAGCTTCGCTCCCTTGGATCTGGACCGGCTTGGCGGTCCGGGTCTTGACCCAAAAAATTTGGTTCCGTTTCATTTTATTTAATATTTATAGCATCAACAAAAATTTGGTATATTATTATATTAATGTATCATTGATATATATAGTATTTAATTTTAAGGCACCACTTAAATAAAGATCCCAAAAACAACTTTTTTTAAAGACGCCTACGTGGTAAAATCTAAATCATACATTCTAAAGCCACACTTTTCACTAAAAAATACTTTTTATCCATAACATTTTATATGAAAAGCGTAACCTAATGGAAAAAAGTAAATTAAAAGATTTAAGAGAAGAAATAATTAATCTATCAAAATTAATAGATCAAAAATTAATGATTTTAACTAATGTTAATTGTAATGACACTAAATTCTTAAAATCAATACAAAATGATTTTTCTCAAAATCTTTATTTTACTATAAATTTTATTGAAGGACTTCAAAAACCTGAAAGAACTTATATTTCACACGAAGTTTCTAAAAAATGTTACTATGAAAATGACTCCCCACATCTCTATCATACTTTTAACCCACAATTAAATTCTATAGTAGATATGCTTGAAGAATTATTAGTATCTATAAAATTTCAAAGAAATAAGGAAAAAGAGGAACCCAATATAGATGAAATTAAACAGATATTAAATAAATATTTTCAGAAGGAGAATCCCAAAGAAGAAAAAATTCAAAATATAGCCAACATAACAAAACTAAAAATAAACCCACCATTGAAATTATGAATATTGAAGAAAAATTAGAAGAAGTTACAATGCTTTTTAAACAATTAAAAATGGCTCAAGAAAATAATATTATGGAACAAGAATTTCAAATAGAAGAAGAATTAGTAAATTCTGAAAATATAAAAAATGAAGAACACATCCTAGACTATTCAAGTGATGAAGAACCAGCAATTTCAATACAAGTAAAAAATGAAGCTGGAACATCTAAGGATAATCAATCTCAATTTAAATGGGAAACAGGTTTTGAAAATTATACTTTTAAAAAGGGATTTATAAATAAAAATTCAAAGTATACAAAAATACCATCAAAGTACGTTCCTAAAATCCAGGAAACGGAAGGAGAAAGAATGCTCGATTTAGACTGTAAAAAGAATGAAAAAGAAATTTTCGAGAACTGGTTGAATTCCTTCTTATTAGAAACCTTTACTAATCCAAAACTTAGTGAATTGTTTGGAGGAGATATCTGGAATTATATAGGGTTTCATACTAAAGAAACTGTAAGAGATTTTATGACATCAATAGAAAATCAAATAATAGAAGAATTAGCAACAAAAACAACAGTTTACGATAAAATATTACATATAATGATGATTCTGTATAAAGAATTTTTTGGAAAAAATATCATAGATCATAGACAAGAAGTCTATAATAAAGAATATCAAGAAGCAAAAAACCATTTAGACTAAAATTCAAATATATGATTTATGTAATGTGGAATCTTATATATGTGAATATAGAATGCATTATTATAAACTAAAAGAAGAATATAAAAATCATTATCTTAGTATGTATATAACAAAACTTCCATACCCTGCTAATGAATTTATAATGGGAAGATTTATAAGAGAAATAAATAGAGGAACAATTGAAAATAACTTTGGCGGAGCAACCTCTGTAATAAGAGAGGAAATAAAAGAACGTTGTATGCAAGAAGCAACTCAAAAAAGATTTGAAAATATAATTATAATTTGCTGTCAGGATAATGAAGAAATACCTCAAAAATATGGGCTTAATAAAAATTTTCAAAGAAAAAGAAAATACTATCCAAACTGGAGAAAAAAGAGGTATTTTAGAAAAAGAAATAACAATAAAAACAAAAAATAAAAAAAATAACTATTGCCCAAATAAAAAAGAAAATTGTAAATGCTGGTACTGCCAAGAAGAGAGACACTATGCAAATGAATGTCCAAAAAAGAAGGATAAAAAAGACCTTACCAAACAATTAGAAATTGCTAAGTCTTGTTTCATGGAACCATTAGAAGAATCAGATGATAACTTAGACTATATTTTTGAATATGTCTCAGAAACAGACTCAGAGACTGAGTAATAATGCCACATTTATTACTATAAAAATAACAGAAAAGTTTATAAATGCTTTCATAGATTCTGGAGCAACACAATGCTTTGCTAGTACAAATATAAAACTTGATTGGAAAAAATTAAAAAAACTATTAAGAGTTAGAATAGCTGACAAATCAATACATAAAATTAACCAAAAAGCAGAAATGATTGAAATATTTATTCAAAATTATAGGTTCATTGTTCCATCCATATATATGTTAGATTCTGGGATGGATTTTATCATAGGAAATAACTTCTTAAAGCTATATCATCCATTCATTCAAGAATTAACATATATAATTTTAAAAGCTTCACACGATTCTTCAATAAATCAAAAATCAAAACGTATAAAAATACCAACTACTACCATAGATAAGATTTTAAAATTTAAAATATTTTCTATATTAGAAACATGTTATTTAAATTTATATTTTCAGATAAATATCCCAAAACTAATCTTGAAGTAAAAGTAGAAGAACTTTTGGATGAAATTTGCGCTGAAAATCCTTTAGATATTAAAAATACAAATAAAGAATTAGTAAGCATTAAATTAAAAGATCCTACAAAAGAAATAAATGTTCCAAATAAAATTTCTTATTCCGCAAGAGATAAAGAAGAGTTCTCATTAGAATGTAAAGATCTTTTAGAAAAAAGAATTATAAGGTTAAGCAAAAGTCCTCATGCGGCTCCAGCCTTTTATGTCGAAAACAATAATGAAATTAAAAGGGAAAAACGAAGAATGGTAATTAATTATAAGAAAATGAATGAAGCAACTGTTGGTGATGCTCATAAACTTCCAAGAAAAGATTCTATTTTAGAAAAAATCAAAGGAGCAACTTGGTTTTCATCTCTTGATGCAAAATCAGGATATTGGCAACTTCATTTAGACGAAGAAACAAAGAAATTAACTGCTTTTACTTGTCCAACAAAAGAATCAACAAGTGTGTCGCTCTATGAATGGAATGTTTTACCATTCGGATTAAAACAAGCCCCAGGTATCTATCAAAGATTTATGGAAGAAAATCTAAAAGAGTTGAATGAATTTATCTTAGTTTACATTGATGATATATTAATTTTTACAAAACAGGATAAAGAATATCATCTTCAAAAATTATTAATAGTTTTAGAAAGATGTAAAGAAAAATGATTAGTTCTTAGCAAAAAGAAAGCAAAAATAGCAAGACAAGAAATAGAGTTTCTTGGGTTAATTTTATCCACTCAAGGAAAGCTAAAACTTCAACCAAATATTTTAGAAAAGGTAAATGTATTTCCTAATAAAATAGAAGATAGAAAATAATTACAAAGATTTTTAGGGTGTATAAACTATATTTCCGATCAAGGATTTTTAAAGAATATAACAGAATACACTAAAAACTTATTTCCAAAAATAAGTACTAAAAAAGAATGGAAATGGGAAGAAAAAGATAGTATGCAAATTAAAAGAGTCAAAGAATTAATGGAAAGACTTCCGAAACTTTATATTCTAGTAGAAAACGACTACTTAATAGTAGAAACAGATGCTTCAGACATAACCTGGCCAGGATGTCTAAAAGCTAAGAAAGTTATAAAAAGTTTGGAACAAGAAAAAGAATCACTAGATTCTAAATATTTCCCAAAGGAATTACTTTGCAGGTATATTTCAGGGATTTTTACTCCAACAGAACAGAGATATACTACTCATGAAAAGGAAACTCTAGCAGCAATTAAATCTCTTAAAAAATAGAAAATTGATTTACTACCCAAAGAATTTACATTAAGGACAGATTCAAGTTACCTAACAGGTTTCATTTCGATACAATTTAAAAGTTGATTATAATCATGGGCAACTGGTAAGATGGAAATTATTTTTGTTACAATATCCAATAAAAATTGAATATATTAAGGGTGACAAAAATGTTATTGCAGATACATTAATAAAAGAATGGAGTTCGTTTACAACGCATTGAATCAAGAAATTCAAAAATATCAGAAAGAACTCGAAGAATGCAAGCATTGTCAGCAAATAAGGACACAGATCTAATCCCTCAAGAAGACCATTGAAGCAATGAAATCAACACAACAAGCAAAACCATCAGAGTTCAGCCAGCTAAGCATGGTGGACAAATCAGGTGAAGAAAAAATTTCAGAAAATAAAACAATTGCTGAAATTATTAAGAAATCCACACAAGATAAAAAATATTATGTAATTTATAATGGCCCAATGAAAAGGAGTATATGATGCCTGAGAAAAAGCGGCATCATTCACACATCAATCAAAGATAATTCATAAAGGAGAATTTTTAACACTAGCATAAGCAAAGGAATCTTTCAGAGAATATGAAGCTCTTCATCCAGAGTAAACCCTAAAAAGAGCAGATAAAGCTCCAATTCAAGCCCAGAGAACAGGAATAATGAGAAGCATTCCTACAAGGGCTGAAATCAAGGAAAAGAAAAGGGTATGTAGATCAAATCTCAGAGAAACCCTTGATATAGTCTTGAATTGGACTGAGAAAACAAGGGCAAGTTTGGGATACTATCCTATTGCCAAGGAACAACTAACAAAACTGGTTATTTTTCCAGAGGCTTCCCCATCTGACACTTATCAGTTTTTCAAGTATGGATTAATTGATACAATTTTAATTTTTAATGACCTAAAAATTATTAGTGACTTTTCTGCAGGATTCGTTGATGCAGTAAAGAGATTTAAAAATATGATTGACAATGTAAATTCAAGGGATATATCCCTAAAATTTACAAATAGTCAACCTATTTTTAATGAAGAAGAAGAATGCTTAGTTCCAGCACACCAAGTAATATTCATGTCCGTCTTCCCAGAAAATTTTCAACCAATTGATCAAATTCAAGACTTAACAATCTACAGTCATGAAGGAAGGTTAGCCAGCACATTAGCAAGGATCTTTGAAAGAACTCAAAAAATAACAAGGGAATCCCACACGAGAATTAATTATAAAAGCAGAAATACTCTGCTTGTGTCCAGTAAAAGAAATGAAATTGAAGAAAGAGAGATGAGACTCTTGGTGGAATTTGAATCTGCATTCTACAATCTATCCGGACTCTTAGAAAAACTCCCTGAAGGGATAAAAAGGAATCTCTGCTATTTGATAAAAGACAGAGAAGACCACAAGTGCCAGCTATGTGCCTCAGAAATATCTGAAGAAAGTAATAATGAAATGGAATCCACCCACATGATAAAAGAAGAGGACAGCGCATCCACCCACATGATAAAAGAAGAGGACAGTACATCTAAAGTATCCCTCAACATTATTGTATAATGACATAAGCGCTTAGGTCATAGAGCACCAAAAATGTAGCTGGTGCAAGATGATAAACAATGACGTAAGCAATGACGTCATAAGAAGGGTAAGGATGGGAATTGTCCATCAGACCCAACCATTATAAATAGATTGCTTAGGCAATTGTAGAAGCATCAGAAAACAGAAAGCAGAAGGCTAAGAGTACTTATATGCTAGGAGAGCAAGGAGGAAGCTGCCGAGACGATTCTGTAATCTGACAAAAGAATTCCCTTAGGAAAAAAATAGTTTTAAACTCCCTTTTGGAGTTAATATCTACAATCTCCCCATCCGGAGATAAAACCCCTTATGTAAAATATACTAAATAAAAGAAGTTTTTTTCTCCAGAAAGATACGTCTTTGTCCTAATCTCTTAGTTATGAATTATTTAAAAAATTTAGAATTAACGGAAGAATCTGATTACTATAGATTAACTGCTTTATTAGATAATGAAAAACAGGCTGTTCTAAAAACAGAACTAAATCTCAAATCAAATAAAAATTTTAATAAACAAAGTCTGTTAAAAGAAGTTTTTAATAGAAAAAATATAATATACTGTGGAAAAATTCAACTTGAAACCCCTGTAGAAATAAAATCTGCTAATGGAGAACTTGAAATAGCTTTGATAAATGATGAAGAATTAAGTAAACAGATTGAGAAAATTAAGGATCAACAGAAAAGATCTAAAATTGGATGGATTCATATTAGTACCATACAAGTTTTAATCAAATCTACATATATGAAAGGAATTAATTCACCAGTAAGTTTAGCAATCTGTGACAAAAGAATTACTGATGACCCAATAGATCAAATAATTAGAATTGTTCATGGAAATTTGACAAATGTAAATGTTAAATTTAATGCCCATCTTGGATATGCTATACCTTTATCAACTGAAAATCTTGGTAGATCTATAAGTTTAGCTTATAAATTTCATAGAAAAAGTTTAATGGAACAAGATGATGAACCATTTTCAATTACATATGCAATAAATTATGCTTTAACAAATAGCCATCATAGTATAATATTTAAAAATAGAGAAAAAATTTATGTTGATGAATTATTTCAGAAAATTGTAAAAATAGAAATACCAAAATATAAAGCTATTGAAAACCCAGTTCTATTATTAAAAGAACCATCAAAAAGATCGGTTTCATCAAATTTTCAAATAAGAGAATCTAAAATCAATAGTCCTTTAAGTTTATCTAAATTAAAAATTAAAGAAGAAAACTCTGAAATAAAAGAATTAACAAAAAAGGTCGAAAAATTAAATGAAACCCTAAATATTAAATTATGACAATAAACAAGAAAGAAATATATGTAACTTATCAAGATAAAAAACAAGAGCTTTTTGAAAGAAATTATAAAAAAATGCTTATCTTTTAATATTATTTTAAGAAAATTGGATTTAATTTTTTTTAATGGTAAATTAATTATTCATATTAATATAAGTAGTGCATTAACTAACTAAACGGTAAGATAAGGTGAACAAATGAATTGAAATAAACTCTAATAATGTTATATAAAAAAATTAGAAAACACAATTAGAAAAAAAAAAAGAAAGAAAAGGTGTATAATTGTGTTGTATAATGATGAAAAGGAGTTGTTTAATTTAAATAAGATTATTGAATGGAATTGTGTTGGGGAGCAGAGGAATTTACAGAGTATGATAGTTCCAGCAACCCATGTTCCAGATTTGGATCTGATAGCAGGAAGTCCATTCCAATCGACACTCCCATCAAGTGTCACCTCTTCTTCTCCTTCCTCTTTCAAATTCCTCTGAAAAAATTAAATACTTATTAATTAAGTTAATCATACAATAATCATGTATCAAATGTTGATTAGTAATAACATAATAGAATGGAGGGCACGATGGGGTGATGAGAATATGCATGCAGGCTTATTAAGTAAAGTATGATCATAGTAACACTTGTTTAGGGACATTTTTAACATCAAAAGTCCTTGAGAAACAAGGGCATGAAGGAATGAATTAACAGAATTATAAGTAATAAGATAGACACTGACCTGTTTGTAGAGTTCTAAGCAATCCATTGTTATATAAATATATATAATAACTTATTTTTGTTCCATCAATAATTTAGCATCATAAGAAACTCGTTAAAAGATGTATGTAGTAATTTGTTTATGTATATATACACCACTAATAAACTTTTTTTTTTCTTTTGAAAGAAATATTAGGAAGACAGCTGTAACAGGAGAAAACAGAAGCAAGTGATGAACAATAGAAGCATGAATTGAGGAATGAGAATGCATGTTGGAATTTTGAAGTGCATAATCATTTTTTTATGATCTTTTAGTCTAAAGTAAGACATCTATTACTATTAACACCAAAAGAGAATATAATGATAATTATGTGCTAAGGATGCCCTTTTAAAACAAAGAATACATCTTTATTTTATGAAGTTGTCAATAAAAAATAACATATTAAAAAATTAAATAAAATATTTTACCTCTAAAACTTAGACTCATAAATCTTATACTAATATACCCATACGATGTACAAAAAATATTTAATATTTTATTTATATCTGAGGTATTTTTTTTTAAAAAATATTTTTTAATATATTTAATTTTAAATTAATCTCCATTTATTTTTTTTATTCATGTGAATACCAAACAATAATATATATCAAAGAAATTCACAAAATAATTGGATTAATTAAAAAAAGGCATAATATGCAATAAATTAATATCTTAATTTCCATGAAAAATGTTCATACATATTTTTTTGCCTTTAATATTAATCGTTGCACATTTAATTTATAGGTTGTATCTCGATTCCTGTATCAAATAAAATTTAAATATTATTTATATAAAATTTTCTATCCAACTAAAAAAAAAAGAAATGAAAAACATAATTAACAACAAAGAGATACTAATTGATTAAACTGTACCTGATCATTTCTATTTATCAAAAACTTCTCTATACTTAATATTAATCGTACAATTCTCAGAGATCCCTCGTAATTTTGAATTAAAACCTTTATTCTTTGCTTGCTCTTAATTTTTAAAAGTGTCACATATAACTGTCCGTGTATAAAAATCAATCTCGATAAGTATAGATCCACGATTTTCAGCATATGTCCTTGAATCTTGTTGATTATCATACCAAAGGACACTATCAATGGAAATTATTTTCTCTAAAACTTGATTGGAATGTTATCATTATTTGGAACCATAATAATCCTTGGGATTAATGCAATTCCTCTTATTTTGATCTCTGTCAGTATTTTGCATTCAACTAAGTAATTTTCAAGTCTCTTAACCTATAGTCATGTACCATTATATAAGTCTGGTCTATGTTCCTAAGTAACGTCACCAAAACACCAATATAAATTACAAAATAATATATTATTTAAAATTTATAGTTATGTATGTATGGCTAAAAATATTATAGAAAAGAAATAAATACTTATAGTCAAAACTCTTAAACTCTCTAAATTTTAATATACTTATAGTCAAAACTCTTAAGCTCTCTAAATTTTAATATAATAATAGACTGTCTATCTGAGTGATTTTGTATGTACTCAATGAATTATTTTGTAAATTTTTCTCCTAATGTGCATTTCAATTTAAGTCCACTTTTATATCACATGAAGACAAAATAGTTAAAACCATAATAATGATTAGAAATCTAAAAAATAAACTTAATAAAACTATCACAATTGTTTTAGTTTATCCCATCTCATCAAGTTCTAACAAAAAAAAAAACTTATAAATTTATTAAAAATATCTAAATTTTAGTATAAATTAATGAAATCTCTATAAAATTCAATTATTAGATCACACATCATACACAAATCACAAAATACTAATACATAAATTATACCCTGATCTAACCTTATTATTTATTCTAGTGGTAACTAACTCTATCCACTAAATTCCATTTTTTTCAAATCAACCTAATGGTTGTATGATTTAGTTACCACTAGACATACGTCATGTTTTATCATTTTTGTGATTTATGTATGATATGTGAACTAATCGAATTTAGTAGAGATTACATTAGTTTATGTAATAAAAAATATTTATACTTAGTAAAAAAAAATGTAGGTGAAATATTGTGTATTTATAAATAAGTTTTTGTTGTTGTTTTAGTCTCTTAAGCAAAAAATTTGATTAAACATAATAAATATTAAATACGTTTAATAATATCATGTCTCATGTTAAACTATTATAGGACCGGTACAACAATTTAATGTAAATTGTGATAGGATGAAAAGATTTACTGATTTAAATTTAAAATAGTTCACAAAATTAACAAATAATAAATAAATAATTTTTATAAATATTTTATTTTAATTCAAAATAATGCATTCTTATAAGTAATTAATTTTTATACCATTTAAAATTTTTGAGAAAATAAACTCCATTCATGATAAAATTATAATAAAATTACTTTCATTTATAGAATAAAATGGTGACTTTTGTACAAAAAAAATCTTGTCCAAACAAAATAATCATCTTCAATTGCAATAAAAATAATTGACAATACATCACAAGACATATTGATTACCAATTTTTTCCATCTCCAACTTGAATTACAAATTGCAGAAGTAGAACAAATAATTAGAAATTCACAATTCAAATAAGAATCATTTATATATTGACGAATGATCAATATATAATATTTATAGACCATGAAGAAGCTCAAAATTTTCAAAGTTGACAATTCGCAGCTAGTAAAACTTGTTGATGTTCAATTTTAGGGTCATTTATTTTATTGAAACAACACAGAACATTGTCAATTGATATTCTGAAAGAAAATTTTGAAGCACTTACAGTCTAAAACCACCATTCACAAATCGAAAATTATATTAATGGAGCTCAGTTAATGAATAATGATAGAAGCTAGAACACTAACAAATTCCATAATTTCTGTAAACAGTGCTCATCAGATGTCAGTTATATCTATCATTGTACTAATACACACTGCACTATTTCATGAGTATTGAAATTATATAACATCAGAGTTTTCCTTTGTGAAGAAACTATAAACACACAAATATAACATGAATCTAAACTCAGATTCCACAACTTAGGCCTGAGAAGTACCAACATCCTGAGATGTACCAGCATCCTGAGATGTACCAACTTCCTGAGTAAATACATTAAAAGAGAATCTACATTAACTCCAATGCAAATAATCAATGAAAAAAATAGACTACTGCAACCACATGAAATATAAGGAGAAATGTTTAAATACAATACTCAATCAAAACTATGAAATACTTGAAGCCAATTATCAATATATATACAAGGAACATGAAGCTAAAATCAAATGAAATATCTTCATCTTGACAAGAAAAAAATAGATACAATATCATTAATAGTTTTGATGATTTATGATAGGCAGTAGCTATGATTACTCATGCAAGGAACTTAACAATCATAGATAATTATGAGTCACAGTATAAGCAAACCTTATGATAAAGTAATCACAAAGCAAAACCATACTATCAAAGTAAAAATGTATCCACACATAAACAACAAAATCATAATTAGAATAAACAAATTAAAATGCCAAGATACACCCAAAATATGGATAAATGATGATGGTACCTGCGCATTACCAATCACACAGAACTGGACTTTGAGATAATCATTGAATGTTTTCCATACTTTGCTGTAAAAGGTTTGAGGTGCATCATCACCAGAGCGTGCATTGAAAGTAATGTAAAACATACGGCCAGCAACAGCACAAGCATTAACCCTGACAAGCTTATCAAACTCAAAATTCGCCTTCTACATAGTAATAACAACAATAAAAATAATCATTAGTGAATGAGATTATTGACATAAATAAGATTATGGACATAAATAAAACACAATAAAGCAAAAACCATCATAGACACAACATTTTTGCGATTGTAGATTCGCAAGCTTTTCTGAATCATATCCTTCACAAGTTTCTGCCTATACTTATTATTATTAGTCACCGAATAGGGTCCAACTCCGCCACACAATCTACCTCCATAGTCAGGAACAATGAATCCCTGTAAACAACATAAAGATAAAAAACCCTAAAGAGTTAAATTATGAGATTATCAAAAAAAAAAAAAAAAGCGTGTGGTGAATTTAAAAGAACCTGACTGCGGAAGAACTGTCTATAATATTCATGAATTTGTTCATCAGTGAGTTTCTCATCAGGCGGACGGTGTATCACCGTTTTCTTTGGTTTACCATCCCCATCATCCCTACCTCTTTTAGCTCCGACAGAAGCCTTACTAGTCGGACAGTGTACAGTAGAAGTTTCTTTCACCGTTTTCTTCTGTTTACCGACAGGAGCCATATCTCTCTCTAACTGTCAATTTCAGAATCAATCAATAAATAACAACGAAACAGGATAGAAGCACACGGAGTTTCAATTCAATGATGCACAAAATCAAACGTGTGAATCGGAGAAGAGAAGGCGGAGTACTTACGACAATCACCGGAGCGTATGATATGAACAAAGAGGTCGACGATTCTGATTCTGGTGAATTGGGGTTAGGGTTTTTAATAATTTTTTCCTGGTGCCTTCAACGTTGAATTCACGGAGGTAAGTGTTGTTTATTGGGCTTATACGTTAGCCTTTTTATTGGGCTGCTTGTTGGGTTTATTTTCATGATTTTTACTACTAGGTAGATGTTCTTGTAGGTTTATAATTGGTTCCGTTGTCCGGCGGCGTAGGAAGAGAGGGAACAAATCACTTCGTTCAGGCCGGGCGATAAGCGCGAAGCTTCATTGAAACTCGACGCGAAGTTTCAATGTCGGCAGGTTCGGACTTTAAGCGACAACGGTGATGCAGGATACGACGGCGTGGTGGACGAAAACAGAGGCGCAGGCGACGGCGGCAGGGAAGGCAAGTACCACGACACAGGCGTGGGCGAGGTTGCGGTCGACGATAGTGACGCAGGCGACGACAACGTGCCAGGCGAAGGCAATGAAATGGACGACGGTGAGGATAAGGGCAGTAGCGCTTCACAAAGAGAAGAAGATCGCACCTTGAATCGCATGCTTCATAGACAAATCCGTGTGTTTTAGAATCCGGGTCGGGTTGGATTTGGAGCTTCGCTCTCTTGGATCTGGACCGGCTTGGTGGTCCGGGTCTTGACCCAAAAAAAAAAAAATTTGGTTCCGTTTCATTTTATTTAATATTTATAGCATCAACAAAAATTTGGTATATTATTATATTAATGTATCATTGATATATATAGTATTTAATTTTAACCGTAATAGTTAAAAGAAAAATAGTAATATACATATAAATTTAGTTAACATGTCTTCAGATTACGTACCAAAAAAATTGTATAAAAATATAAATTTCTAAAAAATGATTAAAAGATGTTGAGCCTTCTTAATAATATAAATTTTTTTTGGTAACTTAAAAAAAAATAAACTTCTTAATAATGTGAATATAATATACATAAGTATATATTATATAACAAATTATTATTACTTTGTGCTTGCTCTTAAACTAATTGCATATATACACAATATAAATAATAATTGTGAATCTCAGTTCATCTTCAAATTTTCTCTTAATATTTAAAAGAATAAAAATTTAAATACATATGTTATTTTTTAATATAATATATACTGGTCTAACAAAAAATAAAACGATGAAATAATAAGAAAGGAAAAAAAAGAGACAAAGATAAATTTAAATACATATGTTAAAGAAAGGTTGCGATTATATATTTATTAGAAGAACAGACAATAAAAAATAAATTTATAAATTATTATATATACTTGTTTATTTTATAATAAGTACCAAGTCTTGTATTACCTTTCCCTCAAGTTATCCCCGGCTTCCTATCTATTCTATTATATAAAAATTGGATATCTGCATTTAATGATAGAGCTGACGTGGCATACTTTTGAGAGTGTTTCCCGATTTATTTTTTTAACTCATTAAATACAAGTTATTATGATAAACTAACTATATCAACTAATTGATTTGATTAGATATTTAAATATCATATAATTTATTATAATTTATATCAATTTGATTTGGTAGTATTTCCTAATTTATTTATTTTAATATTCTGTTAGTTTTTTTTTGTAATTTATTTCTTTTAATTTATTAAACCAAATTTATTGTGTGTGCTAATTAATTAATTTGATTAATTTATTAGTTATTAAACTAATAAATCTATGAATAAAATAGATAACTGAGATATTTTTAACTAATAATTAAATTAAATCAAATCATATATATTGAGCTAAATTCAAATAATGTGAATTAAGGATTAAATTAAAATAAGATCATTTCTTACTTATTCAAGTTGAGTGTAATAAATACAAATTAATTTTGTTAGGTAATCATAGTTGTCTGGTCTACTATATATAGATGGCCACACAAAATTATAAGAATTGTGATTTTTATCGCTCTTGCTATTTCAACTCTTTTCTTCTTCTTCTTCTTTTTTTTCTTTATGTATAATTTTTTTTTATGTATAAATGTACCCAAAATGAGAAAGTATGAGGAGTGTTTTATTGATTGATTGTTTGATGAATATATCTCAATTTAAGCATTCTACTACTGTGGATGGAAGTTGACCTGTAGAAATTCAAAGTGACCAATGTATTTTTTTATAGTATTAGATAGAATAATATTTGTTAAAATGAATATTCCCATTGTATTGAATTTTTTTTCAATTGCTATATTTTTATGTTAGTCGTATAAATTCTTTGAAGATACAAAATAATAAAATAGGTTGACTTTAATATCATTAAAAGCTAAATTTAATGGTTCAAATAAGCACCACTATGTTAAAAAAGTAATTTTGTAATAATAATGTGATTTACATATTAATTTTTTGAGTAAATTCATTTTAAAATGTAGAAATTAAACTCAAATATGCTAAAATTTTAAAGGTAATATAGAATTTGAAAGCAAAATTAACATTCATTAAGAAAATAAATATATTTATAACTATTTTTTAATTATAAATAATAACAAGACTTATGAAAAAAATATTAATGTCATCATTCTTATTAATTAAATCATAATATTAGGTAGTTGACAGTTTTATAGGCATAAATTATTAAGTAATTACATAAAAAATGAGCAACAAATTTGTTATAAAACAATTTTTTAGGAATATTATGTTGTACTATATAATTTAGTTATATTTTTCTTATTTTCAATCTATATTATTTAGATTGCCATATTTTTAAAAAAGGTTATTCAATTTTTTTTAAATTATTAAATCAAATCAATTACAAACTAATTAGTTAGGTTGATTAAATATCTAGATATCTTATAATTTAATATAATTTAATTCATATAGATACATGACTTTTACAGTTTTATTATTTATTATAATAAATTCTAGAGATAATTTTTGTAAGTTATAATTTATTTTTTTTATCTTCATATTTAATTTTTAAGAATAATTTTTTTTAATTTTGTATTTATAAATAAATTGTTTTCTACTTTAATATATGATTTTTTATTACGCAATTCACTTTAACAAAAATAAATTAATTTATGAAAATTTAAACTTGAGCCCTTACTATGGTTAAATTCAAACTTTAATTTATTTTGTCATATTACTATATAAATATTAAATTCTTTGATTAAACACTTATTTGATTACGAAATGATATTATATGTTATTTTCATATTGGCAATTAAATTTCAGTTATTACACAAATATTATATTTTAGGTAATTGTATATTTTTTTTGTTATTTTAAAAATTATTATATAATTTTAAGATCATCTAATTATGTTTATTTTTTTTAAAATATTGTCATTATTGGAGAGTAACTAATGTTTGTGATAATTTAAAATTTAAATATAAAAATACAAAATATTAATATACTGAATTTTTGAAGTATAAATCTTAAAGTAAATATATGTGATTATAATTAATGATTATAATTAAAAGTCTTTATTTTATTTCAATTTGTTCAGGAATTTTATTTCTTTATTAATTAGTATTTTTTATACATTTAATTGTCATTAATTTACATAAATTAAAATGTATAACTTAAAAAAATAAATACGTGTCTAAAAAATAAAAAATATATCTTTTTGTTAGTAAGAAATTTATGTCACTTAGGCTTTTTTTAGCATTATATCTTACATTTTTACTATAATTAAAAGTTAGAGGTAAATTATTAAATATAAATTAGTAAAAAAAATATAATACTTAATGAATTATCATAATCACGTATTTAAGTTATTTTCATATAATAAAAATGATATACTTCAAAAAATATTTGGATATAATTTACTAACAAATATATGAGATATTTATCATAATTTTTATTTTTAATAAAAATATCATTGTATTAAAATAATGCATTTTAAAGATGTATAAATGAGATTTTTATTAAAAAAATTTACAAGATAGCAAATACAATTTTATTTTAATTTTATCTTTAACATTTAATTTTAATTTTACCTTTAGAGTTTCAATATATTTCAATTATACCATTAGAGTGAACAACATTAATTATAACTAATTAATTATATTATCTGATTTGACCAAAATTAAATAAATATTAAATTATTTAATAAATAATAAACAAAAAATAAAATAAATAAATTTAATTTAAATTATTCTCTTATTATTTTTTATATTTAGGAATTAGAAGGTACTTTTATGTTATTTGATTAATAGTTTTTAAAGGAGATATTATTTTATTTACTAATATTTTAAATTTTTTATAATATTTTCATAAAATTTGATTAATAGGTTTCTTTTACAATATATTTTTTTATTTTTTACCAAAAATATATCTTAATTTTTTTTCATCTTTTATATTTATTGATTAACTAATTTTTTTGCAGTGTATTTTTATCAACTACATGTATTATTTTTCTTTCTTTTTTTTTTACTTTTTTTTAATTATTTTATTATCTTATTTTTAATTATTTATTTTACTTTCACTCCTCATATGATTATTGTATTTCACTTCATCTTAGTTTCAATTTCATAGTTAATTTTCAATTATATAAAATTTAATAGTTTCTTTCAAAAACATGTTTAAATATCTTATCTATTATATACAATTATTAGGATAAATAAAAAAATATAAATTGAATATATAATTTAATTTTAATTTAAACTAAAAAATAAATGAATTATCAAAAAAATAGCAACTAATTTTATTTTTAATTTCTCTATAATTTATTTAAAGGTAAAAATCTCTCTATAACCACTAACATCGCTAATAACAAAATTATAAGTCTCTATAAAATAAAAAAGAATATATATAAAGTTATTAATCTTAGACTATGAACAAATTTTTTTAAAAAGAAAATCTTATAGATCAACATGTAATTTTTTGATATTTTTATTTTTTTCTAAAATTTTTCAGACTTATCAATATTTAAGTTGTCTATACATCACTTCATATTATGATTTCACAAGTTATAATATGTGGGATAAATCACCTTTATAAATCATTTGCAAACCAATTTTACGTATATCCCCCAAAGTAAATAAGGCTACGTGCATATCTCAATTTACATATCTATGTAAATCAAATTTATCGTGTTTTCGTAATAAATCGAATCTATAAGATTCGAATTACTTGGATGCTATCTATACTACTAAATCGAATGAAGGAGATTAGATTTATAATGAGTTGGATTGCTACTAAGTGAGTATAAATCGAACCTTATTACTTCCATTTAGCATGGACCATATAAGTCAAAATTTATAGATTTAATTTAGTAGGGGATAACATATTCGAATTCAATTTATTTTCGAATTACAATGTCAAGTAATAATTCGAATCCTATAGATTCAATTTACTACTTATTACCCTAATTTAAATTCATTAAATTCGATTTATATAAAAATGTAAATAAAAACAACTAGGTAACATTTTTGGGTTTGGGAGGATTCAGGTAATTTTGGGGTAGCTTTAGTTTATCAACGTAAATTAACCTAATATGTGATATTAGTTATTGTTATATATATGGAAATTGTGATTTATTTGGATTAGAAGAATTTGTAGAAAAATAAAATACTGGAGAAAAATGTATGGACAAATCAATTTTTCATTGTTTGTTTCAACAGAATGGAAAACATAAAAGTGTATGTGGAACTCATGTAAATTTTTTCTCTTCAAAGTTGCGAAGAAAACTGATGCAGAAGTGTAAACATGGGTAAAAATACAGAGTTACCATTTGAATTATAATTTATATATAATATATAAAAACATTAATATAATTTTACTCTATTATAATTTTTTATCTTCTTACTTTTCCTTCCATCCAAGCGAAAAATTTTTTTTTCTCTATTTTCTTTCCATTCATTTTTTCTTCATCTAAACAACACAAAAAATATACTTTTTTTCCTCTCATTTTCTTTCTTTCTATTTTTTTCTCTTATTTTTCATCTTATATCCTAACAATAGTTTAGTGTTTATTCATTTATCTTCTATTAATATTGTTATAACAAGGATACATGTGACTTTATAAAAATAATATAACATAAACTTTGATTATCTGAGAATTTATTGAGTGGCTAGAATAGCACCACGTCACAAACAAATGCATGCTAGCAATAGGGAGAATCACAAAAACAGCCAAAATGGGTATTTGTAGGGGTTACTCGCGTTTTAGGAAAAGATGGGGACTCGTGAAATTCTCACGACATGCCACGCGAAAATAAATGGGGACTAGGGATGGCAAACGGGTCGAAACCCATCGGGCTGGCCCGCATAACCCGCCAAAAAGGTGGGTTGGGTTGAAAATTTGAGACCGCCAAATTTAAAAATCCTGCCTACCCTGCACTGCCTAATCCATGGACTTAAGCGGGCTTCGGCAGGTCGGGAGCGGGGCAGGCTTCCCTGCTGAGCCAAGCTTCTATTTTGTCAGGGCCATTTTTTATAAATTTATTGAAATTGTTGTGAAATTATATATATTATTTAATATTTAATGGTTTATAAAAAGAAAGAGAGCTCGCCAACCCGCCGGCCTACCATTAGGTGGGGCAGGGGAGAAATTCAGGACCGCCTTACTAAGTGGGGCGGGGCGGCCTAGCTCACCAAATGGCGGGCTTTTGGCGAGACAAGGCGGATTTTCCCGTTTTCCACCCTTAATGGGGACACGAACATAAGTATCCGCCCCATGGAACCTATTAAATATACGCGAATATAAAATTATTGATTTATCTTAATTTATATATACATAAATCCATTTTTTAAATTTAGTAACCCTAATTTCTAGATCCAATTCGAATTCTTTCTTTTTCTTCCAGACTCATTCTCAGCTTCGATCCTCTCTCTTTCTAACTCACTTTCTCTGCCTCTCAAGTTTGTCACTACGTCGCTTAGTATCATCCCAAAAAATTATATTATGTTATTATGTTGGAATATATTTTTATGTTTCTCCTTTTGAAATGTTATTTTTCATAACGAATATATTATAAATTATGTTGAATTATATTGAATTGATTATTTTATGATATTATCATGTTAATTCAATTTAAAAATTTTCAAAGAATATTCGTAGATATTCGAAGAGATTTGCGTTCCCTAAGGGGTAATTAAACAGGAACTTGCAATGATGGAGAAGGAACTGGGGCATTTTTTTTATAGGAGTGAGGGATGGGAAGGGGCTTCTCACGCTCCCCTGAGTACTCATTACCATATCTAACTAGCAATGGAGATCCAATCTGAGCCGATTTAATAGGGTACGTATGGACTTCATCTGTATTAGGTCTTTAAGGTAATGAATTTAAGTCGGATTTGGGACCATAACAATGGATTTTAGTTGATTTTGCTTGCATTGAGGTCTTATTGGGCCCAAATATATCTTAGATCAATATTTTGAATCATTCTTATAGCAAATACTATACTATTAACACTTAGTATATTTAAAAGCTAGATATATTTACAAGACATTTTTTAATTCAAATTAAAAAAAATAATTATCTTTTTTTAGTTTTAAATATTATTTTCTAATATAACGAAAAAGTGAAAATAACAATAATTACTCACATAATTAAAATAGATAATCTTAATATATATATATATGATACTATATATATTAAGGATTATTATATATGATATATAATTTTTTTCTTTTCTGTAATGACTATTTATACAATTTATTGAACAATGTTTTCATCTTAATATTTAATAAATTTAACATACAAAATAATTAACTTAAGTCATCATCTAGGACAATAAATATAATAGTACAAATTAAATACTTATTTATTTATTAGTAGTGAAAAATATATAAATAATATAAATTGATATTTGTTTTAGTATAAAAGCAATAATAAAAGTTATTAATTAAGTTAATTGCATAATTAAAAAATTCTGAATAATTTTTGAATAATAATAAAAAATAAGATCACTATTTTTACATATTACAAAGTTTATGAAAAAAATTTTGAATAATAAATCAATCCTCAATAGATTATACATCAATTCTATAAAAAAAAAAATAATCAATACATTGGACATTATTATTTACGTACTAATATATAATATATATTATCGATATTATCGATTATTAAGTTTATAATTAATTTTTAACCCAATTTTTGGTAATTAAAATTTAAATGATTGAAATTATTAAATAATGAATATTTTGCATCTAACAAATTTATTTTTTATTGAAATTAAAAAAGGATGAGTTATTAGTCAATTCTAAATTTAAATTTAAATTTGAGTAAGAAAATAAAAAAATATTTTAAATTTTATCTCACTAAACAGAATTAATTTCAAGATAAGAAATTACTTTGTACATCATATATATTATAGGATAGTATAGTCATTTGCTATTTTTTAATGATAAATATTGTCAAATAAAATGGTGTAAGAAATTAGAAGAAAATGTATTTACAAGTTTAGGAAATATTAATTTATTTTTCAATAGAATAAATTATATATTGAATAACAAAAGTTATCGATGTTATTGGTTTCTCTTTACACTAACTAATACTCAACGATGGTGTTTTGATACACCATGTTACCAAGAAATATTAATCAATATAATAATTTTTGTAATGACATAAGTTTATGAATTTGAAAATTTAAAAATTATTTCATAAAATTTGAAGTTTTAACAAGTAACAATGTTGATCATATTGTTTTGACTTCAAGAATGAATACGATACCAACAAATAAAATTGTCCAAAGTAAATTTTAACAAAGACAAAAATCTATAAGTATTGCTATTAATAAAAAATTATTCTATTTTAAAGACAAGTACAATTTTTTTCTATGGATTTTCTAACTCGACAAGTCGAGGACTAATCCACCACATATTGATGCTTTATTTATTAAGGGTCTGTTGCTAACTAATGTATTGTTATATACACAAGGAGAGATTCAAACTTCAAATACTTGCTTAAATGGACAAATGAGATGACTATTCACCCAATTTAAATTGATTAAAATAAATATTAATTATCTTTAATATTTTTAATTTATAAAATATTTATAATAATAATTACTATATATATTTTTCATTAAAATTTTAATAATTTTTTTATAATTTTATGTATTATTCCGTGCGGGCACGGGAAGATACACTAGTGTAAATAAATTAGCAAAAAACTCGCATTTATGAGACAAATTTGTTTATAAATTTATTGATCTCAAATTATAATTATATTATTAATTATAGATGTTTACGTATTTGTATGAAAATATTTAATGTAAAAAATTTTAAAATTACCTATTTAAATTTTAAAGTAGTAAAATAGGTGATATATGACAAAAAAAAATATAAAAAATGGATAATAATATATTTGTCATATATATATTAAGTTTGAAAATATGACTATATAATAATAATTTAATTTGTTTATAAAAAATTAATATATAAAATTTAAAATGGTTAATGCCTTTAATAATAGTTAATATATTTACAATTAATAATTTTGGTTAATAACTTTTAAATTATATTTTAATTAAATTTATAAAAACAAATAAATATATGAATTTGTTGTTATACAAAAGTGAAATTAACTATCTTATATGTATTTTAATTGAAAAGAATAATGATACATAATTAATAAAAAAAGATAAATAGATTTTTGATTTTTTTTTTACAATATTTTTATTTTTGATAATCGAAAAATAATTTTAAGTTCTTAACGTCTTTAAAAGTCAGACGAATTAATCTTTCCATCTAAATTCTTCCGTCGAATCTAATAAAAAATCTGACGTAACTCTCATAATATTTGTCACGCATATGCACGCACACGTCGTCTGTCGATTTTCGCACTCACGCGTACGCGTGGACTTGAATTTTCCAATTCACCGTGATTATAGGTGATTAGTTGGCATGATTGAAATACTTAATAGTCAAAACTCAAAACGGGTGAGATTTATTGGGTGTTTTGTTTGGGTTTCGTTTTTAATTTTTCTCTGAATTTCGTATAGTAAAAAAATTCGCAAGATCAACCAACGCAAGTTGGCACAGATGGATGAGGGTTTGTGTCCCTTAACCATCTCTCCCGGGTTCGATATTCACTGGAGGATGGGAATGGAGCTTGCTTGCTTGGGAGGGTCGCCCACTTTGTGTGCCTCTGCAGTATCCGAGGGATTAGTCATTGGGCTTCCGGCCTGATGGATACCCTGGTACAAACAAAAAAAAAAAAAAAAAAAATCGCAAGACCTAATTCTCCGGTTTCCAGTTGCAGAGATGGAATCATCGTCACCATCAAAGCGCGGTAAGACCTATTTGGAAGTGTTTTTTCCACTTCCTCCTCTTAATCGAGAGTCTTCCATCATTATGTATGAGTTGAGGACAATCTATCGATACATGGAGGAGCAATTCTCATCAATTCTCCGGGAACAAGCTCGACAAAAGGGTGCCATAGTAGTACCCCAATATGAGTTTGCTACTCTGTGTCTCTTGTATACTCCCGATGAGTATGTTCCTCTGAGTCCCATGTATAGTCCTCATTCCTCCCAAGTATCTTCCTCCTTCCTCCGAACACTCAGCGGAGCCATCTGAGTGAGTTTCATGCATTCATGCATCCCCTAATTTACATATCAATTGAATTCAATTTTCAGAAAAGAAAGCCTTGAGAATTATTTACAGTTTTTATTTTGCACTTTATTGTGTTTTATTCTTGATAGCAAAACGGGATGGATGGTGTCCGATTGTCCTCCTCCTGATGATCGACCACTACCACAAGGTGGTGTTGAAGTTCAAGCCAAGATGGATCGGATGAAAGCTCTAGAAGAAGCACGTCAACCTCCTCCTCCTCCTCCTTCTCGAGAGTCTACCATAATTCTGGATGAGTTGAGGAGAATCCATCGATACATGGAGGGGAAATTCACATCCATTCTCCGGGAACAAGCTCGCCAAAGGTATGCCATAGTTCATTTGTACGCCAACTTTTTGGTTCATATCTTGCCGTGTTTTTGTAACTGTTCTTTTGCACTTTGATAATTGTTCTTTTGAATACCATGGTTTTGAGTATTGTTCGGGCAATTCTGTTATTTTTGTTGTGTTTATCAAGAGCTGAATTGTGATTTAACATTGATATCATTGTTGATCATATCTCTTGTTTATACATAATGACATTTAATTAAACTCTTCTTTTGATTTACGTTGTTGTTTCCTTATTTTTATGGATTTTGTCGTGAAAATTGCTATATGTATAAGTACATTGTCACAATAAAATTCCTTAGGGGATCCCACCATTTGTAAAACTGATTTCTTTAGGTCACCCAGTTTTGTATTGCAAGACACTTGGGGCCCCTGCATCAGTGTACCTTCGGTAAACGTGAGGAAAACACCCTTGGGCCAGCAAATTGAAAGCATGTTAAACCTTTCTGTTCAATTTTTTACTATTGTTCTTGACAAAAGGGAAACTAAGTTTGAAAATGGATCTTCATCCTCAACTTCTACTATTGTTATTAGATAATAGTATAAATTGAATCCCTCTTATTTTATTTATGTTTTAATGTTGTTATCATTCTATGTGAAGACAATTTTTGATTTGTATATGTAAACTAAAAAAGAATATTGCAGGTTTTTCATGCATTGATTCACTGAAAACGATAGCTGTTTAAATTCTTTTTTAAATAGGGACTCCAACTGGGATGATGGTGGTGTTGTGGACAAAGAGACACACAAGAGGAAAAACTATCATGAAGGTGATGTCATGGAAGAGACATGCAAAAAGAAGGCCAAATTTGTGGAAGGCTCAGAGGAGGTGAAGAAGCAACTTCATTATTATTGCTATGTGTTGCTATACATATGCTAATTCTGTAACACGCCGCTCAAGCAAATAATCTTAAAGGTGGAATTGTTCCCATGGCATATCCTATATCTAAGAAGATATATTTCAAACATTCAAGGGCAATCTTGCGAATTTCATGGCGGCTACTATTAAAAGATTATCCTTTTTTGGCTGGAGATGATCATAAATAGATAATATCTATGGTGTGTGTTCACTGCCAAAGGGATTTGCCCGAAATTTTGCTATATGTTTTAATCAATGTTTTGACATTTTGTTCATTGATTAGTCACATTATTCTACATGAGGTTAATTATCCTGCAAAGTTTCCCCAACTTAATATTCTCTCTCTATACACACACACACATTCTTTCTCCACTTCACTCTCTGAATTGTTTGCCCAACTCTTTACAAATTCAAAATATTCACACAGCTTATTGAGGTCATTGTGGTCTAAGCTTTTTCCGTTTATGGCTCTCTCTGATCAGTTTGGCCAATTCCCTGCTGATGGGAAGATGATCAATGAAGTGGGACACATAGGTGCCAGTTTGCAGGTATGTTTTGTTTGTTTTGATGAGTTATTGTGTGCTTAATGCTACTAATTAATATTTTTGCATTAGGAGGTTGGTGCTCGCCTTGTATCCATTGGTCGGACACAAGAGCTTGAAAAGGAACAACTTGCTGCTCGTGTAAAGGAATTGGAAACTAAAGTGTCCGAGGCTTTTGGTCAAGGGTTCTATCGAGCCGTGACCCAGGTTAAGGCTGTTTTTCCTGAAATTGATGTGGATAAGCTGCATGTGACCAAGGTGGTTTTAGATGGGAAGCTTGTGGATGAAGATGCTACTGGTGAGAAGAATGATTGAAGTTCTTCATTTGTAATGGTTTGCTTTGTTTATTCCGTATGTTTGTAACGGTCGTCGTGCTTCCTCTGTTCGCCCAAGAACGAGGTCGCCAATTTTGAAAATTTGGGGAACGACTTTTTTTTAGGAAAGAAAAAACTACCAAAAGTACTTATGAAGTTTACGAACACTGACAAAAGTACTCATAAACTAAGGAAATTAACGTTGTACCCATGAAAGATGGGTTCCGTATGACAAAAGTATCCAAATTCTAATTTTTTAATAAAATTCCTAAACTACCCCACCCTAACCCCATTCTACCGTCACTCCCTCTCTTCTCTTCTACCTCTTTCCTCATTTATCCCTCAAAAACCCTCACAGAGTCACAGAAACTCTCCTCCTACCTCCTCATTGCCGTCCGCCACTCACCTACTCCATTACCGCCAATCTCTTCCCATCTCACTGCTTCTCCCTCACACTATTAAGGTGACTACAACACCTTCATCGCACACCTGTGACCCAACCTGAGGAGAATGCTGCCGTGGCGCGCCTGTTGCAGCCGAGGAGAACGTCGTCGTGGCGTGTCTGACCCAGCCGAGCAGAACACCGTCGTCGCACACCTGAGAAGAGAGAGGGGTCGTGGTACTCTTGCATGCAGAAAGCGGGTTCGGTAAAGAGAAATCAAAAAAGAAAGGGAACGGTACTGTGGATAGAGGTTATGTCATTGACGATGTTACACTCGGCCGGCAAAGAAAAAGGTATTTTTTTTAAAACATTTTTATTTTATTTTTCTTCCTTTCAGAAATTGATTTAGTTACTACTAAAATGATACTGTTCTATTTTTTTAAAATCTGCTTCTATTTTTTATGAAGGCTGAGATTGATTTATAGAAGATCCAGTTGATGGCTACTTCTACTTCTTATTTTTGCTGAAATAAATTTCAAATTTGATGAATGGATTTGTTGATTTTTTATAGTTGATGACTTTTTCTATTTCTAGTTTTGCTAAAGTGAATTGAAATTGGATGAATGGATTTGAAAATTTTTATGTTTTGAGTATTTTTTGGTGTTTGATTAATTTGGTTTGGGTATGGATTATAAACTTATGAGTGAATCGGTTGAGGTCCGATCTTCTACCACCACCACCACTACCATTGATTTTGGTCTGGTTTGTTGTAGGAGTAGTTTTGGACTCCATGGCAAGAGTTGGTGCAAATTGAGTTATGAAAGGTTGAAAAAGTGAGTTGAGGTTGAGTGTAGGATAGTTTAGGAATTTTATTAAAAAATCAACAAAAAATTATGATTTGGATACTTTTGTCATACGGAACCCATCTTTCATGGGTACAACGTTAATTTCCTTAGTTTATGGGTACTTTTGTCAGCGTTCGTAAACTTTATGGGTACTTTTGGTAGTTTTTCCTTTAGGAAAAGTATAGGTAGACAATGAAAATGTTAAACAATGTGAACAATGGATATATCAGATGTTCATTTCACTAGGTGTGCAGATAGTTATTCTAATATTAAAATTTAGGTGGATAATTTAGAAGTGTAGTATGTTTTAATTTGATTGGTGGTTGTTCATATTGTTCAAAAAAATTATTGGTTATCTAGCATTACCCTTTTTTTTTTTTATTGTACTTACGTTGAATCAGTTGTTGCATTGCCTTTTGTCTTAGGGTTGCGATCTCTCTATTTTATTGCTTTGTTTCCTTATTATGCACTTTTTATTATTTGGCTTATGGTACTCTTTGAATATGTTTTCATATTATGCTTGCTTTATATTGTTATGACTTGGATATTTTGGTTTGCTTTTATATATATATATGGTGCATGAATTCGTTGTTTTGATGAATGTCTTATAAAATAGGTCTAGTACACTTATTAACATTATAATTTCTCTTTGTTTTTGATAATGCCAAAAGGGGAAAAAGAATTAGTTAAGGATGTTATTCATGCTTTGATATACCACAATTAGATTTCTTTAATATAAAAAATAGTTGTTTTGAAAAATTTAGAGAATAAACATAAACATGGATATAAACATAATATGTTTTCTTCGATAAAGGAGGAACTAAGTATTAATTATCCTGTTATCATGTTAAGTTGCTTTTGCATTTGATATTGGTTTTGTGATTGAAAAATCTGTTTTTCATATGCACTTTTTCATTTGACAACACAAGCGTAAATGGTCTTTTATCAATAATAAGATGAAAAGATAGATCTATAAATTGTACAAAGTTCATAGATGATTAGAGGCAAAGTTACAGAGGAGAGACAACTACCACAACAAATTATGCTTGGCATGGTAACAATTTACAAGGAACAGTAGCAAAGACACAAATTATGCCTGAGCTATATAAAATTGAAATCATTGCTGACTACAACAATTTATATAAATTTAAAAGGGCAAAAATGTAATCAAATTTCTCATTTAGAATAATTAGGTAATAGTAGAGTTAGATTAATTACGGGTGAAAACTCAGGTGCAAATGCAATCGACTTCACATAAAGTTGATAGTTGAGAGTCGTTAAATGACAATTTAGTCAAATCAGTCAAATTATCTAGCCGCTCTTAGTTATTGACTTTACATAAAGTCAAATGTAGTTGAGTTTCCACCTTAACTACGTACATGCCAAAATCAATATCTTCTAGTTTTGTTGTAACTTGTATATATTGTATACATGTATGATGAAGAAGATGATAAACTAATAACTCATAAATCCTAAATGAATTATCATGCTTTATCATATATAAGTGAAAAATGAAAAGTGAAAACCGGCCATGAATATTTGATTTAATTATACTAGTAGTACATTACAATGTTAAAAGCTATAATGTTAACTTAGATTTTGGTACTTTATCTTTCCAGTAAAATTGATTCTTATTGTCAAGAGAATGGTACTCTTATATGAGTGGTTTTGTTTTGTGAATATAACATTAAAAAAAGTATTAAAAGAATTTAATCTCATAATTAGCTACTTTTATTTGATGAGTTGGATAAATTAAAATATAAAAGAATTTAAAAATTAATAGTTTAAACTTAAAAATTCCCATTTAGTTCATATATATATATATATATATATATATATATATATATATATATATATATAATAACTTTTTTTTGTTCCATCAATAATTTAACATCATAAGAAATTCATTAAAAGATTTATGTAGTATAGTAATTTGTTTATGTATATATACTCGACTAATAAACTTTTTTTTTTCTTTTGAAAGAAATATTAGGAAGACAGCTGTAACAGGAGAAAGCAAAGCAAGTGATGAGCAATAGAAGCATGAATTGAGGAATGGGAATGCATGTTGGAATTTTGAAGTGCATAATCATTTTTTTATGATCTTTTAGTCTAAAGCAAGACATCTATTACTATTAACACCAAAAGAGAACATAATGATAATTATGTGCTAAGAATGCCCTTTTAAATATATAGATTATTATACTCTTGACTTTATTATATATATATTTTCTTTAAAAGATCAATTAAGAGACTAATAAGTTTGGTGTTAGTCCTAATCCTACAATGTTAGATGTTTTTTTTCTGTATTTAAACTTTTAGTAAATTTTAAAACCCACTTGAATCTAATTAATTTTATGCAAATTAAAATTATTTATTATAATAAAATTTGAAATAATTTCACTAGATATCAAATTTAAAACTTTAAAAACATTATAGTGAAGTTGTTTAAAGAGTTAAATCTCAATTTGGCCATATACTTAGAATGATCCCTACAATTTTGTTGGCCTCAATTAGAACTCTCAAATTTGTAATTGTGGCTCTGTGAATCTGTGATCATCTCCGTCATCGAAATGCTGATCTAGCGCAATTGCATGACATAGCTGACACTATTTAAACGATGGCGCATTGGTTTTGCGTCTCAACCCTTTGGAAATCATATAGTGTAAGAGTTTTCTTGATGTTTTAAAAATTATGATCGTCGTAGTAGAAAGAAAGGAACAAAAAACTGAAACAAAAAACTGAAACGACGTTGTTTCCAAAAAGTTTAGGTGCGAAACCAATGTGCCGTCAGTATCCACCATGTCATACAATTATCAGATCAGTATTTTTGTGATGAAAATGATCGCAAAGGTAAGTTAGAGCCACAATTATAAATTTGGAGGTTCTAATTAAAGCCAATGAAATTGTGGAGTCATTCTGAATATCGAACTAAATTTCAGGACCAAATTAAAATTCAACTCTTTTTAAATCACTATAAATTTGTCCGGTGAAAAATTATTATAGAAAATAACACATTAAAAGTTTCTATAGTTACGTGACAAATTCTTTTGTCACCATCCATAAATTATGAATTATTTGCACGAAATTCTCAGTATGAAAACTGAACTATCACATTTCCAAATCTCTGAAAAATCTTTATATAGAGATTTGTGCATCCAATTTCATAGACACATTGATCCAATGCTGAGCCGTGCAACTATTTGTCGTCATGAGCATACCCACACCATATAATTCCTTTTTAATCCTTCCAAAATAAATGGCGGTGGAAATACATAAATTTATATATAAGTTAACATCAACTTATATTGGTGTAATTTAAAACATGTGTTTGTACAATTGTACTTATAATTCTTATTCTTAGAGAATATTTTTTTTTAATTTGATATATACTAAAATTAGCTTTTAAAATTAGTATAAAATACATATTAAAATATAAAATATATATTAAAAATAAATTAAATAAAATATAATTTTTTATATTTATATATAAATACATAATGACTAATTTTAATAACTAATTTTCGTTTACAAATAATATATTTTATATTTTTATATTGATTTAATTAGAGAATTATAGTTATCTATTATAAGAGTTATTGTGATAATAAAAAATTAGATAAAAAAGTATATAAGAAATAAACTTTAATTAGCACAAAAAATGATTCATTTATACAAATTAGTTAGATAATATAAAATTTAAATCCAATAACAAATTTTATAACAAAATTTAATGAATAAAAAAGTATTTAAATATATTGTTTCTTTAAAATTATTTTAGTATAACTTATCTTGAAATAAATCAAATATTTTAAACATGAGATTCTTTTACATTAAGTTTTTGTAAATTGTCTACTATTTATTTATTATATACTTTTAGATCCTGTTAGGAGACAATAGGTATTAGGGATAATAAATATCTTTCCAAAAAAGTTAAATTGATTTTGAAATGCACCAAGGATCAAACTCTTGGCTTTTCAAATCTAGAGCTCTAATACCATATTATGATACCACTCATTCCAAAAACTTCAACTGATGGAAAAATATAACATTAATGATTATATCTCTAATACTCGCTAAACTTCCATAATATTCCATTGGCTCCTCATACTTTCCATATATTTTTTTAGTTGACTAATTCTATGATTTGAACTCTATTTAAAAATTTGTTGTTGGCCAATAAATTATTGTATATATAAGATGAATTCAAATTTCTAATACTTGTTTAAAGTTAACTGAGCACTCCATCATTTTAAGTTGATTATTTATTTATCATATATATTAATCAATAATTTTAAAAACTAAAACAGAAACATTATAAATGGAATATATAAAAGTCCACAAGACAATGTGTTTTGCCAACAAATCATGCAATAAAAAAATGTTTTAAATAACATGCAGATTCCAGATCTTCGAACATATGCTCATGACATACACTCATGACATGTCGGTAATAATTGATTTTTTTTCACATTTTTATATTATACTATTTTTTATTTAAAAAAAAAAACAAAAAGAAAAATAATTGTTTAGAAAAATCAAAAGCATATAGCTAGCTCCATCATCCATCACCATCTTTCTTTTTCTTCTGCTCTTCACACACAACCCTCAGATCTTTCAGTTCAGCTTCGAGTTCCCAACTAGCTGCCAATATTTTTCCATTTCTCATTTGATTTTGCTCATTAAAAAGAAAAAGCAAATTTTCATTTTTGGGGTTTAATGTTTTTACTTGATCTGTTTGGAAGTTGGAACTAAGAAGTGGTGATTTCGGGAAAATGCTGAGTTTATGAGGAGAAATGGTTATTGGGGTTTGTTTGGATCCAGGAAAAGGCTTACACTTTTCAATTTGCAAAACGAGGGTCCTTGTTTCCAAAATGTGGATCTTGTAAAAGCTGTTGACTTTGATCAACAAAGAAAAATAAGAGAAAGAGAAAAAAAGGAGCAACATTTTCCTTTTTTCTTTCCAGCTCAAGGTGGTTCAACTTAGAAGAAGCTTAAAGGTTAAGTAGCTTTTTGAAGTAGGATGAAAAAGTACTGTGTGTATGTATATTTATATGTTGAAGACTTGACTTGAGTTGCATTTCTGGGGTTGTTGAGTAACTGAGTTGACTCTGAAACCAGATAAGAAGGTAGATGCTAAGATAGTAGTATGTAGAGTATTATTTTATATGGTTATGAAAAAGTGAGGTATTCAGCATATGCGTGTTTGTGTTTTAACTTTTATTTAAACCATTTTTGGATTAATGAAGTTACATATTCATGTGTGATGTTTGTCTCTCATGTTTTATTAGCTTTAAATGCAAAAACTGAGGTTGCTGGTGTTATTAGTTTTGGTTATGAGAGAATGTGAGATCACCTACCAAAAGTCCTTTTGATTTAATGAAGTAGCCTTAGATTTGATGGAATTTTATTTGGTGGTTAATTATATTTTCTGTGCTTACTTGATCCTACAAAATGTTCATGAAGTTAGTGGCATGACAGAATATTCTGTTGTATGTCTTGGTACTAAATTGAGGATCACATTGGGTCATAGTTTGTATTGAGAGAAAAACAAAAAAAATTGTTGTTTGGTATACCCTTTTACCTTTCTACTTACACTGAGCTTTTAAAGTGATTTGCAGACAGTTCTAGCTCCAACATCTTACTACATGAGATTAGGAAAAACAAGTTAAAGACCATGATTGAAGTATCTCGAGGCAGCGAATAAGGTTTTGTTAGACTTCTGGTGGAGTGAAGGGGACTTGCTATTTTTAGACACATTTGGAAAAGGCACATTATTGAAAGTGGAAGAAGCTTTTGTTAATTCAAGGTTGACTTGTGCATCTCAGAATGGGGATTCAGTGCTCCAGATTCTTTCCATGTTGTATGAATTCACAAGTTAAGGCATCTGTTCCTGAAACTCCAGATGCCGGTGGGTAAAATCATACTATAACCATAGTGGATTGTGTTGTTCTGGTTGTGTGACAAGAAGTTCTGATTTATGATGGATGTTTATTTGATTTTTGTTCCAGAAAATGAGGACACAAGTGAGGTCAGTAACTGGCCTATGTTCTGTGAATTTTCTCTAGAGCAACTTAAGAATGCTACCTCTGGTTTTGCTGTTGAGAATATTGTATCCGAACATGGAGAGAAGGCACCAAATGTTGTTTATAAAGGGAAGCTGGAGAATCAAATGAGGATTGCCGTTAAACGATTCAACAGAAATGCTTGGCCTGATTCTCGGCAGTTTTTGGTAAGTTTTCCCCCATGACTTCTTACACAACTTAGTTTTCAATTATCATGTTGATGATCTAAGACTGTATAAGGCTAGATAATAATTAATAACATCTTTCAGCTTCATCTTTTATGTGAAGCTAATGTCCATCAAGTTGTGATGATAGACCTTCTTTTTGCCCTTTTGTTTTAACCTACTCAAAACAAGTTTTTGCAACAACTGTAGGAGGAAGCAAGATCGGTTGGTCAGCTTCGGAACCAGAGACTAGCAAATTTGCTTGGTTGTTGTTGTGAAGGAGATGAAAGGTTGCTTGTGGCCGAATATATGCCCAATGAAACACTTGCAAAGCACCTTTTCCATTGTAAGCAATCCTTCCATGCATATATTTTCTCCTTGTCATATTTGAAAATATTATTACTATATCTTGAATTTATGATTTATTTATTTAGTTTAAGGTTTTGTTGGTGGTGCTAGATGTAGGATTAGTGCCTAAGCCACCATTTTACTAACCATTTTCCATTTGGAATTTACATGATACCAATGGGTGCAGTTTATTTTTAGTTATAATGTTTAAAAGTTCTGTAAACATCAAGAATGAGTGGCTAGGAATGTTCTTGAGCACACATTAAATGTGCTCGAAGAACATGCGAGTATTTTTGTTATACAATTCAAATGACATTAGAAATGGAGCCATGAATATATTCGACTTAAGAGTTGTCTTATTTCTTGTGTCTAAACCAGGGGAAACACAACCCATGAAATGGGCAATGCGGCTAAGAGTTGTTCTACATCTTGCACAAGCTCTAGAGTACTGTACAAGTAAAGGGCGAGCACTCTATCACGACCTTAATGCATATCGGGTTCTATTTGATGAGGTAAGCTTTATGTGCCTTGCCTATTTTATATGTGTCTAACATAATTAGATTGAGATAAAAATGTTCGAAACTTTCAGGATGGTAATCCTAGGCTTTCGAGTTTCGGCCTCATGAAAAATAGTAGGGATGGGAAAAGTTACAGCACAAATTTGGCATTTACCCCTCCGGAGTATCTCAGAACTGGTACGAAATGTTGTTTAGTCTGGCCTATTAATGCTTCAAACTCAGCATAGTTGAAAATCTGTATTGCATTTTAAATTTACAACCAGTTATATTTTGCAAGATCTGAGTGATGCAATATTTCATATATCTCTTTGTTCCATAGGGAGAGTAACACCGGAAAGTGTGATTTATAGCTTTGGCACTCTTTTGCTGGACCTTCTTAGTGGGAAGCATATCCCCCCAAGTCATGTAAGTTATTCCTTCAGCCTGAATTCCCTAACAAAGACATAACATGTTTGTGTACTATTATTAATACACATACATATATAAGTATTGTAAAATTTTGTGCAGGCCCTTGATTTGATTCGGGACAGAAATCTTCAGATGCTAACAGATTCTTGTTTGGAAGGGCAATTTTCTGATGATGATGGGACTGAGTTGGTGCGGTTAGCATCACGGTGTTTACAGTACGAACCTCGAGAACGGCCTAATCCGAAATCGTTAGTGGCTGCACTGGCTCCTCTTCAAAAGGAAACAGAGGTTTGTTTATTAGTGTATGTTCACATAAAACATGCTGAAATGACAAACATATCACAACTCCTTACTATTTTCTCATAACAAAATTTAGATCTCATCTTTTCTTTATAGGTTCCTTCAGATGTCTTGATGGGAATTCCACATAGTGCTGCTACTTTTGCTTCATTGTCTCCACTTGGTGAAGCATGTGCAAGAAAGGACTTGACTGCCATACATGAAGTTCTGGAAAAACTTGGCTATAAAGATGATGAAGGAGTGGCAAATGAGGTTCTTTATCTATATTTTATTTTAATTAATTGCTATATTCCTTTTAAAATTTTTTACAAGATTTATGTAATATACATTTTATATGCTCAAGTGGACAAGATGCTTACTTTTGTGTTTGCTTTTCTCTATTTGGATACTGCAGTTATCATTCCAGATGTGGACTGATCAAATGCAGGAGACATTGAATTGTAAGAAAAAGGGCGACGTTGCTTTCCGGCAGAAAGATTTTAAACTAGCCATTGAATGCTACACGCAGGTAGTTTTTATGCTCTCTTAATGCTTTACATGCACTTGTATGTTATACAGATCACTACTTTTTACTGAATTGGAAGGTAACTGGATCCTAATCCTTCATAGTTAGCATGAAAGTTTCATGTTTGTGAGTAATGCTTGAGATTTCTAGCTAGAGCATAGTTACCATGGTTCTCTCTTATTTGCATGTGTACATTTACTGAATTCCCCATTTCCTACACTGCTTACCAAATTCTCTATAAAATATAGTTTAATCACAAAAGGTATCGAATTTAGTACTGAAACAAGTCGCATACCTGTTCTTGTACCCGCTTTCTGGTAACTAGAGTTTCACATCAATATTTTGGAATAGTTTTGGTAGAATTTCTGAATCCATTCTTTTTAGCTGTTTAATCGGACTACAATATTTATCTAAATGTGACATAATTGTATTATACACAGTTCATTGATGCCGGAACGATGGTTTCTCCTACAGTCTATGCACGACGCAGTCTGTGTTATCTTATTAGCGACATGTATCAGGAAGCACTGAATGATGCAGTGCAAACAAGAGTGATTTCTCCTGTATGGCACATTGCATTTTATCTTGAATCTGTTGCACTTGGAGGACTTGGAATGGAGAATGAAGCACAAGTAGCAATCAAAGAAGCTACAACACTTGAAGCTAAGAGGAGTTCAAATGCTAAACAAAAGTGAATAAGGCTTTGTACAGAGACAAACCTTTCTTGCTGATTTATGTTCTGCATGATGATGATGACAACCACCACCCCCACAAGATTAATTATTCCAAAGATTTCATCTTTGAATTACACCATAGATCCACAACAACAAAGTTGAATGTGTTTTTTAAGACTACTACTTCAAGGAACAGTGATTGGATTGGATGAGTGTTGGTTATGACACACCCCTTCCCCCTTTTTTGTTGGGTTGGTTAGGATGTTCAATTTAGTTTATGATTTGATTCATTAAAGCATGGCTCCTTACTTCTGGCAAAATTTTTCATTTTTTTTCATTTTATAAAAGGTTGAAAGTGTGAAAAGTGAATAGCTTTGTTGATCATGGCCTTGTATTTTCATTATTTTTTTGTTGGAATGCCAAGATATTGTGTTCATTTGTTGGTGCCTTGAATCTTGTGACATCAATGCTTTTGATTGAATAAAAAAAAAAAAAAAAGAGTTGGATGAGAAGTGAAAAATGGGAAGAAAAATACCTATGATGTCGTTACTTGGATGAAGAAAGTAAAAATATTTTTTCTTATCTTTTACTTGATGAAAGGAAATTGGAGAGAAAATAATAATATGTTGGTTGTAGAGAAAAAGTAAGAGTAAAGAGCATAAAACATATATATGATAGGCCACAGGATCCAAATAAAAGGGGAGGAAAGTTAACAAAAGATAAACGAAACACATCAATACATAATTAAAGTAAGAAAATGGACGTTGGGAAGAGTATAGCAATGGAAAAACTGACAATGATGCTACTCTGTCATTTATGCCATTGGTACTGAACTTGAGTCGGCACACTTTCACATGTAAAATGAGTATAACAAACATTTCTTGTCATTAAACCATTCTATTAGACAACATTAATTCACATATGCAAATGGCTAAAAAGAAAACCTTCACTCATCAAGATGAATCAAATGTTTATGATCATAGTATCAAGATAAGTTCATGGATTCTCCTTGCCGCTGTCCAATTTCGCCAGGTTATTTTCTTGAGACTCTCTTTTTGATCCGAAAATGTACTCCTTCACAGTACTCTGAGCTGAAAGTATTTGCTTCTTAACCTGCCATTAAGAAACCATTCCATCAGAGGGAAATAATCCTTAGGAATTAGCATTTCAATTAAATCATCTTCAAGTTGTCAAAAAGACTTAAAACTAAATAAAATAAAACAAAGTATTCTCATTCAATCTCTAACTCTCTAACTCCCCCCCCTCTCTCTCTCTCTCTCTCTCTCTCTCTCTCTCTATTTATAGACAACTATCTCTTCTAACTAACTTTGGTGCCCTGATATTATAACTTGAAAACAAGTAATATACATTGAAAACAAGTTATTCTTCTGTTGTAGATGCGTCAAACGTTTTATATAGACATATCTATGGACTATGATAGTGAATGTTGACTAGTGAATTACTAATAAGAATAGGTTTGGTTGGGGAATAAAATTCAGGTGGACACTTTCATGTATCGAATTCATCCATGAAAACTTCATCCCATTTTTACACCTCTACCAAACAAATAAGTGTAGTAGAGATGAGATTGCTGAACTCTTTTGGGTATGACAAGACAAGTAACAGGTAAGACTAAGAACAAATATAATTGTGAGGCAGAATCTAGTATGGAGAAGATGACATAAACTTAAATAATAAGACTAACAGATGCTCTTAATAAAACTGTAAATCAAATATTTTCTGAAGCTTTTGGGTTTTGAGAATCCAATGGTAGTAGTGATGTATTGACATTCAGGCACTCCTGCCAGTGAAGCACATAAGCATCAAGGGCTCAAACTATGCACTCTATTAACAAGGTTTATTCAGTGATACTTGAGAAGGTGAACTCAAATGAGGAAATTAATTTTCAGAGTACAACCAGAAAAGAGGTTCTAGAAACAGCATTCTAACTACAAAAGGCACATACTTATCTCTATTGCAAGGCCATAGTTTCTAATATACAAAGTTAGTTATTAGTGCAACATTTTACAGCTTATCCACAAGCAATTACATGTACTTGCAAAAATGAAAGTATTGATATTTGATTATTTGAATAGTTTTTGAGAAGGGAACCATGCACCAGTAGAATAATCATGGTGGTCCAACCCCCAATTCACCAGTAGATTCTGAATAAAGTTTCAAATTGAAAACAGCATTCATCCAATAGGTATAACCAACACCAAATTAGATGAGCTAACTTGACCTTTGTTTGAGACAAAAAAAATTCCAAATTGCAGCCATGAAACTTGCAACTAATAAGTAATAGCCCATAAACCAGAAAATCAACTGAGAATTTGGGAAAAACTAGAACATGTATCCAATAATAATAACAATAAAGAAGAAAAGGGTAAAGATTAAAGCTTTTGACTGAGAGAAAAAGAGAGATTACAGACAGGGTCGAGAGCGTTGGGCTGAGGGCCATAATCAGCGGTCAAGAGAAAATAGGAAGCGGTGACGGTTGCAACAATGGTTACCCTTTTCACCAGCTTCTCTGTTTTTGGACTCAACAAACTCATTTTTCTTCAATTTGATCAGATCCAATGCGATTATCTTCTTCGCTTCTCTCTAACTTCAAGCTTCAAGCTCCAAGCTTCAAGCTTCAAACTCTGTGTTCCAGGTTCGGCACTATCAAAGTAAAAATAAAGAAGATAATATATTTATTTAATTACTTTTTGTTTGAGGCTTGCTACACATACAAGTCTTTTTGACTTACAAGTTTTACAAGTTGCTACACATTAGAGTCTTTTAATGCGTTATTTAATTTCCAAAGCGCTACACTCACCGTGAATTATGAACAACTCCTCTTCCTCTTCCTCTTCCTCTTTCTCTTCTTCTTCTTCACTCACCGTGAATTATGAACAACTCTTCTTCTTCTTCTTCTTCTTCTTCTTCTTCACTCACCGTGGATTATGAACAACTCATCTTCCTCTTCCTCTTCCTCTTCCTCTTCTTCTCCTTCTTCTTCTTCTTCCTCCTCCTCCATGTATTTCTTCGTTATTCTCTTTGCCTTTTCATTGTTGTTTTATTTGCTTCGTTTTTTTTCGATTTTCATGGTTTCTGAAATCAAGTTTTGAAATCGTTTTGAAGATAATGAAACTTCAGAAATACACCCAAACGATTATAGAAAATACACCCAAACGATATTTCTTCGTTATTCTCTTTGCCTTTTCATTAGTTGTTTTACTTGCATTTATTACTGGTATTCTTGCTTCTTTTTTTTCGATTTTCATGGTTTCTGAAATCAAACTTTGAAATCGTTTTGAAAATAATAGAACTTCAGAAATACACCCAAACGATTATAGAAAATACACCCAAACGATATTTCTTCGTTATTCTCTTTGCCTTTTCATTAGTTGTTTTACTCGTTTATTACTGGTATTCTTACTTCTTTTTTTTTTCGATTTTCATGGTTTCTGAAATCAAGCTTTGAAATCGTTTTGAAAATAATGAAACTTCAGAAATACACCCAAACGATTACAGAAAATACACCCAAACGATTATAGAAAATACACCCAAAGGACACTTTATGCATAATTCAGAACTCTTTCTCTTTCTCCTCCTCATATTCTGCTGCTTCTTCTTCTTCAAAAATGATTTCAGAGCTTGATATCAAAAAATAATGGAAATCAAGAATAACGAAAAAAGAAAACAAAGAGAAAAGCACGTAAATGAAGAAGGAGAAAGAGAAGGCAAAAAACGAAAGAAAAGAAGAAGAAGAAGAGGAGGAAGAGGAAGAAGAATGTGCAGCAAGAAGAAGAAGACGATGCAGTGAAATTGTGCAGTAACGGTTGAAGAAGGAGAAAGAGAAAGTAAGAAACGAAAAAAAAAGAAGAAGAGGAAGAAGAAGAAGAACGTGCAGTAACGTTCAAGCGCGTTAATATAATAACTTGTAAAGACTTGTATAAAAAAATGCTTGTATATGGAGAATTTCTCTTTTTGTTTTATGTATCTTTTGGATTTAAAACTTTTTAATGGAATTATTGAATTTTATTTACCGTTTACTTATATTATAGTTGCTTTGGTGACTTTATTATATTACAAGAGAAAGTATTAGTAATTAATTTCTAGTCATTGAATATTAATTAATTAATTTGAGAGTTTAATGTTTATAATTTATAATAAAAGATTAAAAATTTATAGTTTAAAATTTAAAATTTAAAATAAATAAAATAATTTTAAAAGAGTTGACTAGTGTTACCTAAAAAAAAAAATTAGTTTAGAATATATTTGTTAAAATGTATGCTTAGAAGTAGTTGAAATATAAAATAAATTTTTTTCCAAAAAATTTAAGTAAAATAAATTATCTTAAGAGGATGGGATGGAGTCCAACTAAATTGGGTTATAATTTTATCACATTGTTTGAGTAATATATGGTCTTCACTTCGTCTTATACATCCCAAATTAGAATTAGATGGAATAAAATAGGAGAGCTTTGATGGAATAGAATGGGATCTATTTTACGTAGACCACTTTACTAGTTTACTTCATGAAATTGGCAAGTATATAATAGAAGTCTATTAAATTCTTTTGATTTTTGAACTCTACTTACTTCCCTATAATTTTACATAGTGGTGTTGATGAATCGGATTCGATTATCTCCGCAGTATTTATCCGAATTCGATCTGAAAACTATGGATATTGATCTGATCCGCAAGGTTAACGCATCAGATCTGCACACTAATCGGATTGGATTGCGAATTTTGTATTGGTATCTGCATATTCGTGTATCCGCAAAAATAAAGAAATAAATAAGTAAATATTTTTTTATATTTTATTTCAATTAATAATTATGTTATATTATTTTAATTTATTATTTAAGAAAAATATGTTTAATATTATTTTAAAAGTAAATATATTTAAAAAAATAAAAATAATAAATTTTTTGATATTTTTTTAATAAAGATAAGATTTTAAAAATATTTTTAAATTTTGCGGATATATCCAATATCTGATTCGATCCATAAATGTGCGGACTGCGGATATTAGTGCGAATCGGATCGAAATTTTGACTATATCTAATCCGATCCTATCCGCATTCACCCTTAATTTTACACCACCATTTCAACACATGGATACCCTCAAAAGAAATTGATTCCATGTTATTGATTTCTTTCTGCTTATTAAATTAGTGTTTTGCTTTAAAAACATATTAGCGCACTAACATATGAGTCACACTTGGAATATGTAACACTATAATTATCTATTAATAAAGACGCTATAAGTTTCTCAAGAGAAATGACATGTGTGTTCCATAGCAATTAATAGCCTCTCAAACCAAACTACCCCCATCCTCTCTCTATTTCACACACACCTAGCTACTGAAACCAGTAACCAACAGTAACTACCTACTCTTCACTCTCACACCGTTCTTCATCAAACCAAACCAAACTATGCTGTGTCTTTGGAGACGAAATACAGAAACACATTCACACAAACCATTGAGGCATTAACACAAACATAACATGCTCACATAGTCCCACCCTTCATCAATCTTCTTCTTCCTCCTCCATTTCCAATGTACCAATACCACACAAAACCCACCACCACTACTACCAAATTTTATTCCCAATTCACCCCAAAATGCAACCACCTCAACCAGCACAACCCCAAACCTCTCTCCTTCAACCTCACCATAACTTCTTCTCTCAAAAACCAATCACAAGACCCATCAAAGGATCCTCCTTTTTCACAAACCCTAACTTCAATTTTCCTCTCGCTGCCGGACTGGGCCGACGCCGTCAAAGAGCGTGGCATGCAGAGGAAGAGGGGACTCTACACCCACACTGAGTGGCTCCAGCACCGCTCCTCCCTCCGCCACCTCCGCCACCTCCTCTCGACCCTCTCCTCCCGTGTCGTCCTCTCCTTGCTCCCTCCAGTCCTCGCATTCACAACCTTCGCCGCCGCTATCGCCGCCTACAACTCCGCCGTCTCCGCACACTTCCTGCTGCCGGAGTATTTCCCGGTTCTCAGGGCTTCTTCTCTGCCTTACCAGCTCACCGCACCCGCCCTGGCCCTCCTCCTCGTTTTCCGAACCGAGGCTTCATACGCAAGGTTGCTACTCAGATTTCAGATAATGGTGTGAAAGAAAAAATTATACTTTCCCGCTTCGTAGTAGAATTGTTCACTCAAGTGAAAATTACTTGATTTATGATATTGTATCGTTGGATTCTGTAGCTGATTTCGTCAAGTGGGATAACTCTTTAGTTGTTGAATTTCAATTTTCGGAAAGCAATGCTACTATAACCGTAAAAAACAAGGGGAGAAAAAGGAGGAGATTTCAGTGTTTCTGTGAAAAACACCATGGTTGTTTTGGTTGTCAAATGGAATAGTCTAAGGGTTAACTTGCATGAACAAATTTGATTTGAATAAATTGGGACAAAAAAGTTCTGGCTAAAGGTGGTTGTTGGATGGAGTAAAATGGAGGGATATGCTTGCCCCTTTGAGGTTTAACTTGAATGGCACATGGTGATTTTGCCAAATAATTACATGCACAAATTATTGTTGTATAGTATTCTTTTCATTCTCTGAATTGTGTGGTATATATTATATACTCTGTCATTCAACACAATCTACTATAGCAGTGATTATGGAACAACTGATGCAACTAACTGCAAGTTTATGTGCGTTTCATTCCTGAGTACAGATTTGTGGAGGGGAAGAAGGCATGGACCAAGGTCATTGCTGGGGCACACGATTTTGCTACGCAGGTTATGGCTGTTGTTGAGAGTCCTTCGGATTTGCCTCTCAAGAAGGCACTTTTGCAGTACATCATGGCATTTCCTGTTGTGCTTAAGGTTGGAACCGTCTTTGTCTTAGTTGGGTTTTCATCAAGTTTGGATTACACTTAATTACTATTGTGATGGTGGTCTGTGAGGTTTGTTAGTTGTGTTGGTAAGATTGGTGGTGAGTTGGTGGAGGTCAAAATGGTTTTTTCATTTGTTGAGCTTCAGTCAAGTTGGGATGTTTGCCATGGTAATGTAAAGGATAGTTTTTGAGGTTCTGTTGAAGGCATGTAGGTTTGGGTTTTTAGATGCTTGAGGTCAGAATACTAGAATAGCTCCATATTTTTAATTCCCACTAATTTTTGGCTTATTATTGATCTGGTCAGGAAACTCACATTGTGTATGATTTGAATGCAGTGTCATGTGTTGTATGGTTCAGATGTTAGGAGTGATCTTCAGCATGTGCTAGAAGTAGATGATCTAGCTATAGTGATTAATTCGAAACATAGACCTCGGTGCATTGTTGACTTCATATCTCAAAGCATTCATCTGCTAAAGTTGGAGGATGCCAGAAGAAGTGCATTGGTAGGCATTTATCAGAATTGTTGGCCTTTTTTAGTAAGTAGATGTTGAATGCAAAGATAAAATTGTAAAAATTTTACTTCCAATGTCAAAAATTGAAGTAGCAAGTTATGTGACCGCTTGGTAATTAGGCGGCAATATTTTGGATGTGTACCATCCTCTCCGTTAGAGAGTTTAACCTTTCCTATATCATGGTACATGGCACACTAGCAATCTCTTATTTTGTATGCCACTTGTCTTATTGCCTTACAGGAATCAAAGATCTCTTGTTTCCAAGACGGGATTGGCATCTGTGAACAACTTATGGGTATTCCCATTCCACTATCATATACTCGCTTGACGTCAAGGTTTCTTGTCCTGTGGCATTTAACGCTCCCTATCATACTTTGGGATGATTGTCATTGGATGGTGGTTCCTGCTACCTTCATTAGTGCTGCTTCTTTGTTCTGTATTGAAGAAGTATTTTCCTTCCTTTACCTTGACTAGTTTATATTTCAAAATGATGTTGTTCTGCAAGTTTGTATAGTTCAGAGAAAATTGACCTCTAAGGCTATTTCACATTTGTTTATTTTTTCTTGTATGTGTAATTCACGAGGTGAATTTAAGGGTGTGTTTGTTTCAACTTATTTTTCTAGATTAAATTTTGCATGTATAAAACCAGAAATGTAGAGTCTTTAATCTTAACCAATTCTAGTTGAATTTGCATACAGCTGCCAAAGAAACATTGCTGAATCAATTTTTCTTGAACTGCCCTAAATCCAAACTTAAAAAGTGATTGATGGATTGATTCATGATTAATGCAGGTTGGAGTTCTTATAGAGGAGCCATTTCCTATGCTTGCACTTGATGCTCTGTGCCAAAAGGCCCATAACGACATCCAAGAATCAATTGAAGCTGAAAACTTAATCCACACTCAACTTGTTGCAAAGCAAAAGAAGGCAAAGAAGCACTCCCAGAGCGGCCACACGAAGGAGCATTCACCAAATGGCTGGCCTAATTCCTAGTTTAAAGGGAAACTTTCCACGAATCTCTCCAACTTTTGCTTATGAGGTGCCTCTGTATACACTACTTGGAAGCCAAAGCTGATTGCTAACGAATGCTTCATGTTTTGTAATTACTCACATTAGTTATGCAATACTTACAAAATTTTGAAAATAGAGCAAAGTTGTGCTCTCTAATGATGTATTCTACTTATGAAGTGGCTCTTCAACTCTGTATATATCATAATCCATGTACATATAACTTGGTTCTCAGTGTATTTATGGAATATTGATTATTTATACAAACCAGTTACTTATAGCCATTTACTTTTTCGGGGCTTGTACATAAGCAATTGTTGAATCACTACAACTTGATACGATAGGATCATTTTTTCCAAGGTTGGTTCTGTTTGATTTGTAAACCTTGAAATGCTGTACTATCTGTAGTCTTACAATTGTTTGCGGAAGTTACTAAAATACTCATTAAATGTGTTTTAGTAATATACAAGTAATTTTTTGGGGGGTCTATATCGTAACTTAAAGACCCGACTTTCTGAAAAATATCTCAAAGCAACCCTATTCTGAAATGCCAAAGCAACCCTCTTCATTGCACAGAATTATGTACATGCATTAACATTGATAGTGGTATTATTCCCATGTATCTTCACTATCATCATTGTTCATGAAAAAAACATTGAAATTACATAATTGGCTATTTTACACGCTACACAGAAACAATGTGAAAGTAACTCAAATGAAGTACCTGAATTATTCACATCAAATCATACATAACAAATAAATAGGGGAGAGTTCATAGGCATCCAAACTTTGATCAAAATAGTTGATTCAGAATTCTCAATTACTTAAAATTTAAAATGTCCTTCAATTATCATATTTTGATCTGAACACTTGGACTTTAAATTTTCCACTTGGATTCCTTGATCCAAGCTTTTTACCGGTATTAGAGGATCTGTCTCACTACCTCTATTCCAAATTGGCAAAATTTCTGTCACAAATTTACTAATAATTTTCTTTTCAATTCCCTCCTTAACAAGCTCTTCAAACTCACTGGAATTTCCCCTCAAATCTAACAGAACACTGCACATCCCTTGTCGATTACAATAGTCCAGAATCACATCTAGATTTATCTGATCCAAAATGACGGTTTCAATTCCTTTTTCGGCCAGTTCTAGAGCGGTTGCTGTTCCATTATCAGTAAAAACTATAACTTTATCAGTAACTTCATTGACAGCAAGTGGAATTTCATTTGAAGAACTAGAATCCTTATGTATTACAATCCGGAGCGGCTGATTTGCTCCAGGTTCTTGAGATGCAGGTATTGATTTGTTCCCACTGAATAAGGAAGAGGAAAGTATCACTGCATCATATTCTTGCAATAAACGTGAATAGTATCCACCACATTCTGTAACTCCATCCCCAAGTAAGTCTGAAAAATTCCCATTGACAGAAAGAGAATATCTGCAAATCAGAAAAGGCAATGCTATGAAATATATATCATTATATGCTAAAACCAAAACTTCAATGTGCACCAACAGAACAAATGTGCCTGAATGAGTGTGTTTGGAAACATGTTTGGACAGGTTAGAAACAATTCTGGAGGATGGAAAATCGATTTTTGCAATTTTTGCAAAATCAACTATGGCTTCCAGAATTGATTTTTGAAGGAATCAATTTTTTTTTAGAATGGCTTTTAGAGAAACTACCAAATATAAATCACTTTATATCATAATCTGTTTTGCAGAATTATTTCTAATTAGATTCAACTCTACAAAAGCAGAACCAAAACCATTAATGATAAGCAAAAAGAGGATTTAAATTACCTCAATGTAAGGAGAGGTTTTCCGGTTAACATGCGATGAACAAAGGCCTCGTTAAGGCTCTTGCATAACTCTTCCTCTACACCGACAACAACTTCAATACCTGCATCTCTCAATCTAGCCAACCCTTTGGATTCCACAAGGGGATTTGGATCCACCATCCCAACCACCACTTTTTTCACTTTGGCTTTGATTAAAGCTTCAGTGCAAGGTGGAGTCCTTCCAAAATGATTACAAGGTTCTAAACTCACATAAGCCGTGGCATTCTCCGCCAAATCGCCAGCATCTCTCAAGGCAAACACCTGAAAATTTACATCTACTTTCTCAGCATAATCATCATCAAAGGCATTCTCTTTCTAAACCTTGATGAAGAGTTACAAATTTACAAATTCTCTTTCTAATCATAACTGTATGAAAACTATGGTCACAAATACAAATATATTCTTATGTTCACAAGAAAATCATTTGAATTCAAATTAGGCTTCTTAATTCTTATACATGTTAGATTGAAATACCAATGCAATAAAACATATAGAGAATCTAACATACAATACATTGTCAAAAGATGCACAAAAAAAATTTACAAATAATATTGTAATATTACATTCAAACAAATAAAAGAGAAAATTTTGAGAAGGTTCATACCTCAGCATGCGGTTGACCTGCTTTAGGGTGGAACCCTTGACCAACAATTTTCCCATCCTTCACAATAACACACCCCACCATTGGATTGGGGCTTGTGAAGCCAATAGCTTTTCTTGCAAGCTCAACACACCTTCTTATGTAAAACCCATCATCACAATCGCCAACATCACTTTCTCCGTTAAAGGGACCACATTCTTCTACTACACCCACATAACCATCATAGCTACTCATCAAACCAGGTACGCTTTGACTCAAAAAATTAGATTTTTGAAGCAAATGATTGAGACCCACATTGAAACTGAGCTTGGAGGAGTGATGGGATTGTTGAAAAGTTGCAAAATTTGGAGGAGTTGCATTGTTTGGGAATCTGGACACAGGTAGAGTGCAGTGTGCGAGTGAAAAGAGTTGTGCTTGCATTGTTGTGGTGACAGAAAGATGCAGAAAGTGTAGGATTAAAACTTAAAAGTAAAAACAAATAAATAATAGAACAAAAACAAGAGGAAAGAATAACAGAGAATCTCAATTCTCGATTGAACAGATCGGTTAAAAATTTAAGGTTGTCTGAGCCCGGGTTCGAACCGGGGACCTCTAGTGTGTGAGACTAGCGTGATAACCAACTACACCACCCAGACTAATTTGTTTAATGATTTGCAAAGATCTTATTTGACACAGTTTCAGTGGCAACAGATCATGGAAAATTTTCAATTTTTCATGAGCTATTCTGCAATTGTGTTTTTTCAACAGTGAAAGTAATGTGATGTCAGTTTGAAACAGTTTCATTTGAGTTAAGGCATAAGGTTTAGTGTTGGAAGATTTACTTCTGGGCAAGTTTTATGGTGTGGATGGTATTAAATATCCACACCTGTGGATATTATGTGGAGACCTTCTTCATTGAACACGTTTCTGTTGTCCATGTTCACAAGAGAAGCTGATGGGACATCATGTTAGGGAGCAGCAGATATTTGCAGATGTACTGCACGGTCTAGGAAAATTAATAAGTATTATTAGGTGCTAATTATTTTTGGGAAGTTGGGGCTATTGGGCAGGTTCTATTTTTTTTTGTGTATGTGACCATGATTGGATTTTGAACTTGGGTCACCATTTTTTGTGCCACCGTGCAGAACAAAATTTTATTGTGGATAAAAAAGTAAAATGTAGCATTAAAAAGAAAAAGAAATTGAAACCCATTAAGAACATTTAACTTTTTAATATGATACAACGAAGTCGGAATTTATTTCAGCCTCCAATGTCCCAATTTTATCCTCTAAGATTATATATATACTAGACCTACCTAGGGGAAAAAAAATCTTCGCAGAAACAAGATTTTCTTTATTTATACTCATCAATAACTTTCTTTTCAATTTTGAATAAATAATTATACTTTTTTTTAGAGTGAACGTATATAATTATTTTTGTGTAAAGTTGATATTTTTATATTATTAAATACTTTAATAAATTTAACTAAATTATTATACATTAATTTTTAATTATCAATTTTACTTAAAAATAATTGTATGCGAGCCATCAACTTCTTTTGACTATGATCATCGCTTCGTTATTATTATAAAATGAAATGAGAATCACAGTGTATATCATGATACTATTATACTGTGATTATCACTTCATTAAAATATATTATTCTATAATTCTTTGTATACAAGACTTATGTAAACTTTCTTTTTCGTTCTTTATATTATGAAAATGAATTATATACAATGAAGACTCTCTTTAATACTTAGTTTCCTAAACTTCCCTTAAAACACAATGCAACGGAGGCAGGGCGCCATGCAACGTTGGCCGTGGCCGTTGCACCGGAGACAGGGTGCGGTGCAGCGTTGGCTGGGGGCCGTTGCAACGGATGCTGGGCGCGGTGCAACGGACGCTGGTATGGACAGTAAAAGACATCCATATGTCTGGATGCTACGTGGAATGAGTATGCTTTCAACGCATGTAAGGGGGGCCAGCAGGTTGTGATTGTTCAGCAGATAAAGGGACTGACACTGTCAGTCGAATGCAGTGTGTTGGAATTCGCTTCAAATGATATTACCGAAACAAAGAGAAGTGGTTAATTTAATGATGTAGTTTATCTTTTTTGAGCGATAGACCAAAAAAATGCACATAGTTTGTTTTTTTTATAACTGGATAGAGTTTGGATGTCCAATAAAATGTAAGAAAGCCTGAAAAGATGTGATCTACGAAAGGGGGAAAAAAATACTGGGTTAACCGAGAATAAAACCCACGAGCATCCCAACAAAAAGCTAACGCTACTGAAGGTATTAAAAAAAAAATTCTTATAAGAGCTCCATATAGAAAATGCATTCCGTTTTCTACCTTAGCTTTTTTATTGTTTTAGCTATATTGAATTATGGATCATGCTGTTTAAGATGTAAATGAATTAAAAGGCTATCCTTAATTAATTTTAAGAAGCAAATAATGTATTCTATTTTATTATATAAACAAGTGTATTAATCCGTGCCATCCACGCGATAAGATTGAAATTATAATTTTAAATTATTTGTTAAGATTAAATTTAATTATAATAATTTGATTAATAAAAATATAACATGTTATGTATTATTTGCTTTTTCTTAATCTACTGTTAAATATATTAACTCGAAAATAGTTATTAATTGGTTTTAGTAATTTACTTTATTCAATAAATCAAACATATATACTTAATGTGACCATAAATTACTTAATAATAGTTAGACTCACTAACAAATTTTTATATATTTTACTGTCAAGTAAGAACATATCAAAATTAGCTCAAAATCAATAATAAATTATTAGAGAATTCTAATGCACAAAACTCGCTAACAAACAATAAATAATTTAAATCTACTAAAAAATAACTGAACACTTTTCCTTGATGCCTGCAAAATATATACCTGAAATAATATTACATCAATGTTAGTATACAGTTTTACAATCATCGACTGCATTTATTATACATGGCTCCTTCTTAAAAGTTATTCTACACACGTGTGCAGTCAAAAGATAAATTAGTGGACTTTATTTTATTTTTCTAAATTATTATCATTATGTATTATTCATTAAATGCTAATTGCAATATTGTAATTTAATTATAATAAAGATATTTTTCTAAAATAAATCTAGAAGAGAGAATAGTGCTTTCATTTTGGAGGAAAAATGAATTCATGAAGAATTGACACCTCACTTTTATTAGTTGATAATGTATTAAATATTGATTTTATATAATTATAATAAAAAGATTTCTCTAAATTAGTATAATCATGCAGTATTCGTTAAATGTTAATTGTAATATAATTATAATAGATATATTTTTCTAAAATAAATTTAGAAAATAGAACAGTGATTTCATTCCACAGAGAAAATAAATTCATGAGGAATTAACACCTCACTTTTATTAGTTGGAGAAAAAATTTCAGTTCTAGTATATTTTGTCATTATTATACATTTTTCTCTAATCATATATTTACTGTTTTCTTTTTCTTGTTTCAGCATTTTAAACCTGGGTTTAACTTCTCGTAGTTCTCATTTCTCAGTCATTCTATTAGATGTAGTTGATAACTATTGAAATTCTTCGATTAATATAGGAAAAAAATATATTATTATATGATATAATTAATATGAATATATTTTATTAATAAATAAACAAAATTAATATAAAATAAAATTATACATAAGAAAAAGCAAAGAAAATAAAATTAAAATAGGAAAAATGATAAAAAGATTTTTTTTATAATTTTGTTTTGTCATTTTTATTTATAGAAGATTAGAAAATAGTAAATTTTTAAATAAAGTAATTTATATTTGTTGTATTCAAGTAAAATAAGTAATAAATTATCTTCTTTTAATTTATTCCTTAAATGTATGTATCGTAAAAATTAAATCAAATAACTTTTATATTGTCATTTCCTTCTCCCTTATGTTGTAATGGCTTATGTCTTCATACAGTATAGTTTTTTCCTTTCGTCCAATTAGTATGCAGCATGAAAAATAAACAACCCTAAATGAGCCCAAATAACTTCAGCCCATTTATCAAAAATATTTTCAAATCTTAATCACGAAATTCACATTAACCGAACCTTGAAGATGTTCTTCTATATGTCCGAATAGAAGTGATACCAATGGACCCAAAATTAAAAGTCACTAATATATGTGAGAGTCTGTAATAGAATTATAGAAAAATAAAAATACAGAATACGAATACACTGAATTTTTTGAGTAATAATCTTGAAGTAAATATTTGTAAATGTAGTTAATGATGACAATTAGAAGTGTTTATTTTACTTCAATTTGTTAAGGCAATGTTTAGGTTAAATGTTTTGGGTCATACTATGGTGCTGAACAAAAATTCTTTCAGGAACTGCTGAAAATAGGCGGCACAGCGAAAGAGTTACGCGTGTGTCGGTTGTCTTTCATGATAATTGATAATTTCCGCAGCGTGGTCAGAGAGTGATGGAAGAGAACTCTTAATTAGATGTTGTTTAACTTAGTTAATAATTATGATTACGTTATTGGACTGCTTTTGGGAGACCAACAAATATTACATGTTGACAAAAAAATGGGTAACAAAATTTAAATTTTTTGGTTGCTTCTTCAATCATTTTAAATAGTCTCTAAACTTTAGATAGCCCATTTTCAGTCATTTTTTTATTCCTTTGTAAATATTTTGTTGACTAATTTTTTTATATCAAGTTTTAAATTTTAAAAATTTAAAATATTTTTTATTTTCATTTTTTATTCGTGTAACAAATTAGACAATTGTTTTAAGTTTAATAAGCAGTGACGAATTTAAAAAACTTTAGGAGCGGAGGAAAAATATATATATTAAAAAATTTTGTTGAACATTACCAATCATATGGAGATATAAAATTTAAAAAGAGTTAGTGAATATTTTTTATGTTAAAAATCTATTCATTATATATACTTTATAAAAAAAATATTTTTCTATTTTTAAAATTTGAACTTAATATATTTTAATTAATTATAGATAAGTTGTTATCTTAGCTAATTTTTTTATAACTTAACAATAAAAGACTGAATTAATTAGCAAATTATCGTCTAATGATATACTAATATTTATAATTTGAAATTAGAACTACATATAAATACTAAAAAAAATTAAATCTGTATATGGAAAGTATATTTATATAAAATAATAAAAACTTACTTTATAATAATTTTTTCTTTCTTTTTAAAATAATTAAATTTGTTATATATTTTCTTAATTTAATTCCGGTATAATGTTGGATACAAGATTTTATGCCTTTCTCTAATTACGTATTATAATTAAAATATTTTTTATTACTATTTCTAAAAATGAAAAATATATTCTAAATTAGTAAATTAATCGATTTATTTTAAAATTATATACGTAATGTAGGTACATATATAACAGAACAAAAGATAAAAGAAAAATAATAAGGATGAATAAGTTGAGATTAAAATAAAATATATAAAGTCATAAAGAGAATAAAAAATAATGTTAATACATAAATTGTAAGTATTTGAATTAAAATTTGTAATTAAAAATATTAAAAAGAGAAACAATAAAATCGGAAGATACATAGAGTTATTGAGAGCTATATAGAGTTACCAATTGACATTTAAGTAAACGTTCATTTCCATCACTTTATGGCCACGCTGCAGAAATTGTCGGCTATCATCAAAGCAACCTACCCACGCGTAACTCTTTCACTCCGCCGCCTATTCTTCAGCACTCTAGTAAAACCGAAATGTTTTTTCTTTATTAATTAGTATTTGTTTGTGCATTTAATTGTCATTAATTTAAATAAATTAAAATGTATAACTTTCCGAAAAATATATGCTTGTCTGACAAAAAATTGGCAAAAAACACATTTAAGTCAAGGGAGGTCCAAAATTACGTGAATAAGCCACACCGAAAATAACATCACGAATCAGCTAAATCGCGTTTTTACGTAATTCGAACTAGTTTGATCTGAACTACCCTAACATATAATTCGAACCAACTTAATTCGAATTATGAAGCAGCACGTCATGTACATAATTCGACCATCTCTGGTTTGACCTACCAGGAGCATAATTCGAACTCAATTGGTTCGAATTACACTGAAGAAAGACTCACCAAGTAACTCGAACTAAGCCGGTTCGAATTACTCATAATTCGTTCCAAGCACTGATTTCTGTTAATAGCATTTTCTCCGCACCACGTCTTAATTTAACTCGTGGAGTTTTTTATTCCGGTGTGCGTTCAACATACATTTAGTCTAAATCTTCCAGAAACAAAACATATTCATTAATTAAGACCCCCTTCACAGTACATCGCAGTAACATTAACAAATTCTATCACGTACGAACTACAAGTAAGACAACTAATAATGGTGGAGTCTAAACGCGATATTTAAATAACAAAATTACCGAAGCTAGTAATACACCTAAGCATGATCCCGTGTGTGCCTTGCTCCTAGTAATCTGTGGGCAACAGAAACGTGTGTGGCCGGGGTGCGGACAAAGCCCACATCTCTTTGGCCTGTTCGTATTTACCGCGTCCATGTTGGTCCGCATCCCAGTGGACCTGTGACGAGCGTCTCTCGCAAGCCTCTTATTCGGGTATGCGACGACAGTCGGCCCGTCCAAAGGAGGTCAAAATCCCTCCGGAGTGGGAGGTGTGAAACCCATCCCATCCACACTGCAGGCCGAACTAAGACGATACACCTGGTGGACGTAAGGCTCCCATGTAAGCCGTGAGTATGCACAACATGCCAGTGCGTGTGGACACGGGAAACGAAGTAAATGGAAGTATCCCCAGTCACATGTCTTAGCTGCAAGCGAGACTCTGTAGCTACCCAGTGCGAAAGAACCAGTCGGAGTTGTCTCTGCGACGGTGTACTCAAATTTATCCCCGACGTACGAAGTCACGGTGAAGCACCTAGCCGTATTGAAGTTGTAATATATACACTTCACCCAGTGCTGTCTAAATTGTTGCCCGGAATCTAGTTGTGACTCAGCCTCTCTCCCTTTGCGAACAAATAACTCTACCAACCTTCCGTGCGATGCCTTCACTAGCGAGCACACAGGTGGGTTCCTGACACCGTTGATGATTCAGTTCACACACTCAGATACATTCGTCGTCATCTGTCCAAATCTACGGCCCCATCACAATGCTGTGTCCACAACGAATACTCAATCCGGTTCGAATTGTCACACACCCTCGGGTCTTCAGACCTCCGAATATCAAACCAGTAACGGAACTCGACCTCGGTCTTAGCGTACGCCTCATTCACAAGTAGCATCCTTCCGTTTTTGTGCTCGAAGTTTAGGGGGAAATTTGCCGCTACATATCGACTGCAGAATGCCCGGTATGCAGACGGAGGTAACCATCCTCCGTCAAGAGCCTCAGGCGCGTTCACTGGGGTTGCAATGACGGAATGCCACGATACACGGTTGAAGTGTCCACAATAGTCTGCGAAAAAAATCTTCAGACTCCTCCAGCTGTCCACCGGCAGGAACAGGACTCGTCCAGAACCCTAAACAGTACCAGGCATCGTCAACTGGACTCCTAACATTCACGTTGGGAACTCGTGAACCAAAATTATTTTGAGGGAAAACAGGACACTTCAATGCTAACAAGTTTAATGAGAAAAAAAAACGCAACAGCAGCAGGACAAATCAGTTATCATTTATCGCAAATTTCATATTCAATACACAAATCCATAACCAACTAATTAGAGATATTCCAAAATCACAAATCACTACATCAGACTTCAGAGATATTCTAATTCGGCCTAAAGCCTTCAACAATATACAAATTTCCACCATTAGCTAAGTTTCTACCATTAGCAACCATACATAATAAGTTCTGCCTAACAGGATAAGTTCCAACCATTAGCAACCATACACACAAATTTCCGCAGCGTAACAGAAGATTCAGAACCATACATCCAAATTGCCAAATACAAGACAGAATCAAACTTCAAACCGAGACGCAAGACCAAAGAAGAGGAATTCAACATCCAAACTTCGGAACCAACATGCAAAGCAACACTGAAGCAGACTTGAAGACAAATGCAACAATAGATTGAGAGGAAGACCAAACCCTCCGGGAAGATGGAGACAAGCAGCCACTAACCTGGGTCGGTGCCGAGAAGCCGGCGTAGATTAAGAGCCGAAGAGGTTCTGCCGAGTTACTGAGATACGCGGTGACGCTGGAGAGGCTGGTTTTGGCGGCGACGATGGAGGAACACGCGACGGTAACGATGACATGCGATGGGGGGCGGGGCTGACTACCTGGGATTGGCGGCGAAGACGGAGGGCTTGCCGGAAGGCTAGGCGGCTAGGGCTTCTTTGATTTTTCGTTCTCCATTTCATGAATGAATGAATGTTTGGGAGAAGGGTGGGTTTGGGTCACAAGGGGCGTTACTTGGGAATGACTTGGATCTGTATCTTTCTTTTTTTTTACCGACCCGGTCAAACCACCCGGTTCAATGATTCTCATCACCATGACTCTGATGGATCTGAAATTGTTCTTTGGTTATGGATCTGAAATTGGGCTACTATCTCATTTAAAATAAAGGCCAACACAATAATCATTCACAAAAAAATAAGACCCAACTAGCAAAGCCCTGCTCTGCCGAAAATTCGACTGCCCACCATCTATGTTCTTCCAAAAATTTGTTTAGCATTATTATTCCATTACCAGCATACTTAATAACTAATTATCTGAACCCCCTCATGGCCCACGTCTGCAAAAGTCTCTGTCTTTTCATGTTGTGTCAGGAGCACTGATATCTATCACCACAGGTGTCGTTCAATACGTGCATACACATGGCGTCCATACCTCTAGATATTCTCAGTGCTCCATACCATAGCCTTTGCCTTACTTCTGATGGTAGAAAATAGTTTAATACAATGAAGAAAAAAAGAATGTGTGCATATTACACACTCCATTTGAGAGTATTTTTAGAGTATTTAGAGTATTTTTGTGTAAGAGAGAAAATTTAGAGTATTTTTGTTTGACTTTAATACTTAACGTATTTATATGCAAGCTACACCCAATTATAGATTGTTATTATTTATTTAACCAAAGAAAATCAGCCAAACATTTTAGTTTATTTATTTATAGTTTCTTTCTCTGCTTAAAAAAAAAAAAAAGTAAGAAACTTCCAATTATCCAATCTATGGTGGTTGAAGAAAGTAAGAAACTATAAATGTCTCTCGGAATTGCTTGCGTGGAAATTGTTGTCGTGTTTTTGTTATGCACTTTTCTGAGACGAATCCCTAGCTCCCTTCCGGTGAGTTCATCTTCACACCTACCATTCTTCTCTCCCCACAGTTTCGTTCTTATTTTTTCAATTTTTAATATTTAGCTCGTATGGTACTCGATTTACATCTCACAAATTATTCTGCATTTATTTGCAAGTTAGAAACTTTTCTGTAATAACCAACGAAAATTCTCGAAGCTAACTTTTTTATTTCAGATCTAGAATTGCAATGCACAGGGTATCTAATTAATTCATGGTCTATGCAAACTGCAAATGCATGAATTTTTCTTAGCTGTGCTTTAATGTGTTGCTTCTGATTTTGTTTTTTAATTTGATTTCTCCCCTTTTGACCCTTTTTGCTAATAAAGCTGGCTTTTTTTGCGGGGGATAATGTTTTGATGCTCAAGGGGAGCACCATTGTAATGAGTATAAGATTTAGGGTAGGATTATTGGGAATTTGGGGGAGAATTATACAAATTGAAAGAAGATTAACCAGGAGAAGAGAGTTCAACTATCCTCTAATTCACTTCCTAGTTCCTATTATCCTATTTATACTAATTCCTTCAGTAACTAATTCCATTGCTATAAATTGGTACTACTTTGGGCTATTTAGGGCCATAGTTGTTACATAGGAATTAGATTTTGAAACGCTGAAAAAGATTAAGCATGTGATTGTACTTTGATGGCTTACCCTTTTCCTTAACCATGCCTAAGTTTACACATGGTATATACATATAGCCTGGCAATTTGTTGTTCTCTTATCCTACTTATATTGGATGATAATATTTTGCTTGAAGTTAAAGTGTATTGTGATATACCTTTGATAAAAGAAGTTTGTTTCTATGGTATTGGCCGCATCGTTGTCCATTTTAACTATTACTTATGATGCCTGTGAAATGGGGGATTAGCTATTCATCTTGAACGTGATTAGGAAATATCAGCTTTTGCCAACCTTTTTTAAGTCTCATACATTTACATTCTGCGGTGGATAGTGACAACATGGTGGGGATACGCATAATATAGGATCACATGGTACAAAATATCTTTCTTTTCATTCTTCAATATGTTATGTAGTGCAGTTGGCTTTCATGTAGTTCATCTTGCTAGCTGTTTCTTTGGGGTTACATTGAGCTGTTTGAGTGACTGTGTGAGGTCAAAGGCCTAATGATATGATTGTGACCTGTTCTTATTGTGAATGTCAATCCTTTAAAGTGTATGAACCTGGTTGCTCTTGAATATGTATTTGAATTTGTCTTTAGGACTTCACCCCTTGACTTAAGTTTCAGTTCAGAATCATATTGAAAAGATTTTTGTTGTATTTAGTAATATACCCTCAAATTAGTTGAAGTTGAAGAGATACCGAGCAAATGAACTTAAGATTTGAATTGTGGCTTTATTGACATTTTCCTTTCTTTTCAGGTCCTCTGCATTAATTCCAGTGGAGCATATGGATGATAGTAAAGAATCATTAACTGATGCCAATGAAGCAGAAGCCACTACTTCAACGCTCATTGCTGGTCTTCCAGATGACATATCTCTTTGCTGCTTGGCACGAATTCCTAGAAAACATCATTCAGTCCTGAAGTGTGTCTCAAAGAGATGGAGGGACTTAGTTTGCAGTGAAGAGTGGTATCAATATCGCCGAAAGCACAAACTTGATGAGACCTGGATCTATGCTTTGTGCAGGGGTGAATTAGAAGATCAGATTTGCTGCTATGTTTTGGATCCAAACTCATCAAGAAGATCTTGGAAGCTTATTCCGGGGCTTCCGCCTCGCATGTTGAAGAGAAAAGGCATGGGATTTGAAGCTTTAGGAAATAAACTATTCTTATTTGGAGGTTGTGGGTGGTCTGAAGATGCTACTGATGAGGCCTATTCTTATGATGCTTCCACAAACACTTGGGTTGAAGCTGCTTCCTTGTCAACTGCTAGGTATAAATTCTGATCATGTATTCATGTCTATCCTTTTTTGAAAGCTAAGAAAGTCGATATTTTACAAAATAAGATAATCAGCATTGGTAGCATGAAGTAGTATATATTAGGGAGAATATCATAATTACTTTTGGGGAATTTTCAATACCAAAACACAATAACAAAACCACAATATTGGTATCATATATATGTTGAAAGTAAGAACTTAATATGTTTGTAAGTTACAAATTTGAAATTTACATTATGTCTTTATCCATCTTACTTTTAACCCCACCTATCATGGAAAAATAATTCACTTTGTTATTTTACCTAAAAAAAAAAAAAAAACTTTTTCAGGTGCTACTTTGCTTCTGAAGTTTTAGGTGAGAAGTTATATGCCATTGGAGGAATAGGTTCAAATTCAAGTGATCCTCATTCTTGGGATACTTTTGACCCTTGCACAAATACTTGGATATCTCATAGAGATCCCAATATTGTTCCCGAAATAGAAGATTCTGTAGTGATGGATGGGAAGATATACATCCGGTGCGGCAAATCTCCGGTAACTCACCGCGTGTATGGCGTTGTATATGATCCGTCAAATGGCACATGGCAGCATGCTGATACTGAGCTGGTATCAGGATGGAGCGGTCCTGCAGTTGTTGTTGATGGAGTCCTTTATGTTTTGGATGAGAGTTCAGGAACGCGATTAATGATGTGGCATAAGGAGAGGCAGGAATGGTTGCCCGTTGGAAGATTTTCGCCGCTGCTTACAAGGCCTCCGTGCCGGGTTGTTGCAGTCGGTAAGACCATCTTCGTTGTTGGCAGAGGACTTAGCACTGTGGTTGTTGATGTTGGTGATTTGGGAAATATTGGAAAGAGGGTTATGATTGGTTCTTCCATTCCAAAATTAATGTCTGCTTCCAATGTAATTAGCTGTAAATGCTTGGCAATATGAAGAAAGAATGAGATTCTTTTCAACAGTTAATCATTGTTAGTGAAGTTAAAGTAAAGCACATGTATTAATGGTGCATAATTCTGAATGTATGTGTTTGTATTCAAGTGTGTACCTTTGTTGAACAACATTGCATGTTGTAACAAAAAAGATGTATGTATTATAGAGTATGCTTTTATCTGCTTCATTAAAATTGTATCATTTTTTTTTTTTTGAAATACAGACAAATCACTCATGTTAAAAAATAACTTTCTGTTGTAAAAAATTTAAACAAACGAGCCAATTGTAATTGATACACTTTCTACTCAAGAACCAAGAATAAATGTTTCCATCAACATAACAAGGAAGAAAAACCAAAGATAATCAGTGCAATTATTATTATTATTATTTTAACCAATACAAGATGGAGGAATCTGTTGGCCATAACAAGCACCATTGACAAATGAAGACAAAGACTTGAGTTGTCCTTTGCCACCATAAGGCCGCAAATTTATGTCCACCCTTGTTATGTTCTGGCATGGCTTCCTTTTGCTGCAATTCAATTCTATTCCAATCTCAGAACTTCCACTTCCTTTAATGTTCTTGTATGTCACATCACTGATTTGAACACTTGAAGCCACCTTAAAAAGACAAAAATAAAATCTTAGCCTCAGTTTTACAACAATCAAATGCTTCAATATAAGCTTAGTTAACAAGAGGCTTATTAAGACTATATAGTTTTATTTTGTGCCACTATAATAGTTTGCTGATTAATCCTCTCTTATATGCTTAATATCAATAGAGCATGTTGATTGCACCTGTTTACTTGTGCAAAAGCTAAAAAAATCAAATTCTATGAGGTAATCACAATTTGGTTTAGACATGCTACAAAACCACATAACTTGGATCCGTTTTTATGGTACAAACTCAGTTGCAGTCGACTTCACGTGAAGTTGATAACTGAGAGTCGTTAGATGATATGACTGATTTAAGTGATTTGACTAAATTTTCATTTAACGGTTCTCATCTATCAACTTCACGTGAAGTCGACTGTACATGAGTTTTCACTCCGTTTTTATAACCACAATTCCTTAAACAAGATTCTTCATATTCCTAATAATATGATGATAATTTCCATATAAAAAAAAAAAAGAAAAAAGAAAAGATGTTAAGAGGTACTAACCTGATTGCTACAACCATGACTTGGACAATAAGCTTGATCAATGATAATGGGACTAAAAACTTTATCCATGAAAATGTCTTGAAAGAGAAAATTAGAAGCCCTAAGAGGTTTACTCAAAGAAGCAGCCCAAGTTTTGATTCTAAGGCCATTACTAGTACCATTAAATGTGCAATTCTTCACAACAATGTTTTGAACATCTTTTTCTCCATCATTTTTTCCAAGGCTTCCAACACTAATTCCATGACCAGGGCCACAATGAACACCAAAGATGCTAATGTTCTTAGCACCAGAAATCATAGCAATGCAATCATCACCAGTGGCTATAGTAGCACTTGTGATGTTTATATTATTGGATTCACCAATTTTGATGCCATCAGTGTTAGGGCTATCCCCAGGTGCTGATATCTTTAGCCTTTCCAATTTCACATTTTCACTTCCAAATATCATAAAGTGTCCACCTTTAGGGTTAATTGATTTCAAGTCATGGATTTTACCATTGTTGATGAAGTCAAACCTCACTGTCTGATCAAAAGTATCCACAAAAGTGAAAAGAGAAGTACAATGTCATTATCATTATAAAATATAACATTTTTGCTAACAACAATTTCATAAACCGGTTTGAAAAAGATCAAATTAGAAAAAATAAATTTTTTCACTTATCAAGATATTGAAGGCATCAGATAAATAAAATAATTTTTATTGAGAAACTTTTGGAGGCTATCCGTTAGTAATTTTGGCCATTATTTGACAAGTATAAATACTAAATTATTTTCAACAAATATATTTACTAATTTATACGTACAAATTCTGATAAATATAAGTGCAAATTATATTTTTTTGTGTATAAATTTCTATAAATATAGGCATAAATTATTGCTGATCAAATATTGATCCAAAATAATAATATTTATTGATCATATAACATTGTTCATTTCTATTACAAAAATACTATTTGCACATCAAAAAATCAGCCACTAAAATTAGCTACCAATATATTTGTGTATAAATACATGTGTTGTTTAATTTATTTTCAATGTATATTTATATTCCAGCATGTATTTTATATTGGTGGCTGAATTTGATGACTGATTTTAGTGTACACGTAGCATAACTCTTTATTTTTATCTCTTAACCTCAAGTTCTAACTGTGATTTTAAGAAACCCTAATATATACACACACAAAATCATGTTCAAAATTCAAGTACCATTTTAACAGATTTAAATTAAATCAAAGATGAATTTTATGTATCATATATGAACATAATCCTAAACACTATGTATTAGGTGGGAAAGAGAATTTTCTCTTTTAAGCAAAAAAAGATATGATTGTTTGTTTCCATCCAAAAATGTCATAAAATATTAAATGAGAAGAATTCACTTGTGTGTTTTCCTTCCGTTCCACAAATTATTCCTTAGTGAACAGTAATTGGTTAATGTATTCATCAAATTAAAGCCGGAAAATATAATTGTGTCATAAACTCACATTAAAAGCCAAATCAAAAGAATGATGAATACTTGTGATGTTTTCCTATCTAAGAAAGATATATGAATGAATCAAATTAAACTTGATAAATACATTGAAAGGTGACAGAAATAAGGTGGAAACTCAGGTACAGTCGACTTCACATGAAGTTGATAACTGAGGGCCGTTAGATGATTTGACTGATTTGACTTTACGTGAAGTTTTCACCCAGAAATAAAATATTAAGAATAATAATAATAATTAAAAAAAAGTTATATACATACTATAGGAAGAGTTGGGCAATGTGGATTCTTGTTGCAATTATGGTGAGGCCATGAAGAAGCTCCTTGACCATCCAATGTGCCACCACCACTCAATGTGAGTTTGTTAACATACAAAAAACCAATCCATTTATCAGTGTTGAATAAAGATGGATATGGTGGTGCCTTCAAAATCCCTTTTATAACAAAACCCATCCTAAAAGCCTTGCATGGCCCTTTGAACACAATTGAATTCAGCATATATGTTCCTTTTGGAATAAATACTTGTGCCTTTCCATTCCAATTGCATGCATCATTCCATGCTTTCAAAAATGCCTACATATGTATATAAATAAATAAATAAATAAAAATTATACAACCTAAACAAAATAAAATAAGATTTATATGTGTATATCCAAAAACTTTTTTTTCTAACTTTAGAATATTGGAGAGTTAATACTCAATTTGGTCTCTAAATTTATACGTGAGTCTCAATTTAGTCCTTGAGATTTCAATTGTCTCTATTTAATCCCCAAAATTTATAAACGTGTCTCATATTAGTCCATGAGACAATTTTTAGTATAAAAACAATAATGGAGTGTCACGTTAAAACTTGTAAAATGATACAGTTTTTGTTTTGGCATTTAAATAGCTCAAAAATGGCATCATATCACTTATTTTGTTAGATAAAATTTTAATAAACAACATTGACGATGTTGTTTTTGGGTTATTTGAGTGCCAAAACTAAAATGACATCATTTTACCAAATTTAGTGTGGCATCCGACTGTTCATGACAGTGTTCCGTTAACGTTTATACGTTGAAAATTGTTTCAACAACTAATATGAATTATGTTCACAAAGTTTGAAAACTAAATAAAGACAATTAAAATTTTAGATACTAAATTGAATGTGCAAATTCAGGGGGCAAATTGAATATTATCTTAATATTGGAATAAAGGAGATAATATATAAGAGATCAAGAACAAATAAAATAAAAGCTAAGAGAGGAAGAAGTGAACAATGGTTTCTTAATTACCACACTATTATCAGTATTGCCATTAGCAACTGCTCCATAGCTTTTAACATTGAAAACCTTGCTTTCGCGACGTGCTTCTGCAATAAAAATAAGTGAGAATAATATGAGAAGCATCCATCTTATCATATCCTCCATTTTTTTTTTTTTTTGGGTGTGTGTGTGAAATTGTGAATAGTTAGAGTTTGCATATATATAATTAATTGAGGATTTGATTCTTTTAATGCTAATTAAGGGAATAGTTTTAGAAAAAGTCGGAACTAAATATAATATAAGTCAACTTAAGTCAATTATTTGTATTTTTAGTTTTAAAATTCAAAAAAATTAGGATAGTAGAAGGTTGTTTTTTTTTTTATTAACAAAACATATTTATTTGTTTACTTTTATAGTAGTTACCTTCAAATTATTTAATAGTAATGCAATATGATTAATATGTTATATACGATATTATCTTTGTTTTTATTATTACTGTTGACTACCTTAGCTTATCTTTTTCTTTTTTCATAATATTTTCGTATTCAAAATTTTATCAATTATATATACCGTTAGTCTATAAAATGTTAAAAATTATACCATTCAACTATTCTTTTCTTTATTAATTAAATGTTATTTAGTAATACATTTATATATATATATATATATATATATATATATATATATATATATATAGTATACTTTATTTGATTTTCTTAGTAATAATATATATATAAAAGAAAATGTTAACTTCTAATTAGTCAACTCTATATGTTTTTAATGGCTCTAAAGTACATTAATATCGAATCATTTCCAATCTAATATATTAATAATATAAAGGAGCAATTTAAATATTCATCAAATTAAATATATGTTGATTAATGGTAACTAAAGAAATTTAAACGAGTAAAATAAAAAAAATAAAAAAATCATCTCTCTTTCTCTTAGATTCAAAGAATAATATACTGATTTTATTCATAAGTTTGCATGCCTTCCCTTGAAATATATCCATGAGCCAACTAATAACTAAGCCTTTCAAACACTAAATAAGTTTTAATTTCACAATATTCATTCATTATATTGACTTTGTGGTCAATGAGTGATTCAAATTCAAGTAATTGAGGATACATCAGTATATAATAATAAATAAATATTACTGATAATTACATAAAAACAAGTGTCAAGAGATAAAATGTTAAAAATTTTATGGTTAATTGATTTCAAACCTTGGATTTTACCATTGCTGATGAAGTCAAACCTCACTGTCTGATCAAAAGTATCCACAAAAGATCAAACTAGAAAAATAAACTTTTTCAGTTATCAAGAGATTGAAGGCATCGGATAAATAAAATAATTTTTATTGAGAAACTTTTGGAAATAGTTAATAATTTTGTTCATCATTTGACAAGTATAAATATTAAATTATTTTTAATAAATTTATTTATTAACTTATATATATAAATTTTAAAAAATATAAATATAAATTATTATTGATTTAAAATAATAATATTTATTAATTATATAATATTATTTATTTTTATTGTTATCTCCTTAACCTTAAGTCCTAACCGTGATTTTAAGAAACTCTAATATATATATATACACGCACAAAATCATGTTCAAATACTATTTTGACAAATTTAAATTAAATCAAAGATGAATTTTTTGTCTCATATATATGAATATAGAGTTTAATTTTGATGCACTAATAATGTAAAAGTTTTACACAGTCGTATAATTACATCCATTTTTTTAAATGATTATTCATGCAGTGTATGTGAAAGAGAATTATTTTTACTGATATGATATTACGTAATTAGATATACGTATAAAAATATTTTACACTAACAGTGTATCAAAATTAAATTCTATTAACATAATCGTCAACACTAGGATGGCAAAGGGAGAAGCCCGCCTGCCCCACCCCGCCTAGTGAGACAGTATTGAATTTCTCTCCCGCTTCGGAGTTCACTTAACAGCGGGTTGGTGGGTCAAACCTGCCAAATCTCTTTTTATTTGTTTTAAAAATTATTAAATATTAAACAATATATATAATTTCACAATTATTTCAATAAATTTATAATTTCTAAAGACATTAAAAAAATTATAATTTCTAAATTCACAAACATTAAAGTCTTTATAATTATAAATATATAATAAACATAATTATAAACCAAATTTTTTGAAACAAAATAATAAAACCAACATTGTCCAAAGCAAAACAAACATTGTTTAACACATATAATTAAACATCTCTAAATTTATAATCAATCAAACGTAACACATAATCCAAAATATAACTTAGAAGGCAGTGCGTGTTAGACGGACTTTTTAAGTTTGACAATTTTAAATTTCTAACTTTGCCTATCTTTTTTAACGAGTTTTGCAGACCAAACCGATAAGTTTTGACTCGTTTGCCACTTCTAATAAACACTACTTATTAGGTGGGAAAGAAAATTTTCTCTTTTTAAGAGAAAAAAATATGATTGTTTCCATCTAAAAATATCATAAAATATCAAGTAAGATGAATTCACTTGTATGTTTTCTTTTTGTTCCACATAATATTCCTTTATGAGTAAAATATTATTGTCACAAACTCACATTAATAGCCAAATCAAAAGAATGAATACTTGTGATGTTTTTCTATCTAAGCAAGATATGAATGAATCAAACTTAGTAAAATCCATTGAAAGGAGAGAAGCAAAATGTTCCGACCACAACCTTCAGATCTCCCAAACAGCCAAACAATTTCCTGATTTTTCGGGTCCAGGCCCAACATACGATTCAAAATTGGTTAGAAAGCCAAAAAAGAAATCTCCTCTATCTATGACCAAAAAAGAAATCTCCTCTATCTTAACCTATAAAATAAAATGAAATAACGACTCAAACTATATAAAAATATGGGCCTGCTACACATACAAGTCTACAAGCATACAAATTGGCCCAGCCCAAAGAGAACTCACGCGCATGAAGAGGATAACATGGCGCGTCAAAATCACACGCTCAACACTCAAACGGTTACGTATGACAGACTCTTCCACTTCTTCCACTTCTTCCACTTCTCAAGGCGCTTTGAAAACAAGGAAACCCTCCCATTTTCGAGCGAAAATCAAAGCTCAAAATATACAAATCGTTGTTCGAAACCTCCATCAAAACACCATCAAACTCTCCGTGAAGAATCTGAAGAGAAAACAAAGCAACAATACTCAACGTAAGTCCATTAAGATTCCTGTATATTTTACTTTTCTTCTACGTCGTTCTTCTAGGGTTTACTATTATTCTTGCTTCTTTGTTACAATGTTCTAAGTTCTACGTCGTTCTTCTAAGTTCTACGTCGTTCTACGTTGTTGTTCTAAGTTCTCCTGCTATTGTTGTTGATTTTTGGGGGTTTATTCCGTAGATTGGGGGGTGTATACTGCTTAACCTTGTAATGTGACTTGATATTGAAGCATGGTTGAGTGATATCTGACTAATATCTATACGCATGTAACTGAATAATATCTATGGGTGTATCTCACTGTTATCAATGGGTGTATCTTGCTGATATCTTTGGGTGTATCTGAATAATATCTATGGGTGTATCTCACTGTTATCAATGGGTGTATCTTACTGATATCTTTGGGTGTATCTGACTCATATATATGGGTGTATCTTACTGTTATCAATGGGTGTATCTTATTGTTATTAATGGGTGTATCTGACTCATATATATGGGTGTATATTACTGATATCTTTGGGTGTATTGTTCGTTTCAGAGAAAATGGAAGCAAGAAACCAAACAAAAGACCTCAAGTGTGCCACACATCTCCTGAGTGATAAGTTTAGAAACATGACTGAGGAGAAGAAGGCGATTGTGAGGGATCTCGGATTTGGTGGCTTGATGCACATCCCACCACTAAGGGTGGATCACCAACTCTTAAGGGAGCTGGCAAACAACTTCAAACTTGGGGAGAACAAACTGAAGACAGGATATGGTTCTTTCCAAATAACCCCAAAAAAAATAGGTCATGCGCTTGGCATCAATGCAACAGGTAACTAGCTTAAAATTATAGGTGTATATTAAGTTGTTGCTTGGGTGAATTTAAGCTGATGCTTGGGTGTATCTGAACCGACTTGGATACTTTGTTGTCTTCCTTTTTGTAGGAGATCTATTTCCTGAGAAAGTTGAGTATAAGAAACTTTCTGATGATGACAAAATAATTTATAAAAGATTCCAGGGTAAGACCCTCAAAAGTCTTACCGATGAAATGATGGAAATCGGCGTTGGCAACGAAGAGGAACGCCTGATGTTCAAGAGGATATTCATCCTCTACATACAGATGGCGTTCTTTTTGCCAACGACAATAAACAAAATATCGCCCGTGCACCTGGCCCCAAATTTTAAGATGGACGGCATATCGGAGAGAAATTGGGGGGCATATTTTGACCTTCATGGTAAAGGGCATCACAAACTACCAGGAGAAGAAGAAGAAGGCAATTAATGGCTGCCTCTTCGCCCTGATGATAATCTACTTTCATCTTTCAAAAAACAAAGGCAAGAACAGGGCTGAAAGACCACCAAAGCCCTGCATTGCCAACTGGACTAAGGAGCAGTTGGTGGAAAGAATGACTGCAGAAAGAGAGGAAATTTTGGTGAGTAATCATAATAAGTTGGTGTATTTTATTTACCTGAATGCTGCTAACTAAAATATCTCATGTTTCAGGGGATTGTGAAGATGGCAGAGACAAGAGAAAAAATGAAAAAAAAAAAGAAAAAAAGAAAAAAAAACAAGAAATCAAAAAAACAAAAAAAAGGAAGGCGAGTCCAACATCGTCTTCGGAGACAGAAACTACTGACAGTGACACTTCTACCTCTGAGTCTGAGGCTCAAGAAGACTCAGAGGATTCGGGAAGAAAACACCCCGGCAAAAAGGGAAAAAAGTAAGTACCACACTTGGGTGTATTTTCTTTTTTGAGTTTGGTGTATTTTGTTTGATCACGTTGGGTGTATGTAGTTTATTAAACAGGGTGTGTTTCGTTTGCTGCGTTGGGTGTATATTGTATATTCAATTGGGTGTATCTCGTGAATTCATTTGGGTGTATTATTAGTATGTTCTGAATGATGATTGTTTGCCTTCCAGAATGGACTCCAAAAAAAGAAAGCAGAGGCAAGAGGAGTCAGATTCTGATTCAGAATCTGAATCTGAACCAAGTGATGAGTAATGTCCTGAAATTATTACTCATTTCTTTTGGCTTCATTATAAAGATTTCGTGTATTAACTGAAGTGTCTATTATTAACTTATAGGAGTGAAGAATCATCACCTGCGGAGAAGGAGAAGAAAAAGAAAAAAACAAAAACAACTCCAAAAAAGTAAGCAATTCTTTGGATAAAATTCTGTGATAAAATAAATTTTTTATTTCTGATTGGTACTTTTTTTTTCCACCCAGAACACAACAAAAAAAGAAAAAAGTTGTTGTGGAGGATTCACCTCCTGAAGAAGATCAATACTTTGACGGGTACAGTACCTCGTATGCTATACTATGGTCTATCATCGTAATTATTTTTCTTAACATCTTATTTTATGAATGTAGTGAGAGATATGAAATATCAAGTGACGAACTCGATGAATGGCTAAGGGAAAACGTTGATAAATCTGCTGCAGAGGGGTATGTCTTGCTGGGCTGTGTATTTGAGATTTTGGTGTCTTTTGTTTGCTAATAATTGTATCTTGTTTCGCAGGGAGAACCAAGCTGACCTGCGATCGACAGAAGGTCGCTATGTGTCCTCTGAAACGTAAGAAGCTTTATTATTTAATAAAATCTTGTTATCATGATTTGGATGTATTTTGTAAAACAATTTGGGTGTATTTTGTGGATCAAGTTGGGTGTATATTGTTTACTAAGTTGGGTCTATATTGTCCATTCGGTTAGTTGTATCTTGTGCATAAATTTGGGTGTATTTTAAACCTGTATCTTATTTTGTCTGAATAACATGAAATCTGTTTAGACTACCGGCTGTGAACTTGGGAAGTGATGATCCTTCCTCTCAAGGACGCACAGAATAGAGTAGTGTAAACCAGCCGTCACAGAGCATGTAATTTCTCTTTCAAATAACCGTTACTTTTGTTCTTCTAATACCTTCTACTTCTAATTCTGTATATATTTTTTTTAGAAAAAAAAGCCCTTTATTATTTTATTCAAAAAAAAAAGGCAACAAAAAAAAAGAAAAAACTGCAAGTATGTAAGTTCTCAAAAAACAAAGCCTGGCTTCTTTTTGAATTGTTCGGGTGTATTTTTTGACCTACTTTGGGTGTATTTTAGGTTGAGTCCGACTGATTCGAATATGATGGTTGTGAGGGAACAAACACCGTCCGAAGCGCTTGCAATGTGAGTTTTCCCAAGAATATTTCAACCTTATAACCTTATTATTTTCAAATACGTTGTTAACCTTTCATTTTTCTTCTTGTTTAGAGTCCCGATCCAGGTTTTTGTGCCGGCATCCCAAACAACCACTGACACAGATTTCGAACCAACCCCTATGCTACGGATTGAAGGGACTAGAGAAACGTAAGAAATAGTATTGGGTGTATATTTGTTTAGGGTTTGGGTGTACATTGGCTAACAGTTTGGGTGTATATTGTTCCTGATCAATTTTTTTTTACGCCATGATTAATTTTGTGTAACTGTGCAGCACTCCTGAATCCCCCAAACAACTTCAAAAAACCACACCCACGCTTCCCCCAGCTCCAACTAAGATGTAAGTTCATCAGACTAAAATCAATCTTTGCTTATCATCCGTATATTATTATTCTTACTCTTATTCTTATACATCATGACGCAGTCATCCAGCCGCAGAAGACGCTGCTGCGCTGTTGATGATGGCACGGACAGCAACCTATGTTCCTAAAACAGATTCAGGGATGCCATCATTCAGCCTTGGATTGACTGATTCAAGCCAGTAGGGGGCGTCAATGCAGGAGACAGAAAGGGAAAAATCTCCAGAAACTGCAAGTATGCTAGAACAATTAGACAATTTGGTCCAAAAATTAGCAAGCAATGCGGCGAAGGGAAAAAACGAAAGTCCACAAATTCAGAGGGAGACTGGGGGAGAAAGTTCTGCAAAGTTTGAAACTCCAGGGGGAATAAATCAAATTCCAGATGATATGAAACAAAAGTGCTACATCTGGGGGACGAGACTGAAGGAAGACGCAGATGGCAATACTAACGAGTATGAGGAGATTTGCACTCTGATTGGCCAAGGAGAATACATTTTGATCAGAACGCACCTTGCATCCCTCCAGGCAAAAAGTGATATAGAATCTCAGGTAATATTAGACTAACATTAATGTTTTTACACCAAAGTAAACTGCAATGTTTATTAATGTAAAATTGATTTCGGCATATAATTTAGGGTTTTTTAGAGTTTTCTAGAGTTTTAGGGTTTTTTATGTTTTCTAGGTTTTTAGAATTTTTTTAGAGTTTTGTAGGGTTTTTTAGGTTTTCTAGCATTTTTAGGGTTTTCAGGGGTTTTTTGGATTTTCTAGGGTCTTTTAGGATTTTTATGGTTTTTTAGGGTTTTCTAGGATATTCTAGGATTTTTTGGGGTTTTTAAGGTTTTTAGGGTTTTCTAGGATTTTTTTTTTGGATTTTCTAGAGTTTTTAGGATTTTTTTAGCGTTTTCTAGGTTTTTTTTATCGTTTTTAGGATTTTTAGAGTTTTTTAGGGCTTTCTAGGATTTTTTAAGATTTTTAGTGTTTTCTATATGGTTTTGTAGATTTTTCTAATGTTTTTAGGGTTTTTAGGTGTTTTCGAGTTTCATTCACTTCATAGATAGAAAAAAATTAAGTTCGCATCCATATGTAAGTTTTCGTTTGCTAAATTTGTTAGTACGCTTACTTACTTATATGCCAAATAAAATAACACACTGTTGAAATGTGGAAATCCTTCAGATTTTTGCTCCTGTTTGCCACTCGGGACATTGATGGTTATGGCTGATAAATACAACAAAGCGGAAATGTCAAATACTTGACCCGCTACACAAAAAAGCTCCAAGCGATGAGGGAAAGGACATTAATAAATTCACTGTAAGTTGCCTCTGTCTTCTTTACTTTAATAGATAGGTCTATTTCGAAGGTTGTGTTGGGTGTAGATTCCATATTCAGTTGGGTGTATCCTGTGCATTCATTCGGGTGTATTACTGATTTGTTTTGGTATTTAAGGGATATGTATTTTCAAGATTGATAGCATATGCCGGCGGGAAACCTCTGGAGAAAGGCGAAAAGGAGAAGGAAATTAAAGCATCATATGTTAAAATATCAGGCCAAAAAACAAGGTATAAATTTGTGACTCTGAACATTAAACTTTCCTAAATGAGATTTGTAATTTATTTTCTTCGTTTTCAGCTATGACTGCGCTATCTACGTTATGAAGTGGCTTGAGTTAATTGAGCCGGAAAACATCAAAAAGGGGAAGTATGAATGGGATAATTGGCCACAGGTAACTGTCTTTAGAGCTATATAACTCGGTATTACTTTACTGAATTAATATTGCTGTTTAAACAGAATATACTTTTTAATTGTAGGAGGAGGTGGACCACTATAGAGTGGAGTATGCTTCCCAGATACTATTCAGTGAGATGAATAAACAGAGAGATCGGGCAATTAGAGAGAGTAGTGCTATAAGGCTATCGAAGCCATCCTCTGTATTATTGAGTCCGTTTTGTCAGATTAATTCTGCTGATATAGAAACTGGATAATCCAACTGCTGGGTAGTTTGTAAATTAAACAAATGATGTAAATATTTACCAATTATCAACAACTTCTATTCCATGTATATTTTTTCCCATAGTTAAACTATATGTGCTGGTAAACTGTCTGTGATGTATTCAAAAACTGTATTATAGGTGGTAAACGCAAATTATAAACTGTTACACCCAACGCAAGTCTAATAATACACCCAAGATTGCATAAAATATACACCCAACTATTTGCGCTGTATTCAAAATGTATGAATTACATGTACTAAAATATGAAGAAAAACATCAAATGAAATATACACCCATAACCTGCGAATTTTTACAGCTTTTGTTCTATATGTATCTATATATGTGTCTATATGTAAATTGTGAATTAACAAAAATACACCCAAAAGAAACAGTGCTTTTACACCCATATTCTATAAAACTATACACCCAACGAGTTATCCCCTGCTGCTGGTACCCTGGGCTGATAATTCATAACGTGCCCTTGATATTGGTTGGAATTTGAATGCGCCGCTGATGCAGCATCAAACACGTTTATCTGAATATAACACTCACACATTAGCTAAACTATTAACGAGAAAAATAAACTCAATCGCCACAAATTTAAAGAACATTTCCTTGTACCTCGCTTAAAACTTTCGTCTTCTTCTTTTTTGTGGCATTTGCAATCTGTTTCTCCAGCTTTAAACCTAGCCTGTTTTTTGGACGTCCTCTTGTTCGAATCCTTGGCGGGCTTTGAAGCTCGTTAACGGATTCCAAGTTGGCGTCTTCGTGGGATAAAGAAGATCTCCCCTTCCTTTGGCTTTTAATGCTTCCATCTCGGCCATGACGTTATCGTACGCACAGTGTAGAATTGCAGTCAGCTCCTCCGATTCGGAGGCAAATTCGCAAATATTTTGCGAACGAAAAACCAATTGGTCGAACCTCTTGCTTCTTGGCTCCATTAGTGGCTCGTCGTGGCTGCTCTTGATGTGTGTGTGTCGCCTCTTTACCTTCTTGCTCCATCGTTCCAGTATATATCTAGGAGACACTTGGCTTACTTGTTCGAAGCTTAACACGCTTAGTGCGTGACGGCACAGTATCCCTCTCGACTCGAATAATAAGCATTGGCATTTTACCTCGGCTGCAACTAAGTCGTAGGTAACTACGAACTTGTTGAATATTAAGCTGGAAACTTGTTCTCCGACTTCGTATATTGAATAGCCTAGAGCGGAATTCTTTAATCTGGTGATGCAATTCGCCTTTCCTCTGAATTGCGCTTGGACTTCCCTAAACTTTGCATGAGTGTATGCATCTTGAAACTGAGTTTCAATGGAGGATTTGGTTGCACACGGTATGACCGTATGAAAATCTGCAGCATCTGATTCTCTCTCAGCTTGCTCCCTGCTTCCGAGGCAATTATCGTATTGCTTGACGAACTGAATAAGCGAGCTGTTCCGGGTGATGTACTTGTTAAAAAATGAATGCATGCTCTCGCTCCTTTGTGTGCTTCTCATCCCTGCCCAGAAGTGGTGATCCAGATAGATAGGAACCCATATGTGACGGTCTTCGTACAGATCTGCATAATACACCCAAACACAGACTGTAAAATACACCCGAGAGAACATACAATTTACACCTCTGATGCAGATTTTAAAAACACATTACCTGAAAGCCACTTGTTGTCCGCAAGACCAAAATTCAGCAGAAAATCGTTCCAATTCCTATCGAATGAGTCTTTGCTATGAGAGTTCCAAACAACATGGCTCATTTCTTGTTCGATATCGGCATGTCCCTTGTACCCGTTTAATTTGCTTGGAATCTTCTTCATGATGTGCCAAATACACCAGCGGTGAACTGTTGTTGGCATACAGGCCTCTAAAGCCCTTTTCATTGATGCGCACTGATCGGTGAGAAACCCTTTTGGAGCGTTTCCTCCCATGCAACGAAGCCAGCATTGAAATAACCATTTGAATGATTCAATTTCTTCGTTCTTCATCAAAGAGCATCTGAGAAGTGTTGACTGACCGTGGTGATTCACCCCGACAAAAGAACCATAGACCAAATTATACCTGAAACAAATTACCATGGTCTAGAATGCAAAATCATTAGGTACACCCCAACAAATGCTTCGAATACACCCAATGAGACAGCCAATATACACCTCTGCTGCGGATTCGTAAAAATAAATTAATTTAGCATCATAAACAGGGACAGTTTGTTACCTGTTTGTATTGTAGGTGGTGTCGAATGAAATGACGTCTCCGAAATACTCAAAGGCGGCTCTGCTTCTTGCATCGGCCCAAAAAGCCAGCTTAATCGATTGATCCTCCTCGAGTTCGAGCTCAAAATAGAAATTCAGATTCTTCTCTTTCATTCTTAAGAAATATTTTCCGAATTCCTTTGCATCTTCTTGTTCGGAAACATTCCGCACTTCCCTGATAATGTAATTCCTCACGTCCTTTTCGATAAAATTTAACTCGCGGTGACCCCCGGCAGCGGCAACAAATGATTGGTAGGTTTTGCTTGGTCTGATACCGGCCTCCTCGTTATTCTCTATCGTACGACGAATGGACATGGTTAGTTCCCTGTGCTATTTGAGCATCTCTGCTTTGCTTGGACAGCAGGGGTGTGAATGATCCAGCACAACCTTTGAAATGATCCAAGCACCGACATCCTTCAATGTGTGTATATAAATTCTTGCAGGACAGTTTAAACCGGCTATCGGATTGGTCTTCTCGGTCGGAGATATTTTAGATCTCCATTTTCCCTCTCTGCTACATGTAATCAGTTGATTCTTAATCTCGTTTCCCTTCCTATTTGTGCACCGAACTCTTGTAGAGAAATCTGCAGCCTTGGCGTAGTTCCTGTAAAATTTTCCAGCATCTTCAAGGGTGGTAAAGGTCATTTCGACCTTCGGAACAAGCTCGTCATCAACAACCGAAAGAGGCTGCAAAATACACCGTGTCAGAACTGTGAATACACCCATAGATATCATTCAAATACACTCAATCATGTCTAATATGATTCACCCGAACCGCAACAACTCAACTATAGAATGACCTTTAAAGCCATAAACTGTAAATACTCAGGCTGCAGAATACACCATGTCAAAAACTAAAAACACACCCAATCATGTCTGATATAATACACCTGAACAACAACAACTCAATTAAAATAACAAAAAACCAGTAAAGTGTAGATACACCCACACTTCTAGCTAAAATACACCCAAAGAAGAATTGATCTACACCCGAGCGTCTGCTATAAATTCCAGGTAATTAATCACAACTAATACATTGAATGGACAGATTCATGTTAACGTGTTACTTTCACAGTCAATGTTCAGCAATTTTTCAACTACACAATGCTATACAAATTACTGAAAGAAAAATCAAACCTCAGAAAATTCGTTAAATTCAAATTCATAATCCACTTCGCCTGGATTCAGCTGACAATCAGAGGTTGAATGATCCATTATCTTCAAAACGAGTTCAAACTTTGATTTCAGAAAACAACAAATCAAAATAGAAAACGAAAGTCGAGTTGCAGAGAGAGAAAAAGGTAACGTAAACGAAGAACATACTAGTGAGAAAAGGACAGGAAAAGAACGATGGAGAAGAAGGAGGGAAGGCGCGCGAGAAGAAGAACAACCAAATCTCAAAATATCGAAAACGAAGAAGGAAACAAATATTTTAAATTTGGTAGTTAAATATACGCGGGATGTTATATAGCGCGTGTAATCAATGTACGTGGAGCAGCGCGTATTTGTTTAATGAATACAAGCCCTAATGGCTTGTATGCAGAGCTTTTCCGATAAAAATATTCAAATAACCAAGTTTGATTAATTTAGTGATTAGTTCACTAATCCGTTTAAACAAGTGTTGTGGGTTCGAATTTCACTTTATACATACAACAATTTATTAACCAACGAACGACAGGATTAGTCCTTTGACCTGTGTGGAGGATACCGTAAAAAAACAAAAAAAATTTCAAATTCAAATTTATATTACTTTATAGTTTATTCTACTTTCTTGTTCCCTGTCCAGTCGCCGCCACACTCCCAGCAGGCCAACACCGTCCCGTTCTGCTGCAGCCACCAGCGTCCAGTTCTTCTCCAGACGCCGCCATCCTTTCTGCTCCGCCGTGATAGTCTCCCTCATCTCCGACGTTGCCTGGCCTTCCTCTCCCAGAGATTGAAGCTGCGAGTTCCTCTGTCCGCCACTCCGCGAGCTCTGTTGTCGCCTTGCCGTCGTCTTCTGCCTCTCGTTGCCGTTTTCTTCAGCCAGACTCGCCTCCAGTTCCATCCCTTCCGGCGTTCAGGTATAATGCGCGACTCTGTTCCTCGATTCAGCTCTTCAACATCTCGTCGCTAATTGTTCTTCTTCAGCATCCGTTAGTTGTTCTTCTTGTTGCTAATTCTTGTAGTTATTGAATATATTTGCTGTTATTGTTCTTGATTACTTAAAGTTTTTGCTAATAATTGTTCAGTTCTTGTAGTTATTGCTGTTATGGTTATTATTAATTTGTTAGTGATTGTTGCTGTTGCTGCTACTGTTCTTGTTGATTTATTAATTTTTTTGCTAATAATTGTTCAGTTCTTGCTAATTTTTTTTACTACGATTGAACCATTGATCTAGTGAACCAGTAGCTAGATTGAATAATCATTCATTCTTCTAAGGTGGTGCTAATAAATTGTGTCAGCTAATATAATAAGATGTCGCTGCGGCGTTTCTTGGGATTTTCCGATGGTGAGCTGATGAGGTCTGATGCAAAACCTTGCTCCAGGTTGATGAGACACACTGCTGGGATATTCAGTGTTGGTGGAGCCTTAGGATTTTGGGTTCTTTGCCGATTGCACTATGGTTTGCTTTTTTCTTTTGTTCCCTTGTTTATGTCTATGCATCTTGTTATTTTTCACATGCTTTCCAAGTGTTTGGTGAAATGCTACACTTATCATAATGGTAAGATTTTAGTTTCTGCTTCCTTGCATTTATGAATGTCTTTCACAAGCAAATTTCAAAGGTTCACCCATTTATAAATATATAATACATGTTTTTTATCCTTTTTTAATCTGTGTTATTCGGTACTTTATGTATGTATTCTCCTAAGCCCTTAACAACCCATAGTTAACAGTATCACTAGTGGACTAGGAAACAATAAAAGATCATCATTCTAGTAAATAATGGGAAGAATGTAACTCTGAATACTTGGTTACAGAGAGATATGCTTAGCTCTACTTACCTCGTCCAGAATTACTACTATAGAAATGGGAAATGAACAAACAATGTAATGCTAGCAGTATCACTGAATGTTTTTTAGAAGATTATAGTAATGTAACAGGTTCAATACACTCTTGTAGCAGTATCAATATAAAGTGTAAGATTATGGTAATATAACAGGTTCACTACACTTAACCCTTTGATTCTTTAACCACACTTGCAATTAGTCAAAGAATTGGGATCAAAATAGAAGAATGGAGAGAGACGAAATCCTATTCATGGATTAGGTAAAACCATGCTTGACTTCAGACTTTTTTCTGATGCTAGCCCCATATAACCCCTCCAATTTGTAGCTAACCCTTCATGAAATCCTTAAGCGGCCAAGCCAATTCAGGCCCATTGGCACTGCTACAGAAGAGTAGTGACATTGTCCCACTTGAATCTCAGCAAACTCTTCTGTTTGATGTTTTTCCATGTTTCATTTCCTGTGATTTATTTGGCTTCTTGAAATTGTTACAACTTTGAGCCCTTGCTTCTTTTTTTGGCCTTTTTTCTATTTACCAAAACAAAGAATAGTCATTTGATCTTCCTTGGATGATGATATTAAAGCAAATAGATAATGTATGGATCTTTTTCTTGTCTAATTAGAAATAGGAAATCAACTTATTAATGCGAGCCAATATGACTTATACAGATTTCTTGTCTGCTCTTTTGGTAGAAGCTAGTCCTAATGTTATTTGTGAACATTGCACTGAGATTAGCCACTACTTTTCATTTGTCACACTTTTTCTCTTGTTGGCTATGAGTTTGTTTGTAAGTTGGTTTTAGAGAGAAAGGGAGGGGAAGGAAGGTTTGTAGTGTTGTACTTTGAAATTCTACACTATAAACCACTTCCTTCTTCTCCTCTCCAAAATCCCAACTTGCAAATTACCCCTTAAATAGAATATGAGAAAAGAAAATAAAGCTGTAGAAAAGAAAGTAAATGTGTGTTTCAGATATCTGGTTTCACTCTAAAATGGTCTTATGAATTTTTCAAATAGTTTTGGGTGCAAACGTTTTCAACTTTTTTGAGTCCTTCCACAGTTCCACTACAACTAATAATCAAGTTTTTGCATCATTATCACTGCAGGCCCTCGAATTACAATTCCCAGGAGTCTTCGTTGGGCAGCTTGTGGTGCTGTAACTACAAGCGCAAGCACAGCTTTGCTGGTTCGTTTATTTAGTCCCGAGTGTGAACCCCAGAATATCGCTGCTTATGACAACAAAAAGTAGTACTGGCTGTTCCTCTCTCTCTCTCATTACATAGAAAGCAGAAAATGATATATTTTGGGATGCTTTAATGATGGACTAGCAAGAGTGAATTACACCACACTAGTAACTCTTAGCATCTACTTAGTGAATCAGGTTACCGTTGTATTGCATTTGTAAGTTTTATCGTATGTCCTATGAATTCTATTATATGCTGACTATCAAGATCATCAAGAAAGTCAGCAATTTCCTCTTTGGTCTGATAATATGCTGAAACTAAAAAAATATCTTATATAATAAAAAATCACACTTGATAATATCAATGGAATCGAAAATAAAAAAGATTTATTCTCATTTCTATATATACTCACTTTTTATAGACAAACTTGATTTGATTTAAGGGACTACAATGGTTAGATTCAACAAGCATTCTAAGAACAACATTTTGGTTAATGTATTACATTGTATATTTCTATGCTCTAGTGACAAAACTTCATCTCAATTTTATATCACTTATCACAGTATTGCATGTTGTGAACCCCCCCAACTATAAGGGAGACAAAGAATGACCCTGTCCATAGATATACAGGCTACATGTTTCTTTCCATTTTCAGCAGTTTCATAACTTAGATTTAGCTGCAGAACTTTGGCTTTTAACCTTTCTGATTAGGCCTTCTTGAACCAATGATGCAAGAAGCTGCATGTTTTTACAAAATAGGCACACCCACCATAAGAATCAAAAGGAATATGATTTTTGATGGAGATTATGTTCAAATGATATTACACTTACCTCTCGTTTCTGATTGAACATCTGGCCTGTGACAGTGCCACGTGCATTATAGGCACTAGGACTAAAAATCTGCAGAACACATTTGAAGGGAAAGTCACAATTGTCAAATATTGATTGATTGGTTCATTGTTCATTTGAAAGAGGAACATTGTGAAACTCACCACATATAGTATCCAGTCATCAGCTATTACAGGTCGGTGAAACCACATCCTGAGAAATGAATTTGAAGAATTGAAAACTTTTGAATGGTGGTATGCCTGAGATGTAAAAAATGTTAATTGTGTACTTACGCATGATCAAGACTAACAGAGCTTGCCTTCATACCCTGCTTCCGGTGGGGATTCAAAGCTACTTGAAGAAATATTAAATCAGAAGCAAAGGCCACCACACACCTAATGGATAATGGACAAACAAAAAATATGAAATCCAAGAAAGCTTATGCCTAATGTTAAGTATTCAAAAGTGATACAAGATATGTACCTATGCAACGCCTGATCATCTGAAAGTTTTCCCTTTGCTCTAAACCAAAAATTCAAACTGCATAAAACATTTAAACAAGTATTAAAGAAGGCAAAGAATTGATCTACCCTTCTTTTCCCCTGCAAAGTATATTACCTGGGAGGAGATTTGGTCTGATTTGTTGAAGTTGTAGGTTCACAGAACCGTATCTCTATTGGCCAAGGGGTGAATTTAGTTGTAGCAATTTTGTTCCGGTAAGTTCTGAAGCAACAAACTTAGTCATCAGAGATCCTTAGTTTTAGATACATGAATGTTCTCTAAATAGAATCTTATATATATTCTTTAACAACACATTGCACCCCCCAAAATCTTACTTTGGAAGACGAGGGTCAGTAAGGCGTCTCTCCCGCAGCTCCTCCATTGACAAAAGCTAGAAACAATTAATAATCTGAAATCAGCAACACCATTTTCATTCTTAAATCTTAATTAATATAAATAACCATGTAACTTACCTTATCTGGTGGAGGCACAGATGGCATGGCTACCTCCTGGTGGTCAAATCCTAATTCTTCTTTCTGTATATTAAGAAAATAACTTAAGCATACTCTGAATTTATGAAAGAGAATATGTTAAATGAACATGTCTCAGTTGTTGTTGCATGGGAAAGTTCATTCAATACTGTCTCTAAGAAGAACATAAATTACTTGAAATGAAGCCAGCAAAGTGAACACAATATTTCCCTTTTGAATTGCATCAACTCTCCGCGTGGCAAAGCTCTTTCCATCTCGGAGACGATCAACTTTATATACAATTGGCACTGGAAGAAGAATGTTCATACTAAGTATGTTTGTTTACAATTATGAAGTAAAGCAAACAATTTATTTTAGCAGTGCAATAATCTACATGAATGCATTGAGTTTATCTTGGTACAGAAGCATAGAGAGCTTGAAAATTGAAATTACTTACTGCTATTATTGCTTAGATAGCTTATGCTTAATGAGTTATTTACCTATTTTTATTCAAAGTTGATTACCTACTCATTAATCTAGTCTCAGCAAAAGACATTCAGACAAAGGATAAACAGTTCAATAAATATATATATCTCATCTTAAGAGAAGTAAAAAGTATCAGAAAGAGAAGTTTATGAGTAAACATGCTTACTGTGTAGGTCCCCTGGAAGAATAAAATAGGCATGCAAGCTGTGAACAAGCTTAGAAAAGTCAACTGATTTTGATGCAGCAGCCAATGCCTGCAAGTAAGAGGTCATCTCAGTAGTCTATGTCTAGAAGCTTCTACTGAAATAAGTCAAATGCATTATATGAACATACAGCAGTTTTGTCATACCTGCCCAATAAACTGTCCCCCAAACACCTTGCCAAAATGTGGAGCATCGGGAAGGGTAACTCCTTTGAAAATATTTACCTTCAAAACAGAAAGTGGAAAAAAGGCTATAAGGTTTTCAATGTTGATATGCAACATGTTAGTACCAATCATCAAAGATAGACATCTATGTATAGGTTAGCTTTTCTTTATCCTTTCTAGTAGAAATCAATATGAATGAATCCATTTCAAAGATTTTCAAAGTAATAACCTCAATGGGTTCCAAATGCAATATAATCTCCAGAGTTGAAGATGTTTTGACAGAGTTGTCGGCTCTCCAGATAGAATTAGGGTGCAGCAGTGGCAAGTGTTCTTGAGGCAGCACCAAGCAAGTGAGCTAACACAAGAATCAACAAGAGTGAATACAGGCTGACATAGGAAAATTAAACAATGCATGATAAGAAACAAACTAATAGGGCACCTTTGACAAAGCAATGACATCTGTCTGGTGAACTGGATTTGAAAAACCTGCAAGTAGAAGGATTATTAACTAAAGAAAATCTAAAGAGCCAACACTTTTATTAAAATTTAGTCAGCATTTAACTAACAGAAAAAAATGTGTAATCTCACATCATCAAATATAATTTCACATAATTAAAAATACTATTAATGACTATAAATTACAAAATGTACTGATCCCCTAATACTACTGAACTAACTATTCATGATAAGACAAAGATCGAAGGACGAATTATGTTTACTACCATAACCAAAGTAGTCATATCTTTTCAATTGAAACTGTGGACGAATTTCATCATTGGCCTTCACAGATCCAACAACCTCAGCCTCTCCCTCCCAGATGAAGTAGACACCATCCCCAGCCTCACCCTCGCGAGCAACATACTCTGCTGCCTCTACACAAGTACATACAACAATTCAACAACAATAGTAGAATTTCCAGAAAATTCACTGCATGATTCTATGCTAACATGTTCTTCGAATTTACCATAGTGCTTGACAACCACGAGTTGAGATATCTTCCTGACTGAAGAGCGAGGAAGCCTCTGCACAAGAGGAACGCATCCCAAAAACTCAATCACTGCAACACAAAACAAACAAAGAAACAATGTTATTGCATTCGTTTTCTGTTTTTCTCTTGATCCAAACACTCAATTCTCTCACCTTGCTCGTTGTCCATTTCGCACTCGATTCAAAAACAAATTCAAATTCGCTTTTTGTTTGGTTTTATCGCCACAAATATGACGTATATATATATATATAGTATTATAGTACGTGGAGTGGGTGGAATACAGTGTGATGCGAGTGTGGGTTTATACGGTGGAGCCGCAAAGGCAGTGACGGTGATGTGAGGGTTAGGCGGAGAGAGAGAATGAGTCAAAAAACACTTTTCTCAAAATTTAAATATGTTTATTTATTTCTTGACTCATATATATCATATCATATCATATGTCATCTTATATGAAAGTGAAGAAAAGAAGAAGGAATGATAGAATGTTGGGCGTGCACGTGAATAACGGTGGTCGGTGGTGGGCCACAGCGGATCTTAGTCTCTGTTCCGTCCAAAAAATAGGTACGTAATTAATTGCCATGCCGTCTCTAACTAACTCTAATCCAACTTAGATACAGTGGAGTGACACATATCTAATTATCTATCACATCCAATCACTGGATAACAAAATATCTATCCCAAAATAATTTCGGATATAAGAAAATAATCTTGTTGTTCATAAGATAAGATTAACATATATTTGGGTGGTTATTTATTTTATATTATATTATTGAAAACATTCATTAAATTAGGATAAAATATTATTTTAATTTATAATATTTGGACTAAATTTTAATTCCATTCCTAATGTTTTAAACGTTTTATTTTAATTTTAAAAACATTCAAATAAATTCAATGTTATATCACCTTTAAATTTAATATGAATAATTAATGAAGTAACATGAACATTAATAATATTTTTAATTAAGTCATATGTTTTTATTTTCAGATGTTAAAAAAATATAATTAAAAATCTTTTTGTAATATTTCTTTTTTTATTATTTTTTTTATAAAATTTTAAGTACTAATAATCAATAATCAATATTTTAAAAATAAGAAAAATTATATATATTGATGATCGTTGGAAGGTCGATTTCACTTATATAATGAAATCGAATGTCATTATTTTTTTAATATGTTAATTGCTTGTGTCAAATTTAATAATGGTACAACATTTAATTTATTTGAAATTTTTTAAAACTAAAATATGACATTTGAAATGTTAGAGATCAAATTAAATTTTATCCCAACAATAATTAATTTACCTAATAAATTATCATATTATATTGAAAATTAGAAATACAGTTGACCATGAGCTTATTACTTACATATAAATAATGCTCATTTGATATGTATGATCTCTAATAGTCTAATTACCAGAAACGGGTCACCATGAAGAGCACATGATGATGATTATTAAACCTTAATTCAACTAAAATGAGTTAATTAAAGGAAGAAGTAATGCAAAAAGTAGTTAAAAAAGTCAAAAGTCAATTCACTCATAACACAAGGAATTGAACACGCGTACAAAAATGAGCACGACCCACAACTAATTAATTAGTAAAGCAAATTTTATCAAGATATTAGAGGAAAATGAAAATGCTAGAAGGGATAACAGACCATACTACATTAATAATAAAAGTACTCTACAAAAATATCTTTTTTCGATTTTTTTAAATTTTACAGAAAAATAAAATTAAATATTTCATGCAAAAAAAATTTTATTTATTAATTACGTTTAGATATAATAATATAAAAAAATTTTTATTTATTTATTATATAAAAAATATTTTTTTAAAAAAAAATTAGAAAAAAAGATATAAATAATAATTTTTAAAAAAAGATATTTTTTATTTTTAATATTTTTTATTGTTAAAATTTTATTAAACACGTTAAAAAATAAAAAATATATTTTTTATTAAAAAATATTTTTTTTATCAACTTAATAACATTCAAACAAACATTTACCCTCTTATAAAATGTTTATTCTTCCCTTTACTATTAAATAAATTAGCAATTGGCCTTTGTTACGTGAGTAGTATAGAACTTGACTATCTTATTATATTCATGAGAGAGCCTAATATATCTTGTTATATAAACTAAAATTAACTCAATAACGGATATTTATTGAAATGTGCACAAAGAAGAATTAAGATCATATTGGTATAATTAAATGGATGAATTGGAAGTCACCAAAAAAAAAATTAGAAATGTATGTGTGGACTATGGAGTCATAATGCACCGATGTTAATTTAGGGAAGGGATCAAGGCATGTTCTACCAAGTCCAATAACTTCATCACCAAAGCCCAATGTTATTGGGTTTGGTTTAGATTTTTCAACTTTCATCCGATGAGGTTTTTGCATAACTTCAATTATACTTTATATTAGTGTCTACCTTAGAACAAAATCATATAATTTTTTAATCTTATTGTATATGTTTATGGTTTTGCAAATATCATGATTTTGTTTTAGCTTCTGTTTAATATTTTCTTTTTTAAAAAATGATTTTTTTTAAATATTTATTTTTTATATTAATTTTAATTTTTTTTATTAAAGATAAGAAACTTGAATCCACAACCTCTTAATTGAATATGGAGAGAGTTATTATTATTATTATTATCTTTGGTAAAAAAAAAAAAATTATATTCTTAGAATTTTTCCTATAATATTTATATTTATTTATCAAACCGCATCAAATGATTCCAGTGAGTAGATTCTGAAAGCCTATGATTAAGAAAATGACTTTGACTGGCAGGTATCTTTGTCTCATCTTCAATACCCTTTTCTTCTCTTTCTTGTTCTTCTTCTCTTCATTGTTCATTTTCCTTTCTAATTCTACTGATTTACTCCAACCCACACCATCCCTTCACAATTCTCTGCTACCCTTTTGGAAAAAGTTTCAATTGTTGGTTGTTGAAAGTTCAAACTCTCTGCTATTTAGTCTTCACCCAGCAACCATTCATAGGAACATACAAAGAGTGTAACCAATCACTTCCTCTCTGTGCTTGTGATCAAGGACTGGGTATCTTGGAAAATGCTTTAGGTACTTCAATTCAACTCAAAGTTTTCTTTTTTGAGATTGTGACTTGCATATCTGTGTATTCACCTCTTGAGTTTTGTTTGTCTACCATGTTGGTTCATGTATGGAGATTGGAGATACAATAGTGGTTTCTTTAAGCTTTCAGTGTTTGTTGTTACCATTCATATTGCATAGAGTTGTTGAATCTATTCTGAATCCTTGGATTATCCTTATATGTTATATTGAGGAAATAGTTAAGGGTTTCAAACTTTGTTTTGAGCTGAAGCTCATTCAATCATTGTATGGCAAGTGAAAAGGTTCTGATACCATGTTTAAATCCATGGAAGTAAAAGCCTCAATTACTTGAGAGAAAATGTGAATGATTTTATGATATTTTTGGAGGTACAATGTGATTGCAGCATATGTCCTTTTTATATAGACACAAACACAACCCTATTTTTGATATTATCTACAATATGAGATTTATATGCTATTTCCATTTTTGACACTTTTCAACATACTTGAATCATAGGCATTGATGTCATTTATCTGTGGCCTTCCTATACTTGAGTGTGTGTATTGTCTTGGGTGTGCTCGTTGGGTTTGGAAGAAATGTCTGTACACTGCAGGCTATGAGAGTGAAAACTGGGGCTTAGCTACTGCTGAAGAATTCGAGCCTGTACCTCGAATCTGCCGGATAATCTTATCGGTTTATGAGGAAGATCTTCGGAACCCCCAATGGGCTCCACCAGGGGGTTATGGCATGAACCCTGACTGGGTTGTCTTGCGTAAGGATTATGAGGATAATCAAGGTTGTGTTACTCCATACATGATATATCTTGACCATGATCATGCTGAAATTATACTGGCTGTTAGGGGCCTTAATTTAGCAAAGGAAAGTGATTATGCAGTTTTACTTGATAACAAACTGGGGCAGGCTGAGTTTCATGGTGGTTATGTTCATAATGGGTTACTTAAGGCTGCAGGCTGGGTTTTCGATGCGGAGTATGAGGTTCTTCGGGATTTGATAGCGAAGAATCCGACATATATGCTTATATTTGGTGGACACTCCCTAGGGGCAGGGGTGGTAGCATTATTGACATTGCTAGCACTTGATAACCGAGACAAATTGGGGATACAGAGAAACAAGATAAGATGCTTCGCCTTAGCTCCTACTCGGTGCATGTCTCTCAATTTGGCTGTAAGATATGCGGATGTTATCAATTCCGTTGTACTCCAGGTTGGATAGTTTTCTCTGATTTTGATCTTGTTAACTTTCCCTGACTGAACTAGTTGACACAGTAGTGTTTTAAGTGGACAACATTATCTGTTAAAGTTTACCAACGTATGCACAAAATTAGCCGTGAATGCATGCAATCATTTGGGTTCTGAAGCCTTTGAATTCTAATTTGATCAAAGTCGTAATTTTAAAGGGATAATCTACTTGGAGAAAAGGGCTAGTAATGGCTGAGGTGAAAATGGGTAACTGATGATATAAACATGAAAATGGACTTTATATCACATCTATGTTTGCATATGTAGCATGTTTTTGTGTCAGTTTTAGTGTTGAATATAAACAAGAAAATATATTCTTACAATTCATACAAGTAAACGTATCTAGCCTATATCTTCCCCCCCCCCCCCCCCCTCCTTAACTTTTACCTTTGAATTTATTAGTTTTGTGCACTAATATTCCATACATGGTTTCATCTGGCAAGCAGGATGATTTTTTGCCTCGGACAACTACTGCTCTAGAAGTTGTCTTCAAGTTGCTTTTATGGTAAATTTTGTATGTCTTCCTTACCCTTTTCCCCCAATTAAGGCATCAATGAAAACTATAATTAAGCTGTCAGTGTCTTAACTGTATGAAAACTGAAATGTAAAGAGATTGAATTCAAGATGCATTACATGGAATAATTTGAATTTTGATACAAATTAGTGAATTTTGCATTGTATATGTACAATTCATCTTTTGCCATTAAGATGAGCTAAAAAAGTTTTGAACCCTTTTGTTGGCAGTTTACCTTGTTTACTGTGTATAATGTGCCTAAAGGATACTTGCACACTGGAGGAGAAGATGCTTAAAGATCCAAGGCGTCTATACGCACCTGGTCGTCTCTATCACATTGTGGAGCGGAAGCCCTTGAGGTAAATTATGATACTCTGACTACAAATACTTTGAATGTAACTCTACAAATGTCAACATAGATAAGATAGAGTTGAAAGTTTTAAGTTTATGGTTTCTTATATAGAAGAGACAAATTTGCATATATTTTTCTTTTGGGGAAATTCAAAAGAAATTTAGCTTATTGTGGGTGCAGGATAGGAAGATTTCCACCTGTCGTTAGGACAGCAGTACCCGTTGATGGAGGTTCGATCATATTGTTCTTTCTTGCAATGCGACTTCCGACCATGCCATCATTTGGATTGAGAGAGAAGCCCAGTGGGCTCTTAATGTAAGCTATTAATTTCTTCCAATGAATTGTATTCGTCAAGTTCATCGTAGCTGTCGAATTAACAGAATACATAAATTCAGTTCTAGTTTTAGTCTTTATTATCTTCTCTTATCTTTATGTTATCTTTTTATCTTATCTTATCTTTACTTTTATCTTTCGTAGGCAATGCTCTATATATATTTAGTTTTACCTTCATAATTTACAATTCAATTCAATCAATCAACATTCAATAAAAGTTCTTCATCTTTTCTTTTCCTATTCTTTCACAATTTTATCACAATTAATTGAAACTATATGGATTTGCTGAGTAATCTAACCTTCAATATTATATAGGGATATCCTTCAAATATATCAATGTATCTTGTTCTTCCGAATTTTTTTTCTCTATATACTGATGACTATATTTTATAAATATGGTCTAAATCCTAAAAGTTGAATTCTATTTTCAATAAGAATTTGTGTTACTATTTAGTACTAATTTATCATTGTTTAGTTTTGACATGGCAGTGTGTATCTGCATTTAAAGCATTATATTTCTTGCAACAGTTAATGCTAGAGAAAGATAAGCAGATGGAAATTCCAGCAGAACAAAAGATGGTCCGGCAAGAATCACTGGCTCGGGAGCACAGCCAAGAGTACCACGCGGCCCTTCAAAGGGCGGTCGCTTTGGATATTCCGCAAGCTTATTCGCCGTCCTCATACGGAACCTTTCAGGAAATACATGACGGGGAAGATTCGGGCGGTTTGAGAAGGTCCAAAGGGTCTTTCTTGTCCAACAAGAAAAGAACAGAAAGTTGGAATGAGTTTGTTGGGCGCCTTTTTGATGTAGATGACTCAGGTCATATGGTTTTCAAGAAGACAAATGTGTGAAATAGTGTGCTTTTCTAATAACCACTATCTTAGCTTGAATAAGTAGCATTTCTTTCTTTCCTTTCTTTGTCTCTCTTCACTTTTTCCTTGTTTTAATTTTGGTTTTATTAACAATCTTAACGAAAATTAACATCATAATTGAATTATATCTTTTGGTTTCTCACGGTATTTTCTAGTCGCGATCTCTAGGTGAGTATGAGGAGACTATGTCATTTGAATTATAACTCATTGGTGGGTTTGACTCAACTTGGGTTAAAGGGAATTGGTGTGAGTATTTAATTTGATCAACAAAATGATCCAATGCAAGTGCAATCTTAATACATATCCCTATCTATATTGCAATCTAGTGTCCAGATTCTGTGTCTTACAACTAATTTCTTAGCTCATAATCTTTTTTCTTAGGTCAATCTTATTATATATGTTTTAGATATCTTTTTATCACACTGTTTTGTGGTTGGAGCCAGAGAATAATGTCTCTGCATCCATGGTTGGAAATTGGGATAATTTCAATTTTGGAATTACTTCTTTATTATCTAATATTTAACTAAATGATGATTATAAATGAAGAGATTTCATTTTACTACATTTAGTTCATTGATTAAGGATATACTTGACAATTTAGTAATAATTTTCATACAGAAAAATGAGAGTAATAGATATCATAAAACAAAAAATGACATTATAATTTACATAAAATATTACCCCATTTATATGGGAAATGACATTGTGTTTGATATAATTAAAATAACGACTATTTTACATGCACACTAAAATTGTCAAGTATGGCTGATTTTGATTTACGAATAGTATTTTTATTAAAATAAATACATGCACAAAAAAGTCATCCCAAAACACTAAGTCAAACAAATAAAATATAATTCACTAAAAATAGTCAAACAATAAAATAACAGACTGAAAATATATTTAAAATCTTCAAATTGTAATGGAACATTATATGACTAAATATCTATTTCTTTCAATTGAGAGTCTATTTTCTTATAATGTAGAAGCGAGTATAAAGAATAAATGAAAAAGGGTCATAATAATATTCCTTGACTTGCAAGGTCAAAATTAGAGGATATGTATGGAATCAATGTATCAAACTTTGCATAAATGTTAATGGGCTAATATATGTATTTTTAATTTGCAACAGCACCTAAATTTCAAGTACTTGTTTGTGTCTATGTTACTGTGAAGGCACTAATGTGTTCATATGTTTGAATTTGACCAACAATTATATTATATATGTGTACTTATAAAATATTAATATAATGGACATTGTACTAAATTACATCTTATTATTAGATCGATTGACTGCAAATTCAATGAAGAACTTTATTTCATTAATAGTAAATCAACTGTGACATTGAATATGGTGTCTTATATTCTATAACTCCTCATTTAATAACTACTTTATTAAATAAAGAAAAAGATATAAAAATACAAATTTGTTTGAAAAAATGAAGGTAGAAAATAAAACAAGGAAAACATTTTTGTACTTACACAAGATTTGTTCAATTTTATGTTTATTCCTATCTCTATATATCATCTCAATAATGTTTTTATATTTTTATGTTTAAGTACATAATATAATAATTAGAGAAAATGATAAATCGATCCCTGACTTTTTGGTTTGCGGATATTTAAGTCCCCGAAAATTTAAAAATATATTTAAGCCTCTGACATTTTCAAAATCTGGACACATCGATCTCTTGGTCTAGTTTGTTTCATTTTAAAAATTTTCTCACGTGTGCATTCGTATCAACCAGGTTAGTACAAGAAAAGTCATGTTTGATTTTTTCGTTGGACCTTACAGATCCAAGTAAATATGAGGGATTGATATGTTTAAGTTTTAAAAAGATAAAAAACTTAAATATATTTTCAAATTTTTAAAAACTTAAATATCTGTGGATCAAAAATTTAAGGACCTAATTATTCTTTTCTTTAATAACTAATAAGTCAACAAAGCTTCTTCTATATGTATTAACTTAAAAATAATGATGGTTTAATGGTTAATTTCCTGGTCTTAAGCACCATTAGTAGTGGTTATTGACCAAGTAATTTAGTCAAAACCTTTTCACATAAGAATGTGAGTTCCATGCATTGCGGAATATACAATTTCCATCATGGTTGGTGTGCTTTCCTTACCAGCCTGTCTTTCTGACTGTGAATGCATTTTCTTACACATATTATGATTCAAGCTGGAAATTAAAAAAAAAAAAGAAAAGAAATATATATATATGCCATGACCAAATCATGTTGGTGTTATTATTTTAAAATCAGGTTGCTGGGAAAAAAGAAAATGAAACTATAATGCATGCTATGATATATAATAGAATATATCAGGCTTCTTTATTTAATTTTCTTAAATAAAATATTAAACCATCTACAACATAAAATAATCAACAATGCTTCATCACCAACTTAATTAAACAACTAGACAAAAAAAAAAAGTATTTTTCACGGTGGAAATTCAGGTGCAGTCGACTTCATGTGAAGTTGATAACTGAGAGGCGTTAGATGATTTGACTGATTTGACTAAATTTTCATCTAACAACTCTCAGCTATCAACTTCATGTGAAGTCGACTGCACCTGAGTTTTCACCATTTTTGACGCACACAGAAAACAAAGTGTATTAAAGTAAATAACTCTCTCATAGTGGAGGCTAAGAAAAATTTTTAAGCACTTTTTAGGAAAGATTTTATATTTTTACTAAAGCCATGTTGAAGGCCTTTACAAAAAGCCATGCCTCATGCTTGATGCTTGCTTATATATATATATAGTCTCATTCAGTTTAGGCCTCCATTATCTTTTATAAGTTATTAACTTATATACTAATGAATAATTAATGACTAATGACTCTACGCAAAGGGCACCAAGAATTTAATTAGTTTTGCTTTAAGCTTTTTGGTATATATCTTTGTTGGCACTTCTCCACTTTCTTGACAAATAATAATAATAATAATAAACCCTCATTTTACTTCTTAAACACAAAAGACAAATTTGTCTTTCAAATTTAAGCGTATTAATTTATTTTACATTATTTACAAAAAAATTTTAATTTTTGCAAATAATTAACGTGAAATAAATATATCTCTAACCATTCAAACACAATGTAAATCTAATTTAATCCTTGACAAAAGTATGGAAAACAAAGTTGTCCCAATAAATTCATCTCTTACTATTCAAATAAAAATAAACCCAATGCAAATGGCCATAAAAACATAAAGGATAATAAAATCATTCTTTATCATTCAAATAACAAAAAATATTATGTACACAAGTCATCATATATTTGTATAATATATGTACGTGTGATTTAATTCATTTCATATGTATAATTTAGATTTGGGTAAAGTATATTTTTTGTCCCTAAAATTTAATAAAAGTTTTAAAAATATCCCTTAGTTTTATTTTGTTTTAATTTTATCTCAAAAATTTTGTTTCAATTTTATCTCAAAATTTTTTATCAAACTTCAAAAACAAAAAATATACTTTACCCTTTAAATTTTAATATATATTTTATACGCGTGATTAATTTAATAATTAATTTTTAATATATCCGTAATATAATTATTCAAATAAGTAAGAGTGACAAATTAGTTACTACATATAGAATTAAAATTGTACATGAGGAGTAAATGATTAATATATGTTCAACTTTTAAAATATTGAAGAATGAATTATTAGTTGAAGAAGAAAATATTTTGTCTCCCATAATTGTTTAGATAAGGACAAAATTGAGAGTATATCATTATAAATTTATAATATAAACTTGTCTTATTTATACTCTGCCTTAGCTTAATTATATATGCATATGCTTGAGTTCCATTCTTCTTGTGATCCAAGCTTCTGACTTAGAACTATATATATATATATATATATATATATATAAAATTAAACCCAAAACCTTAGGCAGAAACATATATACATAAGCACATACATACATAATCCTCCTTCTTCATATACATACATTTTTTTTGTTTGATTAATAAGAAGAAGAATGTCATCAAAATCCAATAATAATAAAGCTTATTATTATGCTGATCTTCCAATTTTGGACATATCTCAGCCATTAGAAGAATCTTCATTAGAATCTCTCTCCAAAGCTTGCAAAGAATGGGGTTTTTTCCACATAATCAACCATGGAATCTCCAAAGATCTATGCAACCAGCTTCATTCACTGTCCAAATGTCTCTTCTCTCTCCCATCTGATACCAAGCTCAAGCTTGGGCCTTTCTCTAATGTCAAATCTTACACACCACCCTTCATTGCTTCTCCATTCTTTGAGAGCCTCAGAGTTAATGGACCAGATTTTTATCTCTCTGCAAAGTCTTCTGAGGATGTTTTATTTCACAAAACCAATTCCAAATTCAGGTAATTAATATAATCTAATTTAAATGCATTCATTGTTAATGTAACAAAATTTTATACATTTGTAGTCGCATCAGCAAGAATAACTACTTTTTATCTTTAATATTTGGTTCGAGATTATTCAAAAAGTACTCTTTTGATTCACATTTAAATTTTATGTACTTTATATCAGTATAATCTTAGACAGTGTTTGTTTTGAGGTATTGAGATAGAAACTACGAGATTAAAACCTCAATATCATGTTTGTTGGTTCAGAGACTTGTACTAAAATTTTGTCTCTATCCCCAAAATTTCATATTTCAGTACCTCCAAAAGGTGGAGACACAGGGGACTAAAATTTTTAGAAATAGAGACCGAAACTTTAATAACATTTTATACCTAAAATACCTTCATTTCAATTAATTAATTTTAATTTTACTCTTTGTACAAATTAAATTAGAATTTCATTCTTATTTTAATTTCTGTCTCCTACTTTACACCAAACAGAATACTGAGATTTATTTCAATCTCTGTCTCTTAATCTCTATCTCTCAGTCTCAGTCTTTCCGTCTCTGTCTCTCCACCAAACACTACCTTATGTTTTACATTAAAATAACAAAATATATATGTTCAATTCATTTAATCAAAAATTGATTCTCCTTTTGTTTGTTTGACAGTGAAACTTTGCAAGAATATTGTAGCAAGATGGCAGAACTGTGTGAGAAGATTGTGAAGATTGTGTTGATGAGCATAGGTGAAGGATTTGAGAAAATGTTCTATGATGATGAATTCAGAAAGTGCCATGGATACTTAAGAATAAACAACTATTCAGCACCAGAAGAAGAAGAAGTTGAAGGACTTGGAATGCACACAGACATGAGTTGCATAACAATCTTATACCAAGATGAAATTGGAGGGCTTCAAGTGAAGTCAAATGATGGAGAATGGATTGACATAAAGCCATCAGAGGGAACACTAGTGGTTAACATTGGAGACATGTTACAAGCTTGGAGCAATGACAAGTTGAGATCTTCAGAACATAGAGTTGTTTTGAAGCAACCTTGTGTGAATAGATTCTCTTTGGCATTCTTTTGGTGCTTTGAGGATCACAAAGTCATTGTGGCACCCAATGAGGTTGTTGCTCTTCATCATGCCAATAAGAGATTCTATTCTCCCTTTCTTTGCTTGGATTATTTGAAGTTTAGGGAGAATAATCAAAAGGGAAGCTTTGAGAAAGTTGGTTTTACTGTTAGAGATTTTGCTGGAATTTAATCAACTCCCTCCTGTAATTATTGGAGCTTTTTATTTAATTAAAATTTTATCTTATTATGTCAAGTGAGAATTTTGTCATATAATCAGATAAAAAAATTTTATGAAAAGAATTTAATATTCAATTATAAATTATTTTTTTAAATGGAAGATGGTGCTCTATGTTGTGAAGTTGTATAGTTTGCATGTATTTTCCATTGTTTACTAATTACTAGGGAAAGAAAATAAAGAGGAAAAAAATGTAAATTTATGTGTAACAGACTAGATTATCTGCTAACAGACTTCACAGTTTTGTCTTTGATGATAAGAATGATAGTCAAAATTCTCACACTCATTCGTTAAAACGCGTCATGCTAGAAAGAGGTATCCACACCCTTATAAGGCATGCTTCGTTTTCCTCCCCAACCGATGTGGGACCTTATAATGAATTATCCACTAGCATAATGTGTTCTGACAAATGAGTGTAGGAAATTTCGGCTATCATCTTTATCGTCAAAAACAAAACCGTAAGACCTTGTATACCAAAATAGATAATATCATGCTAGCGAATGGTCTAAACTGTTACAATATGGGCTAAAAAAGTTGGAGTTCCAACTACTTCAAATGAAAGAATAATAATGTATGTGTTATCCCGCCTTGTGCATGCAGCAACCCATTGGCCAGCGGCAAACCCTTAAATGGAGCTCAGTACTGCGACGGATTAGTCCTTGACCTGTTGGGTTGGGGGATACCGTGGGAAACCAAAAAAAAAAAAAATAATGTATGTGTTATATTATATATATTCTTATTGGTTTTGGTTGATGTGCACAATATATTTGTTTAACTATTTTTTGAGGCATTACTTAAAGAAGCAAATTATTATGAACTACTTAAATTATTGAATTTATTAATTTTTGATAAATAAAGCTGATTTTAAATGTATATATATCTACAATAATTAATGGATAGTTTTATGTAAGATATTAAAATTTGTGACTCCATCTTATGCAAAACTCTAAGCAACTCTAAGATATTAAATTTTTTTATAATGCATGGCAGCTTGTATATACAAGCTGTATTCTCCCCATTTATTTGGTATATATAAATTGGTAAAATTCTACAATCCAAGCTGTATCCCTTTCACAAAATTGATGGAGGTATCTGATCCCAAGAAATACACAATACATACATGGATATATATTACATTTAAGGAAAGTACTACTTAATTAGTTAATTATGAAGATAAAAAAGGGAATAAGAGTGTGAAAAAATGAAAGTATGAATTGTATTTGTGTGGAAAACATATTAATAAAATAATTATACAATAATGGCCTTTTATTTATATATTGAAATAATATTTATATACTGTTATTATTTATTTATTTATTTGTATAATTTTTTATGAATTATTTATTTGTATAAATAAAAACTTAAAACTCTAGTTAAACAAATATAAAATGCGGTCAACTTTTGAAAAAAGTGACCAGTCAAATATTCAATTAAAAAAATAAACACTATCAAATAATAATATTAATTTAATAATATTTTACATTAAAACTTAGCAAAGTCAGCTGCACACCTATTTTTCGAATAATATTCATAATAAATAAATAAATGCATTAAAAGACTTTGGAAAGAAAATTAACTAAAAATGAATAGGAATGAGAGTAAATATATCCATGCATACATCCATTATGTGTTATTTCTCAAGTAGACCTAAAGAAAAATAAACTTATATTATCTCACCTTTATTTAATTTATATCTATATTTTTTTTTTAGAAGTGTTAGGAATCGATAGATTTTGGAATTTGTAACCATCAATTTAGCTATCATTAATATTTTTAATAATGTGAAATTACATTTAATGATATAAAATTATTCTCTTTTTTTTATGATTGACCAAATTTTAATAAAAATACTGGCCTCTTCAACTTTTTCTATTATGAAATTGAAAAAAGTGGAGGGGACCATAATTTTTCTACCCTAATATCAAACGAGAAATGATAGCAGGAATATCCTTTTTCTTTTGTTTACTCTCCCACCTTTTTTAAAGGAAGAAAAAATGTAAAAAGATGAAAGTAACTTTCGGTGAACTTAATTTCTTAATTAAAATGCTTATAATTAAAAAAATTGACATAGTAATAATGATGCAAAATTCTACTGTTGAAAGAGAAAATATCTTAATATATATTTATATTCTCTCATTTTACCTTTTTACGTTTTTTTTAAGCAACTTAAAAAATAAATATAAATTCTGTAAACATCAACATTACTTTTGTAATAAAAACTTTACTAAAGTGGGAACAATGTAAAAAAACTAGTGATATTATATTATTATCATATATAATTAGATATTAGTTTACCTGGCCTTTCCTTAAATTCCACAAGGTTATTGACACAATATAATTTTGGATGTTTCATCTATCTTTTCCTCTTACGTTTTCTGGAAATTAATGATTTGCATTCTGGTTTTTATGATCATTATTGTCTACTAGGTAGTCATGTATCACATGCATGCTTTGCCACATTGATTAATTAAACATTGACGTGATAATTGTTTATTATATATTCTGTTACTCTCCATAACTTCATTATAGTATAACATAGATACTAGGAATATTGGCGGTGCAATTTAGATCGATTTTGAGTAAAAAATTTCATTCGATTCGAATACTAATTTTTTTATAGTACGGTTTAAATTTGATGTTTTTTTTTAAAAAATCTAATCTAATCCAATTCGATCTAATTTCAAACGGTTTGGATCAGATTGAATTTACGGTTTTATAAATTAAAAAAATTAAATATATATAACAAGATTCAACATCAAATTTTAAATAATCAACAATAATATAACAAGTCTCAACAATATCTTAAAAAACTAACGATAACATAATACAACAACAACAACAACAAAGCCTTGTCCCACTAAGTGGGGTCGGCTACATGAATCAAACGATGCCATTGTGCTCTGTCATGTATCATGTCTACAGAGAGACCGTTTACATGTAGATCTCGTTTGACCACCTCACGGATGGTCTTCTTAGGTCTTCCTCTGCCTTTTGCTCTTTGTCCATCTTCCATCTCATCCACCCTCCTGACTGGATGTTCTATCGGTTTTCTTCCCACATGTCCAAACCACCTGAGACGCGATTCAACCATCTTTTCCACAATGGGTGCTACTCCAACTCTCTCCCTTATATCTTCATTCCTTATTTTATCCAATCGCGTATGACCACTCATCCATCTCAACATCTTCATCTCTGCCACACTCAGCTTATGTTCGTGCTCCCCTTTAGCCGCCCAATGACGAATGGATTTTTGATGGTTTAGAATTTCTCAAATAAAATCTCGTTGTAAAGTATAGTTTCTAAACCAAACAATAATCCTTTCATACAAAAGATTGTTTGTCACAAGTAACAAACCCCTAAATTTATAAACCGAAGTATTGAAACCTCGGGTCGTTCTCCCTAGGAATTACAATAAAGTGTCTTGTTATTGGTTAGAAATGTATTTTTGGGGTTTTGGATAAGAAACATGAAAGATAAATGGTAAGAAAGTAAACTAATGGCTAAAAAGGTCTTGGCAAGGGTTGGTGGTCAAGGATCTCTATCCTAATCACTAACCACAATATGAGAATTGGCAAGGATTAATCCCATTAAATCATCCTCTAACTAGTAGTAAAGGAAAGTCAAATGAGCTATATCAATCCTAGTCCATAAGTCCTAACTCTCCACCAATTCAATTAGTGAGAACTAGAGTCAATGGCTCCCAATCATCAATCACTTGGACATTAGTAACTCAAGAGTTCCTAAGTTACCTTTCCAAGCCAAGAGTATAAAATTCTACTCTAAAATCCAACCAAGCATTTCATCAAACACTTGGAAGGCATAAAAGAAAAGCATAGTAAATGGCAAGAAAAGTAAATCTACACTACTCAATTACAAGGAATTAACAACAACAAATCAAAAGAAACACATTTATTAAGAATTACCTTTTATTGAATTGAAAGAATGTAGAAGGAACAATTCTAGATCTACAACAAAATCTAAGAACAACATAAAGGAAATTATAACAAAAGAATAGAAGAAGATGAATCTAACAACATAGAATTGAAATGTAGAAGTAGGAGAAAGCAAAGATTAAAACCTAAATCTAAGAACTAATCCTAATCCTAATCCTAATCCAAGAGAGAAGAGAGAGCTTCTCTCTCTAGAAACTAACTCTAAACTAATCCTAATGAGTGTGTATGAACTAATGAGTTGGAATCCCCTTTTCTCTTCAATCCTTGGCTTTAAATAGCATCTTTGGCGCCAAAGTTGGTTGGGATTAGGCCCCACAACCCTTCAGAATTCGTTGGCCACGTTTTCATTAAAAAATCATAAACCAACACCGACGCGTACGCGCACAGCACGCGTATGCGTCCATGGAGTGATTCGCAGGTGCGCGCAAGCGCCAGGTGCGCGCGCGCGTCCATGGGCGATTTCAACTTCTTTGACTTTTCATGATTTCTCCACTTTGCATGCTTTCCCTCTTCACTCCTTTGATCCATTCCTAGCCCTTTTCAATCTGAAATTACTAACAAACACATCAAGGCATCTAGTGGAATCAAAGGGAGATTAAAACCATCAATTTAAGGGTCTAAAAGCATGTTTTCACATCTAAGCACAAATAAGGAGACAATCATAAAACCATGCTATTTCATTGAATAAATGTGGGTAAAAGGTGATAAAATCTCTTAAAATCAATACAAGATAAACCGTCAAAACGGGGTTTGTCAACCTCCCCACACTTAAACCAAGCATGTCCTCATGCTTAAACCAAGAATGAAGTAAGGGTATGGCATTTATTCAATGGAAACTAACTAAATGCAATCTACCTATATGCAACTATCTAGATGAATGCAATTGCTTGGTCAAAATAAATTAATTCCCAAGAAGCATATATGAACAAGGGCTAAGGACTAACAAGTCTAATCCACAATTGATTTGAGTTATTAAATATTTTTACAAACTTGCATGAAAAGAGATGATCATAGGTGGAAACATGTAATTGAGCATCAAACCTCACCGGTAGTGTTTGCACTCTATTCGCTCAAGTGTTTAGGGTTGATTCACTCAATTCTCTCCTAATCATGCTTTCTAAGATTTGTTTTTCTTCTAACAATCGACATATATTTCATGCATGCATACAAGTATCATGAGGTCTTTTCTTTAGGTTGTAATGGGGCTAGGGTCAAGGTAGGATGCATATTTGGTTAAGTGAGTTTGAAATTTGAATCTTTGATAAGCTTAAACTTCCCACCTACCCTATGACATCCTATACAATTAAATTCCAACCTAACTACCCATTTTTCACTTTTTCACATACTCATGCATTTTCTTTTCATTTCACAACACTTATGCATTGATTTTATTGAGCTATACTTTGATTTGGGGCATTTTGTCCCCTTTTTATTCATTTCTTTTTTTTTCTTCTTTTTTCTTTCTTTTTTCTATATTTCTCTTCTTTTCCATATTATTTTTCTTTTCTTTTTCTTTTGTTTTTCTCATTTTTTTCTATATACAAGAATCTCAATGCATAAGGTTTTACATTTGATCAATACATGAGTATGTACCAAATTCCCAATATTTTCAATAACAATACAAATACAAAATTACCCTTTTATTTCCCCAATGTCCCAAGGTTCCCACACTTGAATGATACTCACACACTCTAGCCTAAGCTAATCAAAGATCCAAATAAGGACATTTATTGTTTTTCGCTTTAAGGCTTGTAATGTGCTAAATTAAGAACAAAGTGGGTTAAGCGTAGGCTCAAATTGGCTAACAATGGAAGATAAAAGGTAAGGCTGTTTAGGTAAGTGAGTTAAATGAAATGATGGCCTCAATCATATAAATGCATGTATACACAAAATAATGGACATAAAGAATCAAACAAATCAAAGATTACATTCATAGAAAGAGAATAATGCACACAAGAAGGAAAATAAGTGGTTATAAGATGTAACCACACCATTAGGCTCAAATCTCACTTGCTTGTGTTCTTTAGCTCAAAAATGTGATCCACAATATATATATGTGATTCAAGCAAGTTTAATGAGAAATTTTCACTCAAATCAATTAAGGTACCCTATAGATAGAAATCTTGAAAATTTTCATTATTTTGACTAAGCTTATTGTGTATATATATACAAAAATTAAGAGAATGCAAGTAAAAAATCCTAAAATCCTAGAATGAAATGCAAAAGTGTTGGGATTAGAAACTTGTCACCCGAAATCGTCGAACGATCAGACGACCTCCCACACTTAAAAGTTTGCACCGTCCTCGGTGCACTCAAAGATGAGCAAGGGGGTACGACGACTCTCCGGATTGCTACGTGTTCTTAGTCTTGCTTCCGTTATTGCTTGTGGTGCATTCATCATGAAAAACAAAAATATAACACCATAAGGTAAGGTAATACAAAAGCAAGGAAGCATAATTGTTGGAATGAGGTAAATCACTAGAATTGAGTGAGTGAATTAGTGTGACATTAATGACAAATAAGTGTGTGAATTCTAAATTGCGCGGTTTAGAACACACATTAGCATAAAAGTTATGTCACAAAAGAAGCATGCACTTTACTCATTCTAGTATGCTTGAGATGCTTTAAGTGAACTTGTAAGGTAAAACAAGCATTAAAGAAGCATGAAAGCATTCAAGCCAAACACATATGGATGCATATAATCATAAAATACAATGCATTAAGGTAAATGCACAACATCATCCATCAAGAGGTTGCCTAATCACAAAATAAGGCTCAAATCACATGGTGGCCAAATCATGTAATTCAAGAAGAGTTACAAGCTCGAAGGCAATTCTCATCACTTGGTATTTTTCAAAAGATAAGCATGAAAAACTCAAGACCAAGTAGCAAAATATAACCTCAATTATAGGATCCAACAAAGATTATCTAAAAACATTAATGCTAAATTAGCATTTAGGCAATAAGGGGAAGCAATGCATAGTAAACAAAGTCAATAATCCAACACTTGTAATGAAAAAAGAGAAAATAAAATGAAAACTAAACTAAAGCTAACTGATCAACTAACTAACTAACTAATGAACTAACTAACTAAAATAAATGGTTATCAATGGCGTTTGGAAGTGTTGGATGAGGGGTAGAAGAAGGGAAGAAGAGATGAGAAGGAAAGAAATGGAAAGAGGAGAAGAAAAGAAATGTGGTGAAGGAAGGAAATCCACGCGTACGCGCGCATGCTGCGCGCGCGCGGATGGTTTATTTCGAGAGTGGCGCGTACGCGTCATGTGCGCATGCGCGTGAATTGGTTTGTGCCTCAGGCCCAATTTCCGCATGGTGCAGGCCTAACTCTCGGGTCAAGGTATGGACGGTGGAACTTCTCAATCCACGCGTACGCGTGCATGCCGCGAGCTCGCGGATGGTCCAAAATGCTTGATGCACGCGTACGCGTACAGTGCGCGTACGCGTGGATGGTGCTCTGTTTTTCAAAATTTTTCTATGTTTTTTTTTTTTGGCACCAATCCAAGCATTCCAACCCTCCAAACAGCTACCAAAATACCATAAAACCTTATTTGACATACTAAACTACCAATTAGACTCATTAAAACAATCAAAACAAGAATTTAAACTAATTCTACCAATATGTACAAAAAGAGAAAATGAAAAGAAGTTACCATGGTGGGGTGTCTCCCACCTAGCACTTTTATTTATTGTCCTTAAGTTGGACTTATGGGGAGCTTCTCTCAAGGTGGCTTGTGCTTGTACTCATCTTGGAACTTCCACCAATGCTTGGACTTCCAATAAGCTCCATCATTCAAGATTAATATCTCCAAGCTTTGATGGAGTTCTTCACAAACCATAGGCTCCCAATGTTGATCCTCATGTGTTCCCGGATCCCATATTTTGTCTTCACACCCATCTCCAAGTTGATTATCATTAATCCATGTGGGTGGTGAGCAAGGTGAATTCTCAACAAAGTGACCAAACATCCTTCTAGGCCCATGTATTCTAGTTATACACCAACCTTTACAATTAAGCTTTGAGCATGCAACCATAATGAACCTAGAATGACATTTCAAACCACTAACCATCTCCTTTTTACTCTTAAAGCCACAAATATGTCTTAGTTGACCATCCGTCTTAAGCAAACCATATTCAAGGGGAATAATAAAGCTTGAGCATAAGGAATTTACCCACTTGAATGAGAGAATGGATGGTGGTGGCTTGGGGAGAGGTATTTCCAATGTGCTAGTAAACTCCACTCCCTTGTTTGCTTCTTTGTCAATCTCCACCTCTTCATAAGCTTCTTCATTCCCAATCCTTTGTTCATCAACTTCCTCTAACTCTTCTCCATCACTCAAGTCATAAATGGGAGGTTGAGAGAAATCTACCTCCATATCACTTTCAAATTCATTGGGAGAAGGTTCTTCAAATTCAAAGGATTCTTCACCAAGAAGATTGGATGCATGATCTTCATCACCAAGGAAACTCAATTCTTGCTTCATTCCTTCCAAGTCTTCATTCAAAAATTGTTTTGGGGATTGTGCACTTTCCTCCTCAACATCAAATTCAATCTTCTTGGAGGGGTTTTCTTCAATTCTAAGTTCCCAAGGGGGTTCCGCATCTCCTAAGTCTTCAACCACTTCTTCCTCTTCTTCAATGGCCATAGGTTCCTCCAATTGTTCTAACACAAAGTAGCATTCCTCATTCTCCACCGGAGTTTCCAATCTCTCCTTCATGCTATGCTTTTCAATTGATTCTCCACATGTAACCATGGGAGTGCCTTGAGTACTCAAATATTGGGAGACTAAATTGCTTACTACCTTGGTCAAAGTAGCCATAAATTCTAGTGTCTCCCTTTGCATTTCTCCTTGCCCTTGAAGTATAAGGGTAAGGGTTTCATCCATTGAAGATTGGAGTGGATAGGAGGGTTCATTGTCTTGGAGAAAGGGTTCATTATAGGAAGGTGGTTCTTCTTGGTAAGGTGGTGGTGTGTATTGAGGTGGTTCTTGGGAGTAGTAATCTTGGAATTGTGGTTCCATGTATGGCTCATATGGTTCAAAAGGTGGTTGGTGTAGTGGATATGAATCATGGTCATATGGAGGTGTTTGGTGAAAATAGGCTTGAGAGTGTGGTTGAGATTCATGTTGAGGATATGACTCATAGGCATATGGTGGTGGTTCTTGAAAGTCACAAGGAGATTCACCATAGCCATTGGATTGGTATGCATCATAGAATGGCTCTTCTTCATAGTGCATTGGTGGAGGTTGTTGCCATGAGGATTGATCATAAGCATATGGCTCCTCCCACCTTTGATTATCCCATCCTTGATACATTTCTTCATTGTAATCTCCACTTCCTACAACATAGTTGTAACTACACTCATAGCCAATATGAGAATTCATAGTGGAAAGAGAAAACAAAAATCAAAAGATAATAGAAACAAGAGAAATAAAATTCTACAACTAGCAAATAAAGCAAAAAGCAAGATATTTACACTATTCACATATGTACAATAACCAATAACATCACACCATTGCAATTCCCCGGCAACGGCGCCATTTTGACGAATGGATTTTTGATGGTTTAGAATTTCTCAAATAAAATCTCGTTGTAAAGTATAGTTTCTAAACCAAACAATAATCCTTTCATACAAAAGATTGTTTGTCACAAGTAACAAACCCCTAAATTTATAAACCGAAGTATTGAAACCTCGGGTCGTTCTCCCTAGGAATTACAATAAAGTGTCTTGTTATTGGTTAGAAATGTATTTTTGGGGTTTTGGATAAGAAACATGAAAGATAAATGGTAAGAAAGTAAACTAATGGCTAAAAAGGTCTTGGCAAGGGTTGGTGGTCAAGGATCTCTATCCTAATCACTAACCACAATATGAGAATTGGCAAGGATTAATCCCATTAAATCATCCTCTAACTAGTAGTAAAGGAAAGTCAAATGAGCTATATCAATTCTAGTCCATAAGTCCTAACTCTCCACCAATTCAATTAGTGAGAACTAGAGTCAATGGCTCCCAATCATCAATCACTTGGACATTAGTAACTCAAGAGTTCCTAAGTTACCTTTCCAAGCCAAGAGTATAAAATTCTACTCTAAAATCCAACCAAGCATTTCATCAAACACTTGGAACGCATAAAAGGAAAACATAGTAAATGGCAAGAAAAGTAAATCTACACTACTCAATTACAAGGAATTAACAACAACAAATCAAAAGAAACACATTTATTAAGAATTACCTTTTATTGAATTGAAAGAATGTAGAAGGAACAATTCTAGATCTACAACAAAATCTAAGAACAACATAAAGGAAATTATAACAAAAGAATAGAAGAAGATGAATCTAACAACATAGAATTGAAATGTAGAAGTAGGAGAAAGCAAAGATTAAAACCTAGATCTAAGAACTAATCCTAATCCTAATCCTAATCCTAGAGAGAAGAGAGAGCTTCTCTCTCTAGAAACTAACTCTAAACTAATCCTAATGAGTGTGTATGAACTAATGAGTTGGAATCCCCTTTTCTCTTCAATCCTTGGCTTTAAATAGCATCTTTGGCGCCAAAGTTGGTTGGGATTGGGCCCCACAACCCTTCAGAATTCGTTGGCCACGTTTTCATTAAAAAATCATAAACCAACACCGACGCGTACGCGCACAGCACGCGTATGCGTCCATGGAGTGATTCGCAGGTGCGCGCAAGCGCCAGGTGCACGCGCGCGTCCATGGGCGATTTCAACTTCTTTGACTTTTCATGATTTCTCCACTTTGCATGCTTTCCTTCTTCACTCCTTTGATCCATTCCTAGCCCTTTTCAATCTGAAATTACTAACAAACACATCAAGGCATCTAGTGGAATCAAAGGGAGATTAAAACCATCAATTTAAAGGTCTAAAAGCATGTTTTCAAATCTAAGCACAAATAAGGAGACAATCATAAAACCATGCTATTTCATTGAATAAATGTGGGTAAAAGGTGATAAAATCTCTTAAAATCAATACAAGATAAACCGTCAAAACGGGGTTTGTCACCCAACACTCCGTACCATACAGCATAGCCGATCTTATAGCGGTGCGATAGAATTTACCTTTAAGTTTTAAAGGCACTTTTTTGTCGCATATAAAACCAGATGCACTCCGCCATTTTGACCAACCTGCTTGGATCCTATGATTTACATCCTGTTCAATCTCTCCATTATCCTGTATGATGCACCCAAGATACTTAAAACTTTTAACTTTTCGTAGGATGTTTTCTCCAATCTTCACCTCTATATTGGAGTTTTCCCTTCTCAGACTGAATTTACATTCCATATATTCCGTCTTGTTACGGCTTATGCGCAGACCATACACTTCTAGAGCTTCTCTCCATAACTCCAACTTCTTATTTAGGTCTTCCCTTGACTCTCCCATAAGGACGATATCATCGGCAAAAAGCATGCACCATGGCACAGGCTCTTGGATGTGCTCTGTGAGTACTTCCAAGACTAATGTGAAAAGGTATGGACTTAAGGATGATCCCTGGTGTAATCCTATACCAATAGGGAATTCCTCTGTCACACCACCTTGAGTCTTCACACTAGTTGTGGCCCCATCATACATGTCTTTGATTGCCCGAATATATGCGATCCTTACTCTCCTCTTTTCTAAAACCTTCCATAAGACCTCCCTTGGTATCCTATCATACGCTTTTTTCAAATCAATAAACACCATGTGCAGATCCCTTTTATTACTACGATACCTCTCCATCATCCTTCTTAATAGGTATATCGCTTCAGTGGTAGATTTGCCTGGCATAAATCCAAATTGGTTCTCTGTTACTTGTGTCTCTTTTCTCAACCTCCGTTCTATCACCCTTTTCCATAACTTCATAGTATGACTCATAAGCTTAATCCCTCTATAGTTTCCGCAACTTTGTATATCCCCCTTATTCTTGTAGATAGGTACCAAGGTGCTCTTTCTCCACTCATCAGGCATCTTCTTTGACCTTAAAATCTCATTAAAAAGCTTGGTTAACCAGTTGATGCCTTTTCCTCCAAGACCCTTCCAAACCTCAATCGGGATATTATCAGGTCCTACTGCCCTGCCATTTTTCATCTGCTTTAGAGCCTCTTTTACCTCGAAGTCTCGAATCCTTCGATAGTAGTCAAAGTTTTGATCTTCTTCCCTTGTGCATAATCGACCAAGGCTCGGAAGAGTCTTCTGTCCCTCATTAAATAACTCGTAGAAGTAGCTCTTCCACCTTTCATTAATCTTCTCCTCTTGAGCCAACACCTCTCCATCCTTATCCTTTATGCACTTAACCTGATCCAAATCTCTCGTTCTTCTTTCCCGACTCTTTGCGATTCTATATATACATTTTTCTCCTTCTTTCGTGCCCAAAGACTGGTAGAGACCCTCATATGCTCTTGTCCTTGCTTCACTTACAGCCACTTTTGTCTCTTTCTGCATTGCGGCATAAAGACCACTCTTTAAAGCATTCCCTTTTTATCTTTATCTTTTCTTGTATACTCGCATTCCACCACCAGGACTCCTTGTCTCTTGGTCCTATTCCTTTAGATTCACCAAAACTTTCTTTTGCTGTTCTTCTAATAACTTCTGCCATCTCCCTCCACATCTCTTCCGCGCTTCCATTCCCATCCCACTTTGCCTCTTCTCCTACCCGTCTTAGGAAGCTTCTTTGTTCCTCACCTTTCATCCGCCACCACCTCGTCCTTGGGTTCTTCGTATGATGTCTTTTCCTCAACTTTTGCTCAACGCAAAAATCCATGACGAGCACCCTATGTTGTGTTGTCAAACTCTCTCCCGGGATAATTTTACAGTTAATGCAAAATTTCCGGTCGACTCTCCTCAACAAGAAGAAGTCGATTTGAGAGCTTGTCATGCCACTCTTATAGGTTATAAGATGTTCATCTCTCTTTTTAAAACATATATTTGCGATGAGAAGATCAAAAGTTGAGGAAAAGTCCAAAATAGTTTTACCCTCGGCATTGATCACCCCGAAACCATGGCCTCCGTGAATACTCCCATATCCAGTCACTTCTCTCCCAACATGGCCATTTAAATCTCCTCCTAAGAAAATCTTATCTCCCAAAGGTATGCCTTGAACCAAACTCTCTAGATCCTCCCAAAACCTTATCTTGTGTTGTTCGTCCGAACCCACTTGCGGTGCATAGGCGCTAATCACATGGAAAGCACCTCCCTCCACCACAAGTTTGATAGAGATGATCCGATCTCCCACCCTCTTGACATCCACTACGTCCTTCTTCCACTGCTTATCCACAATTATTCCAATCCCATTCCTATTCTTCACCTTTCCTGTATACCAAAGTTTGAAACCAGAAGTATCCAACTCCCTAGTCTTTGCACCAACCCATTTCGTTTCTTGTAGGCACATAATGTTAATCTTCCTCCTTGTCATGGTGTCCACCACCTCCATGGACTTTCCTGTTAGAGTGCCTATGTTCCATGTCCCAAATCTCAACCTTCTGTCGCTTCGACCTTTATCTTTTTCTTTGTGAACTAGCTTATTTACCCTCGTCCGTTCACGAAAACGCGAGAACCCTTGCTCATTTAACACTACATCCGGGCACCGATGCAGCGGCTCTTGCTTCGACACCGTACTCGAGCCATACGGCGCGTTGCTTCCGGGCAACGACCTAGCTTTAGCGCAATAATGTCTTTGATTCATGTCATGGGGGTTCGGCTATATTTTTATGTTGGTTGCCGAAGACCTAACACAACCCTCCTCCTTTATCCGGGCTTGGGACCGGCTATGTACCGCAAGTGTAACATAGGCGGAGTTTAACGATAACATAATAATAAAAATAAAATTATAAGTTAGTTAAAATAAATAAATAAATCACATTTTAAACATAAAATATTTATTAAATAATAATACATAAATAATATAAAAATATATAACAAATTAAACATGTTATAAGTATAATTGTAAATACAATAATAAATTAATAATATTATAACACATTGTGCGATTCAGATTGGATTGGATCGGTTATAAAAAGTAGATTTGAAATCCGATCCAACGGTTTGCACAAAAAAATTTCAATCAAATCCAAATTAGTGCGGTTTTAATAAGTTTTCGGTTTCGATTAAATTAGAGGAGTGATTTAATTTGGATCGGTTTGTATTTGAACAAATCTTATGTACTCCCACTACTACATATTTAACTTTTATTAACATTTAAAAAATATTACCAAATCATATTAAAATATTACTAATGTATATTAGTAACATTTTAACAAATGTTAAATATATTCTATGTTACTAAAGAGTTTTACTAACTTTCTTCTAAAGATTTAATAACTTTTAGTAAAAATATTACTATATTTTATAGTAATATTATGAAAATGTTACAATAAACCTTGCTTGCTAATACGTTACAATAACAAAGGTTAACAAGTGATTAAAGATAAATCTTATGTACTCTTTATGTGCTCCTATTATAATTTATTATTATTAATATTAAACTAACAAAAAATAATTTATGCAACAAAACAAAAAATAACTAAATCAAAAACCAATATATTTTTAGTAAAAGAGAATGATTACTATTGTTATCGTTATACTTCCGTTCCGTCTTTCCCCCTTAAATATTGTATAAACTCCGTATTCGTACCAAACCTTGAGTTCATATTTGAAATCAAATCCTCTCTCTCTTGAATGTTGTATAGACTATTCGTAACACGTCTTGAGTCCATCTCCGTATTCGTACCACGCCTTCAGTCCATATTTGAAATCAAGTCCTCTCTCCCTTAAATGTTGTATAAACTCCATATTTGTACCACGCCTTGAGTCCATATTTAAATAAGTCCTCGATAAGAGTTTTCTTTGAATTCTATGGATAGCAATTTAGCACAGTTGTAGATCAAATTGTACACTGAAGATTTGTAAATTTTACGTACTCCTTTCTCTCACGTGTGATGGCTACATTTAGGCTGGGTTTGGTAAAGCTTTTTCAGGAGGTGCTTGTGCTTTTAAAAAACACAAGCACGTCATTTTGCGTTTGGTAAATTAAAAAGCTCAAGTGCTTGTGCTTGCGGCTTTTAAAAGTTAGGGGTGCTTTTGAGGCTAAGGCTTAGTTTGGTAAAGCTTTTGCTTTTTAAAAGTAGCTTATGAAAGCTGTCTTTTAAAAGACAGCTTTTTAAAAGTTGCAGCACTTACGTTTGGTAAAATCAAATTAAAAATGGCTTTTAATAAGTACAAGCACCATAATTGTGTTTGGTAAAACAGCTTTTAAAAGTTGAAAAAATTATAATAAACATGTTTATAACAAAAAAATAATTTTTTTTTCAAATTCTTTAAAATTTTATATAATATTTTAAAATAAAATAATGTTAAAATAAAAAATTCATAATAAACATAAATATAATAAATAAATTCTTCTATTTTTTAACTTTAAAATTTTATATAAGTATCATAAAATTTGTATGTAATCCAATGTTAGTACTGGGTACGTCCATTACCCACCTATGTATATTGGCTCACCTTTACAGATCATAAAAAATGGGACACATATCTCAAATAAACTACTCTTATGATTATATATCTATATTTACATATGTATATACATGTTGTTATTATAATTTGTACTAATGCTCATGCAAAAAAAATTTTATGATTGGTTTTCATCAATCTCTTTCCGTTTCAAAGAACAGAGAAAAACAAACAAAGATAATAGATCTACTGAAAAAATACAAAATTAACGCAAAAAAAATAATATAAATAGATAGAAGTTCATACCTAATATGTGATAGAAATGTATTTGTGTTGAAATTTGTGAAGATTAGGTTGAAAAATAAAAAAATATATGAAGATTGTGTTAGATTTTATGAAGGTTAGGAAGAGAAGTTAGAAATATATGAAGATTTTAATGGCAATATAATAGCGGGAAATATGTGCGGGAAAATGAAAAAAATTTGGTAAGCATAAGCCAGCTTTGAAAAGCTCCCTCCTAGGTGCTTTCAAAAGCACCCCTAACTTTTAAAAGCCGCAAGCACAAGCACTTGAGCTTTTTAATTTACCAAACGCAAAATGACGTGCTTGTGCACCTCCTGAAAAAGCTTTACCAAACCCAGCCTTAGTTTGATAAAGTTTTTACTTTTTAAAAGTAGCTTATAAAAGTTAACTTTTAAAAGATGGCTTTTTAAAAGTTGTAGCATTTATGTTTGGTAAATCAAATCAAAAACAACTTTTAATAAACATAAGTAACATCAATTGTGTTTGGTAAAATAGTTTTTAAAATTTAAAAATACTATAATAGACATAAATGCAAACATTAAATTTGAAAATTAGTTAACATATGAGGTTATATTAGACTTTTAAATTTTGAAAAGCACAAGCCAGCTTTGAAAAGCTCCCTCCTAGGTGCTTTCAAAAGCACCCCTAACTTTTAAAAGCCGCAAGCACAAGCACTTGAGCTTTTTAATTTACCAAACGCAAAATGACGTGCTTGTGCTTTTTAAAAGCACAAGCACCTCCTGAAAAAGCTTTACCAAACCCAGCCTGAAAGCACCTAGGAGGGAGCTTTTCAAAGCTGGCTTGTGCTTTTCAAAATTTAAAAGTCTAATATAACCTCATATGTTAACTAATTTTCAAATTTAATGTTTGCATTTATGTCTATTATAGTATTTTTAAATTTTAAAAGCTATTTTACCAAATACAATTGATGTTACTTATGTTTATTAAAAGTTGTTTTTGATTTGATTTACCAAACATAAATGCTACAACTTTTAAAAAGCCATCTTTTAAAAGTTAACTTTTATAAGCTACTTTTAAAAAGTAAAAGCTTTACCAAACTAAGCCTTAAACATTTACTTTAGGATAACAGTAACAAATTAGAGTTCTTATTAAGTGAGAATTTGTGATTAGTCCTAACAAATACATGTAATTATTAGTCATAACAAATTAGATTTTTTTATTAATTTAATATTAATGATCATTAATTACAGTAAAAGTACCTAAAGAGTACGTAAAATTAATCATAAAATATTCTTTTTTAGTTTTTTATTTTCATTCATTTTAAAATTTTGTGAAAGTGAAAACAAAATGTAAAGGGAACAGAATTTGTTTTCCCCTAATATCAAAAGAGAAATGGTAGGATAAATATTCCTTTTCTTTTCTTTACTCTCCCACCTTTTTCAAGGGAAGAAAAAAACTAAGATGAAAATAACTTTGGGTGATCTAATTTCTTAACTTAAATGTTTATAGTTAAAAAAGTTGGCATAGTAATAATGGTACAAAATTCTACGGTGAAAAGAGGGAATATCTTGAAATATACATACATACATATAATCTCTTATTTACTTTCTCATGGATTTTTTTTTTCTAAGCAACTTAAAAAATAAATATAAATTGTGTAAACATCAATAGTATTTTTGTAACAAAAACTTTACTAATAAAGTGTGAACAATGCAAAAAACTAGTGATATTATCATATATAATGAGATATTAGTTTACCTTTCCTTAAATTCCACAAGGTTATTGACACATGAATTTTGTAAGTTTCATCCATCTTTTCCTCTTAAGTTTTCTAAAATTAATGATTTGCATTCTGGTTTTTGATGATCATTATTGTCTACTAGGTAGTCATGTATCACATATTGATTAATTAAACATATTGATGTGATAATTGTTTATTATATATTCCGTTGTTCTCCATCACTTCATCGGTATAACATAGATACACATCAATCATGTTATTTGGACCATAATGTATTTGAGTTAGCTTTTTTTAATTTGGAATTACATAATCACTTTCAATAATGAATTCATTATTTTGGCAGTTGGCCGTTTTCTAAACTATATTATATATAAATAAATGGTTTCATATTATTAGGAAAAAGAAATGCATCCTTTATTTATGTACCCGATAGTCAACTATACAAATAAAATACGTATTTAATAAATCCAATTATTTCATCTCATTTCATTAGTACAACCATAATAAAACACTAACATGAGATTACTAGAATAATAAATAGTTCATAATTGTGAAGTTGTTGTGATTAATCAGATAGTGACAAAACAAAAAGGGTTAGTATCCAACAATATGAACCAAACCAAAACAAAACAAAACAAAAATATTATGATCAAATATAATAAGATCATGATCATAACTGTAACGAGAGGAAATTCAGGTATATATAAGCAAGTTGCCAATGATTCAGATACGTATATCTTTTCAAAAATAAATGATTGCATATAAAAAGAAGAGATGGCACTCAAATTAGTTGAGCAAGGCTTTTTTATCTTCAAAGATTAGGCTAAGCTTAAGTATTAATATTTCAAAGTATTATGACATAATGCACTTGAGGAATAAACAACAAGAAAACTAAATAGTTTCTATTCTTTTTGGGAAAAAAAAAATTCAAAGTAATATTCATAATAATAGAAAAAAACAAAGCCCACGTGAAATTGGGGTAATAAATATGACTTTGTTTTGTCTTCTTCTTCATACTTTGTTTGTTACTTGCATCTCTTTAGGCAAATGTTTGGCTAATCAAAATTACTATGTGGACAGAAAAAGATTAAACATTATGTATTTGTGTATAAATATATATGTTTAATTTATTTTCAATATTTATTTTATATTTTAATATATATTTTATATAAATATCTGATTTAATTAATGACTAATTTTTTATGTAAACGTAGCATGGCTGTTACGAAATGTAATTTTTTCTTAACTGCAATTATAATTTATAAATACATCAAAGAGACAAAAGAAGTAAAGTAATACTATCATTGCCATACATTAATAATAAGTATTACTTCTAGCATAATAGAGTGATTTAATTTATACACCAAATTATGACAATTGACAAGGCCAAACTAAATTGAACAATTGAACTCATACAAGTGTAACAAAGTTTGCAACTAAGAACAATAATAATGTCTCAGATCATAATATTACACTTGTTAGGAAGCAAACCATAGTCATGGAGTTACCAAGTTGAAGTAACTAACACAATAAGAAATATTCAATACTCAGAAGAAATCCAAATGGACAGAGTCATAGATTTCCAGACACTTTCCAGAGTGCTTCTTTGATCATCCCCAGCGGCGCAGTCGCTGTGCCTCGAAACTGAAACAATTTCATAAAAGAATTCATTCAAACTTCACAAGAAAATTATTGAAGGAGGAAGGTAAGAAACAAAGAAAATAGAATTCTCAATAAATGGTTTAGTTTAATTATTCTGAATGTCACTAAATTTTGTTATCAAGTTCTTATATTGTACAACGATTTATACAATGTAAGAACTTGATTACAAGTTTTGACTTAATTGAAAATTGAATAAAATTATAGAATCTATGACAACAAACCTTGGATTTAAGTGTCAATGTAAGAACACCTTCAGTTGTTGATGACTCAACTGAGTAAGCATCCAAATGCAGATTGTTAATAGCATCCATGATATCATGCAATATATATTCTCTATAAGGACATTGCATCTCAATCAAAACCTCTTGCTCCTTCATGTTAACCTTCACATCCAATGGCTTATTATTATCTTCTTTAGACACAACAAATCTGTCTATTTCTTCTATGTTTTTTTCATCAATGTCACAAGCCTTTCTCTTGTTCATCATCCAGGGCTTCCTCATTCCCTTATTGTAAACCTTTCTGGCTTCATAGTTATCTGATATCTGCTCTAGCATATCTGGACATTTTCTTTTGGTTCTCGCTTCTGAATCCGCCATGTCCATGTAAGATTCTAGTTCTTCCACTCTTGTCTCAAGCTCTTTCAAGTACTTAATTGTGTCACCTAGGATCGAAATCTTCTCCACCTGTATGCAGTGACAAATCCAGAAAATTTTGATAACGGAGGCAAACATAATAAGATAATGGGATTAATGTATTTATAAATCTATATACTTCATAAAGAGGATATTTTTCTATGTTTACAAAGTGACCTCATGAAATACTTCAATTTCAATATGTTTTAGATGAATTGGCTCCTTTACAAATTACAAATCATTGCAATCCCATACACAAATCAAATTTTAGATGAGAATTGTAGCATGCAATTTCGAAGCTATATAGTTCCAATCCAATAACATTGATTTTAAGAGTATGAAAACAAAGTACCTCACTTATAGGATGAGGAATTGAAGACTTGAGAATCTTAAAGTTTCCAGTTTCTCTTATTTTATCAGATAGGACATTTTCCCTGAACTTGTCATCAGCATTTTCCAATCTATTAGTCCATTCTTTTGTCTCATTTTCTTTCATTGATTTGATAGATGAGAAACTCCTATGCATAAGAGGGACAGTAAACAGAGTCTTCTTCAACAAGCTTTGCTCCAACCGCAGCCGATTTTGCTCACAGATTCCTCCTTTCTTCCATTTCACGAAACTTGATTTGCAATTTGAGTTACTAGCATACGGATTCTGCTTGAAAGCCGATGATCTCCCAAGAAGAGCAGAGAGTATTCTTGTGTAGCTCAAGTGTTCATCACTTGCTGCTGCATCCAATGAACTTCTATTCAAATGATTGAAGCTTTGAATTCCCCTGATTAGTTGAACATCCTTTGAAGCCTTTCCCCGGTTCTCGGACGCCTCGGATAGACAATCACAAGAACTCAGGGAATCAGGTGCACCATTGCTCAAGGCATCATCATCATCCATGAAATGAACTTGAGAAGAAGGCCCTCCATTATTGATTGCCTCAACCATCGATTCTCCAACACGGCAGTTGTGCTCGCAACCATTAGAACATCCATCAGGAGAATCCATGTTGGAATCTTCTTGCAGTTCCTTGATAGGATCTTGATCAAGCTTGATTTCTTCAGCTGGGGAACATGAGTACTCCAAAACCTTTGTGTCAACCAAAACATGTTCACCATTGGAGCATGGTTGAAGTTTGTCATCATCAGGCTTATTGAGTGCTGATGAAGATTTATCAGAGCAAATAGGCTTTGAGAATTCCAAGAGACAAGCCTTCACATGTTGAATAAGATTAGGGTCCTCTGGCACCTAATTAATCATAATCCACATTTAGAACTAACACTGAAAAGAAAATGAAACCAGAATCATGAAGAAAACAATGAAAAATTTTACCAGTTCAGTTGTACCAATCTCAATAACACCCCCTAGATAGGGAAAGCACACCACAGTCTGAAAAACAGGTTTGAAACACAGTATGAACATTGAGATCTTTGTTACTGCCATAATGTAATGATCAGAAAGTATCTCCTTTTGCTTTTGATACCAACTCTTTTGGTTGAGAAGACATAAATGACTATCTAATATCACAAATTACAAGTATGTTTCTCTTCTTTAAAAGCTCTCTATAACCATAAATTTTTAATCTCTATTGAGAGAATGTAACACAAACCTGAATTGATGCACTCTGGGGAGTGGGCACAGCAATTGACACCAATGTCCAGATCAAAGAATTGTTAAGATGAAGAAAGTCACATGTGTCACAACAATTAAAAGCAAAAAACACAAATGATAAATTTATAGGGTTAAGTTCCAACCTTTGCAAGTAAAGAACGAGAGAAAACTTTACTATCTGCATATTGAGCATTGCATAACCATATCGTTTCGCCGATTTCTAGTGCTCTACCAGGCAAACTGTGTAACAAGAAGGAAAATTGAAGATCTATGATAGTGAAACATAGTAAACAAAAAATTTACATATTAACTACAAGAACTTTGACAGAAAGGAATAATACATGTTGGTCTGTTTTCTTACAGCTAAATATTCTATATAACCAAAAAAGGTGAAATCAATCTTTCTTAGAAGTTACTGTATCTTTGGGTTTTTGATTGTGTTTAGAGTCCCTAATTAATGTGAGTTCATCCAAACAGTCTCAATAAATTAAAAAAAAGGAGAAGAAGATGATATACCTTTGATTAGGATAGAACACAAAGGACATGCAAACCAAATAATACCACTCAGAATCTGAAAGATCCTCAGGAGACAATGCAGCTGAAGGCCTTTTTGTTTGTGGATCAGATTCACCAACAAGAAGGAACTTGTACAGTTCCTTCAGCTGCTCACTCCTCTGAACTCCAATTTTGTCATTCTTGATCTCCATTGTTGTTTGCACTGTCTTCATTGTCTTAATGTCTCCATTGTAGTACCCTTCCCTCCATTCCAGCACTCTATATGTGTTCAATCATCACATTGTTCACATTAACATAAGTTTAAGTATCAAAGTAGCTTAGCAAGTTGGCCTTATTTTTCAGTAATCTCAGTGGAAGTTTCTGTAATGGATACAAATCAAGTTTCATTTGGTTACATTGTTTCCTTCTTGTAACTCAAGATCAATTTTCTTTCTTTCCTCCTAAAATCTACTCATCAAACTCTGTTGTTTCACTTTACTATCTATTTATGAAGAGGAAAAAAAGTAGAAGTAAAAGTAAAAAATAAAATAAAACAACATAAAATTCATTTTACATGATATATGAAGCATCAACATCATTCTTTTTTTATCCCTGCATAATGAAAGCATTATGTATGTCTCAAAAAGTTCTCATAAGACAACCGCTTCATGAAACTAAAGACACATGATCATCATATACACAAGACTCATAAGAATAAACATTACCAAAACAGAAACTTCATGTCATGAGAGAAAAGTGGCATTATTTTTTGTATTCTAAGAAGTTTTTTTTTTTTTTTTCTAATTGATTACCCTTCTTGGGTTGTTGAAGGTGCCCAGAAAATTCCATAACTCCATTGAACACTTCTTACTGCCACAGCTAACTGTGTACTCAAACTCTTCTGCATCTTCTCATGTTTTGGACTCCAAGAAGAAGCCATGGCCTTAAAAACAACTCAAATGTCATAAAAAACCTGCACCTTCATGCAATGATTACTTCCATTTTGGTATCATATAAAGGAATCAATAGAAAAATAAATAAATAAAAAGAACAATTTCAACAGTACAAAAAAATTTAAAAACAGCTGAATACAAAGTACACACCCCACAGATGAAAACAACTTTAGCTCACTGAATTTACCATGTGACTGTGGAGTGTTGTTGTTAAACTTTATGCAAAAAATGTTGAAACCAACACTGCCACATTGAAACGAAGGGAATCAGTTTACAATTTCTTCTATTTTTAAGTCTAAGGTGGTGGTGGCAACAGTAATTGAAGAATCTAAAGTGTTGTACTATAATTTATTTCACTCAGAATATATGTGCATAATGCATGTGTGGCATTTTGCTTATCATTACACTGCTTTCTTGACCGTACTGAAATCATTAGAATCTCACACACACACACACACACATACATTCATAGTGAAATTTTAACAAACACCTATCGTGCAGATTAGGTTCACTACATAATTGCCTTTTGTGTCTTCTCATAGCTAATTTTTCTTCTGTGCAAAACTTTCTACTTAATAACATGGAGTTTAGTTTTGATGTAATGTAACATAAGTGGTATTTTGTAGAAGGAACATTAATTTTGATAAAAATATGTTGTCTACGCTTAAATAAGTGTCTTTATAGTACTAGTTGTGTCTTGTGTGGACCAAAAAAAAAAAAGTACTAGTTGTTAATAAAAGTACAAATCTCTTATTTATAAAGCTTTTAGGACAATAAATTATTGAATCAAATACATTTGAGTTGTTGACTCAAAAAAATTAATGCCTTTGGATTAATCAAGACACTTAATATAATTAGCATTTAGCCAATGAGTTATAACTCAAATGACATAGTCTCTTCATACTCAATTAAAAGGTTGCGGGTTCGAGTCTCCTATCTTTGGTAAAAAAAAATTAGCATTTAGTTTATTTTTTTAAACATCTAACTAAAGCTAGGACCGTTAAATTTGCCTCTAAAATTAAGTCGGTTTAAATTTTGGGTTAAATGGGTTGAACCCGATTAATAAAAAAACATGACGGCTTAAACGGACTAGTTCATAAGTTAAACAGGTGGTTCGTTTTTTTTTTTTTTCAAAAAATATATTACTTTTAGCCAATATTTTTTTTCGATCCAAACCTGAAAATCCGACCTATTAACTAAAAAAAAATACTATTTATTTAAGATTTTTTATCTAAAAATAAAATTTTTGTCAAAATATTTTTAAAAATATAAAATAAAAAAATAATTGAGTCAGCCCGTTTAACTCATCTGATTCATTATAAATAATTTAACTGAAAAATTATAACTTACAAATAAAGCGAATTAAAACGGATCGGATCTAAATAAGGCCGAGTAGTCCATTTGAGAGCCTTAAATAAAGGTTGTTATACCTAATACGGTTAATTTGGAGTTTAAAACTAAACCCATTAAAATAAATTATGTTTTTGTCATTCAGGGTTTTTTCATGTTAATGGCCGTATATTTTGTAAATATTATTTTTCATTGTTAGTTGTTTTGTCATTTGGCTTGGCCCACTCAGATTGAAAACTCTCTGGAAAGCTCTGCATTGCATTGCAGTGCAGTTGCCAGTTTATTTGTCTTTAAATGCTTTTTCATCCTGACCAAATACTTTTATTTATTTATTCATTATTCTTTGATATCAATTATGATGACAAGCTAAGATACTTATTAATAGTATTTTTTTAAATTACGGAAAAAATATTTATAATTAAGAATTGATAAAATAAGATTAAATAAGTGGTTAGTCATTATAAAATGTAAGATTTTTTTGCTTTAGTTATTACTGTTAATTTATTTATCAAATGCTAATGCATTAAGGTAAATTTAACTTTAAACTTTAAATTTAAACATTTAACCTATCATGTTAATATTTAATAAAATAAACTAATAACCAAGATAAAAACCAAGAGATTCTCTTTTTTTTTTAAAAAATAGAAAAACACGACCTCTCAATCTCTATAGAGAGACTATACCATTAAAAAAAATTATAAAAAAAAATTACGAAAACAAAAAAATTATTTAAAGCTATACAATAATACATGTACAATTGTACATTGACCGTAGCGGGACAATATATACATGCATAATACCTCCCTTTAAAATTCAATCCTATTTTACTTCCACTTTAAAATTTTACACTCGATTTTACTTGATCCGACCCACGGTAAATCAAATTTTGTAGTTCATAAAAATACTAAATAAAACAAAAGATACAAAATTAAGCCTATATTAAAATTAAAAGCAATAAAATTATAATAAAATCCTTGTTAAAATTACAAAAATAAAAAAGTATGATTTCGATCTCCATCAATTCTATTATATATATAATAATTTTTAAACTCGTATGTGACCTTATTCTTACATTAATTCCTTTTGTTCTCAACTCGATTCACTACCAATCAAATTGCTAACCTAGTCAAATGAATTAGATCAAAGTAAATATTCATAGATAAAATTAGTATTACTAACCCTACTTTATATGATGCAAAATGACATATTGTACATATTCTTGTTAGTTATGTAAAGAGAAATGATATATGTTTCAACAAGAGTGGTTGATATTCATTTATTTAATGAAAAATGTTGGTCATGTATATTATATGAATAAGTTAACTTAATTTGTAAAAATATAAAAATATTTTACTATACAGATTAAAATTGTATAAAAAAAATATAAATTTTTTTATAGTTTTTTTTATTATATTATTATTATTCAAAGTATAGACCCTAATTTTTCAAATACTATTTCATCTCATAAAAAAAATTATAAATTTATATCTTTATCCTATAATTCACTAAATTTGAATGATTCATCTTAATTTTTGAAAAATTAATCTTTTAATCACTTTTTGTTTTAACCTTTAATATATAGAATAATAACGTAGTGTCACCCACGAAACACAATGATTTAATAAAGTATCACATAATAATGCCATCTAATATGATATATCATCATCCCATAATATTGTTAAGATTAAAAAAAATCTGAGAGGCTAATTTAATTTATTATTAACAATTTTAATAACTATAAATAAAGGCCAAAGTAACTCATCTATATAAGTACCCGAACTAAATTCAACATTATTATTGTTGAACCAAAATTTATATGTAAAATATACCGTGTGTCCTTAGAAAATTATCAATTATGTATAGAAGTCAAATATTTATTTATTATTTATAAAATATTAAAAATAAATTTTATTTACTTTTAAAACGAAAAATTCAACACAATTGATAGATATTAATGGCTAAGAAAAGAAAGTTTGAATTTTGCCTTCTTTTAATTTTGTTTTTAAACTAGAATTCTGTTGAGATACTTTGAGTAAAAAATTAGAAGATACTTCGGTTTTATCTATTGACAAGTTAGGAGCCAAAACAAAATTGTGAGCAAGATAAGTTACTGTAAAGTATAGCTGGATATGATAATTAGGAGATTATTTTATTTTGTCTTCTATAGTGCAAAACTAGAAACATAGAAGAGAAAGAGAAATGACACACAGATATATCCTAATTCAGCTACTCAGTGTAATGTAGCCTACATCTAGGGGTGGCAAACGGGTCTAAACCCGCCGAGTCGGCCCGCGTAACCCGCCAAAAAAGACAGGTTGGGCTGAAAAATTGGGACCGCCAAATAGTAAAAGCCCGCCTAACTCGTACCGCTTAAACCGCGGGCTTTGGCGGGGCGGGACGGGTTTCTCCGCCGGGCTTAGTGTTTTTTTGGCAAGGGGTATTTTTTTAATTTTTTTCCAAAATCCAACTTTTTCCAACCCAATTTACAAGAGAATGAAGATGAAAATTGAGTGTTTTGGATTATGTTTATTTTGTTTTGGAAATAATATTTATAATTATGTTTAGATTATATTTATTTTACTTTGGAGACAATATTTATAATTATGTTTTGGATGAAAACTTAGTTTATAATTATGTTTATTAGATATTTATAATTACAAAGACTTTAGTGTTTGTGAATATAAAAATTATAATTTTTTTATGCCTTTAGAAATTATAATAGTTAAAAGTAAAAAAAGAAAAGAGGATATTTGGCGGGTTTAGCCCGCCAACCCGCCAGCCCGCCGTTAGGCGGGGCAGGGCGGGCTTCGGGCGGGGGCAGGACGGGGCGGGTTTCCCCGCTTGCCACCCTTACCTACATCCAATCTCCATCACAACTATGATGGAATTTCACTATCTTTCATCAGAATTACATTTACCAATTTTTTATAGGATTCTACCCAATCCTATTTGGGACAAATTCAGTTTCTAACCCAAATCAGACTTGACTAGGAACTCACCCTAACTTTCAACAGCAAAGTGCTCACCCAACTTGCAAGGGAGTCCCCTCAAAATCATGATAACAAAACAAAAAAAAAACTTACAAAAAGATTTTTGAAATAAACATAGACTTTTCTCCAAGTTTAATTCTCTTGCCTTTTTCCACTCAATAGCTTTTTCATACAAACCTCACTGTTATGCCTTTTACCATTGAAAATAAAGAAAGACTAGATTGAGAAAATAAGATATTCAAGTAGAACTATGAAGGAGAAGAATGAATAGCTCAATGAGCTATGAGAACCCAAATTTTGTGCTTTCTCTCCTTACTCTAATTCTTGACCGTTCACCCCTTTAACAGAGGAGTGAAGTTTCTAAAGTTTGAAACTTGCTTTAGTACTTGTTTGACTTCTTCTCCCAAAAATCAGAAGCAGCAGCGACATGACAGAGGAGAGATAGGGTAAAAACAGTGACTGAATCATACACATGCAACCATACTTTCTATCTTCTCTTTTAACCTTTTTCATCTTGCTTGTTGAATCTGAAATCTTCATTCTTACTTTGCCTCCAAGTCAGATACTTGAACGTTGATTCACAGCGAATTTCAAGATCTTCAATATTTTTAACTTTCTACTTCTGTGCTTGCAAAGAGAGGATTTCTTCATCGAACTTCAATGAAGCGCAAATCTAAAAACTTCATTTTATTATTTGCCCTTCGAATATGATTTTACATTTTGTCCTAATCTCTTTGACTTTCTCTTCTTTGTTTGGATTTAAAAACTTGCTTTTTATTCTTCGATTTTGCTCTAGCTCAGAACTTTTTCTTTTTCTTGCTTTGCTTCAGAAAAATCACGTAGGTGATAAACTAAGAGAAGAGAAAAAAGAGAGAGTTTGGTTTCGGTAGTGTGGAGTTTGGTTCAGAAGCAAATGAAATTGATTACTTAATTAGCAACTAAGTGAATGATTGGACTTGGATATGGACCACCGATTTAGATTTGTTTTCATTTGATTTTATTCTTTTGGCTAGGTACTTGATTTTGTTTCTTATGGATGATTTAGTGATAACAGCAAATATTTTCTTAGGCCATTGAATGTGTGGGCCCTGAGATCTTGGTTTTTGGGCCAATTTGATTTATTTATTTTTCTGTACATTTAACACACTAATCACATATATAATTGATTTTTAATCTAATAATAATGTTTAATCATCATTTTAAAATGTTGTTAGTTTTTCAAACTCAATAACAATAAAACAAAATGAAAAAAGAACAAAACAAACAAAAAAAATTAGTTCATTATTATTTTCGATATTACTATCAATAATAAAAAAAGTTATACTATTCTATTTTTTTCACTCAGACATAATATGTTAATAATTATCTCATCACACAATTATTTATTTTTTAATAGGGTTAAGTCTGAGATGAAAATCAAAATTGTCCCCGACCTTTTTTTCTTATTAAAATCATCCTCAACATTACAAAATGTTATAAAATCGTCATTTTCTACTTCAATTTTATTATCTTGACCAAATTACCCTTAATAATTAATAAAAATAATATTAAAAAACAAAAACAAAACAACCCACCAAACTCCCACTCCGTCCCCCGTATCTCTTTGATTTCTTCCCTCCCATCTCCTTCTTTCTACCCTTCCTCCTACTCCTCTCTTCGGAACTCCCCTCCCAACCACAACCCAAATTCTACTTCTCTCTCTTTTCGCCACCATACCATCTCCGTCCCCACCTTCTTCTCCCCGACGAGGTCCACAACCTCACCGTCCAGTTCCACGTCACCGTCTCCTTCGAGGCCTACGAGATCTTTGCCTGCAACGGCATCCTCTTCAACCGCGAATCTCCTTACAGGGGTGAGAATTTTGTGACGCGCAAGATCACACGGACCGTGGGCCGGATCAAGATCGGAGTCGAACTCCATCACCCACAGCTGCCACAGCGCCAACAGCAGTAGGTTCCCGCATCGTCACTTCCTTCCTCCTCTTTTCGTTCTTCTTTTTTTTAGTTTTTTTTTATTTTTGAAAAACATAAACATCATTTCTCTCTTTTTATTTTTTTTTTAATTTCTGTTGCTGATTTTGGATCTGAAGTTGTAGTTGATTATTGTTAAATTGTTGTTAAATGTAAAATTTTTGTTGATTTATTTTATGGTTGTTGTTGCTGATATTGCTGAATTTGTTGTTGATGAATTTGGTTTTTACTGTTGTTAAATTTAGTTTGTGGGTGGAGAATTTTTGGTTGTTACTGCTGTTAATAGTAAGGGTGTGGAGGATTTTTGTTTAAGGAGGGAAGAAGAATTGAGATTTTGAAAAAGGAGAACGGGATGGGGAGGGAACAGGGAAAAGATATCGGGATGGGGATGGGGTGTGTTTTTGTTTTTGTTTTTTAGTATTATTTTTATTTTTTGTTAAGAGGAATTTGGTCAAAAAAATAAAACTGAGGTAGAAAATGATGATTTTATAACATTTTATAACACTAAGGATGATTTTAATAAGAAAAAAAGGTCGGAGACGATTTTGATTTTCATCTCAGATCTTATGGACGAAAAAAGTGCTTAACTCTTTTTAATATACTATTATTTATTCTTAACAAAAATGCACCACTTTCTTCCATACACAATGAATAATTCTCTTTTAAAATATGTTATCACCATTTAAATAGAAGCATTGTGCTCTAAATCACTACTTCTTCAACACCTAACTCACCTAACATTTTTAAAATGTGTGTTGTGATAAGATAACCTTAGGTGGATGCGTGTCTATTTTTTATAAGACTTAAGTTTTTAAGAGAAATTACATTTAATAAGATTTGAAAAATAACTTTATGTATCTATATAAATAGAGGCTTAAGTCTCTGATAAAACACACAATAACATAAATAAAAAGCACTTCTCTTTCTTTTCTCTTTATATTCTACTAATACAATATCAATATATTATTATAATAGTATTAATGAATATTAATATTAGTGTCTGCTATTTATATTTTGTTATTTTTATTTTATTATCTCTTATTTATTTATTTATTTTATAACAACGTGCACTATTTTCCACTTTACTAAAGACATTTAATTCTTGTGATCCTCCTTATTCTATAAAAAAAAAATTTCTATAATATAATTAAATTTTCTTCGACCGCTTTTGACATTTTATATATACAAACTAAGATAATAAATTGATAAATTATTGAGTACATATCTGATTAGGATCAGTTTTTCAATTTTATTGAGAATTTTTGCTTTTCATAAACTAAACTTCTTTTGACATTTTATATATACAAACTAAGATAGTAAATTAGTAATAATTAATAAATATTATTAATAAATTATAATTTAAATAACATAATCTTTTTATACCCACTTAAAAAATTACAAATTTAAATCTCTCTATCTTTAATAAAAAAAATTAACTAAAATAAATTTTAATTACTTATGATTAATTTTTTTGTTATTAAATAAGATAAATTTGATTTTTTTTCTTCCTAACATTATCGATATATTATACACTATAATAGGATATTTAGTTTTAGTAACCATTTTATATTCCGTTAGTAAGATATTATTGCCGAAAAGAGTGTGTATATATTAATTATACAATATAATAAGATAGTTGGTTTTAGTAAACATTTATATTCCATTAATAACTTTCCTTATAATAATCAGATACATATAATAATGTTCAGTTCAAACAATAACCCTTCACATATTCTTTTAATTATTTTGATTTCCTACTTAATTATTTATTTTCTCTCTCATCAAGTGTGCTTATTGATTAACATATATAAAAGGAACTATATATGAGATCAAACCTTTTATGTTAAAGAATGATTAGTATGATTGATCATGAGAAGTTTAATTTGTATGGTATTCATACATTGAAGTCTTAAGTTCAAAGTTCAAACTTCTTTGTCGCCATATAATTAAAAAAGAAAGCATGATTGTATAAAAAACAAAACATATACATGTATTATATGCCATTATTATATAGGTTAGGGCCTTAAGAAATTGATATCATAATAACTAATCCATCACGGATTAAAATTCCATTAAAAGGTCTTAATTTAATAGAATCAAATTGTACTTTATTCAAAATGAAATATGTTTTGTACGCGGATTATTAAATTTAGTTAATAGGGTTAATATTATTATTTATGTATTTTTATTAATTAAATTATTGTATCCTTCAATTATATTTATTATCTTAGTTATTTTTTTTTTTGTTTTATCATATGATGAATTTCTTTGGTGTTATTATGAGTTTCCAAAAATCAATAAAAGGGTTTTACATTGAGAACTAGTACTTGATTTTTTATAAAATCTTAAAATTTTTTATATAATAACTTGTTTTTATAGTAATATAGTTCTCTTAAAATCTTATAACTCTTTATATATATTGGTTCTTTCAATGAGCGGTGAATCAAAAAGGAATATTTATGCAGAATTTTGCTTAGTAGATTGAAAATTTTACAGGATAAATAAAGTGCGGTAAATCAAAATTATCCGATTACTACTCTAAAAAAATATATATACATAAAAAGTTCAAAAATATTATTTGTACATTAAATTTAGTTACTAAAATTAGTCATCATTAACATAAATATATGAATTATTTATATTTATATTTAATATATATTTTATATTAATAACTAATTTTAATGACTGATTTTAGTGTACACTTAACATAATCGTAAAAAAATCATATATAACTAATTTTTTCCATGTACACTGGACAAATAGATCTTATAAAATCATTCAATTTAAGGTGATTCGGTTTCTGTCTATTTGCTTCAATAAACTTCCATTTAATTGTTTTCTTGCAACTTGCAACAACCAACTGGTTGGTACCCACGTGCACCTAACTCCATTTAAACACTTACATTGCATATCCAAGCAGAAAGGATAAATTAATATGGAGAAATAAAAATAATATAATTAATATAAACTTTAAATATATATTTTAAATTCTGAATGCATATTTTTTAAATATGTATAGTAAAAATTGTCGATGACAACCAAGAAAAAAAGAATGCTAGGAGATGTATGTATGTTTAGTGAAAAGAAAAATGTGAAATTAGTTAATATTGACTGACTTGTATGTAAGACAAAAAAAAAAAAATGTGAGTCATATAATATTTGTGTTAAAGAAATACTACTACTACTAGCATGATTTTCTATTTCATAGAGAATTATAGCTTTCTCAATTTCCATTAATATTTATTCTTTTGTACACAGGTTTTAATTTGTTTAGTCTTTTTGGTACAAATAAGGATTTCCCTTAACGGTATCAAGATGTAGATTTGAACATTAAGAACATTAATTAATGTTGCAACATTATTTCTTATTACTTCTTCGAAATCTGAGTATACCATATCTACTATATAGTATAGTGACGGGTTCGGTTCTAATTCTGTTAGGTACTAACAGAAAATTTGAACAACATTAATAATAAACTGTATTTTCTACCCACGGAAGGTTTTTAAAAAAAAAACAATTAATCACAAATTATCTTTTCTAAAAATTTTACTTTTCACTTTTTACACTTTATCATTTATCTTCTAACTCTTTTATCACTACATACTTCTCCTCAAATTTTCACTGCGTCGTCGTCAGTCCCTCCCTCACTAGTTAGTTTCAATGTCATTGAACTTTTTCTCCATCAAGTTGTTAGGAATGTTCATGGATCAGATCGTATCCGTAGATTTACGGTAAACATCCGCATCCGATTCAAAAATTGCGGATACGATCCGATCAGCACTCTTTGCAGATCGGATCGCGAATATCTCTCTACATTCGCGTATCCGATCCGCGGATCCGCACAATAATAATTAAGAATATATATATATATATATATATATGTTTGGTATTATATTTACTTGTTTGCATGTTTTAGTTAGTAATTATTATTCATATGTTGTATTATTTTATTTTTGTTATTTAGAAAGAGTTTGATTAAAAATATTTTAGGAATAAATAAGTTTAAAAGTGTGAAAGAAATATTTTTATTGAATTTTTTACATAGAAATATGATTAAAAAGAGAAGATTCAATTATGCGGATATATTCGATATCTGATTCGCATATTTACGGATCGGATCGGATCTGACACTAAAAAGTGCGGATATCATATCCGATCCGATGGAAATTGTACGGATCGAATCGAATTTTTGGCCATATCCGATCTGATCCACGTACACGCTTACAAGTTGTTTGTTTAGAATGAAAATAACTATCCACATACCTAGCAAAATGAACATCCATCAAATTTTATTATATATACTTAAATCCAATCCAAATTAAATAAACATTCACTTTAGAATGAAAAATAACTATCTATATATCTAATAAAATGAACATCTAACAAATTTCATTATATTTAATTAAATCCAATTCAAATTAAATAAACATTATCCACTTTAAAATGAAAATAATAATCTGAATACATAGTAAAATAAATAACAATTTAAAGAGAGAAGAGGATCGGAGGTAAACAGCAATCATCTATCACCATCAGCATCATCCATCATTCTTATTTCTCCATAAGAAAGAAAGAGTTTATTTTCTTTGCCAACACCTACGACAATAGTTTGCCACTTGAATAATGAGTGGCAAACTCTTGATGTGGAATTCCCAAAAAAAAACCCTAAATTTTTTAACATAAGAAAAAAATTAAAAAATATAATTTTATCTGAAAGTCACTATGACCATCATAGACTCTAAAAAAATGAATTATTTACTTACTCAAACTTTTATTCAGTCCATTAATTATCCTATCACCAATTAGCATTTCAATAGGAATCTTCATGAATCGGGATAATATTGCAACTGCGTCTTTCATCTTAGAACAAACGGCAGTGTCGGCGTGAGACAGCGTCAGCGTGAGGCTGCATCAACGTGAAACTGTGACGGTGTTGGTACAAGTTGTGGACTTCTACTGCATCTAAACGGGGTGATGAGGAACGGCGGTGTTCTGTTATGTCTGAACAGCTGTTTTTGTCAACGACAAAAAGTTGTAGTGGGATACTGGAGAGAGACTTTATGAGTTATGCCGCGGAAGTCAAAAATGATATTATGGTGGAATTAGAGTAACTGTACGTATTATAAATATATTTAAATACTAATTCTAATTTTTTAAATTTTAAAATTTATTAATAATTATTTAATTAATTAAAAATCTGAATTTTAAATTTAAATTATTTTTAAATCGTTGTTCACAGTATACATTATTTACCTATATTTTCTTGGTTCCTTAATCTTTTTTTTTTGGTAAGTTTCCTACTATATATAGTACTAAGTAGTAAGTACGTTCTATTTTTGATTTACAACACTGTCTGTCTTTTTTATTTAAGAAAAAAATATGGTTCAAAATATCTATTACTCTCCTATTTTAATTCAATAGTTAATAATGAGATTTTTCACCTTTAATAAAAATACTTTTAGTAAATAATTAATCTTGTTATCATACTTGATGATTTTATTTTTTTTAAATAAATGTATAAATAACTAAATTGACATATAATAAGAATTGAAAAAATTAAAATGGAAGAATCTAATAAGATTTGCAAAATGAATTTATATGATTTTCTTTAAGTATTGAACATTATATTATATTGTGAAAAAATGAAATGTTCTAATAAGATAAATATACGGTTTCAAAATTAAATAAAAATATAAAGGCATTGCATGCAATCATCATGAATGGTTTGAAATCAAAGTAATAAATAATGTATCTTCTGCAAAGTGATTTCCCTGCTAAAGTTGAATAAGATAAAATTTGGTATCTGATCAAACTGAATAACACAGATGCTGTGGTTACCACTTACCACCACAATGCTTAGACTTCAATTCTCTTCGGTAATCATTATCATTATTTTCCTTTAATTTCTAAACACATAAATAAAAATATGTTTCAATTTGTAATAATAACTACAAAATAATAATATATATGTCTCAAGATATGTGTGTTTCATCCTTCTAAAGTTTAAAGTAGAGACAAATAATACTTTCTCCTCTGTTTCATAAACGGTGATTTAAAAGGAAAAAGAAAATAGAGACAAATGAATATAAGAAATATTTTGGTAATGGTAAAAACTTATTATATGAATTTACAGAATTTGTGTTATAAAAATAAAAACAAATATTTAAATTAAACACAATGCAATCAATAGTATATTTATCATTTTCCTTAAAATTTAGCCACGATTTAGTCTGTGGCCAATAACGTAGAAACCGTGACTATTTAGATGTCTCCACGGGTCATAAAACCGTGGCTAACCGTCTAAAAATCGTGGCTAATTAAAAAGGCGTCGCCCTTGTTAGCCACGGAAGTGTATTCGTTGTTAACGCTGAGTCACCACGGATTTTCTTGATTTTAGCCACGGTTTTTTCCGTGGCTAATCACCGTTTTTCTAGTAGTGTATGCACAACATATATTACATTAGTAAAAAGAGACAAAGAAATTAAAAAAAAAAAACTATGAAACACGGATATTTCGTTGAGTGATTGTGTTTGCGTATTGGACATATTTTAGATATATGACATTTATTGACATTCATTGATACATGTGTTTGTCGTATCCAATCATGTTTTGATAAAAAATAAAAAAATTTCTTCGAATAAACTTAGACACACCTAAACACCATTACATGTCAGTGTGTCTAGCCTTATTCTTAACATGTATTTTTAAAATGAGTTTAAAAATAATATATATTATTATTTATTAAAACAAAAAATATTTTATATACTCTTTATATAGTTAAAAGAAGACATTAAATAAATTAAAAAATTATTTTATATTTTAATTAATACCAATAAAATATAAAAAATTTATTATAATTTATCTAAAAAATAATATATATATATATAGATATATACTGTATCATGTGTCTTATAAAATTTTAAAATTTATGTATTCAAATGTCCTGTATTATATTGTATTTTGTGTGTCCGTATCAGTATCTATGTATTATAAAAAAGAACTATTTTCATATAATAATTAAAGAGTAAGATTTTAATTAGAATATAAGAATAAAACTACTCATTTTAAATGCTTAAATTGACAGAAAAATCTATCATAAATCATTATATCTCTACTAAAGTATATATATAGAAGTAGTATAGTAGTTACTAGTTAATTAGGTCCCTAGCTACAATTTTATTATGATGCTGATATTCATCAATCAATCAATGAACATGTCCTGAAAGATATATGATAATATGATGCATATGGCATGCATGGACAAATAGTGCAGCCAGAGAGAGAGAGAGAGAGAACTTAATTGTCTTTTTCAAATTGGGTCCCATTAAACTAAATTATATATGCTCTTTAATTTGGCATTCAATTATTTTGAATGTGTCCAATGTTAGACACAGTAGGTAGTAATTTGAATATAGCCTTTTGAATTAGTAGTTTACATTTAACAAAATAATTGCATAAACTCCACGTACACATACATAAAATGTTTGTTACATTTTTTTTTTGTTGCTCTTAACTTTGATGAAATGATGGGACGCACGTGTATGCTATTATATATGATGATGATGATTACTGGTGACTAAATTGGACCTTTATGTATTATGCATAAATGTTCAGATTCTTGCAGTTGTGTTAGTTTAGTGGGTCATCGATCACTTGATGATGATTTGCTTTTTGTTTTTTCAATTTATTTGACCATGTATGAACACAAAATTATAATTATAATTGATTCATTCATCAAATATAAAACATATATTTTGATTAATGAATTTTTTGTTCAAGTTGAAAACAATGTTTTTGCTACTTTACCGGTTAAACGTACGTATCGACCAATAAAAACAGTAATAAAGATTTTTTTTGTGATTGAAATAAATTAAAAAAAAATTAAATAAAGGATCTTCTTAAATAGAGGGATAATTCTTTTTAAAACTACTCTTAAATTTTTCTCAAGATGAAGAAGCTCCACATGAGAAAGTTATAATTTCATTGTCATTTTTGTTATAATATCTGCCACCGTATTTGCATCTCTCATAATCAAACGAAAGTCAACACGCCAATTTCAATGCATGATATCTCTTATTTTGAGCACAAATAGATCAATAAACCCAAAACTATCTTGGTGATTAGTAACAAGATTAAATACTTCCACACAATCCGTCTCACAAATAACATCTCGTTGACCCACATCCCAAGCTAAGAGATATCATCTCCAAATATATAGCAAATAATTTCCCTTGAAGAATACTACTACTCTCAATCATTCCCAAACATCTCCTTTGCCAACTCCCATTACAATCTCTAATAACATAAGCAAAACTAACACTATCATCTGAACCAAGATAACTCACAATTAATCTTGAAAGTAATAAAGATTAATATTATGAAAAATATACTTAAAAACTAAATATTTTGTTAGTTGAAAATTTATTTCTATCATCCTTGCAAGTGTAATTGAGTTCATCTATGATATTTCCACGATTACTCATTTTAGTATCTTAAATTTAAAATTATTTATAATGGTAATCCAAATTCAGATTCAGGCACCAATTTGGTCTTCGACCCTTTTTGGCGATGACTCAGCAAATGAAGTGCTGAAGTGGTATCCTTCTTGCTATGTAGACACTGCAATGACTAGTTGACGTGACAAGATTTATATTTTGGACCCAATTTAGTCCATGATATCCTAACTTCTGTTCTATCTTCTTCCCCCACCTTCTTCTTCTTCTACCATTGCCATTATCACTCCCACAACTCATCACTACTCGCCTTTCTTCTTATTTCACTTTTATAGTCAATCCTACAATCTTAAAATAATGCAGTTTCCTAATTCATGCCAAGCTCCTACAACAACAAGTCACATTGCAAAACTTTCTCCACCACTTCATCTACCACTTCACTGCCACATAATTGCCCTCAGCTCCACCATCTGTGCCACTATCTTCCTTCTCACCCCCTCCTCGATCGTTGCTCTCTATTTTCTGGCAGGATCAACTTATAAGGCGCTCCCTTCATCACGGGACTCTTACGATGCCATTGTCCTCTACCATTAGATGAAGGATCATGGGTGGACCCTGACCATTATGCCTTTCCTTTTATCTTTAAGGCTGTGCTGATATTCTCTCTTTTTCTGCCTGTACTTTTCTCCACACTGCTGTTTTATGATCTGTCTTCAACTTTAATGTATTCGTTTGTAATATTGTGGTTAGCATGTATGGTAGGTGTGGCTATGTCCAAGACGCGCACAACATGTTTGATGAATTGTGCCAAAGAGGCATTCAGGACTTAGTTTCTTGGAATTCCGTTGCGTCTGCTTGTTCTCATGCTTTTGAGACAAATACGACACTTCAGTTGTTTGTTAAAATGACCACTCGTTATTGGTTATCGCCAGATCTTGTAAGCCTTGTTGACATACTTTTTATTTCTGCTTTTGTTGGTTATTCGATGTAGGAGAAACAAGTTTATGGGTTTGTTGTTGGGAGTGGGTTAGTGCCTCTCTCTCTCTCTCTCTCTCTCTCTCTCTCTCTCTCTCTCTCTCTCTCTCTCTCTCTCTCTCTCTCTCTCTCTCTCTCTCTCTCTCTCTCTCTCTCTCTCTCTCTCTCTCTCTCTCTCTCTCTCTCTCTCTCTCTCCGCACGCGTGCGTGTGCGTGTGTGTGTGAGCATAAGTTAGGAGAAGAAGGGGAGGAGGAGGATCTCTCTCTCTCTCTCTGTGAGAGCATAAGTTAGAAAAAGAAGGGGAGGAGGAGGATGCAGAAGTTAGGGTTTTAGGGACCAAATTAGTGTCCGAACTTGAAGAAGGAGAGGAGGAGGATGCAGAAGTTAGGGTTTTAGGAACTAAATTAGTGTCCGAACTTAAATCTGGAAGACCACTATAGATAATTTTAAATTTTGGAGACCAAAATAGATAATTACGTAAATTTCAAGGACCAAAGTAAGAATTTACTATGGAGATTGGATTTGGAGACAATTGTCTTTTTTCATTTTTTTTTTCTTTGGTCATTTTTATTTGGATAGGCTTCTTTGGTTGTTTAGAAAGCCCAAAGAGCTCTAAAATGTCAAAATAAGCCCAAGTCTAGAAACATAACTCCCAAAAAATTAAATTTGGTTGGGCCTTTTGGCCCACACTGCAACCAAAAAGAAATTTAAAATTTGGTTGAAAATATTATATATTATATATGGCTATATGCAAATGAAAAATCCCATGCACACAAAATAGTAACTCTTAGTCTCTTACTAAATGAAACAATCAATATACCATTATTAATTAATAACATACATATTTTTTAGGAACTGATTGAAGAATTATTAGTAATTAAACTGAATAATACGTTTAGATTTATGGAAGTGTCACCCTTATATATCCCTTCCATCTACCATATATTTTCATTATCTCTAATAATTTGCATAATTATAGACACATAAATGAATACAGGAATTCTTGAAGTGCTTCTTGTTAATGCTAAAGGAATTAAGCACACAAACCTTGTTGGTATATATATCCCCCTTCCATCCCTTTTCTTTTTCTTTTAACTCAAATTTAGAAATTTTCTTTGGTTATAACTAATTTTTGGCATTATATAGGAATACCTTCCTATTATGTTATTATTGAGTGTGGGTGTCAATGTCAAAGAAGCAAAGTTTCAAAAGGTTAGACTACCTTAATTAATTAATGTTTCTTTATTTCCGTAGTGATTCTAAATTCTAATTAAATAGTAACCTGAGTAATTAATGATGATACAGGGAAACATAAGAAACCTTGGTGGAATGAGAAATTCATATTTGATTTCTCATCTTTGGATTATAAAAATTCAACCTATGTTAACTGCACAATCATGGACACAAAACCCTATAGACATGGTGGATTTGTGGGTGAAGCCAAGTAATTAATTAATTCATCTCATTCATATTTTTTTCTTACTCTTTGTTTGATGTCTTAAAGTTAAAAATCAGACAATAAACTTTATAGAAAAGTGTGTAATAATTTTAATTTTAATTGGTATTATATTATTACAAATATTTAGTAACAAAAAATTAACTAAAAATAATTAGAATTTATTTTATTTAATATTTATTAATTATTGTTAGAATTAATAAATGCTAATAAATAAGATTAATGTTTCGAAAATTACCTGAAACTTAGTTCTTATTAGGTTTGGACGTGAAGTCTAGACTCTTTGTGAATATATTGAGATTCTCCTTCGAGATGAATTGAGAGATAATAAGAAATATTTTAGGTATCGGTTGCTTAGTCAAATAAGCAGAACAGATCTCCATTATCGTAGAGATCAGATAAAAGAAGTCACCTTTATTAAATGAATTTTTAATCTTTTAAACCAAGCTTTATATTTTGGGTCAGAATATAAACAATAAATTTAGAAACTATTATCATTATATTATATAAACAAATCTTACTCATAAGCAATTTATTAACAAATGTTAACACTTAATTCATTAATTTTTTTTCGTTCTTTGAAAGATATATATATATATATATATATATATATATATATATATATTGTGAAATTAGTTGGCTAGTGGACTTCTTATCTCTATATAATTTCATATTTATGAATCTTATTTTGAATTCATTTTCCTACAAAGCAGGGTTTACATAGGTGGATTAATCACCGAAGGAATTAAAGAAGGACATATAGAAATAAAACCAACTCCATATAATGTGGTCCTTGAAGATCACACATACCAAGGACAGATAAAGATTGGATTAAAATTCTTTGCAAATGTAATAATAAATTTAATTCTGCTTTTATTTTGTGTGTGTTGAATTTAATTATCGAAATGATAATCAACAATTAATTAGTATTTAATTTTTTGCAGAAAGAAAATTATGAGTATGTGAATGTGATGGGGAAAGAATTCATTGCTCCCAAGAAAGAAACAAATTCAATTTTTGGATCTTTTATGAAGCTATGGAGGACAATATCATGGTGGAAAGTATTGCTTTTCTGTAATAAAAAGAGTTCTAATTAAAGAGAAAGTAATAAAGAGAAATTAAGATTATCATTTAATTTTGATAGAATTTATAGAAACTATAATGGCTGCTACTATTTGTTAATTTTTATAAATTACCAGTTTGAACACGTACTTCTAGACTCATGTAATGTCCTTAATTTGTTTTGAGTTTTTATAACTAAGATATTTCAACTGTATAATTTTACATTAATAATTAAAATATTTGACTTTCATCTTTGATATCTCAAAATTCATGCAATTAATAACACATTATAATTAGATTATTTTTCAAGGGTAACATCCTCTTTAGTTTCTTTATTAGCTAGGGACTAGTTTTCGATTTGTATAGTATGTGTAGATGATAAAATATAAAATTTCGTATAATAATAATAATAATAATTAACAGCTTATAGGCTTCAACTAATTAATAAATCATGTATGATTAGAACACTTCTATCTATATACTTTATCCTTTTCTTTTTTTTTTTTAAATGAAGGTAGTTGCATTATTTTAAAAGAGTGATACAAAATTTAATGTGGACCTATTAAATCACCCTTTCACCTTAACCCATGACAACAATAAAAACGTCTCACGACTCACAAATTCAGCCTAAAAGAATACACAAATTCAATTATAATTTTAGTCTTTATCTTATTTTATAGTTATCTTTATCTTTATCTTTATCTTATCTTTATTTACTTTTATCTTTCATAGGTCAATGCTCTATATATACTTAGTTTTACTTTCATAGTGAACAATTCAATCAATCAACAATCAATAAAATCTCTTCATCTTTTCTTTTCGTTCATTATTATTCTTTCACAATTTTATTATCTTTGCATACTCTTTTCGTTTTACTAGGACCAAAGAAATAGTAGCAGAATTTGATATAAAATTTAATGTGAAACCAAAGAAATAGCAACAGAATTCTCCTAATTGAAATCGTAAGTGATTACTATTAGAATATCATAATTAAGGAACAAAATCATGAAAATATTAAAGAGGATTAAGAAAAAATCAATGTAATTTATTAGGATATTATTCCATAACAAGTGTACTCTTAGTGTACTCTTTGTCTATATATTAATAAAAACTTTGTAATCCATGATGAAAAATATGAATAATAAAAAAAATATTTTTTTAAATAATTATTCGTTTTTTTCTAAACTTTTTAGCAGGGCTCTAATGTTGGATGATAATCATGAGCTGTGGGCTGATGCTTTATACTTGCATGAACTATTCTTCCTTGACCAACCACTTCACCCGAACCAGATGCAATTACAATTTGACGTCAATTTTCTTAATATTGTCCAACATCAATTCAATCTCCAAGGTCAGTTTAATAATGACATGGATAACAATCTTGCTGACAATCCTGCTGAAGATGATAACAACTCCCTGAATTAGTTTGCCGATAATTTTCTTGCTGGCAATGATGATCACATTGGCAATATTGCTAACAATCTTATTGACGATGATAACAACTCCAGGGTCAGTTTGATCCTGACTGGGGCAATCTTGCTGATTCCATTGGCGTTGTTACTAACAATCCTGCTGAAGATGATAACAACCTCCAGTAGAATAACTGCTGATGGATTTTTTTGTTATTTCTTAGTGTCAATTTTAGGTTTTCAAAGATATATATACATATCTTTCAAAGTTTAATTAGTTATCTAATGTTCTTTGTTTACATATAAGTTTAATTTTTATTTCTTAAAATAAATAAATGTTCTTTATTTACATACTTTAATAGATCAAAAAAAATGTTACCATGGTACAAAAAATTTATGAAAGAAACGAAGAATTATTTAAAAAATATTATTTTTATTATTCATATTTCTCATCATGGATTACAAAGTTTTTACCAATATATAAATCAAGAGTACGCTAAGAGTACATTCGTTATGAAATAATATTCTAATAAATTACATTGATTTTTTTCTTATTCTCTTTGATATTTTCCTGATTTTGTTTCCTAATTATGATATTCTAATAATTACAATAATAACCTATAAACTAAAAAAATGGAAATACATTGAGAAATTAAAAAAATTGTTTTATATTCATCTCTGTCGCTAGACAGTGAATTGCTGCATACACAAAGTGAATTGCTGCATATACAAAGTGAACTGATAACCAACCTAAGTTGGTTATCTTTTTCCTTGTTTGTTACACATACTAATATTTAATTAATTTAATTAAACATAATGTTAAAAGTCCTTGTTCGTGCATGCTATATTAAATAGTCTTGACTTTTAATATATTGAGATAGTGAATACCGTAATTTCATTGTAGGTTGTTAGACTGTTAATTCTTCATCAAGCAGCATTGAGCCAAATGAAGACAATATTTTGAGAAATGTGGGTTGCACGTCTTTGAACATCTTTGTGCCTCCCAAACCCTAAAATAATAATAATAATTGTTCACATGAACGCCTTTCTAACTAACCCTTACTTATACAATTATATAGGCCAGCTACTTTAGTACTATTAAATTCCAACCAACAAAATAGAAAATAGCAACTGGGATCCTATTTTCTAAATCTTAGTTTTAAGCTTAGATAGGTTTTTTAATTTTTTTTATAAATATAAATGATTAAATACAGACATATATATATAATATACTTTAAACAAGAATGACTTATTCACACAAAGATTGACTTATTTACATATATTTATTTATATATAATATCAAATTAATCACATATATTTATATTTATTTACATATATTATTTATAAGTTTTTAATGTATATTTAATATTTTAACATATATTCATCAGTATGTATGATAATTAATTTTTAGTATATATATATATATATATATATATATATATATATATATATATATAACATAACTAATTAGCTAACTTAAATGCAACTATTAGAAAAAGTTGCATACTAATATTGAATACAACTATATACTATATACATGCAAAATGTCAGCTACTAATCAATTATTATAGGAATATATTTAGTGATCATAAAAAGAATTTGATTATTTTAGTAAAAACATTTGATTATTTAATTATAATATATTTGTTATTCTACTTTAATTATTCTAATTATTAATTGATTATTTTGTTAAAAAAATAAAATAATATGTATAAAGGTTATTTTTTCTTGTTAATGAGGATTTTTATATTAAGATGAATGTACTATGTATGTACTAGGGGAAATAAATGAGTATTGAAAGCTATTAAAATATTAGAGAATCATTGATATGTGTAAATTGAGCATCTTGATTTCTAGTTCATATGGTTCACATGCAGCCATTTCAATCTTCACCCATAACTCATCAACCTGTTTTGTTGACCATAAATTCTTGTTAATTCATCTTTATCCTATCTGAAAAACCGGCGTATTATAAATTTATAATAGTGTTTCATGGCCTGGGAAATGAAGAGAATCTTGCATGGTAAATTTCACACAAGTTAAAACTTAAAAGAGAAATAATAAAATAAGAGTTAAGAAAAACCGACAAAAAACATTTAATATTATCAACTACCTAAACAATTAGTGATTCAGGCCAAAGTACAAAATAATGCAATCAATTTACAGCTAATCTAACCAATTTTGGTTGATCGAGTGATCAATTCACTCGTGACTCATCTTTTTAAATAAGTGTCAGATATTCGAATCCTGTCTTGTGCATATAATAACCTATTGGCTAACGACAAATCGTTAAATAGAGTTCACATTCACTACAAATTAGTCATTAACCTGTCGGACTAGAGAATACCATGACAACTAAAAAAAATTACAGCTAGTCTTGGATAATAAAATGTAATTAAAAATTCATTATTCTTGTTACTATTATTATTACCAAAAAATAAAATATGATAATTTTGTATAAGCCCATAAAAATATAACTCTTAAATATATGTTCTGTTTTACACGTTATAATAATGAGTACTTGTAACCAATGCAAACAAGATTAGAATACTATTTAGTGTTATGTCTAATCATATATATAATCACATTTTATGTCTTATTCTGCTCCTATACAATGATTTTGGACATATCTGCTACTAGCTTTTTCTTCTTTCTTTTGTTTCTTAGCTTCTGAGTCCTTGAAACAAAGCTTGCTTTCTTCTTCTGGATAAATAAAGGCACAATCACTGAGGAGGGAACTGTTTCAAATGATGTTTATCTAAGCTACAGTTTCAAATTCAAAACCAAGCACAAATAAATTGAAAAAAAAAAGGTAACATGAAAAAGAATGTTGGGGACCGTTGCTTTTTAATTATTTTTAATGCTTTTGTTCCAACGGTTTAATTATTATTGGTCTTGAAGTTTTAAATATTTATTTTTTTTAACTCTTTTGTTTTTAATCAATGTTCATTCTCACAAAGTTCTCAAACCAGACAATGCTTTATTCACATACACTTTACTGCATTCTACAGCTGAATTATTTTTAGGTCTCTTATAGCAGGAACATTCTTTGTTAGCTTTTGCTTTTTTGTATAAACAAGTCATGAACATACATGTTGTCACCTTTTTCTTTTAATATAGCACCTTTTTTCCTTTTTTGTTTTGTTTTGTTTATATAGCTTTGATTGCAATGTAAATTTTTTATGCTAAGCTTTTATATCATAGTATGTCACCTTACTAACTCAAAATATGACTCAACTTTCATGATTATGTATTTGCAGGGTATTGAGAAAAATTGAGCATAGATTAAGTTTTTGAGCTAAGATATGGAAAATTCATCAAGTTTTGATGAAAGTTCTGATTTGGGGTATCAGCCATCAACTTCTTCTATGGATCAAAATGATCAAAGTACTGAATACTCTCCATTCAGTGGTGATTCATTTGCATATTGTAGGAGTAACTCAGAGGCCTCAAACTTGTCATCATTAGAGCCTGTTGATGACAATCATAGTTTTGCTAGTAGTGATCTTCAACCTTCGCCGCCTTCTCGGTGGATTGCCGCCGCCACCATGAAAACCGAGCCTAGTCATCATCATGGAGCTGCTCTTTCAAGTCTTGGAGGAATGAAGAAGAGGATGCATTCACTAGATAGTAAATCTGATGATCTTGATCTATTGGAGTCAGGTTGGTTTACACAGCTTTTTGTTAAACTTCTATAAAAAAAATATTTTTGGTTGGTTTTAGTCTAAATTTCATTATTATGGTCCTTGTCACAGGTATTATTTAGGGACTAAGATTAACTACACACATTTTTCATAAATTTGTTATATTTGCAGAGGCTTGAAATGATAATGAAGGAAAGATTTGCATAAAATGATCATAAATGATCCTTAAAAAGAAACCTCAAAAACTTGTATTTCTTATTTTTGTCCCTATCACAGCATAATTCAGGGACTAAGACCAGGTATGCACATTTTTCTAAAATTGGGGACCTAAAACAAACTACACCTTTTCATGGACTAAAACAAAATTTTGGTATAATTTCATAAACTAAAATATATTTATCTATGAAGAAGTTTAGTTTTGTAGAAATTAGCTCAATTGTGTGGTCACTTGCAGAGCTTGAAATGATGAAGGAAAGATTTGCAAAGCTTCTATTGGGGGAAGACATGTCTGGTGGTGGAAAAGGTGTATGCACTGCAGTTACAATCTCAAACTCCATTACTAACCTTTATGGTAATAAATATCTTTAATAGAGGCAATATCTTTGGTAAATGTTATTGTTTTTCTTCCACTAAACATGTTTTTGGTTGGGAAAATTCTGCAGCAACTGTTTTTGGACAAAACCTGAAGTTGGAGCCTCTGAAGGCTGAGAAGAAGGCCATGTGGAAAAGAGAAATGAATTGTCTTCTATCTCTCTGTGATTACATAGTTGAATTTGCTCCAACTGCACAATGCTTAGATGATGGCACAATTGTAGAGGTGAACTATAGTTATATTTTCATTTCTTTTTTCTCTTGTCTCAACCAACCGTTAGTATCTGACATCTGCTAAATTAGTTGAAACTAAAGTTAATCCTTTATCATAATGAACCTTTTATGTGCACTTTACCATCTATACCTACAAAGTTTGCAATTCAAGGATATGAACAATGTTTTTTACATCTGGTTATGTGTCCCAGATGATGACAAGCAGACCAAGATCAGATATTTATATCAATCTTCCAGCTTTGCAGAAACTTGACACATTGCTTATGGTAAGAAAATACACCTTGAATTTGCTTCTTGTGTTTGACAACAATGTTTTCGTCCCAACATTTTAAGGTTATGAACAATATTTTTTATATTTTGACAGGAAATATTGGATAGTTTCAAGGATACTGAATTTTGGTATGCGGAACAAGGGAGTATGTCGGGGAATTCATCTCGGTCGCGTGCCGGATCGTTTCGAAGGGTGGTTGTTCAGAGGAAAGACGAGAAATGGTGGTTGCCAGTTCCCTGTGTTCACCCTGGTGGCCTCTCTGATAAGTCAAGGAAGCACTTGATTGAGAAAAGAGATTGTGCAAATCAAATTCATAAAGCAGCCATGGCAATAAATAGCAGTGTTCTAGCAGAGATGGTTATCCCTGAGACATACATGGCAAATCTTCCCAAGGTTAGTCCTCATTGTTCACATATAATTTATTGAGAGTTCGCTAAATTTGATCCTGATGGCAATAATGCAACTTTGTTTGTTTAATAGTAGAAAAATAGAGGAAGACACTACCAAGGACTAACAGTTAAATTTTCATGTCAATTATCTTTTGGCTTTCTTTGAAAGTTACTTAGAACTACATTTGGCATAAAGGCTTACATCTATTACAAATGCATGACACTAGCAAAAATAAACCAACAAAATCTTCTATACACATTGAGTGCATGAGAATGCATTTCCATTTCATTTTATTTGACTTTTTTATCATCAATTTGTTCAGAGTGGAAGAGCATGCCTAGGGGACACAGTTTACCGCTATATGTCTTCTGCAGACAAATTCTCACCTGATCACCTTCTTGATTGCCTTAAAATAAGCTCTGAACATGAAGCACTTGAGCTGGCAGATAGGGTTGAATCTTCGATGTACACATGGCGGCGAAAGGCTTGTTTAAGCAACTCAAAATCATCATGGAACAAAGTGAAGGATCTCATGGCCGAAACCGACCGCAAAGACAAGAACTTTTTGTTAGCTGAGAAAGCTGAGACTTTGTTGTTCTGCTTGAAGCAAAGATATCCTGAACTTTCACAGACTTCCTTGGACACATGCAAAATTCAATACAATCAGGTGAGTTTAACTATGTTCAAATTCATAATATAATATGCATCAAAAAGTGGTTGGTTGCTACTTCAACTCACCATTGCCTTCATTCTGGTATTGTGAGTCATGGTATATACTTTCTTCGAATTAAAATATTTGTCAATTTGAACATCATTGAAAGATGGATGTATCTAGCAACTAATTGTCAAGATATATTGATTTTTCAATGTACCCTGAAAAAAAGGTAGAATCGTAAAAAAGGAACAAGATGAAACTGAACTAGACAATTTGACAAACACCTACTAGGCTAATGAAAGTGATGTTGTGCAGGATGTAGGAAAAGCAATACTAGAAAGCTACTCAAGAGTTTTAGAAGGCTTAGCATTCAACATTGTTGCTTGGATTGAAGATGTTCATTGTGCAGATAAGTCAATGAGAAACCAACATGTATAGAAACCAAGATGTTCTTCCAATCATGTACTTTTGTTTTTTCTCTTCTGTAAACTATAGTCTTTAAAACTTAGGTAGCAGATGATTGTATTATACAATGGTAATCAAGTGTACCTGTATGAAAATTAGTTCTTTAACATCACATCAGGTTACTATTTTCATATTCAGTTCCAAAGGTAACAAGTAACAAACTACTATCATCATTTGAAAATTATTGTTGGATAAAATGGTCAAAATAAGCATAAAAATGGAGAATATTCAAATGGACAAGCTAAGTAAAAAAAAAAAAAAATTGCTTGTTCACCATATAAAATTGGTTAGAATTACGTGATAAAATAAAATATAATAGAAATCCTTTAAATTTCAAAAGTTTATTATTATTAATTTCAATATTCAGTTATATTCTTAAAGTGTGATAGAAGATTATAAGTGCATATAAAATTCAAACGAAAATATTTTCGGGAGCAAGAGGAGTATTGCTGAGCTGCGAATACTGAATAGTTTAACCCGCGAATCTGAGTCTCTAGGGTTTCACTTTCTCTTTCTCTTTCTTTTTTCTGATTCTTAATCTCTTTCATCTCTTTTCTTCTAAATCAAATCAAATATCTCGCATCGCTCCTTCGATACACCGCCTCTGTCTTCACGTTTCGCCCCTGCGGTTAGTTCTTGTTCTTGTTATTGTTTGCTGAATGCGAATCATATATTTTATCCTTCAATTCTCATTTTGTTCTTTTCAGATGATGCTATTGTCTCTTCTTCGATAATTATTTTGGATTGTTACACTTGATTTGCAAATAACGCTGTCCATTAATCCTCGGAATTTAATTTGTATGCATGTATTCTAGTGGAGAAATTGATAGGAAGGGAAATAATTTCATTGAAACTGTTAAGAGAATCAAAATTAAACTGGATCGATTGTTATTATGCTGCAGATCATTGAAGAGAGAGGTAATTTCTGACCGGAATGGCATTGGTTGTGATCTGCGGGCAACCATGCAGTGGCAAATCCAAAGCAGCACTCTGTCTAGCTGAATCTCTCAAAGAATCCGAAGTGAAGTACCAAGTGAGGATCATTGATGAAGCTTCCTTTCATCTAGATCGCAATGAGAGCTATGCAAATATGCCTTCTGAGAAGAATCTGAGAGGAGTGCTTCGCTCCGAAGTGGATAGATCTGTGGCCAAAGACAATATCATTATAGTGGACTCTTTGAATAGCATCAAGGGTTATCGATACGAGTTATGGTGTTTGGCTCGAGCAGCTGGGATTAGATACTGTGTTGTTTACTGTGATGTGGAGGAAAACAATTGTAGGAAGTGGAACGAGGAGCGCAGGGCGAAAGGCGAAGCGAATTACAATGATACTATCTTTGATGATTTGGTGAGGAGGTTTGAGAGACCTGATAGCAGAAACCGGTGGGATGCGCCGTTGTTTGAGCTATGGCCTCACAGAGATGGAATAGACAAGTCTTCTGCTGCCATTCTGGATGCTGTTTCATACTTGACCAAGAAGGTGGATTCCAAAACCAGGGATGTCAAGATATTGCAGCCTACTATTGCGACTCAGACAAGTCGTTTTTCGGATGCGAATTCTCTGTATGAGTTGGACAAGGCAACACAGGAGGTGACAAACACTATAGCTGAGGCGCAATCACAATCTCTTGGTGGACCTCTTGTTGGTATTTCTGTGGGGAAAGACTTGCCTATTATCAATATTTCAAGGCCAGTTGGGCTGCCGGAGCTTCGCAGGATGCGGCGAACCTTCATCAAACTGACGGGGCAAACAAGTTTAAGCGGGCCACCACCTCCTTCGGACGCAGACAGCGCAAAGAGAATGTTTATTGACTATTTGAATAGGGAATTAGGAACTTCTTAAGGAAACAGTTTGGGATCAAACTTCATAGATTGATTGAGATAAAAACAGCTGCAATATTTTTGTACTATTAGATTCTGAGCTATTTTATATGTTTATTTGGAAGGGAGATGGAGATCAACTAAAAGATAGAAACTAAATTAAGTTTCTCTGTTATGTTTGATGTAAAATATATTAGACTAAATTATGTCTATCTCAGTATCATGTTTAGTTTAAAACAAATATGGAGATTGAGGGTTTAGAATTTGAAAAGTTAAATGATGATAATTTCGGAAAGAAATGTTAAAGTTTCTGCCTCTATTCTTAGAAATGTTAGTTTCAAAAAATGTTAGTTTTCTATATCCTTCTGATCACTAAATACAATACTAAGTTTCAATTTCAATTTCTAAAAATAAATACTACTTTTAAGAGTAGAATTTTCGAATAATATTGTCTTTAATTTTCTTCTCTCAATTGTATTTTTCTATTAAGTTTTTCATTTTTTTTTTGTATTTCAATAAACTAAGAATTAATTCATCACTAATCTAAATTCCATTTAAAATTTTACATCTCAATAAACTAAGAACTAAATTCCATTTAAAATTTTACCGTTAACTGAATGATAAATTATTACATGCTCAAGTTAAAATTCAAACACCCGAACTTATTTATGTAGACTAATGAACTATGCTTTTTATCTTTTGTACTTAAAGTCGAAAGTCGAAACGTCTTTACCTTATATTTTATATAATATCAATCATCATCATTAACTCGTCTAATCCACCTCAATCAAATTTTACCCCAAAATAAATGTGATTGTATCTTCTTGTTACAAGTGAATACATGCTTTCTCGTGATATAGTATCAAAATTACAATAAGAGAATTAAATTTAATGAAAAAGTTAATGCTAATGCTCAAGGAACAAGCAGTTAACTATGGTGATCTGAACATAATATATAGTATCAAAGTACAAACAATGGTTGACAGATTGAGTGCCCTTTGTGTGTGCTAGTGCTCCTCCAAAAGATTATAGACATTGTGAACACACACTCACGAGTACACTAGAGCATAAAAATGAGCATGAAACAGATCACATTTTTTGAGATATATTACTCGGATCAATTGGTAAATTTGAAATAATCATATCCCTATATATACAACAAACCTAAGAACTGTGCCAGGGAAGTGCACAATCCAAGATGGGGTGATTGGTGATCAACAGGGTTAGCAGTCAACCAAGCTAATTAGGGAAAAATCCCTACAACCCATTTTCTTCAAAAAAACAATGCCCCTCATCAGCCTCCTTTCAATCCAACGGCAAGAACAAAAACAGCATCTTTATGCCATTCATGCGATGATTCTCGACAACCGAGAACCCGCTGTCACGAGGGGCTCCATCATACACTTTGAACTGATGATAAAAATCCTGTTAATCAACTGTCATCATCAACGGGACCAACGTATGTAAGATCTGTCCGTCTCACCCTTACAGCCCCTTTAAGCCAGCTGGCAGCTTTAATATTGGCAGGGTCACCGGTTCCTATGCTCACAGTATTACTTGCAGAAGGGCAAGATCCGGCACCATCTTCTAGAAGTGTCCAAGGATCAACTTCCAAATCATTATTATCTTGCTGTTGTTTTGACTTCCCTGATGCATTAGTTGCAATCCTTGATAACGGAACCGGATTCCTCTGTGGGGCAGTTGAAGGATTCATAAAGCTGGGTTGCAGGCAAGCAAGAGCAGATGGTGGAATAGGGGGTGGCTGGCACGAGAAAGAGCATCGCAGAGAGGGGAAGAATACAGGCATCGCTGCCTGGATATGCCACCGGATGGTGTCAGGCACTTGCATGCGGTCCAAGTCATTCTGTATTAGACAATATAAAACATTAGACAACATTCAATGATGTCATCAACACAAAAATGATTATTCAAGAAGACAAAAGCAGTGTAATACTGGAGTCACCAAAACCAAAAGCTATACAACATCCATAGGTTGAAAGGCCAAACCTGCAAAGTCTCCAATAAGTCTCGGTCAACTCCAGAAAAATCTCTCGTAGGTTCATTGATTGTCTTCAAACCAGGTTTAAGCCGAAGCCAACTCGGAGGATGAGTACTCAACAATCCATGCAAAACCAACAACAAACGATCAAATAAACCCTCAGCAGAAGAGTCTAGAGTTGCGCCAGCAGCTGCTTCAGTAGATGAATCCACCTCCCTCTTCAGCAGCGAACTTTCTTCATGGACAAGCCGGCTACCAAGCAGACGAAGGATTACGGAAGCAAGTGAATGTCTCATGTTCCGCACAGATGGCTCCCTGCAATATTAAACATGTGAAACTCCTCAATTGCCTCTATCATTGAGTATTAGAAGTTCCAACTATCATCCTCAACAATTAAAGCAAATTTCTAGCAGCATATATATCCTTAGTTTCAATTTACAAATTGATTTATTCGACTCATTTGTAGCACTGTAATTCAATTATTAAATATAGACAACTAAATCCATGAATGGCAGTCTCTTGGGCACATGAATAGTAGATAACTTAAAAAAGGATCTCAATGCCATTTTCTCCGTTTCTCCCAGTCGAGAACATGAATGGCTAGTCTTCCCCCCAAGTAGGTAACACTACTAAATAGGTAATCAAGAAATATACCATTCATTCAAGTCAAGATAAACAACTCTAAACACAACAAAATATACTCTTAACTACCTGTCAGTGCAAAGGATAGGAAGAAATCTCAAGAGCAGCTGCAGACGCAATGACATAGAAGCTCGTAGAGCCGAAGCAGACGGAGGAGAAGAATCTGTTACAACTACCTGTCGTCTAGCTAATCCAGGGCTACCACCTTTCATAGCTTTGCGGCTTACTTTGTTTGTCTGACCTTCTATTCCAGGGGAAGTACTTCCCACTGGCTTGCTTACCCCGCGTGTAACAGCAGCTATTTGTTGCTCTATATTATTTAACTGTTTAATCAAATCACTTGCAAAGGAATTGCAGGATTCGTCGGAGCCTTGATCTATACAAGGAAGAATTAACTCAATAAGAGCCTTCTCAGTCACATGCTGCTGGTCCCCACCAGTGCCTTCACAATCAGATGCTTGAGAGGACCCTTTTAGGCCTTTTTTCGAATCCATGCCGTCTTCAACAACTTCTCCTTCTTCAAGACCTGTGGTATCAAACTTCTTATCCCCCTTGACAGTCACTGGATCTGTAGACGAACTACACCAACCCCATGGCTCCCAAAATTGAGCCTTAACAGAAAGCCCTTTACCCTCGGCAATATTTTGCAGCCTTTGTCTAATGGTCTTCCTACCAAATAGTACATCCTGGCCTCCAAGGAACCATTTAGCTTGCAACAACATCGAATCCTCTAGGGACCTACCAAAAAGATGAACCAACTCCGAGAAAAGGGGAGCAGCATCAGGTCTAACCAGCAATCTTGTGAGAAGTATTTCAATAAAATTGTTTTCATTCTCGGAAGCAGCAGCAGCAGCAGCAGCTTTCTCAGCGCTAGGCGAGGTCATCTGTATAGCATCAGCTATGGACCCGTCATGTGCCTCCAGTTTTTCGATAAGGGCTTGTTCATTCAAAAGCAACCTGAGCGCAACCCACTGCCAGTGAAATTTGGCAGGTTGCAAGGTATCCAAAACATGAACAAGCTTATCTTGAAGCTTAGATTCATCAGAAATCCGGCTCCCTTCATCCTTTGTATACAAATTTTGGGGCAGCTTACAGTCAATCATGGCATTCAGAAAAATCCTAGAACGAAGAGGAGCAAATGCCCTGGATTTTAAATGCATATCGGAGCCATTCACCTCTAGCAAGTTTGCAAATTCAGCATCGCTTGCATCCACAGCCATAAGGTCATAAAGACCTTGACAGTCTCTAAAGCATACATCTCGGAAAGGCAAATGCTTTATTGCATCAGTTATGGCAACTGTTAGAGACTGATAAAGTTGATTAATGTCTTCACGGGTTGCAACATTAGCACTCAAAATAAATGGTCGCCACTTGACAAAGGCGAATATTGAATAGGCAGGCGGAAAGACCAAACTTACAGGCAGCATGCGCTGCATCCTTGAAAGTGCTATAATAGATGGTTCCCCGAGGAGTTCCACCACTAATCCTTCACACATGGTTCTGCAGTTTCCAACAAGCAATCTAAACCAGTGGACATGAACCTCAATTGAACTATCTGCCTTAAAAGACCCAACAGACCGCGCATTTCCATTTGAATTGGACCTCGTACTTCTTGCAAATTGTACAACATCCAATCCCTCCTTTAATCTGAGGATAGATACCATTCTCTCCAAGCTGGTAACACCATGTATAATGGCACCGACAACAAGTGCAGAAACAGCAGCAGCAATTTTTGTTGGTCTTGAAACCATAACTTTATTGGAGTTGCTTCCCACATCGTTTGGAGTAGTGCTGCCAGTATCATGGGAATCGGGGGAGATTTGAAACTGAGCTCGAGATGCTTTACTAGGAGCAAAAACGCCAGCAAGAGCATTAGACGCTTCCGTAGCAAGAGCAATCTCAAATACACGACTGTGGCGTTCTCCCAAGACTTCCTTAAGCAGGCACAGACAGGTTATATGCATTCGGAGTATACATTTGGCATAGTTCAAAGAACTTGTTGCCAACGTTGTATTCGAATGATTATTGCCAGGTGAAAAATCAGGCATCTTTGCTAATGTTGGACCAACACTGCCAACAATGGCAGAAATGGCAGAAGAGACTAACGATGGATCACCTTCTTGTGCAGCACCTGGCGTCTGCCTAATGCAGTCAATGAGGCCCATGACTATTTGCTGAGCGATTTGATATCCATTATCCCATTTTTCTAAAGCAGGACCTTTTGGTGTACCAGAAGCAAAGGCCTTCCTATCTTTTCCAAAGAGATAGTGAAATGCTTCTTCAACACTACGCTGCACTATGTCCCTCATGCCTGAGCCTACTCTCGAAGGTAACCGACCACCACTTATCTTCTGACGGAAAAAGTCATCAGGGTCCTCAACTCCAGATGGAACTAACCCTAACTCCCCATCCACTGACCGTTCAAGTTCAGAGGAAAGTCTTGCATCACAAGTAGTCTTAAAAGTTTTATCCCATTCGATAACACTAGCCACACTGCTGTATTTCTTCAATAAATACCGAGCAAATGCCAAGACTCCTGAACCTGAAATCCTTCCATTAGATGCTATAATAGCAGCAGCACGATGCATTGCAGATGTCAGTGTGTCGGGAATAAGGTCTGCTGCAACAAGAATGTTCTCGTACCTGTATAGCAAGCAATGTGGAAAAAGAAAGTTAATTTTTATAAAACTAAGAAATAAAAAATTGGAAAGAAACTGTCAACCAGAAGCATAAAGATCAAAATCAGATATTTTCAGCACCTTCTCAGTGATGATATCAGAAAAGCCTCTCCCACATCACAAACTTGGTTTTCCACATTCCTTGGCAGCATCATAACATTTCTTCCACTATGAATTGTAGAATTTGAGCTATTGGGAACCTTTGGCAGCAACCAGAGGAGGAACTTCACAGTTGCTACCAAATCATCAGAGTTATCCATCAAATAAAGCATTGCAGAAAGTTCATCCTCACCAAGTTTCCACCGTATTGAGCTTCTATCATCAGCTGTAGGAAAGGGCCTGCCAAACTGACCAACTTTGCCAACATTCTTTTCGGTCTCTTCAACCGACTGCCTAACAACCATAATTAACCAAAATGCTACTGCCCTTTTCTCAACAAAGCGTAGCTGCTTTAGTGATTTGCCAACGGAAACAATATCCCCACACTGGCTTGTTCGGATGCTATCAGCCGGTCTCATATTATCTCCATCCGTACCTGTTCTATGGTGAGGGCAGCTTACCTTATTATCACAAACATGACTAGTTGATGCCCCCTGGCTACCCTCGATTCTTGAAGCAGCCAGTTGAGCAAGACTCTGCGTCTTTCGCACATTCTTCTGACGACTCTTTGTAACCTGTTTGGTTGACTTTGGAGGTTGATCAACTTTGGGAGGCTCTGAGGATTTCAACCCCTTCTTCACCCACCATGTATCGTCATCATCAGAAAGAACTAGAGCAAATGAGCTTCTTTCATCGCTCAACTTTTGTCTCTTTGCTTTTCTACATTCTTCACACCCAGGTGTAGCCTCCACTTGATCAATCTTGCTGTTAGGCAAGATAGGTCTTCTAACACTGCCTTCGGATTCATCACTTGCTGTAGTGTTCAAATTAGCAATACTACTTGGTAGCTGTAACAAGGCCATAATGGCTCCTTTCAGTTCGTCAATGCTAACACCATCTTTTGCATTTTTAGAAGATGCGGATTTAGAAAGAGTAGTTTTAGATGGATCAGTTGACGTTGTAACAGTAGAAGCCCCACTCTTTACAGAAGCTGGATGTCCTTTCCGCTTGATGGCAGATATATTGGCACTGCTAGCATCATCTTGCTTCCCACTTGAAGGAACACGAAGTATGAGGCGGCGTTCATTCAAGTAAGTTTGCAAGGCCTCATCAAGCTGCGGCCCTTCAACAATCCCCGAATCCTGCAAAGCATCACGAATAAAATGCCCAGGAAGTTGCTTTAAGATGCAATAGTGTCTCTTTCGTCGCTCCAGGTCAGCCAAATTTGCATTCAAATCCATTATGCCACTTACTATCAGCTGACGTACATACGCCAATGGGTTAAGTATGCCCGCACGTATGAGTTCCACCATAAATAGATGAAGCCGTTTAAGCCCTTCTCCTTTGTGCACTACATGCTGATCAATCCAACAAACTATAATATCATGGAGTGGACCAGGGCTTTCAAACATAACTGAAAAACTGTTACTTTTTGAACTAGATTTTACTTTGGAGACATTTCCCACATAACCTTGATTATGCCTCTGATTTGAACATTTCTCTAAATAACTGACTCTATGACTGCTTCCATTCATTTGTCTTGGTGAAATCTTCATATCCTTCATCTTCATGTTTAAAAGTCTAACTGCCATATGTACTTGGGATAGATCTCTTCTGCCAGTGAACTTGATGTCACAAGGAGGACTAGCACTAAAATCCCTGAATTCACATGTTGCCCACTCAGAGAGGAAAAACACTGAATAAACAAGTGATGTACTTACAGTCCCAAACCACTTCAGTGATAACCGTAAGCACGGGCTAACTCTACCAACCCAACTTTCCGATACAGTTCCATCACAGGGATCTTCAAAAAGAAATGTATATGCTCCACGTAAATCACCAAGCACAAGAGATTTATCCAAGGCATTTGCAACTTTGGCCAGACAATGACCTGCATAGCCTGGGCTTGCGGCCTTAGCAAGATCTTCGGCATGTTTCTGAATGCATGAAATAATATGACCGAAATCATCTGAACTATTTTTTACCTTCCCTGAAACTTCATTTAGTTTTAGTGCAAAACTCCCATCATTGATTGAATGTGAAACCACCGAGGATGGCAAAGGAAAGCAATCCAATGCAACGAAAGTATCTGGCACTGCAAGTACTAAATACCGTATCATCTCAATCAGAGCATAAGTTGTATAAGCCCGCCGAGAATTATCTACTAGATCTGATCCACCGGGAGCAGGATCACGAATAACACGAAGTGCTATTCCAGCCAGAGTGCGCACATAAGTTTGAGAAAGAACAACAGTTTCTAAAAAGCCATATATAATAGGCAATAACAGTTGCCAGACCTCCAGCCGTTCTTTTTCCTGGAAGGCACAGAAATGAGAAAATTAAAACCTGAAACCAAAATCAGCATATATAGAATTTGTTAAAATAGAAGATAGAAAATGTAAACCACCTGTACTTGATTCAAAACCCAATCAATGACAAGAGAAGGAAGAAGTAGCCCCTCAGAATTATGCCATTGAAGTAGCCGAACAATATACCACCATCTAAAATGTAAGGATGGCTCTTCACCATCAGAAATAGATAGTAACGGATCATTTTTGTGCTGTAGTGATCCAGCATAAGACATTTGTGGTGATCGCTCTTTATTATGAGTAGAATGAGATGCATTTTTTGAGAAAAACTCGTCCAAAAGAGATTGCAAGTAATTGATAACATCTTTGGTCCAAACCTCAGAACGAGCCAGCTGAATTTTGTCAGCAGCCCCAGAAGAAATACTACCAGAACCAGGTCGAACCTGCAAAGTTCAAACATAATGTACCTTCAAATATTAAAAGGTAACCGCAAATCAGATAGATAAATATACCAAAATTGAAGAATCTTACCTGATTGAGATAAGTAACCTTTATAAACCAGGTGGCCCTCAGCAATGGAACATTATTCTTTATAAGAACCTCTAAAAGGGATGTTCTCTTATAACCATGAGGAACATGGTCAGCCAAAGAGCGTAACCTCTTATGCGGTTGAGATAATCCCTATAACAAAACTTTAATTGAGTTACTGAAGTACCAGCAATAGTAAATATATTTAAAGATTTTTAGAGGCATATCAACCCATCAGCTGGACAACAAAAATCCTAAGAAATTGGCAATAGGAAATTACATAACAACATCTCTGCTATTCATTAATAGCTATGGCCTGTAAGTATCTTTCAGTAAATAAATACAATCCAGATTCCACCATGATTTCCATACCCTACATCCAGCTGGATTACCATTCTTTGAAAAAATTAAGACCAATTTCAGTAGGAACAAATAGATGGACCATACTACAAGACTTGCAAAAAGAGGAAAGCAGCGTGAGCTAGACACTAGCCAAGTATACCTCAATCCATTTCTTCCGGAAGTCTTCACCACATGGCCTTAATTCAGGATAAACACCAGACTTGGCAAGTTGTGATCCTGAGAGGGGCACGCCATATACTTGTCCAGCCTGCCAAAGTAAGCACAATGATGTGGATCAAATACATGCACGAAATCCAAAATAACAAGAGAACTGACAACAATGGAATTATCATAAAAGCAGAATGTTTAGAAAGGATAAAATGCAAAAAAGACACAGTTAAGGTTACCTTTCTCTTTTGAGCACGAGATTCATTGATGGCCCTAAGATGTTTTCTAATAGCCTGGAAAAAAGATGAAAGATACAAGAGTTAACCTGAATCTAAAAAGGCTTCAAATGAAAGAATGAATACAAAAAATAGAAAGTGGACGTTGTGCTGTAAATTCAGAGAAACCAAAATAAACAGAGTGGAAATGAATATCTAATGAACACTAGAGGAAAGGGATTCACCTCCTTGCAATTAAAGACAACTGTCTTGTTAAAAGTTTGAACCTGGGATAGTGAGATTTCTCTAGCTTCCTGAGGCACACACACAAAATAGTGAACATTGTATACTTATCCTACTCCTGGTAGCTGGGACCATGAGTGAAAAATAATAAATAAAAACATAATCAAATTTGGTATGAACAAAACAGCAGAACATAATGATGCACCTCAAGTCCCTCAACCGTTTCTTTATATCCAGATAGAAGATATTCCCTTGTTAGAGTCTCCTCAGGGCAATTTGGCGTTTGGGGGTGAAAATCTGGCGGTCCAAGCCTGAGAAGAAAATTATTTAATTTTAATTACACAACAATAAAAAAAGCTTTCAGGTAATGCTTTGGGTAAATAAACAAAAGCAATATAGAAAGAATTGGAAAATGTTGTACATGCAAAATTTCTATATGTAACAATTAATAGGTAAATTCAACCCATAAAATAGCAGTATAGCACAGTATGACACTATTATTTATAACCCAAAGTAAGCAATATTTAAGCAATGAGCTATTAGGTTCATGAAGTACCTAGAATTCAACGATTCTTTATCACACTTTAACTTATATGGGGCTAACTGTGGTTGTCGCCTGCAAATAGAACAGTTGGTTCAGAATGATTAACAGCATCAGAATTGTAATTTATATTAAAAAAACTATAAACCATGATAAAAAAAAAAAAAAAAAAAAAACTCAACAGAAAAAAGAGAACAAAGAGATCAAACCACCCTCAATAGAAGAAGAGCTGCTATTCCAAGTATTCTAGAAATTTATAATAAAATTAAATGGCCAATCCTAATTTGTAATTTCAAATTCTAATTTATGTAGATTCAATAACCAAGAATGCTTTTACCAATAACTAAATATGTGATAACTAATTGAAAAATAAATAATTGTAAGGTTTGCAGATTAGAGAAAGAAATCAAATTTAAAAAAGAAAAGATATCTGGCTTAAACACCTTAAAAATTCTTTTCCTTAGTTAAAGTCAATATTTCCAGGTAAATAATTATTTAACTATTTCTATAAAATTAAGTATATTAATATTTCACTCAGAAGACAACAAATTTGACTTTTAAAATAAGATGCAGGTTTGACCATTATACAGAATAAACATAATCTATTGCAAAGTTTTGAACTGTGTTATCATTAAATCAACTTCGTTTGGAACTAATACTATCACTGCTGCAAACATGCAAACACAGATATACACATTATTATAGCCTGTCATCTACATAAAAGAAAACATCCAAGCAGAGCATCAAACTTGCAATGTGATATTAATGGAACAACGTCGAGAGAAAAATTCTCTTACCTTGAATTCAAAGGGAAGTTAGCTGGCAAAGTAGATGAATCAGATCTTCCACCATCTCTAGCAGATGGCCCACCTATTGCACTGTTATTAACTGCACTAGTGCAGCTGCCAGCATGATACCTTTGCATTTCCCCCAACTATAACCGGCATACTGCCCCAAGCATCATACCACTACAAGTAGCTGTAATTAGCTAAACTGCATATAAAAAAATGTCATCTAAGTCATTTCCAATCAATGCCAATCAAGCAAACAAGAAAAACATGTCAGAAGAAGAATGACGGATAACAAGATGTTTAATTGAAAAAGGGATTGGCACATAGTTTTCAGGATTAGTGGAGTTCCTACAGCTGCTAAGGATGGGATATAAATCAACTCCAGTCTGCAGAATGCAGTCAAAATGCTAGACACAAAACATAATCTAGAAAAATAAAAGAACACACAATCATAAATTCCTACAACAAATCCAATTTTCACTCCAGCTGCTGGAGGAAGGAAAAGTTTTATTTATTATGTAGATACCTATATTCCTTAATCCTTCTAAGAAAATGCACACACAGCCAAGTTAGAAATCTTTAAATATATCCCTCCAAAGCACTTTCTCCACCATTTCAAATGTCAACATGCCAACAACGATATCATTAAATAAGTGAATAACAACCGTTAGACCCTGAAATAGTGATGAGAAAGTGGTATCTCTGATATAGTTTAAATACCGTTATGTAATGATGTGGCGTCTAACAATTAAATCATAAAGTTCCCATTAAAACTTCTCTAGAAAAGAATTCCACTGAAAACACGAAATGGAAAATTGTATCTATATAAAGTGCTACTACTAGCACTTCAAACTACAATATGAACTTCGTGGCAAATCATTTTGGAGCAGCCACGATTATAAACTCCAAAACCATATCTTAGGACTTCGGTAATAAATTACAAAGAGACAGACAGAGAGTTCCACAAACAATTCAAACAAACCAAACCAGTTCCGATCCATAAGTTCAAAACTCAAAGCAGAAAGAGAAAACAGAAAACATTGTTTTTTTTTTTTCCTAACAGTTCAGTTTCTCATTAGCTCCGAATATCTAGCTCATATTACTGCGGCACCGAAACTCCTTCAAATGCAAGGACAAAACCCACAAGCTCAATCACCTAAAAATCCTAACTTCACCACAAATCCAAGCTGAATTCTACATGGAGCTGAACATCTAATTTCAGAAACCCTAGAATCAAACCTAATGCAACAAAAAGCTTCGAAATTTGAACTACTAACCAAGATCTAAAGCTAGGGTTTTGGGCGGGGTCCAAATCTCGATTTTTTCAAAATTAATTTTTCTCTATTTTCTTCACCTCAAACTTAAGAACCAAATTGCGGGGTCGAAAATTGGGTCCCGGGAGCTAGGGTTTTCGATTGGGAATCCCGAAAAGCATGGATTTTTGGGAAAATTGGGAAACGGGGTTTGAAGAATCAGAAAAAGGGGAAAAAGAGTTGAGGGCATACCTGAGAAGAAGGGAAAATCTTCGAACTGGATGATTAAAGCGCCGAAGAGAGAGAAAGTATGAGAGAGAAACAAAAACAAGAAGAATGGTTCGAAGCTTTGACTCTCGAGATTTTTTTTTTTTTTGGGTGATGATGATGACGATGAGCCGCTGCTATTGTTGCTTCCTCTGATAGGAATAAAGGGGTGAAGAGGAAGGGATCTACAATAATAATTATTATTATTATTAAATTATTATAATATTAGTATTGTTGTTATTAATTTATTAATTTTCATCATCTTTTTTCCCATCTATGCATCTTGTACAATTTTGCCCCTTTTGCTTGATTTTATTACATCTATCTTTGCTTTAAATGGAAAATTAATTAGGGGTAAAATGGTAAAATAAATCTGCATAAGCAATTTATTAGTACAAGGCACTAACAGTGGCAGTGAGCTTCACTTGTCTGATTCAAACAAAAGCATGTATTAAGCTCTGGAAAAATAATGGTCTTAATGACTATTTATTTTTTCAAAATATATTTTTTATTTTATTATTATTAAAAATTCCATATGATAAAAAATAAATAAAATATGATTTTACTAAGTAGTATCCTAAACACAGTCATTAACAAGCTCACAAAAGTATGATCTCCAGAGTTGAAAGTAAATTTTTTTTACCAATAACTATGTTAATAGTATATTTCTTATATAATAACTATTAATTATTTGTCAAATTTATAATGTGTTTAACTATGGTAATTATTGTTTTTAAAAATGACAAGTTCAAATGATTAGTTAAAAAATGATTAAATGAATAATTTGAACCCCCTATAATTGGCAATTGACAATTAAGCTTTCAGTGCATGCCATTAGATATGAAACACTAGAACCGTCAGTGTTGGTTCTGAAGACGAAGTTAATATTGTCACTTTTATGAAATAAACTGCATTGGATGTTGATTGTTGATGCAAAAACTTGAGTTACTCTTATGTTATTATTATTATTTTCTTCCTAAAAGTAGAATTTTTGTTGGCCTGACATGGTGGTGAATCTTATTGTGAATCAATATAAGATATGGTCATATATAATATTTGGACATGCATCTACCTTTCAATGAAACCTTAGCTTCCAATTTAAAGGGAAAGAAAGAAACATTTGATTTCCAAAACAAGGCATGTTTCATACTTGGTTGAGTGCAACATCTCATTCTTGTTAAGTTTTTTTTTGTTTGTGGTTTTTGTTATCAAGTTGTGAGAAGTGGATAGGAGCCAATTTTAGTAATCATCTTGATTAGCAAGCTAAGTTTAAGGGAACATCCTAAAATGCAACATAATAACATGAGTGGAGTTCAAAGGATATTAAGGAATAAGGACTTGTTTGGTGAATTTCTAAAAGAAAATATTTTTTCGAGTTTTCTTTTTTTAAAGAGTAAAGTATCGTTTTTGTCCCCAACGTTTGGGGTAAATTCTATTTGTGTCTCTAACGTTTAAATCGTCATATTTGTATCCCTAACGTTTGTAAAAGTGATTCAATGTTATCCTCATGTCAATTACACATCATGAACGCTTTAGTTTGAGTTTTAAAAATCTTTTTTTGAAGTTAGAATACAAATGTCTGGGATAGAATCGATGATCCACTCCGAAAAATAACTCATCAAAAGTTGAAACTAATTCCTACAACATTTACATAATTCACTTTTCTAAGGAGATAATTGAATCTAAACATAAAGAGGGGATATAATATTAAAATCAAACACATCCAAATAAGACCTAATTGATAATGAATACATCCAAGTGAGAATAATTGAAAAATATAATCTGATTTGTTAGTATAATTGATAGTAGGATAACATTAAATCACTTTTAAAAACGTTAGGGATACAAATAGTATGATTTAAATGTTAGGGACACAAATAGGACTTACCCAAACGTTGGGGACAAAAACGATATTTTATTCTTTTTTAAAAGATCTTATAAAAAGTAAAAGTAATTTTATGTTTGGATATCTCATACAAAAGGATTTTTTTATCTATTAATTATGTTTGGATATAACAATATAAAAGTATTTTTTTGTTTATTTATTACATGAAAAAATATCTTTTTTAAAGAAAAAAATCTTTTAAAAAAAGATGTAAATTACAACTTTTTAAAAAAAGATATTTTTTATTTTTCTAATATTTTTATTTTTATTATTAGAAATTTGTCAAACACGTTAAAAAAATTATTAAAAAATATTTTTTTATTAAAATAATAACACCTAAATAAGCACTAAAAAATTTTTTGTATTAATTTCTTTTTTTACCAAATTAAGGAATTCTCTTTCACTAATGTGATATTGGACCCTATGAAATTAACTAATTTGGCATTACTATATTGTATCCAATAAAAAAAAATATTGAACGACTAGATATAGTGAAAGAAATTAATACATTTTTAAGACTAAAAAAAATTAATCCTAAAGCTAGTAGAAAGTTTCAAGTTCTAGAGCCACTTTAATTATATTGATGACCAAATTTTTGACTTTGCTCAATACATTGTACTTGATTATCTCCCATGATAACTCTTGTTGACAACATGTTTTGTCAGGAAACAAAAGATACTAATTTAGAATTATTAGGCAACTCATTAGTCAAAACCCTTGTAACTAAAGAATGTGCAATGTCTTAAGATTCAAGATGTACTCAATAGGTACACAATAGTAATTAATTATTGGGTTTAATTACTATGCATTAACACTTTTAAAATAATGAATAATTGAGTTAAGTATTTTTATTGGTATGACAAAATTTAATTATATGCACATATAAAAAAATAAATAAATAATGTTACATGTACACTAAAATCAGCTACTAAAATCAACTACTAATATAAAATACATGTTGAAATATAAATACATATTAAAAATAAATTAAACTACACATATATTTATACACCAATATATTTGTAACTGATTTTAATATACAAATAGCATTTTTGAAAAAAAAATATATTGATACTATATACCAGTTAAATCCAATATAATTTGAGTTATGTATAATAGTTTTGAATTATTTTAAGTTTTAATACCAAAACTAGTGTGTTTACATCCTATAGAAACCATAGCTAAAAATTACCATTTCTAATTCTTTCTAACAAGAAGCCTATAAACTACTCATCATACATTTTTTGCATTTAACTTAATAGGTTTAGCAAAATGTATTTCCATTTTGGTTTTCATTCATATTTAAAAGAAAAGGGTCACCAAACATTTCTTGCAAGGCCATTATGTAATTTAGGACATTGTCTGGGTAAAAAATAACATAATGCCTTAGGCACATAGTGGCATATGGCTTCATTGAAAATAACATGTAAAAATGTATTAAAAAAAGGAAAAGTATAAGGAACCAAAAGCTTATCAGCCAAAAACTAAACAAAATTATATTAATAATTAATTAATTAACTAAACCTAATTAAAACCTATAAAAACCTTCTTCTTTTCTCTCACATTAACTTATCCACCTCCAACAATCACAAATTCGAAAAATATATAAAAGAACATCCATTTAATATGAAAAAGAAACATTCTGATACTTAGTAGAAGAAACATCCATATATATTAATTCGTAGAGATTTTGAATTCATCCAAAGGTATTTGGCTGGGTTTTGACTGATATGCTTTTGGTTCCTAGCTTTACTCTTAAAAAAAATGGACTATATAATTTTCTTTCTTTCTTTGCTTTTTTGATAAAAAAGGATTGGACCATTCAATCCTTATGCTGCTGCAGGGTTTAATTCAATGCTGGAATGGATCCATCTGTTTTCTGTGCCCACATTTTGAATACCTCTCATCCCTTCCTTTTCATGTGACAAATGGGAAAACAATCCACTCATTCTCTCTCTTTATCCCCCACACAATGACACATGTATTATATTATGCTTGTTGTGACTTGTGAATAATAATGGTACAGTCAAGAACGAATATATAAATTCTTTTCTCAGAGAATAAGGTTATTTGCATGGACCTATGATTCTGAAAATTGGATTGCACATTCAACCCAAGACATCATTAACGATTCAATCAAAATATAATTCAATTGAGAAGTTAAATTTATGGATATGAGTTTTACATAATGGTTTACAAAATTCATAATAAGTTCAATACGAGAAGCATAAGTTCTAATATATAGAAATAAAAATTAGAGAAAATTTCATTTTTTTGGCCAAGAATTTTTTTTGGTAATTAGAGATTAAACAAAAGAAAAAATAAATAAATGTGGACGAGCCAGCTAAGCCAAGGTCATAGGAGCAAAGTCTTTTTGCAACGGTTAGATACGATTAAATTGGATAAATAATTTATGTATTATTGAGAGTATTTTAATTGTCTAAAATTATATAATATAAAAAAGTATTTATAAGTGTTAAGAGAATCGAAATAATAAAAACGTAATATCTTATAATAAATATTCAGATATGCTAAATAATGCTAATTAATACTAATTAGCAACTAACCATCCCATTTGATCAAAATCTCATTGGTAGTTGCAAATTTGGTCATATAATCCGTAATGCAGTTGGGATTCCTTTGTATCAAATTAATTTCCACTTTCAATCTCCATTTCATAACATTCAAAATCTTGCTTATCAAGTCGTGATGTGTGCTTTGACCAGCAATATTTTTGTCGGTAATAAGAATATAGGCTTTTGGACAATTGGTTTTACGGATAACATTTTAACATTTCACTTTTTATGTTAAGATTAAGTCTTTAGGAATGAGAATGAGTAGAATAAGATAAGGTTTTGACTCTATTCTAATTCTGTAGAGTGATTTTTTTTTTAAATTCTACCATATTCTATCTACAAATTGAGAATTTCTCAATTCTACTCTTACTCACACCTTAAAATTCTAAACCCTACCCTACCCGATCTTATTCGTAGAAAAATAAAAAAAATTTAAGCAAATATAAAATTCAATCATTCCAAATTTTATACATATTAATAAAATAGAAAATAAAAACTAAGTTCAACTTAAAATTTAAAATAATAAAATCTTGAAATCTAACATAAAATTACAAATAATATGATCATCAATTTGTTTAGTCGTTATTTTAAATTTTTATAAAAGAAATATTGTGAATTCAACACTCATTTTCTTCACTACATACATAACTTTTATATATATATATATATTATATAATATATTAGAGGTGCAGGTAGAATAAAATAGGGTATACCCTGAACCCGTACCCTACCCTACCCAGTGGATAGGGTAAACAACCCTACCCGAATAGATTGGTCCGGGTTGGATACCCATGGATAAGGTATAGATTGTCGGCCTTACTTCTAAATCGCACAAAGTTCACTATAAAGCATAGACCTCAACCAAGCACTCCAACAATTAAGCAAGACACAACCAAAACTAATCATATATCCAAAACTACTATCATCACAATTCACCTTGATCGATTTTGGACAGGAGATCATATTAAAATAAAAAAAAAAGAAGGAGTATAAGTCTATTGAAAGGTGTCAATTTTATGTAGTTCTTTAACCGAAGAGTGAATAAGAAATATCACTTTATCAATACTCCACAGATCATTTGAATTAAAGATGTTATTATTTCACTCTCGTCAAATCTACCAAAAAAATCCGTCAAGAACAACAACTCGTGACTTTTCTTCCCTTGAAGAATCCAAGACAAGATAATGTCACAAGTTAAATTGAAGTGTAATCTATGTCAAACCGAACTTTTTTTTGGACAATCCCATAAACAACAAAGAATAGTTTTCAGTCTTAGACGACAGTAAAGACAGAGATTAGAGTTAGACATACCTCACTTGAAGAGAAAATCAGAAGTAGAAATGACATCATAAAGACAAAATTAGAGGAGCATCTTGAATTTCTTAGAAACTTTTGATGATTTCTATATCAAAAGTCAATCACCACAATCCTCCCGATCATAACGTGTTTTACAAAGCCATAAATATCCATAGCTCAAAGAATAAATCTTAGAAGAAGAGTATGTCCAAAACCAATAAGCACATTTCCCAAAATGATTATCTGGAGTGTAGATGAAAATGCGTTGTTTAATATCAAGGGATATATATGAATATAAAGATCATCCAAATTCCATTGCCCATGCCCCATTGTCCCACACATACTCACTGCAAGTAAAGCACCTTATTTGCCAAAGGATACTCTGCCTACCACTCATAAAACCATAAAACTTGTTCTAGAGAACTAGTATTCCAACTGAAACCATATTGCAACCATTTTTAAGCTTTGCAAATACTCTTCCAGCTCATAGATGCGTCCTAGGTAAGAGTAAGCTCCCTCTTTTAGGAGCAAAGCTTTCAAGCCTGTTTCTATTCCACAGAAAAGATAGAGAAGAAGTCCGAACGCACGCCATTATTAATCTAATAGTAGCTATTGTTGAGAATAATGTTATAAAAAGAAAAAATAATTACAATATAAAAATCTTAAAAAAAAAAATAGCGTCATACAAGAAGAGAATAATAATATTAATAGTGTTGTTATTGGTGTTGATGGTAATACAAGAGATAACAATGATAATAAAATATAATTACAGAATTGAAGTAATAGAAATAGAAGTTATAATATAATGATGACAAAAATGGTAGTAATAATAGTGATAGTAGTTGATCTTATTATTGGAAAGAATTTTGTAAGATTTAAAATTATCATAAATTTATAAATAAAACTCTTATAATATTAATTTTTATTACTATTTAACGAATGTTTTAGTAAAAGAATTGTATTATTCCAAAATAATTTTATTAATGGTCAAAATGTCTTTTTTCTTTTTTATAAATATCTCTGTTAAAAAATAAACAGGTACTGAGTTGAATATTTATTCTAAAATTTGTAAATTTGTGTTTATTTGTCTTCTTGAATTTTTATCGATTAGTTTTACTTTTACATAATATGACCAAGTTATATTTGAAGCATCTGTTTGACGATTAAATATAGTTACTTTTTTGGAAACAAAAGATTTAATAGATTTTTACATAGTTTCATCCATATTTTTTGGATTTGTAAACTATCATTTCTCCATTTTCAATATTTTTAAAATTTATTTTTGGAAATATACTCTTTTGTTTGTTATGTTATAATTTTTACAATAACCTTAATCAGATATATAATTTATACATCTTAAAAATTTTTGAAGTTGTTTTCGATCTTCTATTTTTATTTGAAAATAGTACATTTAGCTGTAATTTTAGTTTTATATTGTGAAAAAAAATCAGTTCAGAAAATTCACTTTAATTTCTTGTTTAACTCTTTTTTTTAAATATATATAGTCATGCTACACATCCATGTAATTTTGTATTCAAGTTCATCCAAATTAGCTTAACACTAAAAAAATCCAATATTATTAAATGAAACGTGAAATACACGTGCCTAACACATACGAAATCGCTCTTGCCCAACGCTTTTTCTCTTATTCTTCTTCTCACGTTCGTTTACGCATAGAGTGTATTCTGTATTCTTCTTCGTCTTCTTCTTTTTCGCGTTTCTTCTTCTTCACGTGTTTTCTCCTTATCGTAATTCTTTTGTTGTTGTTGTTGCTGTATTTTTTTGTCTTTTTCTCTTTCTCTTTCTGGTGAAGAAGCAGTAGAAAGTGAAGAAGAAGAGTTTTGAATTGTGTAGAACAGAAATGAACCGAACATGTTATTATGGTGAAACAATTGTATAGTACTAAATGAATGGAACATTATCCATTATATAAATTCAAACTCGAACATCTTTCTACATAATGAACCGAACACGTACTCGTCGTGAAATAATTGTATAGTATTGAGTGAACGAAACATAATCCATTATAAAATCAAATTCGAATAACTTTCTGCATAATGAACCGAAACACGTACTCATGGTAAAACAATTGTATAGTATTGAGTGAACGAAACATAATCCATTATATGAAATTAAATTCGAACAGCTTTCTGCATAATGAACCGAACGCGTACTCATGGTGAAACAATTGTATAGTATCGAGTGAACGAAACATAATCCATTATATAAAATCAAATTCAAACAGCTCTGCCTACAATTTATAGATTATCAATTCAATTCAGTACACCTCCGTTCATTCAATTCAAATTCAATTCAATTTAAATTAACAATTGCATTCCATTCAATTCGATTCAAAATTGAATAATTCAAACTTCGTTAGTTTGATTCGTTTCAGAAGAAGAATAGGAAGAAGATAAATACAATATAACCAGATCGAAAGAAGAAAACGAGAAGATGAACGGACCAGAGGAAAACGATGAAAGCAATGTATATCAAAAAGGAAGAACGCGAAGAAAAGACGCAAACAGAGAAAAAGGTTTACATTGCAGCAGAAGCTTTATATTGAGCAAAGTTTTAAGTTACAGCACGTTATATGTAGCGCGTGTATGACAAACGAATGAGGGGGGGAAGAGAGCGCGTTTGACTAATATTACTTGGATAATTTGGATACATTTTTTATAGGGTAAAAAACCATATTAAGCCAAATGAGTGGAAAAATAACGTAAATACGCCAAAGCAAAAATCGTTTCATCAATAAGCCAGACCGCATTTTTATATAATTCGAACCAGCTTGGTTCGAACTCAAAATGGTAGTAATTCGAACCAGGGTGGTTCGAATTAGAGGTTGTTATTTCAACGTAATTCGAACCAAGGTGGTTCGAACTTCACTCACACATAATTCGAACTAGGCTAGTTCGAACTACTACCATTGCAAAGCATGTAATTCGAACCAAGCTGGTTCGAATTACTCTCCTTCATAAATCGAACCAAGGTGGTTCGAATTACTCTTGATTCGGCTATATAAGGAGTTCGAATCACCCTCATTCGAACTCTTATTCCTCCCCCCTACCCAACAAAATCTCAGAGAAAACGACCGAGATTCTCTCCGAATAATAGCTGAACGGAATACTCTGCTCATTGGGGACGATCCGGCACGGTTATATCGGTTGGACGGAGTCGCTCATATAGCCGGGGTCATCGAGGAGGAGGTTAGTACGGAAATATTTTTTATTCTAGCGGTATTTGTGCCTTAGTGGTTTTGCATGTGGGTTAGATGGTGGTTTATGTTAGTGGTTTATGTTAGTGGTTTATGTAGGTGGTTTATGTTAGTAGTTTAAGTTAGTGGTTTATGCTAGTGGTTTAAGTTAATGGTTTCTGTTGGTGGTTTATGTTAGTGGTTTTGCATGTGGGTTAGATGGTGGTTTATGTTAGTGGTTTATGTTAGTGGTTTATGTAGGTGGGTAATGTTAGTAGTTTTTGTTAGTGGTTTATGCTAGTGGTTTAAGTTAGTGGTTTCTGTTAGTGGTTTCTGTTGGTGGTTTATGTTGGTGGTTTGTGTTAGCGGTTTTTGCGAGTGGTTTATGCAAACGGTTTATGTTAGTGGTTTAGGGTAGGTGATTCTCGTTAGGCTGGTTTATTTATGCGGTTTAGTTGTGCGGTCTATGGATTTGTTTTCTTATTATGGTTATCTTTCATGTAATGTTATGCGGTCTTATTTAGCAGAATGGTATGTTGATGATTTATGATGCTGCTTATGGTTGTGGTTGGATTTCAAGCCGGTTCTAACTGAGCGTTTCATTTTGTGAGCAGCCCCAGCGATGCATTAGGAGCATGCGGCGGCAGCAGGGCATGCGACTTGATGACAGATACGTTCCGTACTTGCAGATGGCAGGTCTATACCATCTTGCAAGGCTGAACGACCGATGGTTCCGGCTAGACGAGGCTCTTGTCAGTGCTTTCGTAGAGCGATGGCGTCCAGAGACGCACACGTTCCACATGCCGTTCGGAGAGTGCACCATCACACTCCAGGACGTGGCATACCAGCTGGGTTTGCCAGTGGACGGCCGTTACGTGAGCGGGTGCTTGTCCGAGTTCCATATATACATCGAGGGTGGCCGTCCAGCCTGGGTCTGGTTCCAGGAGTTGCTCGGAGTTATACCTCCTCCCAGCCAGGTTCAGAAGTACGCAGTGAACTGCAGCTGGTTTCAGGAGACCTTCGGGGAGTGCCCTGAGGATGCTGATGATGAGACTGTGCGCCGTTATGCCCGTGCGTACATCATGATGTTGTTGGGCACGCAGCTGTTTGCGGACAAGTCCGGGAACCGGATTCACATCAGATGGCTCCCGTACGTAGCTAGGCTGGAGGAGATGGGTACCTACAGCTGGGGTTCCGCCGCACTGGCTTGGTTGTACCGGTGCATGTGCCGAGTGGCAAACAGACATGTGGTCAAGTTAGCGGGCCCGCTTCAGCTGCTCCAGTCTTGGATCTTTTGGCGCTTTCCTCGATTTAGGCCAGCAGGATATGAGGAGTCGAGCTGGCCATTGGCATCCAGGTACTATACTATGCCTTCTCTATTTCAATTTGACATACATAACTGCGTAGTCATTAATATTTCTGTTCATGTAACAAATGTGTATGGTGCAGATGGTCAGGTTACAACCCTTCCGGGAGCGAGAAGGGTCCTAGAGTGGAGATGTGGAGGCTCAGGATAGACATGTTACAGGATGGGGAGGTGAGTATGCTACTTAACAAGTCTCCTTTTAGAATCTAGCATTTCTAGTTGTGTGATAAAGTTGCCCTGACAAGGGTGAGTTCCTTTTGCAGTTTCTATGGATGCCGTATACTACTCCGGACGTACTTCAGGTTGTGCATCCAGAGGTTTTGGAGCCTCGGCATATGGCGTTGTGGCGCTCTGTGACGGCGCTGATCTACTTTGCTGTGATAGAGTGGCATCAGATAGATCGTGTTCTTCCGCAGTTTGGTGGGGTTCAGCCCATTCCGCATCCCGCCCTGAACATTGACTTTTTGATGTCCAAGGACGGCAGAGGCGGCGATCGATGGTTCCCGTCTACTTTGCAGAGGTGGCATCTCCTTTGGGACTCTCGTCAGGACTGTGTGCTGAGGTTCGACGTTGTAGGCGACCCCGGTCCTTCGCATGCGTTCCTTGACTGGTGGCGTCAGTATGGTAAGAGGTTCTTGTCTCCGGAGTCGCAGTTGGGGGATCCTAGAGCAGTTCCTATTCCATTAGAGGCCTCACAGCGGGGTCCGGGGCGAGTTCCTGACATGGATCGTCAGGAGGACGTGCCGGACAGGCGTAGGGTTGATAGGAGGATGGGTGTGGGGACACGGAGGAGCCAGCGTGAGTGGAGGTTCCCTGACCTTGGTGTGCACGATGATTACGACGCCGGTCCCGCTAGAGGCGGAGGACGAGGCCGGCGAGGTAGGGCGAGGGGTCGTCCTGACCATCGGGACGACACCGACGATCAGCATCGGCCCGTTGGTGGGGGTGGTTCAGGGGCTGCTGCATCTGCTGGTACTACCACACACGATCATGGTCATGCAGGTGAGTTGTATGGTACAGGGATGGGTGCCGGGGCTTACACAGGTGATGCTGTACTTGGATCAGGCCCTCTTGGAGATTACTTCGTTGGTGTGCCAGCCGATGACCAGCCTGAGCAGGGGGGGACACCTTGGCGCATCCCCGGATCACAGTGGTCAGACTTCATTGGGTCAGACACGCTTGTTGGGGACTTCGGGAGTCCACGCTTCCTTGACGAGATCAGCGCCATCATGCAGGGGGAGGCCACTCCGCGCAGTGGTGGTCAGACCTCAGGCACACAGGCCCCGTTAGATGTTGATCTGAATGAGCCTCCATCCTCATCCGCTGGTCACCAGTTCCGTCTCGGAGGTACTCCTCCATCCGCCTTCACCGCTGCATCACAGTCTGTCGCAGGGATTTCGGCGACACCCCTGCATGTTGCGCCACCAGCACAGCCTGCCCCACCGGATGACGAGGATGACATCGAGGATGTGGAGCCGTTGATCCGCCGAGGTCAGAGGGCACGGGTACCCCCTCGCTGTGGCACTGGGTCGCATCTGTTTAGATGAGTCATGTTTCATGTATTTTTTTCTTTAAAGTTCAATCATGTATGATAGTGGTTTGTACTTTTTTTTCCATAGTTTGGACACTTTCCAATATTTAATTTTTATTACTGAATAATATTTTATTTTAATTATTGTCTTTAAATAATACCTCTTTGGCCGATTCGGATCTGCCTCGTCCATAGATAAACAGCTCAGTCAGTCTCACCCTAATTCAAACCGGTCTGGTTCGACCTATGATTTGTGTAATTCGAACCAGCCCGGTTCGATTTACACGGAAAACCCTTTCTCCCTATAATTCGAACCACCTTGGTTCGAATTACATTCATTCATAATTCGAACCAGGTTGGTTCGATTTATTAACAAATAAAATAACCTAATTCGAACCACCTTGGTTCGAATTACATTCATTCATAATTCGAACCAGGTTGGTTCGATTTATTAACAAATAAAATAACCTAATTCGAACCACCCTGGTTCGAATTACTACCATTTCTAGTTCGAACCAAGCTGGTTCGAATTATATAAAAATGCGGTCTGGCTTATTGCTGAAACGATTTTTGCTTTGGCGTATTTACGTTATTTTTTGAGCCAGTTGGCTTATTATGGTTTTTTACCCTTTTTTATATGAATGTGGAACAATTATATATAGGGGAGTTCTTTGGTAACCAAGACAATGGTGCCTAAAGATGGCCAAAAATTGACTCACAAATTAAAAGTTAACATGTGAAATGGTTGAATATAATGAAAAACATTTTAGGAATATGCTTTTGTGAATTACGTTAAAAATGAAAAAAGCTAAGTTATAGAATATATATATATATAAAAGAAAAAAAAAGAAATAAAAAAATGTGAAGTTAATAAAATTGAGATTTTTTATTTAAATAAATTAAATAAATATTTTATTTATTGAAATAAATAACTATAAAATTATTACAAAAATACGTCTTCCAATCTTATCTCGTTTATTTACACTGTAAATGATATAATTATGAATATATTTCGTTTACACTATAAATTTAGATATATGGAATTTGAAAAAATACACCTATCTCGTTTACGGTATAAATATTCATAATGATCTCGTTTACAATGTAAACGAGATGTGTGTATTTGTAAATATAAAAATATTATTTTAAAAAATAATAAAAAATATTAATAATTTAAATTAGACCAAACTCTTAAAATGAAACGTTTCAAATAATAGAGAAAATAGGCAGTTTCAAATAATAGGAAAGATGAACAGTTTTAAAATAACAAAGAAGATAAACGGTTTTAACTAACTAATTAATTAATGGGCGACTGTACCTATCACGTCATTTTAAACTGTCCATTTAAAATGAACACATTATTTTCTTAGAAACCAACCCACCTATCTTCTTTGTTATTTTGAAATAGTCCCTCTTCCCTATTATTTGAAACCGCCTATTTCTCCTATTATTTGAAACGTCACATTTTAAGAGTTTGGTCTAATTTAAATTATTAATATTTTTATATTTATAAATACACATACGACATATCTTGTTTACACGGTAAACGGGATCATTTGAAATGTATCTTGTTTACATGATAAACGAAATACGTGTACTTTTTCAAATTTTATATATATCATTTACAATACAAACAAAATATATTCATAATTATATTGTTTACAGTATAAATAAACGAGATAAGATGGGAGATGTATTTTTGTAGTAATTTTTATAATTATTTATTCCAATAAATAAAGTATTTATTTAATTTATTTAAATAAATCCCATTTTTATTAACTTTTCAGTTTTTTCTTTTTTTTTCTTTTTTTTTTGCCTTCCATGTATTTATATTTTTTTTATAACTTAGTTTTTTTCATTTTTAATATAATTCACAAAAACATATTCTTAGAATATTTTTTACTATATTCAATCATTTCACATGTTAACTTTTAATTTGTGAGTCAATCTTTAGCTACTTTTAAACATTATTATCTTGGTCATCAAAAAACTCCCCTTTATATATATATATATATATATATATATATATATATATATATATATATATAGATAGAACTTTGTTGATAAGAGCTCCAACATCTTGCATATTAAAATCCATACACAAAAGCTCATTAATTTTATCTTATATTGACAAATTTTTTTGTATGTGTTATTCTAAAATAAGAAATCATTTCAAATATAAAAATAAAGTTATATTAATTTTATATAATTCATTTTAGAGTAATATACTATATAACTAATAAAATTGAGTAACATTCTAAATATTTAATATAAATTTTAAATTTGAAAGTTTAGATATATACAAATAAAATGTTGGTCAAATTGACTAATATTAAAAAAAACATTGGTCTTCTGATATTTTTCTTCATTTTAAACATAACAATTGATTAAAAATTTAATTTATTCCAATTATTCAATTCTATTATATTATAACGAATTTTTTTTATGACAAACTTAAATGAGGAAACAAAAGTGACCACGTCTCTGGCCTTTCCGTCTTCATGGTTCCCTGCTCAGTATTTTTTTTTGGTGACTCCCTGCTCAGTATGTATATATTTAAGATACATTATTCTCTTAAAAAATACTAATAAAATAATAAATATAGATACGTTACTTCTAAAATATTTTTATAATTAAAGTAAAAAATATTAATTTAACTAATTTATCTATGTTTATAATCATAATTAATTTTATTAATATTTTTTTAAAAAATTAATTTATTTAAAATATAATTTTTTTTGATTTATTTATCATTTTATTTAATATTTAAATATGAATGTGGGCATTTAATTGGTCGGTCCACTCTCTAACTTGGAAGAGTCAAAGTTTTAACAACCACAGTCCACGGATCACAGGTGCACCTACCTAAATAGCTGCTAATAATAATTTAATTTGTCTAAAAATAGAGGAACATGATATTCATTCTTTTACTTTTAAACTGTATAAGTAAAATTATAGAATTATGCTATATGTAAATTAAAATTAATCATTAAAATTAATTATTAGTATAAAATATATATTAAATATAAATATACATAAAAAATAAATTAAATTATATATATTTATATATAAATATATTAGTAACTAATTTTAGTATATAAATAATATTTTTAAAACTTAAATATCATAACAAATATTCTGCAATTAATTACCTGTTCATTGTGAATAAAATAATAAGGTATTTTCTTTGTATGAATAAAAATTTCCACATGCATAGCACAGAATATTTTTTTATTCAATAAAAAACACACAATAAAAGTAATGTTAGTATGAAAAGAAGTGAATATATATAGTAACGAGACATATGAATAACGTGGTACTTAATTTGATTGGATCTCAATTCCCAAAGTAAGAATATAAATTATTCCCTTATTTAATAATCTGATAACAGAAACAAAAAAAAGAAAGAAAGAAAGAAAGAGAGAGCGATCAAAAATGGAGGAAGGAAGAGATATAGATCCAAGAAGTGGGTTCTGCAGCTCAAACTCAGTCTTCTACAGCAAAAGGAAGCCACTTCCACTCCCACAGAACCCCTCCTTGGATGTTACCACCTTCATCTCATCACACGCCCACCATGGCAGGATCGCCTTCATCGACGCCGCCACCGGCAACCACTTCACCTTCCACCAACTCTGGCGAGCTGTGGACGCCGTCGCCTCCTCCCTCTACGACATCGGCATCCGCAAGGGCAACGTCGTTCTCCTCCTCTCCCCAAACAGCATCTACTTCCCCGTCGTCTGCCTGGCCGTCATGTCCCTCGGCGCCATCATCACCACCACCAACCCTCTCAACACCGCCGCCGAAATCCGCAAGCAAATCAACGACTCCAAGCCTCGCATCGCCTTCGCCATCCCTCCTCTAGCCTCGAAAATCGCCGCCGCCTCCCCCTCGCTCCCGATCATCCTCATGGAGGCCGACACCAGCAGCAGCTTCCCTTCAGCCGTCACCACCCTCAGCAGCATGATGGAGAAAGAAAGCAGCTCAAGCCGAGTCAAAGAGCGAGTCAACCAGGACGACACGGCCACCCTGCTCTACTCTTCCGGCACCACCGGGCCCAGCAAGGGCGTCGTGTCTTCTCACCTCAACCTCATGGCTATGGTGCAGATCGTTCTCGGCAGATTCAACATCGAAGAGGGCCAGACCTTCATCTGCACTGTCCCAATGTTCCATATATACGGTAGTAACTGCTAACTCACTCTATTTTTTCTTTAGAAGGTATTCTTAGGTAACAAATTATTGCATGCATATACCGTGAAATTTGAATCTAACACTTGAATTCACGGCCTTTAAATGAATATTGAAAAATTATATCATTTGAGTTATAATTAAATAGTCTAACACTTGCTTAATTAAGCCGAATACCAGATTATTCTTCGTCTTAAATGAGTGTTAGGATAAATTATTAATTAGTAACAGAACTTTAAATAGAACTCCAAAATCTGCGACAAATTAATTCTTAATTGCATTGAGTAGAAAATAAAAGATAAATAGAAAGTTAGAAACTAACGGTGTTAATAACAGGGTTGGTGGCGTTTGCGACGGGACTTCTGGCGGCGGGGGCGACAATCGTGGTGCTGTCAAAGTTCGAGATGCACGACATGTTGTCGGCGATAGAGAGGTACAAGGCGACGTACCTGCCGCTGGTGCCGCCGATTCTGGTAGCGATGCTCAACAACGCTGACGCTATTAAGGGGAAGTATGATTTGAGGTCTTTGCATTCGGTGCTTTCGGGTGGAGCTCCGCTGAGTAAAGAGGTGATAGAAGGCTTCGTGGAGAAGTATCCGAACGTGACCATTCTTCAGGGTTATGGCTTGACGGAGTCCACCGGAGTTGGTGCTTCCACCGACTCCTTGGAAGAGAGCCGCAGGTACGGTACGGCGGGGCTCCTCTCTCCGGGAACCCAGGCTAAGATTGTCGACCCTGACTCCGGGCTCGCCCTTTCCGTGAACCAGACCGGTGAGCTCTGGCTCAGGGGTCCCACCATCATGAAAGGTACGTTACTAGGTTAGTTAGTGCTTTTCCTAGTCAACTTTTTCTCTCTTTTTTTACGTTTTTAGTTTTAGCTGTTTTTGGAGTTTGGAATTTCTTTATCCTTTTGAGGGGTAAACTTGGAATTTCTTAATATGAATTGATTATGATTTATCATTAAGATTTAAGAGCTAGTGGATTCCTTGGCCCTACCATAATATAGCGTGCGCATTGATATATCATAAAAATGAGTCTCTTTTTATTCATTGAAAGTTGAAAGCTGAAACATACTAGTGGATGAAAGTGTTAAGAGTAACGGTGATGGCGCATGCATGCAGGTTATTTCAGTAACGAGGAAGCAACAGCGTCTACGCTTGATTCAGAAGGATGGTTAAGAACAGGGGATGTTTGCTTCATCGACAATGATGGCTTCATATTTATTGTGGATAGGTTGAAAGAGCTCATCAAGTACAAGGGATATCAGGTATAACTCTTCATATTTGTTGTCAATTATTGTTTTCATAAGAAGACAATAAATTTCTACCTTCATTTTACATTTCATTCACATGCATTATGTTGTTAGAAAAAGTTTAAGGGACTAGCAATTTTATTAAATTTTGGCTAACATATAACCAGCAAATAAAAAATGAGTAATCTACATCATTTGATGAAATCTCACACTATTAAAAATATCATTGATAGCTATTTGATGACTACAAATCACAAAAGTTATTGACCCCTATTCTCAATATTTTAGGTGCCTCCAGCAGAACTAGAGGCCTTGTTGCTCACACATCCAGCCATTGCTGATGCTGCTGTCATTCCGTAAGTCTAGTGTTTCGTTTGTTATCTCTAAGACAGCGTTTGGATACTGTCTCTAATTCATTCATTATTCATGTTCCGTGCATCAGGTTTCCGGATAAGGAGGCTGGGCAGTTTCCAATGGCATATGTTGTAAGAAAGGCTGGAAGCAGCATTTCGGAGAAGGAAGTCATGGATTTTGTGGCAAAACAGGTTTGAATCCAATTAACTAAGCATTCCTTTTTTGTGAGCGTCTCAGTTACATTATATCTTGTGTGTGATGCATGCAGGTGGCTCCATACAAGAGAATTAGAAAGGTCGCTTTTATATCTTCCGTACCCAAAAATCCATCTGGCAAGATTCTAAGGAGGGATCTCATCAACCTCGCAACCTCTAAACTCTGAAAACACTACATTTTTTTATTCGGGATATGTACGGCTCTCCTGCAATTTTAGTTAATATGCCTTGTTTATATACTTTTTTCAGGAGATTAATAAAAAGTAATAATGTACGTATGTTCCTAATTTGTTTTCTCAACATAATGTTCATATCTAGTGTTCCTTTAAGAAATTTCAATTATCATATTATCAACTTAGTGCTTAATTTAAAAACGAGAATGTTATGGAATAATACTTTTAGTAAAAAAAATAGTATTAGTTTAAAATTAAAAATATTAGAGACTAATATTTTTTGCCAATATTAATTAACACCGAGTTTGTTTGGGAAGCTTCAACAACTTTTTTTTTAAACTTTTTACTTATGAAAAGTCACATTAATGTTGTTTAATATAATTTTTTAAATATACTTTTGAATTAACGTCTTATTTTTATATTATTGAAATTTAGAATTTAGTATTTAAAATTTAAATAAGCAAGAGAAAAAAACAAGAACAAATAGAAAAAATTTAAAAGCCATCACTTTTATTAAAATTGGAAAAGTCTAGGGCCAGCAGTTTTATTGAGCCATTAGATGAAATCTCACACCAATCTCTCACCATCAAATCATCATTGATGGCTAACAATCACAAAAATTGTTAGCCCCTAACATTGCTCATTAAAAACACCAATAATACTAATTGATGACTACAAATCACAAAACTTGCTGGTCCTAGCACTCCTCGTAGAAACAGATACGCACAAATCCGAAAGAAATATTAATGTTGAGGAGAGTTAACAGGATAATTAATCTCGTGTAGGATAATGCAACTAATCAAACATTCAAATGTTAAAACGTGCTTAAAAGATGCAGCAAAGTTGTTAGCTGGGCCAATACCCTTTGACAGTGATCATATCTACTGCACGATATGCTTTGATCATCTCCTGCCAAAAGGGTTGCCCTGTAACTGTAGCTACAATGGAAATTGGCCAAATGTCACCATGATTATTTTCTCAAGAATGTTGTTCTAGAATTGGCACATATATAGAAATATAAAACAATAAAAACAAAGAAAAGCATGAAATTGCTTCTTCACCTTCTCCGAGCCCTTATTCAAAATTTGCCTTCTTTTTGGGTGTCTCATCTTCAATAACACCCAGCATCATCACAATTCTTCTTTTTGTGCATCTCTTCTTCCATACCACCACCTTCATAACGGTTGGAGTCCCTAGATGGTGTGATTCTGCTAAAAAGAATTTAAACAAATACAGTTTGGACCAGCAATATTTTTTTCTAGTTTAGATACGCTTGAGAAATGGCCTTAACATAGATGAACAATGTTAGAACTTGAAAAGAATAAGAGGGATTCAATCTTTACCAATATGCATAAGTGTACTTATACATAAGCAATTGGCACCACAAGAAAACATAAAAACGAAGAGGCAACAATTAAAGGATAGACTTAAAAAGAACAACTAAATGTTTGAAACATCAATCGATATATGAACAGAAATTTGTTATTTCTTACTCGAGTCCATCTCTAAATCCTGATCTCTTTGCCTTCAATTACAAAACAACAAAACTTTATAGTAAAAAGAAAAAAATAAAATAAAACAAAAGTTAATTGACACAGACTTGCCTAAAGTCATCATGATCCTTAATATCACATCTCTCACAGCGTGTAGGAAGTAGAGCAGGATCAAGATCCAAGAAACGATCTGCCAAGAAAAGGTGGGGGAGTCAATGTGTTCAATAATTCGTGATGGTAAAAGTAAAGTTATCAAGAGGGAGAAAAGACTAGAGAAATTCATTTAAGATACCTGGTTTAAGTCGTTTGACATATGCTACGTGCATTTCATCAGGATTCATTTCATGGACTGCACCAAAAAAATACTTAGTGGAATCGGACTTTTCGGTTGATATAGGCTTCCCCTCCCACATCAACTTATGAAGGAAGCCAAGACTAATATAAGGTTGAACCATTCTCTTGGGAATCGAGGACGTCGAAATCTTATACTCATCTTCCTACAAAATAGATAATAACGAAGAATTTTTTGAAAAAACATTAATATAACGAAAAAAGGTAGGCTCTACATTAAGTAGAAACATGTTTCACATAGGAATAAATCGAAAAATGCTGAGGGTTTTGACATGGAGATGGTGGTGCATAAGGGGAGAATGGAGTCATTTGTTAGTAAAGGGAAGGAAGGGACATCTAAAATTGTGAAAGAACAAATCATGAAGCAACATGGTAGAAGGAAGATGTAGTTCAAGTTGTGGGTAATGGTGATGGAGCTTGTAGTGTTGTGGCAGCAGGGAAACATACATGTTAGAGGAACAAAGGAAACAAAATGTTGGTGTCTTGTCTAGTCCATTATCTTGACAACTTAGACCTTTATTTCATAATATTTCAAAAGGTTTGAGTATTGTATGCAGTCAATTTCACGTGAAATTGATAGTTGCGAGTCGTATTTTTATCTAACTGCTCTCAATTATCAACTTTACGTGGAGTTGCCTACAACTGAGTTTCCACCTTTTATTAATTAGATGAGAAGAAAATTAACTAACCCCTTCCTTTCGTGTGTCATTGTACTGTTTCATAGCCAAAATATACCAATGACAACGACGCTCAAAAATCCTTTGTATCTCTTCTCTGTAAAGGGTAATAAGGGAAAAGTGATTAAGAATATGTGTTAAATGTTAATTTGAATTGAATTGAGATATAAATTAGGGCATGCAAGTACTGACTCAGATAGCTCTTTGTCTTCGGGGGGAGGAGGATTAAGATACCTAGGCCAATTCGAAGGGATTATTAGTTCAGTAATAGTATAGCCTACATAGGGGACTCTGGCTGCTATTGCTGCTGCTGATGGTACATTGCTAAAATTTTTGGTGTCACATATCTGTGAAGGACAATTAATTAAGAATGAATGTATATGAATGGAATTGATATTGAAATCTCATCTAAATTAGGGCATGTACTCACTTAGACGCCTCTAGTTTGGGAGATATCTCATCTCTGTGAAGGACAATAAATTATATGGAAAGGTTTACGTTGAGAAAGGTTGATCACGCAAAATAAGGATTATGTTATATACATTATATGAGGCGCGTGTAAAACAAACGAGTGTGTGACTGAGGTAAAACGCGTGGAGTGAAAGGTACTTGGATACCATCCATATAATTTTTACATGGATGTATAGCTTTTTCGTATATATATATAAGAATCTAATGAATAAATTTAGGTTTGTGTTTTAAAGTTTTATAATTACAATTTCTCCAAATCTTGGATTAAGATAGTAACCTAGGAACAATAGTCATACAGAATAGCATAAGGAGTGGCATTAACCCCAACGAAAAATGCCAAGATAAAGTTATGTCAAAGTCTGCTATACGAAAATAGCTGAGAAACTTAACAAGCGAGTCGTTACGATAGAGGCAGAACTCTAGGTTTCATGAGAGAGATGTGTTTTCACGGTGTCGCCTTACTGGGAACCATATAGGTTCTCACCCCTTCCTTTTCCTTCTCCCACCCCCCAGATGGAGGATCTCGACTTGTCTGCCACCACTGGAGTTCTATTTAGAGAGGTACCAAAGGAGCTTGTGTTTTCAGACCCTACAGGAGATGCTCGAGATTATTCCTGAGATGATGTCTACCGACTTGTGCCCCGATGGTGGAAAAGAATATAGGAAAGATGGTCTTTGTTCTTTAAACATTGCTTCTCCTCACTTTTGTAGCATTTTTTGAGGGATAAGACTTGATATTTTCTTTTCTTTTAGTCCAAGTACCAGCTTAGAGATTTTCTATATGAACCAGGCATATGGAAAGTTTTCTAACTTGAGATGTATATAAGCATGAGAGTTTTTTATAATCTTGTTGTTAATTTAATTTTGCTGTTAGTTTGTGGTGCACGGAATTGTGATCACACTTTTCACAACTTCGGTGCAACTAACCAGCAAGTGCATTGGGTCGTCCAAGTAATACCTTACACGAGTAAGGATCGATTCCACGGAGATTGCCGGCTTGAATCAAGCTATGATTATCTTGTAAATCTTAGTCAGTAGATTAGTGATAAAAGTGATTTTGTTTATGAAAAGTAAATAACATGAAACAAATGATACTTGTGATTCAGTAATGAGGAACAGGTTGAGGTTCCGGAGATGCTCTGTCGTCTGAATCTCTGCTTTTCTACTGTCTTCTTCTCCAAACACGCATGGCTTCCTTCCATGGCAGGCCGTATGTTGGTGGATCACCATTGTCAATGGCTACCATCCGTCCTCTCGGATGAAAAATACCAGGCACGGTTTCTATACGGCTAATCAACTATCGGATCTCTCGTCTCGGATGAAAAATACCAGGTACAGCTACCGCACGGCTAATCATCTGTCGGTTCTCACTTGTGTTGGAATAGGATATCTCTATCCTTTTGCACACCGTCACTGCGCCCAACATTCGTGAGTTTGAAGCTCATCATAGTCATCCCGTTCCAGATCCTACTCGAAATACCACAGACAAGGTTTAGACTTTTCGAATCCCAGAAATGCTGCCAATTGGTTCTAGCCTCTACCACGAAGGTTCTAAGCTCACGAACTCGGTCCGTGGATTAGAGATCCAAGAGATACACACTCAAGCTGTCGCCCAATGACTATGTTGAGATCAGATAGAACGGGAGTGGTTGTCAGGCACGCGTTCATAAAGTTAAGAATGATTATGAGTGTCACGGATCATCATATTCTTTATATTGAAGTACGAGTGAGTATCTTAGAACAGAATCAAGCGTGATTGAATAGAAAATAGTAGTAATTGCATTAATCCATTGAGACACAGCAGAGCTCTTCACCCCCACTTATGGGGTTTAGAGACTCATGTCGTAGGAGATACAATATGGAATGTAAAAAATGTCATGAGTTTCAAAATGAATCTCTAAAAATAGTTTTTATACTAAACTAGTAACTTAGATTTACAGAAAATGAGTAACTAAGTGCAGATAGTGCAAAAATCCACTTCCGGGACCCACTTGGTGAGTATTTGGGCTGAGCTTTGAAGCTTTCACGTGCATAGGCCAATCTTGGAGTTAAACACTAACTTGGGTGCCAGTTTGGACATTTAACTCCAGTTCTGGTGCCAGTTCTGGCGTTTTACGCCAGAAAAGGGTCTCTGGCTGGCGTTTAACGCCAGTTTGGGCCATCAAATCTCGGGCAAAATATAGACTATTATATATTGCTGGAAAGCCCAAGATGTCTACTTTCTAACGCAATTGAGAGCGTTCCATTTGGGCTTCTTTAGCTCCAGAAAATCCACTTCGAGTGCAGAAGGGTCAGAATCCAACAGCATCTGTAGTCCTTTCTCAGCCTCTGATTCAGATTTTTGCTCAGGTCCTTCAATTTCAGCCAGAAAATACCTAAAATTACAGAAAAATACAAAAACTCATAGTAAAGTCCAAAAATTTTATTTTTGCATAAAAACTAATAAAAATATAATAGGAACTATCTTTTATGATTACAGATTTACAAGTTAATTTTAAACCTATAATCAGATTTGATAGCATTACTTAGTCACAATATATATTATACTAACGAGGAGAAGCCACACACACACACATATAGCAAAATACTAGTTTGCCAAAATATACGCATAAAGGATAAAGAAAAAATCCTACTACATTAAGAGAATATCTTAAATTCCAAAATTAAACTTGGTACATAACAAACACACTAGGACAATTTAGTAGTATCATAAGTCTAGTAAAAGTTATTGCTGTAATCAATTTAACAACATCTATACCATTAGCGTATCTTAGTTGATGCATATCAAAACGGGTCTTAATCTATACTAGATCTCGAATTCGTTCCTTCTATTATTCTTTAGATGGCTCACTGCTCATATCATCCATCTGCAATTTCAAGAATAAGAAATAAGAGAAGAAAAACAAGAAAAAAAAATAGAAACGGATATGCACAAATCTGAAAGCAATAGTAATGTTGAGAAGAGTTCCAGGATAATTAAACTGGTGTAGGTTAATGCAACTAATCAAACAGTAAAACGTCAAAAAGTTCTTAAAAGAAAAAACATTAAAAACAAAGAAAAACATGAAATTGCTGCTTCACCTTTTCCGAGCCTTCTTCAAATTTTGCCTTCTTTTTGGGTGTCTCATCTTCAATAACACCAGCATCATCACGATTCTTCTTTTTGTGCATCTCTTCTTCCATACCACCACCTTCATTACGGTTGGTGTCCCTAGATGGTGTGATTCTACTTAAAAAGAATTTAAACAAATACAGTTTTCAGTGACCAGCAATATTTTTTTTCTAGTTTACATAAGCTTGAGAAATGGCCTTAGCATAGAAGAATAATGTTAGAACTTGAAAAGAATAGGGGGGATTCAATCTTTACCAATATGAATGAGTGTACTTATACATGAGGAATTGACACCACAAGAAAACATAAAAACGAAGAGGCAACAATTAAAGGATAGACTTAAAAAGAACAACTAAATGTTTGAAACATCAATCGATATATGAACAGAAATTTGTTATTTCTTACTCGAGTCCATCTCTAAATCTTGATCACTTTGCCTTCAATTACAAAACAACAAAACTTTATAGTAAAAAGAAAAAAAAAAAAAACACAAGTTAATTGACACAGACTTGCCTAAAGTCATCGTGATCCTTAATATCACATCTCTCACAGCGTGTAGGAAGTTGAGCAGGATTAAGAACCAAGAAACGATCTGCCAGGAAAAGGTGGGGGAGTCAATGTGTTCAATAATTCGTGATGGTAAAAGTAAAGTTATCAAGAGGGAGAAAAGACTAGAGAAATTCATTTAAGATGCCTGGTTTAAGTCGTTTGGCATATGCTACGTGCATTTCATCAGGATTCATTTCATGGACTGCACCAAAAAAATACTTGGCGGAATCCGACTTTTCGGTTGATATAGGCTTCCCCTCCCACATCAACTTATGAAGGAAGCCAAGAGGAATATAAGGTTGAACCATTCTCTTGGGAATCGAGGACGTCGAAAGCTTATACTCATCTTCCTACAAAAATAGATAATAACGAAGAATTTTTTGAAAAAACATTAATATAACGAAAAAAGGTAGGCTCTACATTAAGTAGAAACATGTTTCACATAGGAAAAAATGGAACAATGCTGAGTGTTTTGACATGGAGATGGTGGTGCATAAGGGGAGAATGGAGTCATTTGTTAGTAAAGGGAAGGAAGGGACATCTAAAATTGTGAAAGAACAAATCATGAAGCAACATGCTAAAAGGAAGATGTAGTTCAAGTTGTGGGTAATGGTGATGGAGCTTGTAGTGTTGTGGCAGCAGGGAAACATACAAAGGAAACAAAATGTTGGTGTCTTGTCTAGTCCATTATCTTGACAACTTAGACCTTTATTTCATAATATTTCAAAAGGTTTGAGTATTGTATGTAGTCAAATTCACGTGAAACCTGAAATTGATAGTTGAGAGTTGTATTTTTATTTAACTGCTCTCAGTTATTAACTTTAAGTAAAGTTATCAACATTAAGTGATGAAGTTGCCTGCACCTGAGTTTCCACCTCTTATCAATTAGATGAGAAGAAAATGAACTAACCCCTTCCTTTCGTGTGTCATTGTAGTGTTTCATAGCCAAAATATGCCAATGACAACGACGCTCAAAAATCCTTTCTTTCTCTTCTCTGTAAAGGGTAATAAGGGAAAAGTGATTAAGAATATGTGTTAAATGTTAATTTGAATTGAATTGAGATATAAATTAGGGCATGCAAGTACTGACTTAGATAGCTCTTTGTCTTCGGGGGGAGGAGGATTAAGATACCCGGGCCAATTCGAAGGGATTATTGGTTCAGTAATAGTATAGCCTGCATAGGGGACTCTGGCTGCTATTGCTGCTGCTGATGGTACATTGCTAAAATTTTTGGTGTCACATATCTGTGAAGGACAATTAATTAAGAATGAATGTATATGAATGGAATTGATATTGAAATCTCATCTAAATTAGGGCATGTACTCACTTAGACGCCTCTAGTTTGGGAGATATCTCATCTCTGTGAAGGACAATAAATTATATGGAAAGGTTTACGTTGAGAAAGGTTTACGATGAGAAATGTTGATCACGCAAAATAAGGATTATGTTATATACATTATATGAGGCGCGTGTAAAACAAACGAGTGTGTGGCTGAGGTAAAACGCGTGGAGTGAAAGGTACTTGGATACCATCCATGTAATTTTTACATGGATGTATAGCTTTTTCGTATATATATATATAAGAATCTAATGAATAAATTTAGGTTTGTGTTTTAAAGTTTTATAATTACAATTTCTCCAAATCTTGGATTAAGATAGTAACCTAGGAACAATAGTCATACAGAATTGCATATGGAGCGGCATTAACCCCAACGGAAGATGCCAAGATAAAGTTATGTCAAAGTCTGCTATACGAAAATAGCTGAGAAACTTAACAAGCGAGTCGTTACGATAGAGGCAGAACTCTAGGTTTCACGAGAGAGATGTGTTTTCACGGTGTCGCCTTACTGGGAACCATATAGGTTCTCACCCCTTCCTTTTCCTTCCCCCACCCCCCAGATGGAGGATCTCGACTTGTCTGCCACCACTGGAGTTCTATTTAGAGAGGTACCAGAGGAGCTTGTGTTTTCGGACCCTATAGGAGATGTTCGAGATTATTCCTGAGACGATGTCTACCGACTTGTGCCCCGATGGTGGAAAAGAATGTAGGAAAGATGGTCTTTGTTCTTTAAACATTGCTTCTCCTCACTTTTGTAGCATTTTTTGAGGGATAAGACTTGATATTTTCTTTTCTTTTAGTCCGAGTACCAGCTTAGGGATTTCTATATGAACCAGGCATATGGAAAGTTTTCTAACTTGAGATGTATTTAAGCATGAGAGTTTTTTATAATCTTGTTGTTAATTTAATTTTGCTGTTAGTTTGTGGTGCACGGAATTGTGATCACACTTTTCACAACTTCGGTGCAACTAACCAGCAAGTGCACTGGGTCGTCCAAGTAATACCTTACGTGAGTAAGGATCGATCCTACGGAGATTGCCGGCTTGAAGCAAGCTATGACTATCTTGTAAATCTTAGTCAGTAGATTAGTGATAAAAGTGATTTTGTTTATGAAAAGTAAATAACATGAAACAAATGATACTTGTGATTTAGTAATGAGGAACAGGTTGAGGTTCCGGAGATGCTCTGTCGTCTGAATCTCTGCTTTCCTACTGTCTTCTTCTCCAAACACGCATGGCTTCCTTCCATGGCAGGCTGTATGTTGGTGGATCACCATTGTCAATGGCTACCATCCGTCCTCTCGGATGAAAAATACCAGGCACGATTTCTATACGGCTAATCAACTATCGGATCTCTCGTCTCGGATGAAAAATACCAGGTACAGCTACCGCACGGCTAATCATCTGTCGGTTCTCACTTGTGTTGGAATAGGATCTCTCTATCCTTTTGCACACCGTCACTGTGCCCAACATTCGTGAGTTTGAAGCTCGTCACAGTCATCCCGTTCCAGATCCTACTCGAAATACCACAGATAAGGTTTCGACTTTTCAAATCCCAGAAATGCTGCCAATTGGTTCTAGCCTCTACCACGAAGGTTCTAATATCACGGACTCGGTCCGTGGATTAGAGATCCAAGAGATACACACTCAAGCTGTCGCCCAATGACTATATTGAGATCATATAGAACGGGAGTGGTTGTCAGGCACGCGTTCATAAAGTTGAGAATGATTATGAATGTCACGGATCATCATATTCTTTATATTGAAATACGAGTGAGTATCTTAGAACAGAATCAAGCGTGATTGAATAGAAAACAGTAGTAATTGCATTAATCCATTGAGACACAGCAAAGCTCCTCACCCCCACTTATGGGGTTTAGAGACTCATGCCGTAGGAGATACAATATAGAATGTAAAAAATGTCATGAGTTTCAAAATGAATCTCTAAAAGTAGTTTTTATACTAAACTAGTAACTTAGGTTTACAGAAAATGAGTAACTAAGTGCAGATAGTGCAGAAATCCACTTCCGGGACCCACTTGGTGAGTATTTGGGCTGAGCTTTGAAGCTTTCACGTGCATAGGCCAATCTTGGAGTTAAACGCTAGCTTGAGTGCCAGTTTGGACATTTAACTCCAGTTCTGGTGCCAGTTCTGGCGTTTTACGCCAGAAAAGGGTCTGGCGTTTAACGCCAGTTTGGGCCATCAAATCTCGGGCAAAGTATAGACTATTATATATTGCTGGAAAGCCCAAGATGTCTACTTTTTAACGCAATTGAGAGCGTTCCATTTGGGCTTCTTTAGCTCCAGAAAATCCACTTCGAGTGCAGAAGGGTCAGAATCCAACAGCATCTGTAGTCCTTTCTCAGCCTCTGATTCAGATTTTTGCTCAGGTCCCTCAATTTCAGCCAGAAAATACCTGAAATTACAGAAAAATACAAAAACTCATAGTAAAGTCCAAAAATTTTATTTTTGCATAAAAACTAATAAAAATATAATAGGAACTATCTTTTATGATTACAGATTTACAAGTTAATTTTAAACCTATAATCAGATTTGATAGCATTACTTAGTCACAATATATATTATACTAACGAGGAGAAGCCACACACACACACATATAGCAAAATACTAGTTTGCCAAAATATACGCATAAAGGATAAAGAAAAAATCCTACTACATTAAGAGAATATCTTAAATTCCCAAATTAAACTTGGTACATAACAAACACACTAGGACAATTTAGTAGTATCATAAGTCTAGTAAAAGTTATTGCTGTAATCAATTTAACAACATCTATACCATTAGCGTATCTTAGTTGATGCATATCAAAACGGGTCTTAATCTATACTAGATCTCGAATTCGTTCCTTCTATTATTCTTTAGATGGCTCACTGCTCATATCATCCATCTGCAATTTCAAGAATAAGAAATAAGAGAAGAAAAACAAGAAAAAAAAAAAGAAACGGATATGCACAAATCTGAAAGCAATAGTAATGTTGAGAAGAGTTCCAGGATAATTAAACTGGTGTAGGTTAATGCAACTAATCAAACAGTAAAACGTCAAAAAGTTCTTAAAAGAAAAAACATTAAAAACAAAGAAAAACATGAAATTGCTTCTTCACCTTCTCCGAGCCTTCTTCAAATTTTGCCTTCTTTTTGGGTGTCTCATCTTCAATAACACCAGCATCATCACGATTCTTCTTTTTGTGCATCTCTTCTTCCATACCACCACCTTCATTACGGTTGGTGTCCCTAGATGGTGTGATTCTACTTAAAAAGAATTTAAACAAATACAGTTTTCAGTGACCAGCAATATTTTTTTTCTAGTTTACATAAGCTTGAGAAATGGCCTTAGCATAGAAGAATAATGTTAGAACTTGAAAAGAATAGGAGGGATTCAATCTTTACCAATATGAATGAGTGTACTTATACATAAGCAATTGGCACCACAAGAAAACATAAAAACGAAGAGGCAACAATTAAAGGATAGACTTAAAAAGAACAACTAAATGTTTGAAACATCAATCGATATATGAACAGAAATTTGTTATTTCCTACTCGAGTCCATCTCTGAAGCTGGATCCAAGACAGAAATTTGTTATTTCCTAATCTTGATCTCTTTGCCTTCAATTACAAAACAACAAAATTTTACAGTAAAAAGAAAAAAATAAAATAAAACACAAGTTAATTGACACAGACTTGCCTAAAGTCATCATGATCCTTAATATCACATCTCTCACAGCGTGTAGGAAGTAGAGCAGGATCAAGATCCAAGAAACGATCTGCCAGGAAAAGGTGGGGGAGTCAATGTGTTCAATAATTCGTGATGGTAAAAGTAAAGTTATCAAGAGGGAGAAAAGACTAGAGAAATTCATTTAAGATGCCTGGTTTAAGTCGTTTGGCATATGCTACGTGCATTTCATCAGGATTCATTTCATGGACTGCACCAAAAAAATACTTGGCGGAATCCGACTTTTCGGTTGATATAGGCTTCCCCTCCCACATCAACTTATGAAGGAAGCCAAGAGGAATATAAGGTTGAACCATTCTCTTGGGAATCGAGGACGTCGAAAGCTTATACTCATCTTCCTACAAAAATAGATAATAACGAAGAATTTTTTGAAAAAACATTAATATAACGAAAAAAGGTAGGCTCTACATTAAGTAGAAACATGTTTCACATAGGAAAAAATGGAACAATGCTGAGTGTTTTGACATGGAGATGGTGGTGCATAAGGGGAGAATGGAGTCATTTGTTAGTAAAGGGAAGGAAGGGACATCTAAAATTGTGAAAGAACAAATCATGAAGCAACATGCTAAAAGGAAGATGTAGTTCAAGTTGTGGGTAATGGTGATGGAGCTTGTAGTGTTGTGGCAGCAGGGAAACATACAAAGGAAACAAAATGTTGGTGTCTTGTCTAGTCCATTATCTTGACAACTTAGACCTTTATTTCATAATATTTCAAAAGGTTTGAGTATTGTATGTAGTCAAATTCACGTGAAACCTGAAATTGATAGTTGAGAGTTGTATTTTTATTTAACTGCTCTCAGTTATTAACTTTAAGTAAAGTTATCAACATTAAGTGATGAAGTTGCCTGCACCTGAGTTTCCACCTCTTATCAATTAGATGAGAAGAAAATGAACTAACCCCTTCCTTTCGTGTGTCATTGTAGTGTTTCATAGCCAAAATATGCCAATGACAACGACGCTCAAAAATCCTTTCTTTCTCTTCTCTGTAAAGGGTAATAAGGGAAAAGTGATTAAGAATATGTGTTAAATGTTAATTTGAATTGAATTGAGATATAAATTAGGGCATGCAAGTACTGACTTAGATAGCTCTTTGTCTTCGGGGGGGAGGAGGATTAAGATACCCGGGCCAATTCGAAGGGATTATTGGTTCAGTAATAGTATAGCCTGCATAGGGGACTCTGGCTGCTATTGCTGCTGCTGATGGTACATTGCTAAAATTTTTGGTGTCACATATCTGTGAAGGACAATTAATTAAGAATGAATGTATATGAATGGAATTGATATTGAAATCTCATCTAAATTAGGGCATGTACTCACTTAGACGCCTCTAGTTTGGGAGATATCTCATCTCTGTGAAGGACAATAAATTATATGGAAAGGTTTACGTTGAGAAAGGTTTACGATGAGAAATGTTGATCACGCAAAATAAGGATTATGTTATATACATTATATGAGGCGCGTGTAAAACAAACGAGTGTGTGGCTGAGGTAAAACGCGTGGAGTGAAAGGTACTTGGATACCATCCATGTAATTTTTACATGGATGTATAGCTTTTTCGTATATATATATATAAGAATCTAATGAATAAATTTAGGTTTGTGTTTTAAAGTTTTATAATTACAATTTCTCCAAATCTTGGATTAAGATAGTAACCTAGGAACAATAGTCATACAGAATTGCATATGGAGCGGCATTAACCCCAACGGAAGATGCCAAGATAAAGTTATGTCAAAGTCTGCTATACGAAAATAGCTGAGAAACTTAACAAGCGAGTCGTTACGATAGAGGCAGAACTCTAGGTTTCACGAGAGAGATGTGTTTTCACGGTGTCGCCTTACTGGGAACCATATAGGTTCTCACCCCTTCCTTTTCCTTCCCCCACCCCCCAGATGGAGGATCTCGACTTGTCTGCCACCACTGGAGTTCTATTTAGAGAGGTACCAGAGGAGCTTGTGTTTTCGGACCCTATAGGAGATGTTCGAGATTATTCCTGAGACGATGTCTACCGACTTGTGCCCCGATGGTGGAAAAGAATGTAGGAAAGATGGTCTTTGTTCTTTAAACATTGCTTCTCCTCACTTTTGTAGCATTTTTTGAGGGATAAGACTTGATATTTTCTTTTCTTTTAGTCCGAGTACCAGCTTAGGGATTTCTATATGAACCAGGCATATGGAAAGTTTTCTAACTTGAGATGTATTTAAGCATGAGAGTTTTTTATAATCTTGTTGTTAATTTAATTTTGCTGTTAGTTTGTGGTGCACGGAATTGTGATCACACTTTTCACAACTTCGGTGCAACTAACCAGCAAGTGCACTGGGTCGTCCAAGTAATACCTTACGTGAGTAAGGATCGATCCTACGGAGATTGCCGGCTTGAAGCAAGCTATGACTATCTTGTAAATCTTAGTCAGTAGATTAGTGATAAAGTGATTTTGTTTATGAAAAGTAAATAACATGAAACAAATGATACTTGTGATTTAGTAATGAGGAACAGGTTGAGGTTCCGGAGATGCTCTGTCGTCTGAATCTCTGCTTTCCTACTGTCTTCTTCTCCAAACACGCATGGCTTCCTTCCATGGCAGGCTGTATGTTGGTGGATCACCATTGTCAATGGCTACCATCCGTCCTCTCGGATGAAAAATACCAGGCACGATTTCTATACGGCTAATCAACTATCGGATCTCTCGTCTCGGATGAAAAATACCAGGTACAGCTACCGCACGGCTAATCATCTGTCGGTTCTCACTTGTGTTGGAATAGGATCTCTCTATCCTTTTGCACACCGTCACTGTGCCCAACATTCGTGAGTTTGAAGCTCGTCACAGTCATCCCGTTCCAGATCCTACTCGAAATACCACAGATAAGGTTTCGACTTTTCAAATCCCAGAAATGCTGCCAATTGGTTCTAGCCTCTACCACGAAGGTTCTAATATCACGGACTCGGTCCGTGGATTAGAGATCCAAGAGATACACACTCAAGCTGTCGCCCAATGACTATATTGAGATCATATAGAACGGGAGTGGTTGTCAGGCACGCGTTCATAAAGTTGAGAATGATTATGAATGTCACGGATCATCATATTCTTTATATTGAAATACGAGTGAGTATCTTAGAACAGAATCAAGCGTGATTGAATAGAAAACAGTAGTAATTGCATTAATCCATTGAGACACAGCAAAGCTCCTCACCCCCACTTATGGGGTTTAGAGACTCATGCCGTAGGAGATACAATATAGAATGTAAAAAATGTCATGAGTTTCAAAATGAATCTCTAAAAGTAGTTTTTATACTAAACTAGTAACTTAGGTTTACAGAAAATGAGTAACTAAGTGCAGATAGTGCAGAAATCCACTTCCGGGACCCACTTGGTGAGTATTTGGGCTGAGCTTTGAAGCTTTCACGTGCATAGGCCAATCTTGGAGTTAAACGCTAGCTTGAGTGCCAGTTTGGACATTTAACTCCAGTTCTGGTGCCAGTTCTGGCGTTTTACGCCAGAAAAGGGTCTGGCGTTTAACGCCAGTTTGGGCCATCAAATCTCGGGCAAAGTATAGACTATTATATATTGCTGGAAAGCCCAAGATGTCTACTTTTTAACGCAATTGAGAGCGTTCCATTTGGGCTTCTTTAGCTCCAGAAAATCCACTTCGAGTGCAGAAGGGTCAGAATCCAACAGCATCTGTAGTCCTTTCTCAGCCTCTGATTCAGATTTTTGCTCAGGTCCCTCAATTTCAGCCAGAAAATACCTGAAATTACAGAAAAATACAAAAACTCATAGTAAAGTCCAAAAATTTTATTTTTGCATAAAAACTAATAAAAATATAATAGGAACTATCTTTTATGATTACAGATTTACAAGTTAATTTTAAACCTATAATCAGATTTGATAGCATTACTTAGTCACAATATATATTATACTAACGAGGAGAAGCCACACACACACACATATAGCAAAATACTAGTTTGCCAAAATATACGCATAAAGGATAAAGAAAAAATCCTACTACATTAAGAGAATATCTTAAATTCCCAAATTAAACTTGGTACATAACAACACACTAGGACAATTTAGTAGTATCATAAGTCTAGTAAAAGTTATTGCTGTAATCAATTTAACAACATCTATACCATTAGCGTATCTTAGTTGATGCATATCAAAACGGGTCTTAATCTATACTAGATCTCGAATTCGTTCCTTCTATTATTCTTTAGATGGCTCACTGCTCATATCATCCATCTGCAATTTCAAGAATAAGAAATAAGAGAAGAAAAACAAGAAAAAAAAAAAGAAACGGATATGCACAAATCTGAAAGCAATAGTAATGTTGAGAAGAGTTCCAGGATAATTAAACTGGTGTAGGTTAATGCAACTAATCAAACAGTAAAACGTCAAAAAGTTCTTAAAAGAAAAAACATTAAAAACAAAGAAAAACATGAAATTGCTTCTTCACCTTCTCCGAGCCTTCTTCAAATTTTGCCTTCTTTTTGGGTGTCTCATCTTCAATAACACCAGCATCATCACGATTCTTCTTTTTGTGCATCTCTTCTTCCATACCACCACCTTCATTACGGTTGGTGTCCCTAGATGGTGTGATTCTACTTAAAAAGAATTTAAACAAATACAGTTTTCAGTGACCAGCAATATTTTTTTTCTAGTTTACATAAGCTTGAGAAATGGCCTTAGCATAGAAGAATAATGTTAGAACTTGAAAAGAATAGGAGGGATTCAATCTTTACCAATATGAATGAGTGTACTTATACATAAGCAATTGGCACCACAAGAAAACATAAAACGAAGAGGCAACAATTAAAGGATAGACTTAAAAGAACAACTAAATGTTTGAAACATCAATCGATATATGAACAGAAATTTGTTATTTCCTACTCGAGTCCATCTCTGAAGCTGGATCCAAGACAGAAATTTGTTATTTCCTAATCTTGATCTCTTTGCCTTCAATTACAAAACAACAAAATTTTACAGTAAAAGAAAAAATAAAATAAAACACAAGTTAATTGACACAGACTTGCCTAAAGTCATCATGATCCTTAATATCACATCTCTCACAGCGTGTAGGAAGTAGAGCAGGATCAAGATCCAAGAAACGATCTGCCAGGAAAAGGTGGGGGAGTCAATGTGTTCAATAATTCGTGATGGTAAAAGTAAAGTTATCAAGAGGGAGAAAAGACTAGAGAAATTCATTTAAGATGCCTGGTTTAAGTCGTTTGGCATATGCTACGTGCATTTCATCAGGATTCATTTCATGGACTGCACCAAAAAAATACTTGGCGGAATCGGACTTTTCGGTTGATATAGGCTTCCCCTCCCACATCAACTTATGAAGGAAGCCAAGAGTAATATAAGGTTGAACCATTCTCTTGGGAATCGAGGACGTCGAAATCTTATACTCATCTTCCTACAAAATAGATAATAACAAAGAATTTTTTGAAAAAACATTAATATAACGAAAAAAGGTAGGCTCTACATTAAGTAGAAACATGTTTCACATAGGAAAAAATCGAACAATGCTGTGTGTTTTGACATGGAGATGGTGGTGCATAAGGGGAGAATGGAGTCATTTGTTAGTAAAGGGAAGGAAGGTACATCTAAAATTGTGAAAGAACAAATCATGAAGCAACATGCTAGAAGGAAGATGTAGTTCAAGTTGTGGGTGATGGTGATGGAGCTTGTAATCTTGTGGCAGCAGGGAAACATACATGTTAGAGGAACAAAGGAAACAAAATGTTGGTGTCTTGTCTAGTCCATTATCTTGACAACTTAGACCTTTATTTTATAATAAAAGGTTTGAGTATTGTATACTGCCATTTGGAGTTTTATTACGGTAGAAACTCAGGTGGAGTCAATTTCACATGAAATTGATAGCGGAAAGCCGATAGATAACAATTTAGTCAAATCTATCCAATTATTTAATAGTTCTCGATTATCAACTTCACGTAGTTGTGCAACTTTACAGCTTCCACTTTTTATTAATTAGATGAGAAGAAAATGAACTAACCCCTTCCTTTCGTGTGTCATTGTAGTGTTTCATAGCCAAAATATGCCAATGACAACGACGCTCAAAAATCCTTTCTTTCTCTTCTCTGTAAAGGGTAATAAGGGAAAAGTGATTAAGAATATGTGTTAAATGTTAATTTGAATTGAATTGAGATATAAATTAGGGCATGCAAGTACTGACTCAGATAGCTCTTTGTCTTCGGGGGAAGGAGGATTAAGATACTTGGGCCGATTTCGAATGATTATTGGTTCAGTAATAGTATAGCCTGCATAGGGGACTCTGGCTGCTATTGCTGCTGCTGATGGTATATTGCTAAAAATTTTCGGTCTCACATATCTGTGAAGGACAATTAATTAAGAATGAATGTATATGAATGGAATTGATATTGATATCTCATCTAAATTAGGGCATGTACTCACTTAGACGCCTCTGGTTTGGGAGATATCCCATCTCTGTGAAGGACAATAAATTATATTAACTGAATTGCAGTGAGATATATAAAAATTAGGGCATGCAATGCAAGTACTGACTTAGGTTGGGGAGAAGGAGGTGGAAGATCCTTGTAAATTGTATCGAGAATGCCTGGTTTATAACAAGGATTGAGTGGATCATAACGAGGAGGTGATGCTGCTGATGATGCCGTGTCAAGAATTTCTTGTTTGTCATCTCTGTGAAGGATAAGAAGGAAAAATTGATGAAGTAGATATGAATGGAGTTGATATTCTAAATGAGGGCATCTACTCACTCTGACGGCGAAAAGCTTCTTCGTGGTGAGAAGGAATTTGCCGATGACATGTCAGATGCGAAAGACGAAGGGGGAGATCCCTTCCTTCAGTTTCAGACTCTTATATAGTTTTGTTTTTACTTTTTAGCCCCGCCCTATACGCCTTCGCTTTGACATGGACACGTGGGAAATCAATCCGTTCTTTTTCTTTTCACAAAAAAAAGTTTCTCTTTTTTTTTTTAAAATATAAATAAGTTACTGTCCGTTTGAAAACTTTAGAAGTAACTTTTTTTAATTTTTGACTTATGAAAAATAGTAGTATTAATGTCTGGTGCAATTTTCAAAACCAAATTGCAACTTTTTAAAAAGTTATTAAGAAGTTATTTAGGAGCTTATAGAGAAGTTAAAAGAAATAACTTCTCTCATAATACTTCTATTTTTCATCACATTTCTATAAAATAAGTACTTTTAGAGTTAAAAATCTAAACACAAAATAACTTATTTATAAGTTACTTTTAACCGTCATTTATTGTTTAAGTTATTTTATCAAAAATAGCTTAATTAAGTTGGTTACCCAAACTGAACCTTAATATACATAACTCTCCCACCAATTGAAAATACAAAAATCTTACCTTTTAAATTTCGAAATATTTAAATTTTATCTTCTAAAATATATAAAGGCAAATAAATTTTTAGTTCTTCCATCCAAAATATATAAAGATAAATTAATCCTTTAAAGGGACTTAGATGCCTTGCTCTTAAAAAATGACCGATGTTATTGTATTTTTAATTAGTCGAAAATTTATTTATTTTCGGAATAAAAAATCAGAGACTTATTTATCGTTTACTCTTTTTTTTAGTTAACCAGACCATTTTTATTTTCCATATTTTTAAAATAAAATGACAAATGGACTTCTCAATATTTATATATTAATCTTTGAAAAAAAACTACTAATAAAGTTCTTTATGATAACAGATATGAACATATTATTGGCGTATTAATTTTTATGATGACGGTAAAATGATTTAATTTGAACATAACTTTTATACGTCTGGTATAGTAGAAAACTTTTATTTTTTCCTTCAAAAATTAATATGTATGAAGTGTAAATATTCAAAGACTTATTTGTCTTTTTAGTCATTTTTATTTGTATTTGATAAAAGGAATTAGTATAGCAGAGATAATCATTACTCATTAGTATAGTACTAACTTCAATGTTACAATTTTAAAGCTTGTAAATTCAACAACTTGATCAAAAATAAAATACACAAAACAAGTAAGGATGATTACCAAACAAAATTATAGCACACACCAACTAAATTAATCAGAAAATCAAACCCCACAGAATCTACAATCAAACACCTTTGGTCCCAAGAAATCTCATACTTTGTCACTCTAAAGACAAGAATTTTGTTTCTACTTTTGCAAGAAGCAGTTGCAACTTGCTTCCCTTTTACTTCTTGCCCATATTCGAGTATCTTCACTAACTGTTTTAACTATTTATTATCTCAGAAATGCCATGAATGAAGCTTTGAAGGACATAAAAGGTGGCAAGAACAAGAAGTAGTCAGTAATCAGTAATCATTTACACATTGCTTCCACTCTTCTTGTCCTTCAATTCGAATCGAAACTGACAACAGTTTGAAGCATCAGAATGTCTAATCCAGATATGTACAACTCAATATTGTATCCTCCATGAGTTCTGCAAGAATGATCTCTCCCATTTCGAAACCAACGGCTTCAGCATCAAACCGAAGATCCATCCAGATGCTACTTTTTTCCATGTCTTTCCTGACAATTTTGTCCAAAGTTCGAGGCGGGGGTAAGGGAAGGAAATGCCAGCACATTGCTTCCCAAACCTTGACAATAACCACTTTCATGTTTGGACTTGGCCTTATGCTAAGATTCTTCACAAAGGATACAAAAGGTGAGACAGCAAAGTAATGCCAACAAACCTCCATCAAAACTTCATTGATACAGTCATAAAGAAGCTTCTGATCATGACAAAGCTGGTTTGCTGGAAGCTCTTCCTGATCAAACAATGAAGGATCTAGTATCTTATCCGAGGAATGGCATTTCATCAATAATTGATCCATAGTCAATTCAGAGGCTTGCAGGACTGCTTTGATGTACTTGTATATCAATTCATTTTCTTCAAGGCAATATTTTCCTTTCTGGATTTGGTTCACAGGTGAATAGTCTTGTTCTTCGAATTCAATATTTAGCGGCTGTACTGCTACTTGAACTGAAAATCAAGAATGAATTTGATGTTAGATTAAAATAAATATAGCAATCAGAAAAGGTATGCTACCATGTGTTATGCATTGTCAAGAGAAGCATGATATAGCAACCTCCTTAAGAATTTAATTTGCCAACCACAGATAGCACTAGTGCATGAATTCTTACTAGGTTGATATTCGGAGTAACCGGGGCTGATTTCATCCTCTATGAATGGTGTATCAAGAACAGATACAGGACTTGGCCTCCCACACATTTCTGCACCACTTTCTAGCTCTTCAGTTTTCTTTGTGAATGAGGAGTGAGATGATGATGGTGGGGTAGATTGTTGGTTTTCGCCTATACCGTCCTGTTGAAGGAACAAATAATAGTCTAGACTTTAGATACAGTTTTGTGGATATTGAATACAACATAAATACAAAGATCAATTTATTCTCAAACCATTGATTTGTGTAAAAACTTAATGCAATATGAAACATTACTAGGGTGAAGCATTGACCTCAGTAATTTCTAAGATATCACAACTCTGATCCTCATTTCTAATGCTGAGGCGAATTGGTTCTGAGAAAGATTCCAAGATATTGATCTCTTTTTCAGATTCTACATCACCTGCACACAAATAAATTATAAGAACTCCATAAGTAATAGACTAAATACAAACATGCATGCATCTACTACTTAAATTATAACGTTACCTTCGACAACTATCTCGTCTTTAACAGCACAGTAGCCTTCTGCTTTATCAACATGACTAAGTTCATCAGGAAAATTGGATTCCAACTTAATTTCTCGTACTAAATTATTAGAGCTTCTGTCACATATAGTTGACTGCTTCTCTGGATTATCAGTTTCCTGAGCTAAATTATTCACAAAGGTTGCCTGTTTGGGGGACATGTTGTCATAAGCCTCCCAAGTTTTATCCGAGGTAGAAAATCTTGTCTGTTCAGTCAAAAAATGTTGCTCCCAACACCTTGAAGGACTGCCAAAGGGCGAAAAGTTGTAGTCCGGAAGGGACAGAATTCTCCCAAGGGTCTTGGAAATCTGCCTACTCGACATGTCCATGTTCTCATCACCACTACCTATCATCTCAGACAGATGCTTCTTGGCCTCAGTGTATAAGTGAGATGCCCTTTTCTTTTTATAACTACCACTTTCTTGCTCAACAATCAACTCCGGATCTTTCAGTTTAGTAGGCCTTGCAATTTTCTCAAGGAAGAAATGATCTTTGTTAGGAGATCTCATTCCAACATTGTCTTTAAGAATGGCTTTGTTGCTAGGCCTTTGACATTCAGCAGGGTATCTTTTTGAGATGCCTTCAGGACTTGCATGTTTCTCTCTCCCCATTGCATGCTTCAACTTGTTTTTTAAATCTGTAAGCGAAAAATGTGAACTACCTCTTGCAGAAGGACTGCTGTGTTTGGCAGTATCATGAGATTGCAGGGATGAGGCAATGTTGTTTCTGGTTTCAGAACTTTGCAACCCCATTGATCCAGGCTTCAGAATTACAATTCTATTTGAAGTCTCAGTTTTGCCATTCTCATTTGTTGGATTTTTCGGCTGAGACTTTGTTTTTTTCCTGAAGAAGTTATGCTTCTTGTGGTTTACAGTCTCCCTTGTTTGTTCCTCATTTCCAAGATCTTGTTCAGTGAAGTTGGAACAAGTAACAGAACTATATTCATTGTTATCTCTCCCATGAGATTTCGCAAACTCTTGTATACATTTCAACAAAAGTGAATTTGGGTTTTGTAGAAGTGCAAGAAACAATTCCTTGTCTGAGCTTATAAACTGAAGTGCTTCCATAAGTTCATGGGAATGAAGGTATTTTCTAGCTTCTGCCAGATCTTTGCCATTCAGTATCATCTGATTCACAAATTCATGAATTACCTCTCTTGCAATGTTTTCAGAAATTGCATGCTTCTGGTTTGACTGACTATGAACTCCTCTATCATTGCCATGCTTCACAGAACAAGACTCTTTAAAATGACAAAACTCTTCAATTATGTTATCCAGATCAAGATCATCTTTTGATTGCCGCCGAGAGTGTTGATTATGCAAGTACTTGGATTTCATGGTTGCATCCAAATTCAGATAATCAATGTCCATATCACAGCTTTTACTGCTAGATTTCTTTTTCCTTTTGTAATCCGTCTGCTGCGGAACTTCACATCTTAATCTGGATCCATTTGGTTCTACTTTGGCATTATATACATCCTTCTCTGTGGTTTGATCAATGAACATCTCTTCTTCTATAAGTTTCTTCACACTATGCTTAACAGCACCAGTTTTCACTGTTGGCCTCTTACTCTCTACAGTGTCCTGAAACATGACATATTGATATCAATAAATGCACAAACATCCTTGTAGCAATAACTGAATTCTTCTAGTGTCCTAAAATTTGTTAACTTTCACTTGTAATGAGTTTCAGTTGAATAATACAAGGGATGACCAGACTCACAAAATTGCCATGAGAAACTTCATCCAAATCGCTCAACATCTCAAACTTGTTCTTCGAAGGCACACCTCCTGAAGGAAAAAATAATAAGTAAATTAATAATTGACATTGATTTATTTTTCTTAATCAAGCACAGCTACACACAAGTGTATATTCCACAATAATCATAGATAGGCTATCCTGCACAAATATGATATGTAGATACTACAACAATTTATGATAAAATTAGTCACAAGTATAAGAAGTTTAAGGTAGTAGTATTTGATGTAGATACATGTACAGCATGCATAAGTGAGCAAAAATGAAATAGTCATGATTGTAGATAGGGAAAGTATGTTCTGATGAAAAGTTTTATAGCATTCTAGAAAATTTTTTGGAATGAAAAACATCAATTACTCCACAACTATTTGGAACACAGATCTATGAAAATATAATGTTTAACACCATTCTTACCAATAACATGCTTGTTGCTTCGCCTTCTATCCGCAATCAACTTGCGAGTTGAGTGACCATGGCGGAAATCAAACATACTAATAAATCCCCACATACACCCTGACTTGTCTTTCTCATACCGGATGGAGCGCCTCTGAGACTTCTTTGCCATAATGATGGGGCACAGTTGACTACGTTCTTTCGTCTTTAGGCCTTATTACAATTGTCATCCGAATCACTTCAGTGGTAAGATCATGCTACCTGATCAATGAACAAAACCATTAAGCAAATATATGTAGCTAAAAATCATCAGAACGCTATGAACACTCCCTTAAATCTAATGCCAAAGCTTTGTAGTAGGTATATGAAGAACAATGCTCTTTATGCAAACTTATACACTGAGAGGATTCAAACATAGCTACAGATATATCATTGAAATCATCAACTTGGTGAGGTAAAACAGAACAGTCATTGGATGATAAGATTTAGAGGTTACTGAATCAAGAAACACAACAAGAATACAACAAGTAGAAGATTCAACTAAATTGAGTGGTTACCAATTTAAGTCATGTAGCTAGAAGTCTAGAACTAAACTAGCATAGGAAAAACTGAGATTGATGCAACTAAGTACCTGCTACTATGAGGCTTTTTGAATCAAACAAAGAAACTAGGAATTCAAGTCCAGCTCCCCAAGTTTCTCAACTGAGTGAAGCTCAAGGAGTCATAGTCATAGCCTCTTTTGGAGGGTAAGGTATCAATACCTTGTTTGTTTCTACTGAATTCTAAAAGTTTCCACAGAGAAAGCTGAAGCAAATCCCACTCATCTTCTCCTCTCTTCAAAGAAAAGTCCAAACTGAGACACAACCATTAATAAGGCTTCAGCTTTTATAATTGGCATCTAATCAAACACTTGCAGCATATTGATCAAACTTGACTAGGAAGATTGATCAAGCTTATCTTCAACAATGTTCAGTGACTCAAACAAATCCAAATTCTATAATCACCAGTTCATGAAGAGCTCCATCAGTAGCTATGCACAGCAGAATCCATGGCTGCACCAATTGATGAATTCATATCCTTCAAAAGTTGATTGAACCATTTAAGCAATTCAACAAACAGAACAGGGGCAATCCAAATTCCCAGTGATGTTCATCCTCCACCAACAAAAACCAAAACGTATGATGAAAGCTTGGAGCTTTATTTTCTTTTGTGTGTATGTATGTTTTTTTCTTTTCCAATCTCAATCTCAACTAGATAGCAACCTTAATTCTCTTCACTTTAACACTCAAAAATACTTTTTTTTCAATGGAAAATTCTGTATTAAAACACTTGATATTCTATTTACCACGAATGAAAATGGAGACTTTTTGCAAATGGGGGGTGTGTTTGACAGCGAAAAATGAAGGAAAATGGAAATGAAAGCACCGACCCACTAATATTTTTGAGGAATGATTCTGATTCTGAGAAGAAAAAAAGTGAAAAAGGAGAGAAAGAAAAATGGTGGTGACTGGTGTGGTTGGAGAAGGATGGAAAGTGAAAGCTTTACAACAATGGTATTAATCTTTTTAGTATTAGTATTAGTATTAGGATTATGGTACCAAATACAAATACAAATATGACAGTTGAAGTTAGCTAGATTGAAGGCCCCACACAACATGTCTTCCTATGTTGGTGTTTTTTGTAGCTAAAACATTAAGGGAAAAAAATGAAAAAAAGAAAACTAGGGTGGATCTAATTTTTTTTTTTTAAATTACGAGTGAGACTCGAATCTGCGACTTCTAAGTGAGTATGAGAAGACCAGCGATAAATCCAGGAAAAATTAACAATGGGGCAAAAATATATAAAGTAAAATTTATGTATAGATATTTTATTTTTATCTTTTTTTTTCATAGTATACTCTAACATAACAGATCAAGGATTAATCTATCGTAGATCTAAACTTCATTTAAAAGTCTGTCATTATCTAATAAATTATTATATATACAAAATCAAATTTAAATTCTTAATTCTTGCTTAAATGAACTATTGATATTCTAAGACATATTTCAAATAACTCCTAATTAATTAGTATTATGAAGCTAATTATTATTCTTTTAGTTAATTTATTTATTTATTTTAGGGATAAATATAATATAATAAAAAAAATAAATATTAATATTTATATATAATTATATTTTTTATCAAATTTTTTGTGGGGGCAAATGCCCCCTTTTGCTTTTACCTGATCCGTGCTTGGAGAAGACTATACCATTTAAATTATAAGTCGTTAGCGATCTAAATTTTAGTTAGTAAAAATGAAAGATTTATCAATTTAATCAAGATCATTAACTAATACATACACAGGAAGAAGACATAACATTTTATTAAAAAAATAGTTACATATGTTACTAATTATTAATTAGAAATAAAATATTTAAATTTTATGACAATTATCTTAAGATTTACAACATATCATGAAACGATAATTAATTAGGTGATCACAAAAACTATTTTAAACAAGGAGTATAACTCAGTCTTTAATTAAGTCTTATCTAAGCTTTTATATTTTGTTTCTATATGAAGAATTGATTTCTTTATTTCATTAGACTACAATCTTGTTAATTAAGCTAGTTTCTAATCTTAGGAGCACCAAGTTTGAAACCATTTTATTTTATTTTTTATTTTGAATGAAGTTCTTTTCTATTTCATGTTTCTAAAGTTGACAAGTCCAAACCATTATGATTGAAGTCATCACCACAATATCCATAAAACAATGAGAGAGATTGAGAATTTGAGATCACAAGAGGAAAAGAATTAACGTGTACGCCACTAATTTGAGCTTTAAATATGGGATTTCTCTTATTCAATGATAATTTTACATTGTGCTTGTAATCATAGCTTGTCCATACCTATATTATTATATAAGTAAACCTTAAATTAAATTAAATAGTATATATAAGAAATTGAAATTTAATCCCGCCATGATAAATTGATAATGTTTAATTAAAAATTTAAAATATATTAAGTAGAAAATTATTACAAAATTTTAAAGTTAATTGCTTCCCAATTTAAGGTAGAGCATATAAATGTTGCTTTTGGGGCCTGCGTTGTTATCCACTCCTCGCACTATGATTAATTCACCCTTTCGGGGAGACACAATGAAAAAGAAATAATTTTCTTTTTTTCATAATCTTCTTATGAAAAAAATTTGAATTTAAATATTTGGGCTTTTCTTTTTCCTCCCTTGAACAAAATGTCATCTCATCATAGAAAATTGAAAATAGAAGATTTGTATCTTTTTAATTTCTTCTGTTATTTTGTGGTAGTATTACACAACCTATAGTTTTTAATATAGATAATAAGGAGTCCCTCATAATATAAAGACATATAAAATATTTTTTTAAGATATTTTATAACAATTAAAATTTTATATATATAATCGATTAAAAATTATGCTATTTTTGTAAAAATTAGATCGGATAAATTAATTTGGCTGAAAAGTGGCGAACCAAATTTAAAATCAAACTAAATTAATTTTTTTTATAAAAACTTATTACAATAACTGAATAACCTATTATATAAAATAAGAATATTTTAGTCATTTTTATAATAGAGATATTATAGTTATTTTTTATAAAAAAATATTAATTTAGATCGGTTCAAAATTTAGTTCACACTGATTTTTTTGTTAGATTAATTTATTTAATCTAATTTTAATAAAAATAATACGGTTTAATTGATTATATATATTAAATTTTAATTATTAAAAAATATTTTAAACGTCTTTATTTAAGTAATTCCTACATAATAAACTTAAAAATTAATATTCCAATCTTAATTAGGCTACTATATACTAACTATATCATAGCAAATACATGCATATTATATACATTTTTTATATATATAAATTCTAATTTAATTTTTAATATTTTAAACGTTCTATTTTAATATGTTAAAATCTAAACTAAGATATTTAAAAATATTAAAAATTAAATTAAATTTTAACTTAAATATTGAGAATTAAATTAATATTTTATTTTGTATTATTTATCATGCTCTTCAAATCTTTTCATGTACTTAACTTTTCTTTTCAAATCCATCTACTAAACTTTATATATATAAGATCTCCAGGTATTAATTTTTTCGTTTTTTTTTCAATGAAGATTTTTTGGCCAAAACAAATTTACGTCACTATTTCAACCGGCTAGGGAGGAGATTTGTATTGTTCCAAGTAAATTATTATATATTAAAAATAGTAAAGAAATCGTAAGTGTGACTTAACTGATCAAATCACTTTAGCATAAACATTGCTTTCTTTGACCCGGTAACTTTCTTGTGTTAACAATTATTACGATAAAAATGATTATCGAGTTCTAAATTCGAATCCTCAGTATTATAACAGGAAAAAGCAAACTTAAGTATATGAATAATTTTTTAATTAGCAAAATTGGTACTTTTGTTTATTGGTTTTGAAATTTAATGGCCGCGTTTACAATATTAAATATATCATAATCATGATGTACCAAATTAGAAGAACAGAATAAAGTGAAAAGAAAATTAAATAAGAATAAGAATAAGTTAAAGTGATTAGAAAAGGAGACCTCATCATAATATATAATGCATGAGTTTATATAGTTCATATTCATATCGTTACTCACCATTAGTCACACATTGATAATGTGATATAAAATTTGGAAGACAATAATTCAATCAATTTTTTAAGGAAATGTAGTAAAATTAATAGCACAAGACTAATCATTAAAAAAATGGACTTAATTGAGAAAACAAAATTAAATCTTAAATAAAATGTATTTACACAAAATAAATAAGTAATAGTAGCTAGTTTGCAGATCAACCACTAAAGTTTGGTTCAATGCTTAACCAAAAATGTTGGGGTTCAGACCTAAACCTAACAAGAAGAATAATAGTGTAATATTATAGCTTTGTGACTATATGAGATTATGTTTAATTTTTTTTTTTTTGACTTAAATAAGCTTAAAAAAAAAAACAAAAGAACTATTTAAATAGAGGGACAGTCTCATTTAATTAAAACTATTCTTAAATTTTTTTTTTAGGAAAAACAAGTTCTACTTGATGAGGTTGTAATTTTATTACCATCTTTGTTATGTTGTCTGTTATTATATTTGTATCTCTTATAATTAAACGAAAATCAATACGCTAATTCTAATACATGATATCTCTTATTTTGCGATGATATATAAGATCAAGTTTAATTGTACTTTGTAGGATCCAACTAATTAGAAAATAGAGGAAGTAAACCCAAAAACAAAAAAAAAGGTAAAAACTGGTTAGATGCTTTATCTAAATGTTTTGCTCCTAACATGTTTCATTAATTGGCTAATAAGGAAAGAAATTAAAGCTATCCTTAGTTGTTGGAAGATCCAACAAAAGGGAAGAGTTTGTGTTATTAACTTCTTATGTGATAGGTTAAGATTATAAAAAGGGCAATTAATTGCTTCCATTTAGAGCAACACTACTCTAGTCAATTAAAGTAACAAAGTATTTAAGTTAACCAAATATCATATTAAAATTGAGCGACTCTATCTCAATGTTAAAATCTAATTCAAAAAGCAATCAACATAAACTTCATGCGTATTTTGTTCCTACTTGTAGCACTTGTATATCAAAGAAAGTTGTGGAATCTATTGGAGCCATCCTCCATGGATATGATGCTTTTGTTATTAGATAACAAAAAGTCTTATAGGGTCACATCTTTTGGGACCACATATACCTGGAATCTTATTCCGAATTAACTATAGATAATGCATATATTGGTGCTTATTATATAAAAAATATTGATAGTAATAATAGACTAGATAATATAGGAGACTCTTGCTTTTAAAATAATGTATAATGTTGTTGCACAAAGTAAATAGGAAAACAATCTAATGTGAGTACATACATCGTCCAAAAAAAAAAAAAAAAACAATTGAATAATATTACTCAATTTTAGTTTAAGATAAATTCTATGAAGAAATTTTTAGACAACAAAATTTTTAACCACAAATTAGTATTCTTTTAATATTTTATCTTTATTAACTTTTTAAATATTGTATAACTAATATATATGTGGAAAAAAACATTTTTTATGGAGTATTTAAGAATTTGTCCTATTTTGTAAAGAATTTTTGAACAAATATACATGTTTAAAATTATAAAATACAGCACTAAATTACTCATAAAACATGTTTCTTTTAATTAAATTATTAAGGCCTTTCTCTTATATTTTTCCTTTCCATACACACACTTGTACCTTTTTACTTTGAGCATGGCAGCATTTGAGAAAACAGTCTTTTTACTTTGCCTTTAACCTCAAGGAACTCTATATAATTAAAGGTATGAAAGATTGGTGGTGGGTGGTGGAAACCTAACACATTGAGGACCACCAAGAACTAGGAAGTGAGGAACCACTCCAAATTTAATTATTCATAATAAAGCATACATTGTCATCACATGCAAATGCAGATATATCGAGCCATTTTGCCTTTCATTTCAATCTTATTCTCTTTCACCTTTCTCTTGAATTTGTGATATTTTTTTACTAGTAAGTTGCATTGGGGGAAGGAAGGTGGATGAGTCAGTCAATTGGAAATTCTGCTGATGAATAAGGTCATAGTTACTTGCTGAATTCTCAATCTATCTATAATATATGTACTTAGGTTGTTAGGTTTATGCTATGTTTGTCCAAAGGGATATTAAGCTGATGGTAGTTAGCCTTTTGTGAACTTTTTTCTTTTCTTTTGTCACTGGGGTTCCTTTTTTTCCCTTTTCTTTCTTTTCTTCTCACATCAATATTTGCACTATTAGAAGTTTGGCTTTAGAACAATAATTTTTTTTTTATCAGGAGTCTAATATAGTTATTATAGCTTTTATAAGAGTTTTGGTATTTTTTTCTCGTCCCATCAGCTAATTTGTTAGTAGTGTTACATCAATTAAAGTCTAATATAAATCATAATTGTAATTTATCATGCATCTATTAGTTAGGTCACTTTCAAATTGTCAATTTTATGTTTAAGATATCCAATTATAAGCGTTAAAAGCTATTTTCATAACTTCACATCATCTAAAAATATACCGTTAATTATTTTATAAGATTTTGGATTTTTATCAATATAATATGATTTGACTTTTATAATTGAGTTACACGAGTTTATTAATTCTAGTGATTCCAGCATGAAATTAGGTCAGTGACAAAGCTAGATATATCCTCCAGTACTAATCATAAAATCCATCCCCTTGGATATATTGTGTGTGAAACTTGTAGTGTAGTTAACTTTATTTCTCTTTGTCCAACTCCAAGCAATGCTGCCTAACTTTCTTTTGACTAATAATAATATCAGGTAGGCTAACTCCAACAACTGGCTTTTAAGCTTTGGATGCCCCTTTTTCGTAATCTCTATCGTTAAAAGTGATCTCAATCCATATGCTATCTAGAATAATAAAGTAAAAGCAAAGTAGCACTGCACTGTGGGGATAAATAAACAAGACTTGAATTGAGATGGGACCAAAATCATTAAGAAGTGTCCTTGACCAACATGAAAAATTCTTGATAAAAAAGCTAAAAAATTAAAATTAGTTTACGTTTCGACACATTAATTTTTTAAAAAACTTACAAATTTTGTATTTAAAACAACCTTAACAAATACTTTAAGAACACTTATTTGCAATACCCTTATTTTGTTTACATTGTTGGTCAATAAAATTTAGAAAAAAAATGGCAAATTATTACATAGTATTATAACATATGATCAATTTTTTTTACATATTTGTGACCATTTTTATTTGTTGCTTGTATATATTGAAGAAACGTTCTGGGACTGAATTAAATTGCTTTGGACAGTAACGGGCTATGATACTACACACTGGACTCGTTAGCAAATATAAATTTCAAGCCCATCCCAATACCTATTTTGTTAAGCGGGCTATGAATTATTAGCCTAAAACTAAAAAAAGCATGTTGACATTTCTTTTACAATAAAAACCATGTCGACATTATCCGACTTTATCAAAAGCGAGAACTTAATTCCCCCAAAAAAAAAAAGCAAGAACTTAATGATTGATGAAACATGTTACATAGGCATAAGGCACACTACATGATAAACTAGATCACCTAGCTTCGTTGACCCAAGAAAAAAGGGTCACCTTAATGGCTAATGCTTTTGGTTTGACATGCGAGACATGAAGCATATGAGGTTCGTATAAGCTTAATGATTAGTAATTTGTTTGCTCTGCGTTAAGCTATGGAATAATGAAGCTAAAGCTACTTAAGGATTCATAAAATCCGAACCTCTTGTGAGCTAAATAGAAGAAACAAGAAATGGTTTATGTATATGGGAGTTTCCTTCCACATCTTAAAGCAAAAGTCTTGCCTGCAGAAATGGCATTCACATTCTTAAATATTAAAGCAGCACTTGAAAGAATAAATGAACTTGTAAACTATGGACTTTTGGTATTTAAACCTTGGCAGTTGGCAGACATATTATGTAACTGAAAAAATAAGAGTAGAAAGAAAAATTTACTTTCAGTTGATGATTACAGCATAAGAGACCTTCTCTTGCGCCTCCTTGCTTTCTCCAAAATCCGCTGGGTTTCTTCTTCTTCTTCTTTGGTCAAATTAGCAAATAGGTCTGCTCCATTTCCAGGAAACACATCTTTAGTGCAGTTATTGTTTCTATTAAAATAACGATTCTCTATTGTATTAAGTATTGCCAGAATTTTGATAGAAATCATATTAACACTAGGAAAGAATTTCGTGAATGGAAAAGTAATGTTTAATAACTTATATTGAAGTGAGTAAAACAGGTGAAGGAATGAAATTAACAAATTAACAGAGGAAATGTCCTCAAATAGTCTCAATACAATGTAATATTGCTCAATAAATAAATTGTATAAGTATGAGATAAATGAAATAGACAAATGAGGCAAGTGTGGTGAAAATTCAACAATCATCCATAGCATCAAGGGCCTATTGGAAAGGTAACTGTCCTAGGACATAAATGCCAACATTGGGAGCCACAAACTTATATGGAAAAGGAGACAAAAAAACAAAATGTCCAATTTTCAGTTTACTAAAAAGTTGATAACAATTAGGACAAGGACAAAAAAACGCTTCTCTCTATTGGTTCAGTGTTTGTATTATTTCATTATTTGTTCTAAGAAACTTACCAAATACACTCCCAGTATCTCGGCAAGAAAAGAAAAGCTCAGGGAAAAAGAATTATTAGTCAGAGGGAAAATTTAAACAAGATAAACAGAGGGAAGATTGTACCAATTGGCCGAGGGCGAGGGCCTAGCACATACTCCTCCAATTTTGTATTGGGCTTCCTCACTCGTGTGCTTCTCCTCACACCCTCATTCTCTTGGCTAAGTGCTGCTTGACCCTCACTAGTAACTAACTTTTTGTTAGTGACTTCCCTTTTTGTTCCTTCTGTGTTGATGTCAGCTAAGACATTCTTTTTGCTCAATGCATTAGCTACAGTTATATACATTAGAAACCAAACGATATGGTAACCTACTCAACTAACTATTAATAGAATAACTAACTTTTAATGTCTGATACTAGGATATAAAAGATTTCATTATTATTTTTGCCAAGCACCTTCCTTTTCTTCAGCCAAGCAGGAGAAACCTTCCTCAAACTCTTCATCAGATTCAATGACAATTGTACTGTCTCTTCCACCCCTTACACGCTGTCATTCAACCATGGAAAAATTCATAAATCATATATAAGATTTCTCAAATTAATTAGGAGAAACATTTTGAATGAAAATGAAGTGAAAGCTGTCACAGTCAAGTGCAGGAAGCAAGACTACCAAAACTAATTTGAGTTAGAAAGTGCACAGCTTTCTCTGATCAAGAAACCATGATTGGGATGATAGACAAATTTTGAAGATACCTCATTAATGGATGGTTCCTTTTGCTTGTAGTTCTTGGACATTCTGTCTGAAAAGGTGACTTTCACTTGTTTTACTGTCTTCAAACCTCCCATTTCTACCACTGGAGCTACAGTATCTTCTAAGCTCATAATACCTTTACTGAAGTCATGAAAAATCTTCTGAGCGTTCAAACAACAAAAGCATTTTCAAAGTGCAGAATTACCAGCAGCAAATAAAAGCATTAATGATATGTGGAAAATCGAAAAGAAAAATAGTATAAAAGAATCATAACACCTGAATAAACAGACATTTATCAGCTAATATGTAAAAGTGGATAAATAACAGTAATAACATTCATGATTCAAATCTCTTCACATTTGTTGTGAAAACTGAAAAGCATACATGTTCCTGTAAGCAAAGCTTAACAAAGGCTTTCATTAACTAATATAAATAAAGGTATGGAACTTCCTGATTGGGAAGACACATTGGTATTATAGTTATAGGCAAGAGTTGTGCTTACTTAGCAGGAGGCTGATGCATTTCTGGTCTGGTAAACTGACTGCAAATATTCTGCCAGCTAGAATATATCAGATTTTTTTTCCCCCTGAAACTATGCTGCTCACAAAGGGACCAGGAAAAAAAAAAAAAAACAAGAGCAAGGTAATCCCTTCACAGTAGGATTTTTTTCCAGAAAAAGGAACAAAATAATCTTCTTTTTACCATAGGAACTATCAAGAAATTCTGTTGAGTTCATAAAGCACCTTTGAAGATTGATTAGACTGTATCAGATCCTTGTCGTTAAGATTTCTAATAGTACGAGAGATTTCCTGTTCATAAGTGAAAGTTTCAGAGCAGAGGTGAGAAAAATGAAAGAACATGCAAGCGAGATGAGGCCGTGACAGAAAACAAATGAAAGGAATTTTAGAGGTTAGCATGCAAAACCCAAAAACTCCCAAATGGGAAACAATATATAATTGACAGTCTGGTATAAGGAAAATTATATAACACTATAAGAAAGTTGAGTTGCGATACTTATAAAGTGATAATGACATGTAGAATTCAATATTATGGCAATTAAATGAAACAGAAATGTTACGGGACTGCAGGACACGTTTAACAACTGGAGAATAGGGATGGCATAGTCTATTATTCCACAAATTATAACTATGTTTTCCAGTATCCATCATATCTACAGGACCAAATTATTTACAGAATCAGGACTAGGTCCAAAAACTAGTATGAATATTCATTTCACAGAACTCCAACCAGTACTAAAACTAGAAGAAAGCTGAATCTTCAGATGTGGCAGCGGAAAATTGTGAGAAGTTGCACAACCCGTGTGACCTAGTTGTGCCTTAATGAGCCATTGCAGATGGGCGATGGTCAAGGTCTCCCGTTCAATAATATTGAGGGTATGCATATGAAGAGGGATAGGCTGTAGGGTGAACTTCTGACAGAAATTGACGCTGTGAGAGTGGAAGAGGAGCCATGTAACCACCAGGGTGTTGGAGACCGAATTGCTGATATGTACGTGAAGGTTGAAAGATTAGATCATAACATGCGGCAGCCTCATGACCATGCCTGCCACATACTTGACAGATAACAACTCTAGACCCACCAAATTGTCCGCCACTACAGTCTTGAGGTCCAGAATTTCCAATTCTGCCTCCATGAGCAGGAGCTACTGGTGCTTGATACCCACCAGAACAAGCAAAGCCAGCAGCATGCAAATCAGGTGGATTCATGGAAGGATTAAAAGAGCGTGATTGCCGAAAAGACTGGTTAAGTGCAACATTACCTGAAAATGCATCATTGGCGTTATCCTTGTGACGCTCATCGAACCATGCTTCGAGGATAAGCAGAAGTGATTCGAGTTTAGGTATAGTCAATCCACTGAATTGGTTATCGACAGTCGTTACTAAGAGGACAAAATTATTATACTCTCGAGGAAGCCCGTCCAAGATAATTTTGATGTGTTCTTCGGTCGTGATCGGTCTTTTGGCGAAGGCTAATGCGGCCACCAGGAGTTTGATGTGGAGAAGGTACTCGTTCACTGTGCGAGAACCCTTTTTGATGTCCCGCAACTCTGAAAGATACTGATGAGCTCTTGCTCCAGCCAGGGAATAAAAAAAATGGTGGATTTCATCCCACAGCTGCTTTGATTGATTGCAGCTAAAAAAATGCACAAGCATTGGCTCAGATATTGACGACAGAAGCCATGTTAGCAGGAGCTGGTCCTTTTGTTGCCATACAAGAAATTCAGGATTCAGAATACCACGAACTTCGTCTTCTTGAGACATGAACTTCGGTGGAAGTTGGGAATCGCTAGCAATGTGTTGCTGCATATTATGGCCACGAATCGCAGACAACACTTGCTGTTTCCAAAGAAGATAGTTCTCCTTGTTGAGTTTCAATGAAATCGGGTGAGAAGAAATGACAAGATTTGAGTGCGCAGTGGACGGAGATGCAGCGGGGGAAGGATTGGCCATGGAAAGAAGCTCAAGATTCCGTGAAAGATTCTGAGCAGAGGTGAGGAGATGAAGGAAAATGCAGGGGAAAGAGAAAGTCAAAGAAAATAGACGAAGGGAAAATACCCAGATAGTTTCTACTGAAATGAGTTATAAAGCTCGGATGAGTGGAATCACAACAGATTAGTAACGAACTAGTAAGTTAGTAACAACTCTACAGCTGTAAAATCAATCCATAACTGTCTACCAGATTCACAACAAACTCAGAAGTGAGAACCTATAACAGAAACTGCGACAGACTAACCGTTTTCTCCAAATAAAAATCATTTGTAAAGTCATCATTTGGTTGACAACCATAACGGGGACTTCATTTTATTATTAGAGACAAAAAGCTTATGAACATGGGATGGCGCCATTGGCATTATATTTTTTAAAAAAAAAATGTCAAAAGGGTTTCCAACTGAGGGTTTAAGTTAAGGACACGTTACACTTTAGAAATAAATATCTGTAACTAACATTGACCAAAATGCTAAAAATTTAATAATATGCTAGCATGGATAGTCATTATTATTTGGTCATTGCCATATCATACATGCCTGCATTTCAGTGGTGGAGTTATGGAGATCAATTTGTAGACTTCGGAGAGAAGCTTCAATTAGCTGAGGCAAGGTTGAAACAACCGAATATACTTCCTGTAACTTCTCTTGGTCTGTAGTACCCTTGCTCATTCGTTCCAATAAAGATTTCAAGCTCTCTTCAATTCTTGCCTTAGTTTCTTCTTGTCCGTTGGTCTGATTTAAATCACAGTCAGTCTGCTAAACTTTGATATCCACTGATGTTTAAAATCAGGCAAGTCATGATCTAAATCAGATTCTTACTATTAATTGGAGTGAGTTATCCTGAGCAATCAACTTCTGCTTTATGCATCCCACTGAATTGAAAATGCATAGTTAAAATAATATGCTATGTCATAAAATAACAACCTTCCATGAATACAATTCCCAAAAAGCTGTTACATAATATTTTCAATGCATTTGAATATGAATCACTTACTCTCTAGGGTAACTTCCTTTGTTTCTTTGTTTATTTGCATTACGTCACACTGAACAGAATCCAAGATCATTGCAAATCTCCTCAATGAAGTTTCCATCATGCCAATTCGGTGTTCAAGTCCATCGTTTAATTGACCTGCAACACAAACAGTATATTTATCAGCTTAATTCACATGCACATGCACATGTAAAAGATAACATCAAACTACAACCTACTTATATATGTCAAATGTGAAGGCTAAATGGTGTAACCGTAAAAGCTTTTGAAACAAATCTCACACTACTATGAATTAATACCCTTACTTCTATGCTCTGGAGGATTCTGTTTGACCTTCAGATTGGATGAAGATTTTGAGTTCAGTGTTTGACTCTCTTCTCGTGAATATGTAAGATGGGAGAAGCTAGAAATATTCCTCAAAGAGTTCTCCTGCTCTTGAGAACTAACTCTCTAGAAGGATGAAAAGTACATAATAGACGCAGAAACAGTATCAGGCATTGCATATATTTATGTCTATAGAGTAATTTTTACAGTCAAGTTTATTTGTTTTTGTGGGAGAAGGGGGGGGGGGGGGTATTTATCAACTTTAGCTAACTTGTGTAACTGGAAAATGACATTCTTTATGAGAAATTGGAAATCCTGCATAATCTAAGGTTGCAATAGTCAACCTGATAATTCGTCACAGCCTCGTCAAGAGAGTTTTGGGAGAAGTGAGACAACATTCCAGGCTGAGATGAGAGTCCCTGAGAAAATGATAGCTGAGATTGCTGTGACGCTTGCACACCACTTGGCACAGTGTTTGGTCTCCTAGTCCTACAAATTTTTCATCTTTTTTTTATTGCACAATAAATAAGCAAAAGCCACAAGAAATTATCAACGCTGTTGAACCTTATCACTACTGGTTCCACAAAATTATCAACACTGATGAACCTTCTTAGTACTGGTTCTTAGTACTTAGTCAGATTCAGACACAGCAAACTCAAAACGTCAGATAAGCATGAGAATTTTGGGTTCTTCTCAGTCCTAACATCACTTATAGTAAAGCCTTCAAGTACAAGTTATTTTACTCTTAACTAGGAATTATACATCCACATTTTATCAGAGGATCCAAACAGAGCGATAAAGAGAATTGAATGTAGGAAATGCCACTGAGTCAGAAACTCAACAAAGAAAGGGGGGAAAAAGTCTTCAATCAATGAATCAAACAAAAATTGGAATAACATCAGTTCCACCAACAATTTAATATCAAATTTCCTCAACAAATAAAGGGCTAAATGTAGTATATAAGTCATTTTAACCAGGCTTATAGATCCTATAACTTTTCAGAGGAATTCAAACAGATCATTATAAATAATTAATAGAAAGTGACTCAGGCTTGAGTTCAGCGACACAAAAGAAAAAGAGGTCTAAATCTACAATTTTATGTGATTTTTTTTTTTCAACAAATGAAAAGAAGAGATAATTGAAGTAGAAGACATTTCAGCTAAGTTTCAAGATCTGATGGCTGTTCGGAGAATCCAAACAGAGATTTAGAGGTAATTGATAACAGGATCTGCAACGAAGGCAAAATTTTCAGCCAAAAAACAGAATCAAACGTACAACTGGCTGAATGACCTTCAAATCCACAATGCTATCTGAATTTTCTCAGCAGAACTGAAGCCAAGTAGTTAAACCTTAAACGAAGTCATTGCATATATAAGCACTAAGACGAATCGCAATTTAGGAAGCAATCAGAAAATCAACAAAATGATAAAGACAGAAAAATCCTTAATGTAGCAGTTAATAAGAAAATTTTCTCAGCAACAAAATAATCAGATAAATAAATGAATGAACTAATTGAACATTTGTGAGAGTAAACCAAATCGTTATCGTAAACAAAAAAGAGAGAAGTATGCTAAGTGCGTGAAATGACGAAAGGATTGAAGCTGAAGAAACCTTGAGTTGTGGAGGATTGGAGGAGGAGGAAAGACGGGAATGGAGGACAGATCGGAGACCTTGTTTATGCTTATCCTTCTTCTCATCCTCTCGATCTGGATCTGCAGAAGCGCTTCGGTGTTGCGATTGCGAATCGGTAATCGTTGTAAGGCTTTTTGCGATTTGGAGAAGAGAGAGGAATGATGAGTTGCAGCTTGCAGTAGAAGTAGAAAGCAGCTCGCAAAATGAGAAGATTGGCGGGAAATGAGTATTTATATGCACGTTGGATTGGGTTGTTGTTAGCCACTTCAAAAATTCAAATACAACGGCTTGTGATCCTGGCTTATGATTTAATTATTTAATTAATTATTATTTAAATAATTAATATAAATATAAATTATTAATTAAATAAAAATATAACTATTTAATATAATTATTTATTATAATTATTACTAATTTAATTATTATTTAATTATTTTAAATTTTATATAATTATTTATTTTTATAATAACTTGCCAAATGACAAATTATTATTGATCAATTTAAGTCTCTATTCAGAGGGACTTTCTCATCTTAAGATCCGTGTAGAACTTATTTTTTCTCTCCTGGGTGGTCCTTTCTGCTTTTGTAAAAAATAAGGCCTCAAAATCCTATCCATTAGAGTGTTCTTAGTTTTTTTCTTCCAAATTTTTTTTTCTTCTATGCCTAATAAAATGGAGTAACACTTACTTTTTTTTAAAAAAAAAAACCTCTTAAATTATAATTTATTAACATTTAAATATTTATCTAAAATGACTTATTAATTATGAAGATAATAAACAACAATCCAAAAATATCTAATAATTTTTTAAACATTAATTAGTTAAGTTGAGGTAAAATAATTTTAAATGCCAAAAAAGAAAGATGTTTCGTATAAATTTATCTTGAACCATTGAAGTAATGTTTGATTTTTTGGACAATGCCCATAATCGGCTACAAGGAGACAACCCAGAAAATAATATCAGGAAAATATGAAAATAATATTGTCATGGCAATGACACAATAGTCATTGAGCCCAACACATATTTAGCCCAATGCTACCATCCAAATAGAAACATGACTTAGGTCCAATTAGGCCTAGTAACAAATAGGGTACCGTAGAATTTAAACTCTACGCTAATTATATTTTTGGATTTAAATTCTCTATAAAATTTAACTCTATTTTATTTGTGGATTACTAATCTCTCCAACTTTAACTCTAATCACACCCTAAAACTCTATATCCAACCCTATCCGCCACAAATTAATTTCTTTTTTTCAATCAAACACAATATTTAATCATTCTATATTTTACAAATATACTAATAAAATAAAAAATATAAATTAATTTCATATTAAAATTAAAAACAACTAAATTATAATAAAATCTAAGTTAAAATTATAAAAAAAGAGAAGATATGAATTTGATATCTATCATCTTCATTATACATGTTAGGAGTGTACATGGTCGGACTCGATCCGAAGATTTGGTCCGGCCCCAAACACTTTAAGAACTAATTTAGTGTGATTTTATCGGGTCTAGGGTTAGTCAAGAGTTTTAAAAATAGATCCGATCATTATTTCTGGTCGAGCCCGTGCCATAACTCGAGTCACCTGAACTTGACCCGGTGGCCCGGTCATCATACACAATTAATATTTTGTGTTATTAGTGATGAATGATGGCTATTCTTATGTAGAATTTAAATATTATAAATCTTAATATTTTGAGTTATTAGTCATTATAAAATTATAAGTTAATATTTTATGTTTATAATTCATAAGATTTTAGACTAATACATAATATTGTGTTATTTGTATTGATTTAAATATTTGGTGTTATTAGACAATATTAGTATTGATTATGGTTATGTTTTAATTTTAGAGAATGGTTGGTTCTTGTTATATTTTTTTAAGTGAATTTTACTATGTAAATTGTGAAATAATTGTTGGAGATTAGGTGATTTTTACATGCTAAAGACTCGGTTTTCACCCGATTTTTACCTGATTTTCACCCGACTCGAAGATGCGTAGATTTTATCGGGTCTAAAATCGGCTTAAGATCTAAAAATTAGACCCGATCTATATTTCGGGTCGGGTCTGGATTAAGCCAAACCCGGTGTAACCCGGCCCATGTACACTCCTAATACATGTATACCAATTTTTAATTATATATTATAATATATCAAAGAAACAAGTAAATCGGATAGGGTTAGACCTAAACTTATATTAATCTTACGCGTAATTCAACTCATTCCATTTTCAATTCGATATCCGAGAATTGGATTGTCAATTCCTATCTAAACGAGTTGGGTTGAATTGGATACCCACAAATAAAATTAGTATTGTGAGCGCTAGGTTACAATAATCTTAAGAGACAGTAATTTTTGTGATTTTTAACCATCAATTAGTCATTAATAATATTTTTAATAGTGTGAAATTATATCTAATAGTATAAAATTATTTACTTTTCTTTTATTAATTAAGTGTTAGCTAAATTTTAATAAAAGTATTAGCCTACTAGACTTTTTCATTCTATAAATTATATATATAACACTAGTTAGTGACATTTTTTGTGTCTGTGCGTATGGTTGAATTTCTTCCACCGACAGGAGGAGAGGAAAGAATCTCTGAGAGGCCAGTTTGTGTTCTTTCTTCCCAAATCACAACATTTATTAGCTCCAAAGCTGAGGAGGAAAATTCAGAGAGGTGTTATGTGGCTGAAGATTCATATGATCATATTCCAAAGAATATTCTAATATGGATAAGGATCTAATACCCTTTCTAAGAGAGGGTCATACTCATACTTATATTTATATGGTCATGTACCTCTCTACCTGCAGCTTCCATGCATGTATAATAAAGGCCCACATAACGTAGATTTTCGCAATCTTGTCTTCATCATTGCCAGCATATTTATCATAATTAAACGTGCATTATTATACAATAAAAATGCCTATATAGTCAAATTTCATTAATTATTAATAACTCTTTTTCAAATACAGATATCCATCTCTGTGATTCTAATTTTGATATATTTAATTGTCTATTCATATTTATTTTATTTAGTAATTATTTATGTTTTTAATATAAAAAATAATTATTTTTATTGAAATGACGATGTTAGTAATTAGATGCATCTATAAATTAGCAAATCTCACATGTGTATTAGGAACTAAGAAGCCATCTTTATAACTAATTAAATGTTTCAAAATACAATCATTGAAATTTGAAACTCCAAATCATCTCTATAACTAGGTAATATAACGTATGTCCCGCTGAATCGATAAATTTATATAGTTTTGGTCTCTTTCACCATAACAACTGATAATGAATCATAATGTTGTGAAATAAATAAAAAATATATTAAATATAAAATAAAAATATATAAATAGAAGATTTTAGTATTAAAATAATTAATTTAATAATAATTTATATATATATATATATATATAATAATATTATATGTTATAATGTATATATATATAAAATAAAAAGGAATATAAAAAGTAAGGAGAAAAAGAATTGCATAAATATATATATATATATATATATATATATATATAAAAAGATAGAAAGGAGTATAAAAAGTAGAGAGAAAGAATAGCATTTGTTTTTGTTTTATTATTGTTGTGTGTTTAATCTATTTGCCTCGTCCATGTTTTTATAGGCAAATGAATTCAACATTTCAAACCATATTAATTACGCTGTCATGAGAATTTGTTTCTTTCACCATAGGAAATCAGATCTACCATCAATGAGCATCCATCCTTATCCTTGTTGTAACACTCCCCCTTGGATGCTTATTTAGGAATATGCCTCATTAAAACCTTATTAAAGAAAAATCCCTTGAAGGAAAAAGAGTACAATATCCTTTGTGATGGGGACTGCCTCATTAAAAACCTTGTCAAGAAAAACTCAATGGGAAAAAAAACCTGACCAAGGGAAAAAGAGTACAGTCTCCCCCTCATACCGACATCATTTAATGTCTCGAAATCGGCGCATCCCAATCTCATGCACCAATCTCTCAAAAGAGGATTTTGGGAGTGACTTTGTAAATAAATCTGCCAGATTGTCACTTGAGCGGATCTATTGGATATCAATTGTCCCTTGATTTTGAAGATCATGAGTGAAGAAGAATTTGGGAGAAATATGCTTCGTTCTATCACCTTTGATGTATCCACCCTTAAGTTGAGCAATGCATGCTGTATTATCTTCAAACAGGATAGTTGGAGCTATCTTATGATCAATCAGTCCACATGATGACAGAATATATTGAATCAGACTCCTCGGCCAAAAACACTCGCGACTAGCTTCATGAATTGCCAGTATTTCGGCATGATTAGAGGATGTTGCAGCAATCGTTTGTTTCGTGGACCTCCATGATATAGCTGTTCCACCATATGTAAATAGGTATCCTATTTGAGATCTCCCTTTATGTGGATCAGACAAGTATCCAGCATCTGCATAGCCAACTAATTGTGACTTGGATCCATAGGGATAAAACAATCCATATCAACCGTCCCATGAAGATATCGAAAGATTTGTTTGATTCCACTCCAATGTCTTCTGGTTGGAGAGGAACTAGATCTTGCTAGTAAATTCACAGCAAATGATATGTCAGATCGCGTATTATTAGCAAGATACATTAGCGCTCCAATGGCACTAAGATATGGTACTTCAGGACCAAGGATATCTTCATTCTCTTCTTTAGGACGGAATTGATCCTTTTCCACATCCAAAGATCTTACGATCATTGGGGTACTTAATGGATGTGACTTATCCATATAAAATCTCTTCAAGATCTTTTCTGTGTATGTTGTTTGATGAATAAAGATCCCACTTTTTATATGCTCGATCTGCAGGCCGAGACAAAATTTAGTTCTTCCAATATCTTTCATCTCAAACTCTTCTTTTAGAGTTTTTATAATTGTTGAAATCTCTTCAGGAGTCCCAATGATATTTAAATCATCAACGTACACAGCAATTATAATGAACCCAGATGCAGATTTCTTTATGAAAACACATGGGCATATATCATCATTCTTGAATCCGTTTTGGCCAGATACTCAGTAAGACGATTACCACATTCGTCCAGATTGCTTTAGACCATATAAGATCTTGCAATTTGACTGAGTATAACCCTGCGAATATTCATTGGATGGTTTAGATATCTTTAGTCCTTTAGGGACTTTCATATATATATCCCGATCTAATGAGCCATATAAGTAGGCTGTTACCACATCCATTAAATGCATATGCAATTTATGATATGCAGATAAACTGACCAAATAACGCAATGTTATCGCATCCACTACAGGGGAATACGTTTCTTCATAATCTATACCGGGCCTTTGTAAAAAACCTTGTGCCACAAGTCGGGCTTTGTAGCGCACAACTTCATTTTTCTCATTTCGTTTTCTCACAAATACCCACCTATATCCAACATGTTTTACATCTCTGTACGGACTACAGGTCCAGACTTCACGTTTAGCAAGTGAGTCTAACTCAGCCTTCATGGCTTCTTTCCATTTTGGCCAATCATTCCTTTGTCGACATTCTTAGACGATCTTGGCTCAAGATCCTTACTTTATGCCGATATTTAATGCCACATTATATGCAATATTTCATTGACAATTGTCTTATTACGTCCCATTTCTCTCCTATAAAGACATAATTTATTGAGATCTTTCTGGCGTGAATTTGCTTCAGTGGCTACTTGTCCTACTGAGACATCAATTCGAATTGGGACATTTTCTGCTGGTATATAAGATTTAGTTATCCTCTTTGTATCGGAAAATGTATCAGGCAATTCATTTGCTATTCTTTGCAAATGTATAATCTTTTGAACTTCCAGTTCACATTGCTCTGATCGAGGATCTAAATGCATCAACGATGATGCATTCCAGTTAAGTTCCTTTTCAGGAAGCTTATTCTCTCTCTCTAATGTTGGAAATTTTAATTCATCAAAATGACAATCCACAAACCGGGCTTTAAATACATCTCCAGTTTGTATCTCAAGATACCTCACTATAGAGGGAGAATCATATCCAACATATATCCCCAATTTTCTTTGGGGTCCCATTTTGGTGCGATTAGGTGGTGCAATGGGAACATATATCGCACACCCAAATATTCTTAAATGGGAAACATTTGGCTGCTGGCCAAAAGCTAATTGTATAGGAGAGAATTGATGGTAACTCGTTGGCCTCAAACGAATAAGTGCTGCGGCATGTAAAACAGCATGCCCCAAACCGAGGTTGGGAGATTTGTTCTCATAAGTACGGGTCTAGCAATTAATTGGAGGCGTTTAATAAGTGATTCTGCTAACCCATTTTGTGTGTGAACATAAGCTACTGGATGTTCAACACTTATTCCATTAGCCATACAATAAGCATCAAAAGTTTGGGAAGTAAATTCACCAGAATTATCAAGACGAATTGTTTTGATTGGATTTTTTGGAAATTGTGCTTTTAATCGAATAATTTGAGCCAGTAATCTCGCAAACGCCAGGTTGCGAGAAGATAATAAGCACACATGTGACCATCTCAAAGATGCGTCTATTAGGACCATAAAATATCTAAAAGATCCATATGGTGGATGAATAGGTCCACATATATCACCTTGAATCCTTTCTAGGAATTCAGGCGACTCAAATCCAATCTTTACTGGTGATGGCCTTAAAATTAACTTTCCCTGAGAACATGCAGCACAACAAAATTCACTAGTTTTAAAAATCTTTTGGTTCTTTAGTGAATGTCCATGAGAGTTTTTAATAATTCTCCTCATCATGGTTGTTCTCGGATGACCCAATCGGTCGTGCCAAGTTATGAACTCATTTGGGCTAGTAAACTTCTGGTTTACATTGGCATGTGATTCAATTGCACTAATCTTCGTATAATACAACCCAGATGAAAATGAGGGTAATTTTTCTAATATAACTTTCTTATTTGAATCATGAGTTGTGATACATAAATACTCATGATTTTCCTCATTCATCGTCTCAACATGATATCCATTTCGGCGAATATCTTTGAAACTCAACAAGTTCCTCAGAGACTTGGTAGATAATAGTGCATTATTTATTATAAATTTTGTTCCTCCAGGAAACAAAATTATAGCTCTTCCAGAGCCTTCTATCATATTGCCTGAGTCAATAATAGTATTAATATATTCCTCTTTTGGCACAAGATGGGTAAAATATATATCACTTTTGAGAATAGTGTGCGAACTTGCACTATCCGCAAGGCATACATCTTCATTACATATCCTTGTCATTCTCTTCAAAGACAAATAATAATAAAATGAGTAGTATGCACAGTTAAATTGAATACTTGATCAGAATTATTTTTCTAAGAGACACTGTACATAAAATAATGTCATATACTAAAATTTTATTTTAAAATTTGAAATATGTAATAATTTCAAAATTTATAAACATTAATATTTCATTATTTATGTACATCACATTTGAAACTTAAATACATAGAAAATAAAACTTAACAATAAGTCCTTTACATTATTTATTTACATAGATACTTCACAATCCCACATATTAAACTATTCCATCATTGATCAAATGACCAATATTTCCTTCAGGATCCTCAAAAAAATCAGATACATCATAATGAATGGTGGAATTTTCAGCATCATTTGAAACAAAATTTGTTTCCTTTCCTTTGTCATCCTTTTTCAAAGATGCCTGGTAAAGATCAACTAGGTGCCTTGAGATACGACAGGTATGTGACCAATGGCCCTTTCCACCACAACGGAAACACTTATCCTCTGTTGATTTATTTTGCCCAAAATTTCTTTCTTTATCCCACTTCTGGTGAGATCCTCTCTTTTGAATATAATTCTTTTTCCTTTCATAATTTTTCTTGTTATTAAAACCTTGCCATTTACCTCTTCTGGGGTAATTTGCCACATTTACTTCAGGAAATGGGGCAGCGCCAGCTGGGCGCGCTTCATGATTTTTCAATAACAACTCATTGTTGCGTTCAGCAACAAGAAGGCAAGAAATTAACTCAGAATATTTTTTAAACCATTTTTCTCGATACTGCTGCTGCAGGAGCACATTTGAGGCATGGAAGGTTGAGAAAGTTTTCTCCAACATATCATGATCAGTTATCTTTTCCCCACATAATTTCATTCGTGAGGTGATTCGAAACATTGCAGAATTATATTCATTTATAGATTTAAAATCTTGTAGACGCAAGTGCGTCCATTCATATCGGGCTTGAGGAAGTATCACCGTTTTTTGATGATTGTACCTTTTTTCAAGATCTTTCCAAAGATCTACAAGATCTTTTAATGTGAGATATTCATTTTTCAACCCTTCATTAAGATGACGACGAAGGAAAATCATGGCTTTGCCTTTATCCTTTTGGGATGCATTATTTTCAGCCTTAATGGTATCTCCAAGATCCATTGAATCAAGATGGATTTCAGCATCTAGTATCCATGATAAATAATTGTTTCCAAATATATCAAGAGCATTGAATTCAAGATGAGAGAGCTTCGACATAATGAAAATTTGTTACCTGAGTCTTCCTAAAAATTTGATCAGAGTCTCGTGCTGATAACGTGTTGTGAAATAAATAAAATATATATTAAATATAAAATAAAGATATATAAATAAAAGACTCTAACATTAAAATAATTAGCTCAATAATGATTTATATATATATAATAATAATAATAATAATAATAATAATAATAATATTATATGTTGTAATGTGTATATATATATATAAAGATAGAAAGGAGTATAAAAAGTAGAGAAAAATAATAGCATTTGCTTTTGTTTTATTATTGCTGCGTGTTTAATCTATTTGCCTCGTCTATATTTTTATAGGCAAATGAATTCAACATTTCAAACCATATTAATTGTGCTGTCATGAGAATTTGTTTCTTTCACCATAGAAAATCAGATTCACCATCAATGAGCATCCATCCTTATCCTTGTTGTAACACATAATACTATTTTTTCCTTAGCATTGTATTTGAATAAGTCTTTGCTTTAACGTTGGAGTTTCCTATATAAGACATCGTGTGAAAGGGTTCCTATGATAATCCGAAAGTTTGAATCCAAAATAGAGTGAGCGACAACTTCGGAGCTTCTCTAATAACGCCAAAAAATTAAGGTGAAAACTCATGTAGTTGACTTTATATGAAGTTGATAACTGATGGTCGTTAGATAATTTGACTAATTTGATTACATTTTTATTTAACGGCTCTCACAGCTATCAACTTCACGTGAAATCGACTGCATCTGAGTTTTCACAAAAAATTATATGGAAACTCATGTGTAGTTGTGTGAAGTTGATAATCGAGAGCCGTTAGATAATTTGACTGATTTGACTATATTTTTATTTAACGACTATTAGTTATCAACTTCACATGTAGTCAACTACACATGACTTTCCACCTAATATTTTGTGAAAACTCAGATGCAGTTGACTTCGCGTAAAGTTGATAATTGAGAGCCGTTAAATACTGATTTGACTATATTTTTATTTAACAGCTCTCAGCTATCAACTTCACGTGAAGTCAACTGCATTTGAATTTTCATAAAAAATTAGGTGAAAACTTATTTATAATTGACTTTATGTGAAGTTGATAACTAATGACCACTCTCACACTATAGAGATAATATTAACTTTTGTCTCATTGTCCTCACTTTCTGTTCACTAACCTTAAATGTTGTAAGTATTTCTTCCTTAAAATATCTTATCTTGAATTTGAGTTCTGACAACTGTCATGAAAAAATCAAGGTTAAGAAAAGGATATTCAAAGAATACTTCCAGAGCTTTTGAACAAAAAACAAAAATACTTCTAACTTGCAAAACTTCTGTCACAAAATTTTGTACAATAAATTGATTTCTGGTTCAGTTTGGTAATTTTGAAAATATATCTCACAAAAATTCTACTTGACCAATTGAGTTGGTAAACTTTCTAGTTTCTACATGGTATTTTTATTTAAAGTTCCAAAGATAAATCTTGGGGTCCACACTCTTTCTGTGAAACTTCCTGTATGCAGCTGTTACCTGTAAGAGAGGCAAATGGTGCAACAACATAGAAGAGACGATGAAGTGAAGCCAAAACTGGTCCACAAGTTACTTCAACTGTTCATGTCTTCACACAACTACCTAGTTTCCATTCCTTTTCTTTTCTCACATTTTTATTTTTTATATATAATAAGCATTGTCGTCTTTACTTTGTTGCATCCCTCAAAACAAGGATAATCTTTTTTAGCATGAATACATACATTATTTTATTGCTATCATTGGTGTCTATGGTCCAACTTCCAATGAAGATTTCCCAACTTTTTATCATTATATGTCATTTTCATGTTGGTTCTTCTACCTCTAGGAGAGACTGAGAGAGAGTACCCTTTGCATTTTCCAATGACTTGCTGATGAAAAGGATTCACTTTTTCACATATTTTTTGTTCCTATATATGAAGAATTTCATGAAACATGGGAGCAGGACAAACAGAGTTTTGTGTCCCTATTGGGATGTGCATATTGTAGATATATAAAGATGCAGATTTTACAGTTTATTGTTTTTAATATCTCTGCTTGAGTGGGAATTCTATTCAAGATTTCAAGCAGTGGAGTTTGGATTGCTTTGTTTAGGAGAGAGTAAAGCAATTTTGATTTTTCTGTGTTCCAGAGAGATCATTTTTGGTGGGTTTGAGAGATTTTGATGACTAAGTTTCAGGGTTTATTGAGATGGAGGGTGTAATAGGGAGAGAATTCCAAATTTTTGGAACAAAAAGTTGAGTTTTTTTTCCTTGGGAGAAAAGGCCTTTTAAGAGAGTCTACAAGCATGGCTGTGGTGAGTCCTATGAGTCCTGCTATGGCTACAACTCCACACCAGGTCTATCCCACGACGCCTCTTCGTGGAAGCGAGGTTCCATGGATCATGAGTGGCATGAGAGAAGCTGCAGAGGCATCTAGTCCAAATGTGGTTGATGACATTATCCATGTTGCTGTGGCAAAAGATGTGAAAGATAGCAGGTTGAATCTGATTTGGGCAATACAGAATTCTGGAGGAAAGAGGATTTGCATCCTTTATGTTCATGTGCCAGCAGCTACAATCCCCATAAGTAAGTTTACAACATTTGTATCATCCAATTTCTTGATCCTTTGTTTTCCTTAACCTCCTCATTTTGTTATATTGTTGTTGAGAAATGAAAATGGTGTTTAACTTAAAAATTTATATGTCTCTAGTGGGTGCTAATTTTCCAGAAAGTGCAGCCGGAGAGCATCGAGTTCAAGAACATCGAGAAAATGAAGAGCAAGGCATGCGTAATATTCTGAATGACTATCTTCTTATCTGCCAAAAAATGGGGGTAAGTATTTTCAAATTTCTCTCATTGCATAGGCAGTATGATTTGTGAAACTCTTTGATCTTTGGCTAATTATGATACAGGTCAAGGCAAACAAACTTCATATTACTGACAAGGATTGCATTGAGAAAGGGATTGTAGAACTCATCTGCAAGCATAATATCAAGAAGCTTGTGATGGGAGCAGCTTCTGATAAGTACTATTCTAGGTAAGAAGAAGATTACTTGTAGTATTCTCCAATCTCATAAGTTGATATTAATGTTTTGATTGACCTCAACTTGCAGGAGAATGACATACCTCAGGTCTAGGAAAGCCATTTATGTGAGAGAAAATGCTCCTGCTTATTGTCATATACAGTTCATCTGCAAAGGGTACCTCATACACACAAGGTAGAAGGGATGCAGTTTTGATTTGAACACTATGCTTAATACTTACTCATCTCAAAAAGCTTGTTTTGTATTTGATTTCTTTTGTGATTAGTAATTAGTATGATTTGATTATCTTGGTACTTATGTAAGCAACTCATCAACTCAGGAATCTCAGTTTGGATGGAGGTAATGTAGAGGTCAGGTCTCCTTTGGCACCTCAAACGCCTAGCCGTTCGCCTTCACTTGGACAACAATTATATCGCCGAGTAAGATCTGTTAACGAAAGAAATGGAGGGAGAATGTCACTTGCTTCTCCAATCAGGTTTCTCATGCAACCAAACAGGTTTGGTAGAGAAGGAACTTCTAATGGCTCAGATGTACTGTCTAGGCCAGCAAGTCCTTTGGTTTCATCAACAAGTTCTGTTAATTTCATTAGTGAGCTAAGTGAGAATGCATCAGCCTTGAATTCGAGTAGTCCTAAAGCGATTCAAGCATCTTCTAGCAGGCTGGTATACAAATACTTTTATATCTTTCACAATTTTTTGTGATTGCTGTTGGATATGTGCTTGTTTCTCTTAAACTTCTTTTCAATTGATGAAGAATCTTTTTCGCTTTCCAGCTAATTCGTATCAACGAATAGATTCTGTAATGAATGAATGTCTGAGCTTTAGGATGATGTTTTGATTGTTTTTTGGTTTGCTAGCAGGATGGTGAAATGGATGAGACTCTCTATGATCAACTCCAACAGGCCATGGCTGAAGCTGAGAATGCAAGGCAGGATGCTTATCAAGAGAGTATTAGGCGTGGGAATGCTGAAAGGAATGCCATTGAAGCGATTCGCAGGGTAATTTCCCTCTTTTGAGTGCTTCTTATTCATTATGCAATCTGTAAAATCTGCAGCATTTAAATTATTATATCTAGTGTGCTAAAATTGCAGTTTGATTCTCTCTCTAATCGCGATCGATGCTTGAAACACCTTTTGACAGGCTAAAGCAGCTGAAATGAAGTATGAAGAGGAGGTGAAATTGAGGAAAGAATTAGAGGAAGCAATAAAAAGAGAAAAGGAAGAGATAGATTGCATGAAAAGCCAAAGAGAGAAGCTTAATGAAGAACTCCAGCATGCCTTGCACAAGAATTCATTGCTAGAAAGTAAAATGGCATCAACTCAACTTATGCTAGAGGAGTTAGATCAGAAGAACAAATCTGCTATGGACACATTAGAAAAGTACAAGCAAGAGCGCGAGGATTTGCAAACGCAGCGCGATAATGCCTTAAAAGAAGCTGAGGACTTGAGGAGAGAAAAACAAGAAGAGGCCTCAACCTCACATGTATTTCAACTCTTCTCAGAATTTTCTTTTGCTGAGATTAAAGAAGCTACCAATAACTTCAGTCCATCCCAAAAGATTGGAGAAGGCGGATATGGAAGTATATATAAAGGTATCCTTCGCCAAACTGAGGTAGCTGTGAAAATGTTGAGCCCAGACAGCAAGCAAGGACCTAAAGAGTATCAACAGGAGGTAGGATAGCTCATGTTTTCTGTGATATTTTCAAAGTGAAAACTCACGTGCAGCTGTCTTCATGTAAAGTTGATAGTCATCTTCGTGCGAGTAGCCAACTAAATTGAAATGGTTAAATTGTTGTATGCCTAGAAACTAAACAAATTTAATAGTGAAACAATTGACCATACTTCTGGGTTTGTTTCAGGTTGAGGTACTAAGCAAGTTAAGGCATCCCAATCTGATCACACTAATAGGAACCTGCCCAGAATCTTGGACTCTTGTCTATGAGTATTTATCCAATGGAAGCCTAGAAGATCGTCTCAGCTGCGAAGATAACACGCCTCCATTATCATGGCAAACTAGAATTCGCATTGCTGCAGAAGTGTGCTCTACTCTAGTGTGTCTCCATTCTAATAAACCTCACAGCATAGTTCATGGTGATTTAAAACCAGCCAACATTCTCCTTGATGCTAACCTTGTTAGCAAGCTAAGTGACTTTGGAATCTCAAGATTACTATCGTGTCGCGAGGATTCTACTACACAGTTTTGGATAACTGATCCAAAGGGAACTTTTGCATATATGGACCCTGAATTCTTTGCTTCAGGGGAACTTACACCAAAGTCAGATGTTTATTCTTTTGGAATCATATTACTAAAACTGTTGACTGGTAGACCAGCTGTGGGAATAGCAAAGGTAGTTGAATCTGCTTTAGTTGCTGGAAAGTTGAATTCTCTCTTGGATCCTTTGGCCGGAGACTGGCCATTAGCACTGGCCGAAAAGCTTGCTCGCTTGGCTTTGAGGTGTTGCGAAATGGAGCGAAAGAACCGGCCGGATCTTCATATGGAAGTATGGAGAATACTTGAACCTATGAAGGCTTCTTTGAGTGGAGAAAACAGATTAGGACTTTCTCAAGAGCTTTGCCAACCCCCTCCTTATTTCATTTGTCCAATTTTCAAGGTAACTTTTTCTTTCCATCATTTTTTAGTTGGTAGAACCTTAGGTAAAGTTGATAGCTAAGAACTATTAGATGATTTGACATGTTTGACTAAATTGATAACTGCACGTGAGTTTTTACCTTTTTAGTTTATGCGTCTTAAAATGAACACTTTAGAAATGATGTTTTTGGATCTCTTTGAACAATGAACACTTCATAAAGAATCTTATGCATCTAAAATTGACACCATTCTGCACTAGATCATACTAGCTTACATCTTTATTTGTTGTAATTAGTTTGATATATATGTGAATCATAGAGCTTTAGATAAAGAACATTTGTCTAAGAAATCTCTCCCTCATTAATCATTATGTTGCTACTTCACAGGAAGTCATGAGAGATCCTCACATGGCAGCAGATGGTCATACTTATGAAGCCGAGGCCATACGAGGATGGCTGGACAGCGGCCGCGACACTTCGCCGGTGACAAATTCTAAGCTTGTAATGCACAATCTTGTTCCTAACCATGCTCTCCGCTATGCAATCCAAGACTGGCTTGAAAGCTGAAAGTACCTGAACAAGCTTTGTCAAGTTTACTCTGCTCATTTTTTGATTAAATTGTAAGGATCTATCTTGATCCTTATACCAAGTTTTTAGGGGAGGTTTTCTAAGGTAGAAACTCAAGTGCAGTTAATTTCATGTGAAGTTGATAGCTGAGAATCGTTAATTGATTTGACAAGTTTGACTAAATTGTCATTTAACAGCTCTCGACTATCAACTTTATATGAAATTAACTTCACCTGAATTCTTACCTTTTTCTGATTGCATGTTCTTCTGTCAGCACTCATTGGTGTTACATAATTTTACTTTTGTATAGTTTTGATATTAATGTAATTTCATTATGGTAAACAAATATGTAGCATATATTGCTACTTATATTAGCAGAACCATAATTTGTTAACTTTTTGTTAATATTGAAGCAAATAGCAACTATTTTGTCACACTTTTTTTTGTGGCGAGATTTTATTACTACGAATTTGACTAATCCAACTCAATTTGTTAAGTGACTAAGAACAATATTTATACTTATACTATGCTTTTAACAATTTCAAAGATGCATTCAAAAGCTCCAAACGCCAAAGGAAGAAGCACTAATATGAGCGAAAAAGAAACAAAAGTGAGAAAAAGGCAAATCAGGTTGCAAGCTTTTGAGTATTGACGCGTAGATCCACTATTTTGGTATTATAATAATATAAAACCACCATGAACAAAGCACCATCATTTTTGGTCGGAAAGGCACTTTCTAAATAGATTCTTATATATTAAAAATTTGAATTAAATTCTTAAACTTTCAAAAAGAAAAGAATTAATATAATTTAATAAAATTATAGATAATCCGTTAGTTATAAGTCGGTTTAAAAGAAATTTATAGACTCATAGTTCAAATAAAGTCAAATAACCATGTGCCAACTCCAAATTACTGCAAGAATCTCAAGCAAAAATCTCAAACAAATCTCTCTAAACAAACTCAAATTGGTCACTAAAATGTAGATAGCGAATGGTCAACCAAAGGAAAACACTTAAAATATAGATTTTTAGTTTGTTTAGTCATTTTCTTATTTCAAATTGTTATCATTAGTTAGTTTTTGATCATCGCTTGATTAATGTAATTTAGCATTATGCTGATATTTTTTAGGATTCTTTTGAAACCAAAGAAATCAATATAGTATCTTTGTCTCTAAACTTATTGAGCTTAGTACTTTTAGCTTAATGCTATGAAAAAATTGTAGTAAGAATAAAATTGTAGTAAGAATTCAAAATGGTCGTAGATATGATACATTTTCTTTTATGTCGCACATTCATTTTTTACTATTTGATTTTTCATTTTGATATTTAGAATAGAATAAAGTTAAAATGGTCATGACCTAATATCAAATATTCATATACATAAAACTACAAATTATTGTTTATTTACAAATGTAATTTACAAAAATTGTTTATGTATTAGAAAAAAATTGATGTGTTCTAATTTTATACTTTACATGGATATGTCAAAATTTAATACAAGACTCAATTGACAAGAGTTTCACGTAATTACATAAATGGTGAGATATGTTGACTTAATATAGTTTTTTATTTAATGTGTTTTGAACTTAACTATAAAATCAATTTTTAGAATTTTGAATATTTCGTGAAAGACATTATAATATAAATAAATTTAATATTTTATTAAATGGCATTTACTATTGTATGTTTAATAGAAAATTTACATAAGTAATAGATTTTAACTAAATATATATAAAGCACTAATAAAATACGAAGTTAGAAATTATTTATATTTTTTGCATTAGGAATTTTTTTTTCTATTTTGATTTTGTGATTCTGAATAACTATTTATATCGGTGTTAAGTTATTTACATAATTATATTACTCATATCACCTTTTTTTTTTTTTGTAAAATCATTAAAGTTATTGCTTTTTTTGCTTTACCAGTTTCATTTTGGAAAATGATTCCACTGGGATTCATTATTATTTTGAAAATTTACATATTGTTGAAAAGTAACAAAGAAAAAAAAATAATATATGTCGATTGTCAGCACCCTTAAGAATTCATGATCCTTAAGAATTCATGATTCTTAAATCTGATAAGTTAAAAAAAATTTAGAGACACATTAGGAACTATTTTTAAAATACTATCTCTTTATTTTGCAAATAGTATATTAAAAATAAACTATATTTTGTGCATTCAAATAGCAGTGAAGTATTCATTTAAGCACTACTTTCACAATATTTAGGAATACAGAGTAAAAGAAAACAAAAAAGAAAAAAAAAGATAAACCAAAAAGCAACGTCCTCTATAGTGCTTTCTCTCATTTAAGTTTGAGTTTGGATTAAAAGATAGTGGTTGAGAGCTTTGTAGGAACGAGTTGATGTTGGTCCAAAAAAAGTCTTATATTTATCTCTCTATTTCTTTCTTTTATCTTGGAAAATAATAAGTTTGATGAGAGATTTCAAACATCCATTCTTTTTATCTTTCTCTTTTTCTTCAATTAGGAAATAAACAAAATTAAAGGCTAAAATAGTAATTTTCTCATATCCTTAAGTTCATCTTTTTATGCATTTGGCCTTCTCTTTTTGATAGACTTCTATTAGCATTGAAAAATAACAACTTATATTTTTTGTAAAAGAAAGTTTATTTAAAAAATAAAATATTTTAACACGATAAATTAAAGAATTTTTTTTATATATACATAAATTATATTGTTTATGGTTCTTATTCATATTTGGCACAGTTTGAGTAAACAACTTAATTAAGTTACTTTTGAAAATATAGTTTAAACAATAAATGATTATATTAAAAGTAGTTTATAAATAAGTTATTTTGTGTTTGGGTTTTTAGTTCTAAAAGTATTTATTTTATAGAAATATAATCAAAAGTAGTAGTATTATGAGAGAAGTCATTTTTTTTAACTTCTCTATAAATTCTTAAATAGTTTCTTAGAAAGCTGCAATTTGGTTTTGAAAATTGTACCAGACATTAATACTGCTACTTTTTATAAGTCAAAAGCTCAAAAAAATTACTTTTAAAACTTCCGAAACGGACCCAAATTTATCTTTTGAACTGTGTTGTTTATATTTTAAATTATATTTGTTGTCGCATAATTTATAAAGTTGAACACGATATTACTTTCATGTTTATTTTATCGTGTGCTCTAATTTATCTTTTTTTCGGTGTAGGTTTTATTTTGTTTTTCAATTATCTTGAAATTCCAGCTGAACTTTTTTGCGTGATTGATAAAAGTTTGTAACTTTTATTTTATTTTTATCTGGGTCAATCTTCATAATTCATGGGTTTAAATGAATTTTCTAGAGAAAATATTCTACTTTATTTGCAAATTGGCTTCTCAAAAATTATGCTCTTACTGGATCCATTTTCTATTAGTGTGATTTTGTAATTTCTGAGTCTTCATTCGGTTTGCAGCATGATATATTTTACAGTGTAGTTCTTATTGTTTTCATTTCCCATTATTTGCACATTGGATTATATAAAATTCACTCTTCATACGTATTGAAGTCTTATTCTGCTTTTACTTATGTGGTGGAGAAAGATTCCTAGGATTTTACCTTTGCTTTCATACTCTGGTTACAAGTTGATAACATAGTACTGACATAGACATCTCTATAATTCAGGCACCACCTGTGATAGTGTTCTCTTTTGCCAGTGTCGGACTCGCAGGTAATTTTCTTGATGGTTGTTTGGCATGATTTATATATTCTTACACAGTCGTTTGATATCGGTTCAAGGTTGAGCCACGTTTGAGTTTGTAAGGAAAGTTTTACATGGAACAAAAAGGTCTGTTCAAAAGTAAAAAAAGATCTGATTGTTGGTGATTTGAGTAATAATTTTTAACTAAAATACTTTTCATTGTGGTCTATAGATTTCATTCGAATCATTAAAAAGTAAGTATTACTTTTTTCAAACTATAATTATGGTGAATATTAGTTAGTTCTAATTTTCTTTGAATTGATTAAAATTTTATAAAAATGTGTTTATCTTATTCTACTACAAGATTATATAAAAAAAATTAATTAAAAAGAGAGGAGAAGTTGAGAATAGAAAAGTTCAGTTTTTTATTATTTGAACTGAAGATCATTAATTAAGTCCTATTAAAAAGACTTTTAATACCAAAATTATTAACAATAATCAATTTTTCTTTTAACATGTATCGTATTTAAGAAGAAGGACCAAGTATTTTATAAAAAAAATAAATATATTTGTAATTATTTTTTAATTTAATTTTCATAATTTGTATGTTAATAATTTTTATGTCACCTAAAATTTTGATCAATTATTTAGTTTTTTATTATTATTTTTTTAGGCTTTTGTCATTTTTTTGTCATTCTTATGCTATTAAGAATACAAAAAAAAAGTTAAAAAAAATGTGAAGATTACTTAAACTTTAGAATAGATAATATTTATTAATATAAAAAATTCAGAAATAAATAAAAAATAATTCATCATATATTTTTTTCAACATTTAGTTCTTCTTTTTAATTGTCATAAATACTAAAAAAATAAGTATTTTTTAACAATTCGAATTTTAAAAGTCTTTTTAATCATTAGTAGTTAATTCTTCGTAATAGTGTTGTGTCATTTTTTTAAAAAAAAATATGTAAATATCTTTTATTTTTATGTTTCTTTAATTTTTTTCTATCTTTAAGAAGATAAGAAGTAATCAGCAATAAAGAATAAAAAGCCAAACCGTATTACCCACTTCCTCCACCTTTCCCCCTGACAAAAAAAAAAAAAAGAAAGAAGCTTGAGAAGAGTAAATTCGCTGAACCTCTTTCGTCTCTCTGTGTTGTCTCACGTCGCTCAACCCTAAAACCTGACCACCGAACTTTTCCAGATTCAAAACCCTATATCCTCCTACTGTCCTACAATATACGAAGGTCTCATCATATGCGGTGGCTCTCAGCACTTCCAAATCGTCCGACAGACCATTCTCTTGCAGTACTTGGCGGATAGTTCTTTTTTCTTGAGCTCTCGACAGATCGAGACGGTATACTTCACCCAAGTAACAAGGGATGTGCTGTTAAGGTAAATCCTCTGAAAACTGAAAACAGAAGAATCAATTTCAGCTTTTGTCCTAATGGTTGCACTGCTAACTAAGTTTTTTGTTTAGTATTTTTTCTTTTGCTCTTCTTTTCAGTTTTGCTAGCTTTCTTTGTCTTTAAAGTTTTTTTTTTTGGACATGCATGTATCATACAATGAAAGATTAGGTGCCAATTTAAAGTGAAAGAAAGAAACAGTTCATGTCTCATACTTCCTTGAGCGCAACATCTCATTCTTATTAAGTTGTTTTAGTTTATGCTTTCTGTTACCATGATTTTAATTTTTCATTTAAACTTTTTTCTTCTTCTTTACAAGGATCACTTATTTTTCAAAGTACTCCGACTGTTAATTCCAATTTTATATTCTCAGGTATGGCTTTATTCTTTTAAGTTTTGTAATCTCTTTCTCAACTTAAAAAATATAGTCATTATTTACATTATTTTATCGATTATTTTAAAATATAAAAAAGATTTTTTTTGAAATCAGCTTTATCATATTTATAATTTTTGAATATTCATTTTGGTCTTTTATATTTTATTATTGATTTAATTTTTGTATATTTTCTTTTTTTTTCATATCGTTTGTTATGCATATTCTAATTAACAAATTCATAATTCATGATTGTTTGTTTAAATAATTATTAATTGTAGTGGTTAGCTTTCTGAAACTTCTGAAGATTATAATTAGGATTAGTAGAAATTCAATTTACTAGAATAAATAACGATATTTTTGTTCATCTATTTCTTCTTTTGTTGATCAACTGATGCTGTTCCTTCTTTATGCTTCTTCTTTATGTTTCTGGATTCAATTTTATCACTTATTTTTTTTGAATTTGTTGAAATCTCCTGTTAGGGTTTACTTTATTATAATACTCTCTTTTGCAGTAACACACAAGATCTTTTGTTTGTTCGCGAATCTTTATACGAAATCTCTCTATCTGATAAGGTTGAATGGCGATAGATGCCGATAGAAAAGATCCGAACAGGTATGGTGCTGAGCATTAGAGAAGATGTTTTGTTTGCTGCATTTTCGATTTCATTGAAGTCTCATCTACTTTTGCATTCAATATATTTCAGATTAACTTGTGTAAATTTTAATGTCAATTAAATATCGATGTTATGCCATCTATAGTTTTTTTTTTAAATTCTTTCTTAGATATTTTTCTTGTTGTAATTTAATTTTATTGGCTTTTCATTTATATATAGGCCACATTTCATAACTTGTTGTAATCTCTAAAATATGTTTTATGATAGTTTTTCAAAGTGGTTTCTTGGGTATTTTTCATAAATATGATTTTAATTTGTTACTTTTTTCTTTTTTTGGTATACTTAGTTAGTTGGTTTCTTGGTTAAAAGTCTCCGCCTTAGCCTCTAATCATACCATTATGTGCTAATAGGAGGTTTTTAGCAACCCAACAATATTGGCCCAACGGAAAAGAACGAATTTTTAGATTTCGCCTTTTCAGTAACCAAGTAACCAAATATATTATGGAATATTATATCATGCATGTTAACCGATTAAAGAGGTGGGTTAAATCTTTAACTTCGAATGGTTTGTTTTTAATTTATATTCAGTTAGTGGTCTTTTCTACTTTCCTCCTCTTAATAGTTTTTTTTGCCTGTTAGATGAGTTTGTTTAGCTAACTCTGAGTTCCTGATCTTTCTAATTTGAAATGGGTGTAGACTACAACAACTCTAAAAAGATTAGTTTTGATAAATTATCAATGTCTATTTAAAATAAATAATATAATATTTACTAATCATACATATAATGATAGTGACTTTAAAAATTTAGCATTTATTAATATATGAAAAGATGATTTGATGTTTATGTACATGATTTGGTTTCATAATCCATCAAGATAACAGTAATTTCTTTTTCATTATTTCTTTCAAAATTTCAGTATTTTTTCCTAGACCTGATATGTGTTTCTTACTTAGTTACCTATTTTTGTCATGCTCATTATAATGCGAGTTCATTTATGTGATTATTAATTATTCTCTTGTGTTGCTCAGTTGGTAATAATGGTAGATTTAAATGTATATATACCTCTCTTTGCTAAATAATTACGTAATATTATGTGATGCATTTTAAGCATGTTTTGTTAGACATGAATTAACTTTAGGAAGAAATTTGAATATAGGATGAGAGAGCTCTTCCCCCAACTTTTGTTTCAACTCATGGTGAAGAATTAGGGACAATGTTCTATGTCATTGACGAGCTAGATAATTGTTTAGTGTTGGAGCTAAGAAAAAACAATGATCAGTTGCTCATAACTGACTACTCATTTGAACAGATTAGAACTTTCTATTTAATCAATAGAGGGGTATCTGTTTAATTTAGGTATGTCAGTTTTGGAATTTTTTTTATTTCATTGTGAAATCACGACAACCAACCCATCCAAGTTCACCTTGATCCTCACTCATATTTGCCTGAGCTAATGGACCCAGAGACACTTGATAATGTATCAAGAGTGTTCCACATAAAGTATACCAGAATTGATGAGGACTCATCACCTGATGTGATGGTTCTATCTGGGTCTGAACCATCTAATGATGAGTTTTCATCAGACGGTGATGAAAACAATGATCAAGATGGGACACTGGTAGGGGATAATCCGCATAATCCGATAAATTTGTCTGGTGAAAACACTTTATCAATGGAGGGCAACGAACAAAGTAACGAGACAAATGAATTGTCTACTGATCATAGATAATGCTAAATGTAACTTTTTTTGTTGTGTTTTGGATTTTAATATCATGGTATAGATCGGTATTTTTTAATGTGGTGACTAACATGTTTAAATTATCCTAAACTAGATATACTCCAGAGGTTTATTATGAAAAGACCATCACAGCTTCGGATCTGGGTCAATCTAGATTGGTAAGTTAATCTCAAAAGAGTGATTTTTTTTTCTTGCAAGCTTATTAAATATTCTTCCTAAATCTGTTATTCATTGTGTATGAAAATATTATGTTTATTTTAAATATAAATTATTCATTGCAGTATTTGGCTTCGAAATTTGCTGCGTATCTTAAACTATCTGGAGATGGTTCGATTTGGACGATCACTGGTCCATGTTCCAATGTAGAGAATAATGTGTTCTTTCTCCACTTACTGAAAAGTGGAGGAAGAGGTGGAGAATGAAAGTTTGGGGTCTGGTGGAATGAATGTTGTAGAGTATACAATTTAAAGGAGGGGGACAACATTACCTTGAAACTCGACTCGATACCTAACCGCCAGATAGAGTTGTCAATTCAGCGATGTTAGGCCTCCTATGTATAACTCTGTTTGATAGATATTTTGAACTATATGTTAAATTGTTTTGGACATATTTTATTTTTTGATTAATGAACAAATTTATATGTGTTGTAAATATTTTGTTTTGCTATCAATAAGTATCTTGACAATCTATGTTTTTAAGATTATGCATAATAGAAAACTACATCTCTGTTGAACTTTTTTTCTATTTTTTTAGTGTCTAATAATTTTTATTATATTTTATTATCTTACAAAGTATGTTATACTGTTCATTGACATATTGATTTTTACACACATTGATTCAATCACATTACTTGGTTGTTGTTTAATTGATGATTAGTGTTTAATATGGTTGGACAAAACCCTTTTTATTATGAATATAGCACATTGCTATTTGGATGGCAATGTTGAAGCTATGGAATTTTGTTCACAAGATTCATACCACCATGTTCTAGCTGCCTTTACATACAATCTCCAACAAGGTGATTACCCCAGTCAACATGGAAGCATTTCTCTCCTAATATTAATTGACTTTTAAGTGTATATTAGGTTAAACATAGTTTATAATAAAAAGCTATTTTGATAGATTTTGAAAGTGTAAAATCAATATTATATCCCAAAATTAGGCTTGTCCTAAGAATGCTATTAATTATTAACTTTTCTTTTAGTATTTATATTACTTATTATTCCAAATACAGGTTGATTGTTTTTGTGTCATGGTTGTGGTTGAATCATGTGATTTTTATTTTTATTATTATTTTTGGTGTTGGTGTGTGGCATTCAATAGATAGATCGGTACCAAAAGGTGGAGAAGTCAATGGCAGAAATGCCAATGGATGAAAACAAGATCAGTATCACAAGTCAGGGAAGGGTGAACAACTACTTACTTATGCCATGACCTTGGTTTAGGATCCTCACCTTCTTCCTTCTATTTACTCTTTTATTAGCACAGCTTGCAATACAAACTACTATTGCCTCTGTTCGTTTAGAACATTTGGTGTTGTAATTATACTCCTTTCTTTTATTCCTTGGATAAAATAAGAATTACCTTGAAATGAACTGAAAATTTACAAGAAGAATCATGCTTAGCTGCTACAGTGCGAACATTGAGTGTGTGTTATTTTTTTTAATTTTAAATCCAATTATGAATCTAAACTAAGTACATGTTTAGCAAATAGTTATTTTTATTTTCAGAACCTGTTTTGGGAACACATTATATTGTAAGCATTTTTGGACCTAAAAATTGTCAACAAAAAAATGAAACTTAAATCTTGAAAAATGTATCTGGATGAATTTGACATGTTGTGTATTTATTGATGTTGTGAGGACCATTTTGTACAGGTTTTTGCTCATATTATATTGCTTGCTTCTTCATTGGAAAGGTGTTCCAATAAAATTGTTTTCAAAGTAATGGGTAGAGCTATCAACAAAATTCTAACAATTGTGGAGTTGATCAATGTCTGTTCATTTTGTAATTGACTGAGCTGGGCTATGTAATCTTCATATATGATACTTTATTTTATTCTGATAAGTCTTTTATGTTTTGTTTTTTATTTATATATGTTGGGTTTGCTTCGGGGGTGATCAAATAATATAGAGGAGAACAAACAAATTGGATCCGCTAACATCACGGGTACTTCAGAGCCTCTAGACGAAGGCCTCCTCCTGTATGTGCGAATATTTTAAAATTGAGTAATTAAAATGTTCAGTATTCAATAATTATGAATTCACTGTGAGGGTTTTTTTTTCTGAAATTAATTTTGTTTATCATCATCGTCTTTTCTAGGTATTATTGTATTTCACATAATTATGAATTCACTGTGTTTAATTCTAAGGCTTCTTTGAATGTCTTTCAAAATTTACAGGCTTTGTGGCATTAATTTTTTTATTGCAAACTGTTATATTTTGATGTAAATAGATTTTTGTAATTTTTGTGTTGGAGTTTTGTGTGATTATGATACTGTTATTGACATTTGGCCAATATTTGATTCGGGTTTGTTTTTAGATTGTGCTCTCTCTTTTTTCTTATTGTTTTAGTTGTTATATTTTCATGTTAAAATCTATGCTGATAAAAAGGTATACCATTTTTTTTATGTTCATTTATATGTCAGGTTGAAAAAAAAATACCAATAAAAAAAAATTGATTAGTTGATTTTGAATTAGTACGGGTAAAGAAATCCCTATCAATTTTTTGTTTATTATTTATTTCTTTTGTATGATTGCCGAGTATTTGGACAATCAAGGGGTTTAGTTAATGGTTCATGCTTTGGAGAAGAGTATAGTGTGTTAAATATGTGAATTAAAAACTTTTTGTTATTTGAAAACTAAATGAACAAAGTTCCCATGCCTAATGATTTAGTTATGTTTAAGGAAATAGTTAAGTAAAAAATTTAATTAGGTTTTGTTTAAGTTCGCATTCTATTTCCTATATCTCCTTTGGATTCAAAGGTGTGTTATGATTTTTCGGATTTTTTTTTTTGTGAAATTAATTTTTATTAATTTTTTAAATCATCATCCTGTTTTCTAGGTTTCTTTGTGTTTTAAGTAATTATTAAATCACTATTTTGAAATGTAAGATTTCTAGGTATGCGTCAACCACTGGTTAGCGCAATTACCAAGTGCAGTAGGTTCACTCTGTATCCTCTAATGACACCATATCTTTGCCTATTTCACAGGTATGCTTTTTAGATTTCTAGCTATCTCTGAAAATTCTAATTTTAGCTATTTTTGAACCATATTTTTAGCTACTGATTTAGATTTATTTTTTAATGTGTAGGCGAATAATTGTTTGAAGGCTATGGCTTTAGTGCTTGGGTCTGAGGCAAAGTGTCATTCTGCTATTGTTTCTAGGTGGTTTTTGGCATCTCAAACTCATTTTGGTTGTTATCTATCATTTCGTTTTGAATTCATTGTGTGAGAGTACACTGGCCTGATTGTTGGACTGAATTTTTACTTTATTACTTACTTCTACTTTATCTTGTTTTTCCAGGCAAGTGAAAGAAAGTTAAATATTTTAACAATCCAATGTGGCCAGTGTGTGAGACATACACTTGCATGACTATAATGTTTGATCACAAAAAATACAAACTTTTGGATTTGTAATGGCGATAATAATTCTTCTTTTGATGCTGGTGATGGTCGAAAAGGGGTTTGAGTTTTGGTTTCAATTACGACTCATTCAGTGGAATATGGTTTAAGGAGTTTCAAGTAATTGCATATTTAAAAAATAAACGATTCTACTTCATTTTTTGACTTTCTCTTTAAAAGTAGCTCAATTTCATAGACTTTTCGTATCTGACAATCTAATGGAGCAAATGGTGGTATGGCTGATTTGCCTTAATTATGACAACGCTCCTTCCGACAATTTCAAATCATCTTCAACCAATGCGTACAAGGTATCTATTTTTTTTTCCTATTGAAATTTTATTGCTAGCTGTCTCTGTCATGCTTATTAGGTTGTTTATTCTTTTTGTTGATTTTATATTATTGTGTTAAAATTTTATTTATGCAGTTGGTGCAATATTAATCATTTAGATGTTACTTATTACAAAATATATTCCTTTTGTGCATGTTGCAGACGAAATGCAGGTAATCCTAATTGTGTATCACAGTGATTTTATATTAATATATAATAATATTTTTTTGTTTTATTAATATTTTTATGTATTTGATAGTTTATTTAGTCTTTTATCATGAAAGCTCAAAGATGGATTTTTTTGTGAAAATTTTTTTTCCTTCTTCAATATTCACTTTTTTCTTTCTACTCAAAAAATGGAGTAGAGCAATGGAAAGGTCTTAAGGCATTGAGCCATAAAACAGGAATATTTGCTGGTTGGAGCTGGATTCGAAGGAAAAAGGCTCTAATACTGGCTTATTGAAACCTAGCTTATTACTCTAAAGATTTTATGTCTACCGAAGAATATTAATATTTATTTTTTAGTATCTATTAATTAAAAAAATGAATTTATATTTCTATGAATTTTCTTATACTTTATATTTGATGGGTTGGTGTAGTTTGAGTAAGATGTATGCAATACATTTGAATTTTGGTGGACTTTAACTCATTCCAGGTATTGATCTATGATATTGAATAAGATGTATAGCTTATAATCAATTTTATATTTTTTTAATAGATAGTCACATAGTAGGTTGGTAACATGAGGGTGAATGTTACAAATTTGATCAAAGAAAGTATTTCGAACTACCCTCAAAAGAGTACTAAGATCTGGAAAAAACAAAGCAGGCGGTCTTAAGAGTAATTGCTCAGGAGCTATGTCCCACCAAATACTGAATCCAAGCATAGCGCATAGCACACATGCATATTATAAAATGTGAGTCCCTCACGTATGAATACCTTATAACTTCTTTCACTGTAAAGAATTTGATCCTCCCACTCTTTGAATCATTAATTGCTTCTAACACTCTGGGCTTTTTAACTAGGAATCGTATGAGTGAAGTGCAGTAGTGGGTCATTTCGAAGAGGAGTGCCTCCCGTGCATTATTTGGAACGCAATTAGCAAATGTATATATGAGCTCAAAATTTTTACTCTCGCATACTCTTAATTATTTATTTAAACTGGCTAATTTTATTATCTATTTGTGTAGATTGCTGATGAAGCTGAGTTCTTTTTATTTGAAACTGATGACCTTTTCCAAATGACATTTGGGTATAGTAGAGATGATCTTGAAAATTTTCTTTCCATTTACCTCTCAAGCAGCATTTTGCAGAGTGATCTGTTTGAGGTTAGTTGTGTAACGTTTATTTGCTCATTGAGGATATGTGAAAGAAGGTTCTTGAAATTTTTGAACTCTTTTAAAATAATATTAAATGTTCAACTATTAAACTGAATTTTGAAGACGCTTGCAGGGTTCTAATTGAAAGGCTTGCAACACCTCAAGTTGTAGTTTAAGAAATTTGTTAATCTGGTGTAAAAGGGTTGAATGACTAGCTTCAAGTTCTTTGGTTGTTCTGTTGTTAGAGGTCCTTTCAGTTCTTAACTGCTTTGTTACATTTTTAACACGATAAATCAAGAAATTTTTTTTATATACATAAATTATATTGGTTATGGTTCTTATTCATGTTTATCTTTTGAACTGTGTTGTTTATATTTTTAAATTGTATTTGTTGTCGGATAATATTACTTGCTCTTTAAAATATATGAATCTTCTATTATTATTGTTAGTTTCAATATTTTGTATGTATATATTATCAAAAAGAAATTTTTGAACATGGTTGAAATTGAAAATTTAAATACATATGGTCCTTAGAACTTGCAATCAGTAATTGAGAGTTTTTTATTTTGTGAATAGAGGGTGACTGTGCAATTTAGATATGTGAGTTTCGGAATCTTTTTTATTTTAATTTGGAATCACAAGAACCAACCAATTCAAATTCACCCCAATAATAACTTTTATGTGGTTGACTGAATAGATCAAGAAACACTTAACAACATATATAGTCTTCCACATCAAATATAATAAAAATAGTGAGCCTTCATCACCTGATGTGATGGTGTTATATGAGTCTGAACCATTTAATGATGAGTTCTCATCATACGACAATGAAGATGATGATGAAAAGGACACATTGAAAGGTGTTGATCCTCATAATCCAATAGATTTGTGTCGTGCAAGCAATTCATCAATTGAGATCAGCGAAGAAAGTAATAAAACAAGAGAACTGTCTGACAACGGGTAATGTTAAATGCAACTTTTTCTCTTTTGTCTTGCATTTTTATATCGTGGTACATATAGATGCCTTATAAACAAGAGACTCTTATGTATTACTCTATGTGACACATATTTTGGACTATATGGTGAATTGTGTTGTAGATATTTTGTTTTCTTATCAATAGGTATCTTGACAATCTATGTTTTTAAGATTATACATAATAGTAAACTACATCTCTGTTGGACTCTTTTTTTTTGGTATCTAACAATTTTTATTGTATTTTATTATCTTAAAAAATATGTTAGCAGTCATTGACATACTGGATAATTGTTATATTCTATTATTTTATTTTAATGTAGTGATAATTTTGTTATTATAACATACATATTTTTATAGAATATAATTTAGTAATAGTAAACTATATCTTTGTTGGGCTTTTTTTTTTCTGATTTTTAGTTGCTAATAATTATTTGAATATTTTATTATCTTTTATTATCTTAAAAAATATGTTATATCATTTATTGATATATTAAATAATTGTTATATTCTATTTTTTATTTTAGTGTATTGATAATTTTGTAATTATCCAAATTTATATACAACATATCTATTTTTATAGAATACATTTTAATTATATTCTTAGTATTTTTGTTTTAAAAAAGTTTAAATTTCGTGAAGCCCGTGCATTGCACGGGTTATCACGCTAGTAATAATATAAAACCACCATGAACAAAGCACCATCATTTTTGGTCGGAAAGGCACTTTCTAAATAGATTCTTATATATTAAAAATTTGAATTAAATTCTTAAACTTTCAAAAAGAAAAGAATTAATATAATTTAATAAAATTATAGATAATCCGTTAGTTATAAGTCGGTTTAAAAGAAATTTATAGACTCATAGTTCAAATAAAGTCAAATAACCATGTGCCAACTCCAAATTACTGCAAGAATCTCAAGCAAAAATCTCAAACAAATCTCTCTAAACAAACTCAAATTGGTCACTAAAATGTAGATAGCGAATGGTCAACCAAAACTCCCTAAAACAGGTACGGAAATACTGATAATTGTTCTAAACACAGCAATTTTATAAATTGAAGTGACTCATTAAATTACATGTACGTTATTCACTCTCAATATCACTTTTACCAGCATAATTCTTTTTAACTTGATTATTAAAGTGTCTTTACAAGTGTTCACCATCGCTATTTTTTTGAAGGTTTGAGGTATATCTCACTTTATTTGAGGAGAAACAAGTTCAAACATCGAACAAGACGAATTATACTTTGACGCTGGTTTCTCATACAGAAACAAGGTGAATTATATGGTAAAGTTATAAGTTTATAGATTTTTTCTTTTATAGAATGAAAGAGAAATTGAAAAAATTAAGACCTATATTTTAAATAATAATAAAATGATAAAAAATAATTATAAAAAAATTATACTCTTTCTTTATGTACAATTTTAATCTGCATAATAAAGTACTCCCGGAAACAATAGAGATTTTCTTTTTCTGCTGACACTGAAGTTAATGGGCTAAGGAGCTCATTAGCATATTGGGCTAAAGATTCCTATTCGGGCCCACCTATTATTCCGATTTCCAAGTGTGATCTCTGCCACGTGCCGGTTAATGCAATTTGTGATTAAAGTAATAAAACAGAGGTTATGATGCTGTCTTAACAGTACGGTACATACGGAACGCAATAACCGGTAGCCGGTAAAATGTACGCAACCTTTCCCCACGCGCGCTGTGTGAACTCGAAGCAAGTGGCAAGTGGAATGGACCACACAAATTGTAAAGAAAGCATAATTAATTATTTAACCACTGTATATTACTAATATTCTATTCTTCGTCCACTAAAAATGAATTAGATGTTACAATTATTGTTTGTCAACAACATATATGTTTGAAGATTGTGACAGTGGAAGTGAAAAGCATCTATTCTTTATCTCAAATATTATCTATTCTTATAAAAAAATTCTTTAATAATTAATCCGAGTCTTTATCAAGTTGTTAAATGTTTTGTCACAAGTATTTGTTTATTAAAACTGGAAAACTTTAGAGAATAATATGATATATTATTAAAATGAAATTTTAATGTGTAAAAAAAGGAAATAATATTAAGTAAATTCAATAATAAGATATCATAACTAGATCTAGTGATCTATAGATATAGTGTAACTAATTTAGTTTAGGTTTAATTATTTTATTAATCTTTATAATTTCACTAAATTTTTAATTAAATTTTTATATTTTTTTTAATTAATTTTTATATTATTTTTAATTTTATAATTATATTTTTTATGTTAAAAATGTTAAAATTAATATAATATTTTTACTAAAATATTTACAATAAAAATTTAATTAATTTTTTAATTATAAATATTTTCAATGGATAAAAAATATTTAATTAATTGTAATATTTTTTACATTAAAAAAATTTAATTATAAAATTAAAATAATATAATAATTTAATTAAAAATTTAATTAAATTATACAGATTAACTGAGTAATTAAATATTTAATTTACTAAAGTAGATAGAGATAGAAGTGTTAGTAATAATGAATTAATGAGTTAGTTAGATTTGAGCCGTACAAGAAAAGCATAGCAGTTAATAACTAAGTCAATGTGTGAAGAAGTGAAGATTAACCACGCGCAGTCAACATTAACCACGCGCTCTATCTACTGCTTTGGACCTTCCTCACTCCTTTAGTCCCACAAACGACAAAAAACCATAGACTCTATATCAAAACAAACAAAAATTATTAGTAAATAAAATCATTAATTTATTATTTTACAAGATCCTTACGGATTTTTCTAATACACTAATAATAAAGATTAATATTAGAGGATCAACTGATTTTATCATTTTAAGCAAGCAATCAGTAATATATTGTTAAATTGTTAGAATAAAAAAAATAAATTAATAATTAAAATTACCGACAAAAAATAATAATAAATTTAGTTAAAATAGAATAATCAATTTTTTTATAAATACCAAATATATATTTCTATGCTATAATTAATTAATAGTGAAAATTCAGGTGAAGTTAACTTCACATAAAGTTGATATCTGAGAGTTATTAAATAAAAATTTGATCAAATCAGTCAAATTATCTAACAACTTTTAAATATCAACTTCACGTTAATTCAACTGCACATGAGTTTTCAGGTTAATTGATAACTAATCTTTTGTTTTCTTATAATATTGCTGTAATCATAATTTAATCATATGATTAAAAAAAATATATAGATATAATAAGAGCACCGCCACTTTCAGGTCTCGTTTGGCCATTTCCTTTTTGTACCTTCCTCCTCCATTTTCTCTCCATTCTCCACTTTTCTTTTATTATTATTATTTTGGTATCTTTCTAACACCCTCTTTGGTTTTTCTGCTTAAAAAAGCTTTCCAATCTAGAATCTCTCAATTCTCAGTTTGAGTTCTCATCAGCATGGTTCTTCCACATGGTGTGTTCCTTCTCTTCATGCTCTCTTCTGCAACTTTGGCTTTGGCTGGAGACATAGTTCACCATGATGATGTTGCTCCAAGAAGACCTGGTTGTGAGAACAACTTTGTTCTGGTAACATTCAATCACTCTCACACACTCTTTGATTCATTCATGCCATCAATAATCACAGTATAGTGCCTTTTGATCTTGGACTTTGATGATGCTTCTGCTTGTGCTTGGAAACTCCTGCAAAAAATGGAGCTGATTTGTAAAAAGGGAAAAATGAAGAATGATGCAAAAGATTCTTTTTTTTCCTTTTTAAGTTAATTTTTCAAGTGATGAAATTTATTAAAGTTGAGTGGAATTAGTTTTCCTGGGGGGTTAAAAGTAGATATTTTGGTATTTGATTTGAGGTTTGAGTTTGGGAAGATGAACTTTTTCTGCCTAATTGAAACTCTCTTGAGCTTAAGAAAAAAAAAAAAATTGAAATGATCAGAAAACACTAATAATATTAACTGAAATGATGCTGATGAACTTGCTTGTTGCATATAATGTTTCTTTTTTTCTTATTACCTTGTTATCGTCGCATAGATGATGCTTTTGATTGTTCTAGCTTACTTTGGAAAGTGTGATTATTTCATTTTATTTTTATAACAAAGATATGCATGATATCTTTGATTCCATTGTTATTTCCCTATCTTTTTCTTCCCATGAATTTCATCATGCCAAGTTACTAAAAGTTAGCATCTTTGGCACTTGTAGTTGTTTCAGGTGTACTTATTTTCTAGATACATCTCAAATACCATTTTTTTAAAAATTAATTATATATATATATATATATATATCTCATTCTCCCAGTGCTTTTAGCCTTTATTTGTTCCAAACCTCCTTTATATTTTTTATGATTTTTTTCATCTTCAAGAAAGGGAAGGTTATGAAACTGTTGAGTTAACAATCCTAACCTTTCTTTTCTTTTCTGCTCTTCTTTTTATTTTTATTTTTTTAATTTATTTAAAAGAAGGAAAAAACAACTGTCAAGTTAATTTGAAAACTTGTGGTTTTGGTCTCCCAAATCTAGTTTACACAAGTTGAATTTTATGATTGAAGTTTATCTAAACTCCTCAAAGTCTAGGTGAAGTCTCAAGTGAGATTACCTTGGTGTACAGCTAGATATACTTGTTTATGGTTTTTTGCTTTAACAGCATTGACCAATTTCTTGTCTCTGTTAGGTCAAAGTCCCCACTTGGATTGATGGTGTTGAAAACAGTGAGTATGTAGGTGTTGGTGCAAGATTCGGCCCTACTTTGGAGTCAAAAGAGAAACGTGCCAACCACACTAGAGTTGTCATGGCTGACCCTCCTGATTGTTGTTCCAAGCCTAAGAATAAGGTATTTGTCCTAATTTTGAGCTATGGAAACTTGCCAAGTGAAATTTCACCTGCATGTGAAACACAATTGTCTGTAGTGAAAAATCTAATTTATTTTTGGAATGTAATCTTCATTTCTTTGCACTATTGTTAGCTCACTAGTGAGATCATTGTGGTGCAACGAGGAAAATGTAGTTTCACAACCAAGGCAAATATAGCTGAGGAAGCTGGTGCTTCAGCCATCCTCATTATAAATTATAGGACAGGTAATTCTGTGCATTCTTTTAGTCCAAGTCGGTTTTGTTTTTCATTTCTCCAAAAGTTATTTTACTCCTACAAGTGATCTTGGAGATCATAGTTGAAGATAGTGCTAGATAATTTTTAGATAAATAAGATTTTGCAGTAAGCAGTTGCAATTAGTATTCCTTCACCTTTCTTTTTCTTTCTGTATAAATAAGAATTTAGTTTATGTTTGTTTTAACTTTTAAGCAACTATTGTGTGTCCATGCTGTACAGAACTTTTCAAGATGGTTTGTGAAGAGAATGAAACCGATGTTGATATTGGAATACCCGCTGTCATGCTTCCACAATATGCTGGATTAAACATAGAAAAACATATAAAAAACAACTCCACAGGTATGTTTTTCTTTTTACACTCCTCTTATTTGATTGTTAGTTAGACAGTGTTTCTTTGGCATAGGAAAATATTATTTTCAAAATGAGTACTTTATATTTCGATCCCTGAATTGTTCTTATTGTCTTACTTGATATGCTTTGCCCTCCTGCATGTACCATTCCTGCTTTCAAGTGTCCGTGCAGTTATACTCTCCGCTGCGTCCATTGGTTGATGTTGCGGAAGTGTTTCTATGGCTTATGGCCGTTGGAACCATTTTATGTGCTTCTTATTGGTCTGCTTGGACTGCTAGAGAAGCAGCTATTGAGCAAGAGAAGCTTTTAAAGGTTATTGCCTTTTTCATGCTTATAGAGTGAAGAAAGAAAGATTACACAGATGATGAGGACAACATATCCTCGTTGGCAACAATGACACTTAAAAGTTGCTGAAAAGGAGAACTCATCAAAACAATAAATCCCATGTTATATACTATCTATGATTAGGCTCTCTAAAGAAGTAGTTTTATTCTCTTTCAACATTGACCAATTTTTCATTTCTTTATAAATGAATATTTCTCCTAATATTTGGAAATTCATTATCCTAGTTTCTAATATAAGGATTTACATGCAGGATGCTTCGGATGAATACCTTAGCACACAGAATGTTGGTTCAAGTGGTTATGTGGAAATCAGTACCGTGGCTGCAATTTTATTTGTTGTGATCGCTTCTTGTTTCCTGGTTATGCTTTACAAGTTAATGTCATTCTGGTTTGTTGAAGTTCTGGTGGTTCTATTCTGCATTGGGGGAGTAGAGGTGAGTTATTCTTCTTCCAGGCATGGTTCTTGTTGATTCAAGTTCATCTTGATCCATGTAGCCACCTCTAACCGAAAGGACAAGGCTTGGTTCTTGTTGTTTTGAATTTCATTTTGATTCATGTAACCAATCCTACCTTAAGGGACAAGGCTTAGTTATCGTTGTTTAACCATCTTTACACCAATAGTTACTTAGAGCTAATTCATAATGTACAGTTGATTTCGTTGTTTTATAGCTGCTTAATCTATATATCTTTTATGTGCTTTCAGGGACTGCAAACTTGTTTGGTGGCTCTTTTATCATGGTTAGTTTTTTTCTCCTTATTTCCTATATAGTTTTTTTAATGAACATTTGCCATCAAAGACATACTGAATGAAGGTGTTTAGCTGGGACCCTTTTTTGATGAATCATTTGCAAACATTTCTTTCATTATAAATTTATGGTTGACCTGTTATGTTATAGTCTTGTGCCTTTTAATAATGAATATTTTCATCATCTATAAAAAGAAGCATGAAGTCCTTTGTATGAAAAGCTAAGGAACTTAATTTCAAAGAACCATAGATTGAATTTAATATAGCTACTGGTGAATATTGCTCAAACATGAATATTACATTATTTTCATGTAAGGCCTTTTTTCTTTTTAGGGTAAAGTACTAAATTAGTCCCCTACGTTTGGGCATAATCCTGTTTTTGTCCTTAAGATTTAAAGTGTCCTATTTGAATCCAAAAAAGTTTCATTTAGCTTCAATGTAGTCCCACCATGAGGTCAAAATTAAATAATTAACGAAATGTCCTACATGACAGCAATACAAAAACAAGGTCGATAATCTGCAAAATAAGTATAAGCTCCAGAGGTACAAAATCAATTGTGGATACATCAATACATTTATTTATCATTCTCTTTAGTTCTATAGAAAATATTTCATTTAAATTGTTAGAAAAATAATAAATAAATGTATTAATGCATCCACAGTTGATTTTGTGCCTCTGGAAATTTGTATTTATTCTCCAGATTATCGACCTTGTTCTTGTACTGCTGTCATGTAGAACATTTCGTTAATTATTTAACTTTGACCTCACGGTCGAACTACATTGAAGCTAAATGAAACTTTTTTGGATTCAAATAGGACACAACTTTAAGGATTAAAACAGGATTACGCCCAAACATAGGGGACTAATTTAGTACTTTACCCTTCTTTTTACTTTAATGCTATCTTGGATAAATTGATGTTATTAGAGAAGATATTACTTCAGCTCAAGGCTTCTAGCAGTGCAGAGTGCATGGTTTATTCTATTGGAACTTGGAATTGACAGCAAAATGTTTATAGTTTCAGATGGTTCCAACATGCTGCACAAACATTTGTGAAAATTCCCTTCTTTGGAGCTGTCTCATATCTGACATTTGCCGTTACCCCCTTTTGCATAGTGTTCGCTGTGATATGGGCAGTTTATCGTCGTGCTTCGTTTGCTTGGATCGGTCAAGACATCCTTGTAAGATTAACTTACTACTTTCACCCCTTTTTTACCATACCAATGTCTTCTACTGTTTATTATTTGGCCTGAGCTACCTAGCATATCTTAGTAAAACTATAAAATGTTCATGAACTAGAACAGAATCTGTTACTTCTCATATGAGTGTAATATGAAACTCATTGCATTTATTTTGAGAATGTTCTTGGTCACTGAAATAGGATATAGCCACTACTAGTTTTCGTATCCATGTTACTTGTAGTTTCAGGTTCATGTTGATGTCGTCTATTTTCTCTTATCCTGTTTTATTTTTCATGATATTAGTTCTCTGTTAATGTTGATTCAAATAGAAATTGATTTTCTTCTGTTAGGAGTTCTTATTAGTTTTGCACTTCCTTCTTTAAGCCTAAAGCTTCGAATTAAACTTTCAAGATAGAAATGAGTGAATTGATCAAATATTTACCTCTTCAGCCACCTTCCTGTGATGCAGGGTATCACACTGATAATTACAGTTCTTCAGATTGTACGGATACCGAATCTCAAGGTAACATTTCGTTGTCAAATTCTTCATTATCTATGATATAATATTGTTGGCTTTTTCTTTTGGGATACTACTGAACTATTATTAACATACCACTTTTCTTCTTTCCTCCTTTTCTCTGTATCAGGTTGGAACTGTTCTTCTCAGCTGCGCCTTCCTATACGACATCTTTTGGGTGTTCGTTTCTAAACGGTGGTTCCATGAGAGCGTCATGATAGTGGTGAGTGTTCTAAAGAAATGTTTTCCCCTTCTTTACAAAGCTTGAGTTCAGCCTAAAAAATTATTCTTATCTCAACTTTAAATTATTGCAACATATTTTATTCTATACAGGTAGCTCGAGGTGATAAGAGTGGAGAAGATGGTATCCCAATGCTACTAAAGATACCACGTTTGTTCGATCCTTGGGGTGGTTACAGCATCATCGGTTTTGGGGACATTATCTTACCAGGGCTTCTAGTAGCATTTTCACTAAGGTTTAAATGGAATTCATTAATAGATAACATAGTATGCCCTATAAGTTAACAGATTGAGACTTCAGAGAATATTTAGTATCATATTTTACAGTTAATGGATGATTATTCTATTGATATCTTTACAGGTATGATTGGTTGGCAAAGAAGAGCCTTCGCGCTGGGTACTTCTTGTGGGCAATGACTGCCTATGGCTTAGGTATATGCTTGATCTGATGCTAGCTCATTGATAAGATCTTTCAACAGAGATAATGGTATTTGGATTATTACATAGTAAGGAAAATTGTTTGAAGTTGAGTATTATTTCTGTTGCAATGTATTAAGACATAATAAGTTGGTATGTGCAGTGTTTAATCTATAATTTATAAGCGAGGTATATTAATAATTATGCAATTTCTTAGCACCTTGATTTAATTAGATCAAGAACTACATTTGTCTTCCTTATGTTCTTATCTTTGCCTGCAGAGATGATTTTACATAATCCTTGACTTTTGGTCGTTTTGGTCCGCAGGTCTCCTCATCACATACGTGGCTTTGAACTTGATGGATGGACATGGCCAACCAGCTTTGCTTTATATAGTTCCCTTCACACTTGGTAAGTAAAATTATTTGTTTCAGGTCAGTTATTAACATTCAAGTACAAATGCTCATTATATCAAGCAGGTAATGATGGTTACTTTGCTCATTTGCTGTTGCAAAGTTTCATCTTTCAGTATCAGTTCTTGTTTGGATTTACAGTAAGAAAATAGTTAAATACTTGAATTCATCACAGTATGGACCGGTATTGCTGCTGTTAGTGCTGTGCTAGTACCAAATTCATGTGGACAAATAAGTGAAATGCTTTTATAGTAGTACAGTTCTAGATAGACCACAATAATGTGGACTGGTCCATGTATCTGACATTTAGTTAGGTAACCAAATTGATTGCTATTGCTTTGTCAACTCAATCAACATAACAAACGGTTACAGCATAGCATGTGACAATCCGGGTCCGGTTTCCAAAACCTAACTTCTTGAATCATAAATGCAGGAACCTTTCTGTCATTGGGAAAGAAGAGAGGTGAACTCAAGATTTTATGGACAAGGGGGGAACCAGAGAGACCTTGCCCTCACATGCAAGAAGAGGATCAACAATCACTTAACCAGCATTGATCCCTCTCATCAGATTTGTATCTTAGGTCTATTAGTACATAGGAGAGTGATAACAACTGATAGGAGATTTATGTTACATTTTGTAACTTCTCTTTGTAACAAAAATTACAACCAAAATATATATTATTAGAGATGTCAACCAACTATTTTAATGGTGTATGCATGGAAATGTGGAACTGTATGATGTAAGATTATTATATATCTAGGTGGTTAATGCCTTAGCCATGAATCAAGGTGGCATGCATGGACTTCTTCAATCAAAAGGAGGGAAGACATGGTAAAGGATGATAACACTAAGAGGCTCTACCATTTCTACTTTAGCAATAATTTTGTATATTATTATTACTATTATGCATAACAAGTTTGATTTACATATAATGGTTTTTCATATAGATGATGTGTTTGATATGGGATGAAAATGTTTCATATGAAGCTATTCCATGAAATATTTTCCCATAAATTTGTTTGTTTAGTTGCATATTTTAATGCACAATCTTCTCAATGAACATTACAATGAGCATGTAACTAATTTAAAAATCATGGGGTATAACTTTATTGTTATATTGATGTGAACAAGCTTGAAACTTACAACTAAAGGTCATAACAACATTCAATTAAAATCAATCCCACACATAAATGGGGACACCTTGTTCTTGCCACAGAGAAGGAGAAAAAATTTGTATTCCATACAACAAAAATGGTAGCATACAAACAAGGAAATTTTTTTCCATTATTTGTTACCTAAAAGTACAAGGGACTGGCCCCAGAGAATTAAATGGCACCAGGGTCAAGCACCAAAAATGAACTGTAAAGAATAGACTAAAACAAAAACAAGGTTGGGGAAAAAGAAAAAGAAAAACCACTGACATGCAACACTTTCTTTTTTGGTGCTTGTCAGAATCTCTCAAAATTGTTCTAGCCATATCAGCCATCTGAGGTGCACTTGAAAGGATTCATTTCCATTCTGAGTCCAGTCCTGAAAATAAGACATATTTCCTCAGCTATGAACAACAGCACTATCAATGGTTTGAAATAGTTCAAATTTTTAGAGCATATGTTCAGAAAAATACAAGGAAGCAATCAGTTTCACTAGTCTTGGTTACCAAATTCTTTAACATATGTAAGTTCCTTTAATATTTGTCTCACAAGTGAGAAAGCAAGCATCTATCTACCTGTAGCCGAATATCTATCCTCAGATTAATAAAGGGCATTATAAACTAGAAAATCAAATTGTAGAAAAATTTTAACATAATTTTAGAAAATAGCAGAACAAAAGAAAATAAATTTTGAACCCCATCATGAACACTAATACACCAAAATGCAGATGGTGCAGGAAGACACAAGTGAAGAAAGGCCAGCTTTTGAAAGGAGAAGTTGAATGGGAAATTGAACCATGCAGCAAATTCCTAGTGGTGCTAAATAAATAATGAAAAAAAATCAGATGTAAATTAAAAAAAGGGATTTTCGCACTCATAAGTAATATAAGTGCAACTAGAAAAGCACACTATAGGTAAGGGAAAATATTGAGACGCATTAGGAGAAAGCGTACATGCATGTCGCCTTAGATAACCATTCCCATTGGTAGCAGAAAACGTTGATGTCCTCTCTCTCCCGGATGTTAAAAAATCTTGCATCCTCTCTGTCCAGTCAGAATTTATTCTGCGAGCAAAATCTGCCACCTCCCTGCATCATCAAAGGTTACCATGCACATGAGCTGGGAGAAAACATGCATCTTCGGAAACATACTAGCATAATCACCACACAAAAATCTTTTACTCAAAATGAGCCAGGGGAAACATGGAAGGAAAATGGGATGTTGAAAACATAGCCACTACTACTAAGGCTTAGCTCAAGTGGTGCTCAAGTCAAATGGAAAAAAAAAAGGAAGAAACATGAGGGTACAGTTCAATAATTCTGGTGTCTTTTCCTCTAAAAGAAAAGCAAGTCACCTGTAACTGAAACTATGCTAAAAGAGTAAAGGTAATGTAAGAACACAAATGTACCTGTCAATTTTTTCCCTAATTGCAGGCTCAATCCCATCATCATCCAAATCTCCATCATCAAAGTCAATCTTAGGAGAAAAGGTGCCATCCTCTTCGTACAGTAAATTTGATGTCTCGCCAATTATATTTCCATCAGAACTTTGGTCACCGGTATCATGCCCATTTAACTCCTATTACAAGGAAAAAGGCAGTAACCACTTAGCATTTTGGTAACAAAACAAAAGATTTTTCAACTGAAATAAAAAATAACACCAAATGAATGGACTAAACAGCATACAGACAGAAAATTCACAACCACCTTCTTATCCAGTGCAGTATTGTCCTTCAAAGAAGAGTTCTTCTGTTGGTCTTTTTTCTTCCGGTTCTTCTTTTTACTCTTTGAAGTTTTAACCGCCTTTGCATCTGTGACAAAATTAATCACCAGCAGTTTGGAACAAATATAATGGTAGATACAGAACCATGAAGTAAAAACAGTGACAAGGAAAGCTCACTTACCTCTATCATTTCCATTAATGAAAGTTAAAAGGTCATCAACTGAACGTTCATCTACACGCTCTTCTTCAATTTCGACATTCTGAAACATGTATAGGGCCAACCTTTATTAAAGTCAAAACTAATATACAGTTTAAGATACACAAAACAACTCAACAAAATATCTGCACCAGTTCTAGCTCAGTGAAAAGTGAAAACTCTACCAGCACACAACTCTGTTCCATGTAACACACATGCACACACACACACACACGCACGCACGCATACACACACACACACAGACAGACACAACTGCAACGGTTGCTGTACACCATTGGCAACAGCAATCTACACAGTTCTCATCAAGAAGCAGATCATTTTTTAGCAGAGATGGTTCTCGACAAGGTATATAGCCTCCAAAATGAAATGATCTAAAATCTGATCCTTGCCGCTCTTTACCCTTCTAATTAAACCAAGTTAAATTTCAACACAAGGTAAGTGCAACCCTGCATTTTCCGTTCTTTAAGCTCGATGGGCTCTTCCGTGAGGGGGGTGTTAAGATTATAAAACCCTTCATTTACCTTTAGATAACAATTTAAAAACTTTTAAAAGGCACGGTTCTTAAAACAATAAACCAGAATTACCCATTCAAGGAATATGGACTACAATCAACAATGGGATATATAAAATCTAATGAAAACAAAGTAAGAGACAATTTGGTGGCACCTTTAACCTTTCACGCTCTTTTAGTTCTTTCCTCTTTTTTGCATATAAACGATTCAAAAGTCTGATCCTTGGGTCATCAGTTATGTTTTTCAAGGGCTCCAACTTCTCTTCCTGCACCAAGAGAATGTATAAGAAATGAAAATTGAAAATCAAAGAAGACATAATCGGCATATAGAGTTCTCACAAGCACCAGACACCTCTGTAAGATCATCAGGCAGATGAAATATTTCACGTATCTCCTCCGGTGTTCTTCCTTCAATTTTTCGAGCAAGTGCACGACTGATGAGATCAACCAATGGCCTTAACTGAAGGCTGTCTGCAGCAGACACCAACTCACAAAGCCTATTTGTGCCCATCCTAACGAACTTCTCGTCATGAGATTTCCGTTCCTATGTAACATGAATAATCCAAAAGTCAAATAACCTTTGACATTCATTATTCATATTAGAATTGGTTTTGTAGCATATAAGTATATAATAACAAGGTAAGTGCATTAAAGAAAGCAGTAATACCTTGTTTGAGCGGCCTGGTACTTGATGAAAGCGACAATAATCAAGAATTAAGCTCAACGTAGAAGGGGTGACTTGTTGAGGAAGAGATATTGCAGAATTCTTTGATGAACCCATGCCTTTTGTTATTATTTCTTGACATATCAGTGGGCAAAACATTGCAATTTCTTGTTCGACTTGTTGGATTGAACCATCAGAAGTCTGAAGCCAAATATATGACTTCATCATCTGTGAATGCAAATAAACAGCAGAAGGCTCTGAGTTTCACTTTAAACAATCACGGAAAGCAATTTCTCAGGTTAAACTATACCGGTTTAATAGATATTGGAATATGAACATTCTACACTAACTTAATTCGGGGATCCTGAGAAGTAAAACATAGATCACAAGCTTAATCTTCATTAATTTCAAAATCTGTGTTTCTGACTTTTGAGACAAGAAGGGAATTCAATTTTGCAAGGGAACGACATTAACCATATAAATGGCACGGAATGTGTCCTGGTCCACAAGAAAACTAGACCTATTTAACTTATTTAAATGAAGGAATAAAGTAAAATATGAAACGTTTTGTGAATACGGTCAAAGGATTAATTTAAGCAATACTACCAAACGCAAAAAAGGAAGCAAACAAGCAATACAACAAAAATGAAATTTCTACTTTAAAAATAAAAAGAAATCAATTATACACATAATTATCATACCTCAGGTTTAATAACGGCCATGTCAATTTCTGACATCTTGAAAGGATTTGAAAAGCAAAATACAAGGATTCTAGAAGTTTCTTGTCTTTTTGGTGCACTGCAAAATTAATTTTCAAGCCCAAGCAACCACATGATGTCCAGCTTCAGAGAACAACTGCAATCAGGACTATTATTACTCCAGCAACATTGTTCAAATACACATAGTCTATGAGAGAATTTTCAGAGCTACACAACTCTCTGTATGACAATACTTCAACCAGTATGCAAAATAGGTGTTAGCTTGCCAAAGAGCAGAATGAAGAATGAATTTGGACCTCTCAAATTCAAATTAAAAGCTGCAAAGGTAAAGAAAATAAGTCAATATGCAAAGCAAATGCAAGGGCGGTAATTGTAAATTTGCAAATAAGCACAACAACAAAATTAACGATGGCCAAAATGCAAGCATATTGTACAACTACAACTATTTTGGCAACCAAGTGGGGGTTCCATTAAATTGTCTCCAACTTAATGTACTGCTAATTTATGCAAAAGAAAATTGTCTCTGCATTCCCTATGTACAGACACATTAAACGCACACGGTTTCTTTGTAAAAGAAAATTCAGACAAAACTAAAAGTTATTAGTTCATTAAATACTATATTATGCGTTATATATATATGCTCTCACCGGAAATATTATTGGAACTTCCATTCCTGTGGGAAAAAGTAAAAAATAAATATCAATTGAAACGCCTCGAACATCATTTGCTAATGTACTATCAAGGCACTTCCGAGGGCCCAAGGCTGAATAAGTTATGTTGCGCAATCCCACAAAATTTGCAAAAGCAACCTCCTAATTAAAGTTTCTACTTCCCCAAATCTCACTAGCAAACTAGCCCTAAATTTACTTTAACAATTGGCTATTACTTTCCTTAAGAATTCTAACAATAGTAGATTAAAAGCACGTTTTTTTCTTTTCCACCTTCTCCTTAACCATATTTTACTCATACTCAAATAACAAACAAGATTCAATTCATACAAGGCATTATCTGATTAAAATCACACCCTAATGATCAAAACTAATAAAAAGAAAAAAAAATTATGAAAACTACTAAAATCACTCATACACATATTGCCACAGTTTATTTCTGAAGCCAAAACCAGTTGAGAACTTTATCATTTCTATGGCCTCGTATCTACCACACAGATTTCCAACTAGCTAAACAACAAAACAAAAAACAATAGATAATAATAAAGCATGGTAGCACAAAAATTAATTAGCATACATGGAGAAATAAAAACGAGATTTTGAATAGAGCCTACAATTCATCAACTCAAACAAACACAAAACAAATGAACCATTCAAGTGTAACAATCAAATCGATGGGGGTTTATCCATTTAAACGAAACGCGTACCTGTTAAAACCCAAAGATGGAGATGTTTCAGAGTAGTAACAAAAAAACCGAAATTTGATGCAGATAAAAGAGGAAATGGAAGGTGGAAGATTTTTCTGTGACGGAAAAATTTTCACTTTCGAGTAGTTTTGTTTGTGCAGTTGGTGTTTGTTTTCTGTGTGTCAAAGTGAAAATGGTGAATAGAGGATGATACAATGCGAAGGGTGTTCGCTAAAACGACGTCGTATAATACCGAAACCCGATTAGGTTTGGTTTTTCATTTTTTGGTCCTAAGGCCCAATAAGTTAGCAAGGATTTAGGGCTTGACCAAAAACAGATACAATTCACCTTTGTTTTAGGCCCAAATCTATTTATAAATTCTTTGATCTTGGTTGTAAACAAAAACAAAAAGGGATCTTGTTCATTGTTTCTATTTTTATTTTTGTTTATATATAAGTTTTCGATATTTTTGTTTTCATGATTTTTTAAAGAGAGAATTGATATATTGTGAAAACAAAAAATTCATGTTTTAACTATTTTTGTTTATTCTTCAAAAAATCCAAAATATATATACTGAATATAAAAATAGAAATCAATTAGGCATTTGATTATTATTGTGGTAGTCGATTAAGGGTATATATGTTTGGTTTAAACTTTGATAAAACTTTCTAAAGAATTAATTTACAATTTTTTTTTAAAAAGGTAGATGAATTCATTTGTATTTGGTTTCATTACTTTAAAAGATTTTTTTTCTTTTGGGTACATGTACGATGATAACATTATACATACTATTCAAATTCTTCGTCACTAAACCCACTACAAACAATACATAACATATCTTTATTTGATAAACTTACATTGTAAAATTTAACATCCTTAAAATTATAGAAATATTATTCTAGTTATTTTAATATTAATTATAGTCATTAATAAATTGATGAACTATCAACTAACATGTAGTTCGTGGATAGAGACCGTCCTAATTTTTACTTTTTAAGGTACGGAAATGTAAAATTCATTAAAAAAAAAAAACTTTATTGTTTAAACTTTAAATAAACTTATTAAGGACTTGGTTTGTGCACGAGGGATTTTAAGGTGAAAAATCGGAAAAGTTCTGTATCCATGTAAAAATTATATGGATGTTATCCAAGTACCTTTCACTCCACGTGTTTTCCTCCATCCACACACTTGTTTGTTTTATACGTGCCTCATATAACGTATATAACGTAATCCTTCTTTTGCGTGATCAACCTTTCTCAACGTAAACCTTTCCATATAACGTAATCCAAGTACCTTCTTCTTCTTCTTCAATCTAATTAAATTCGTTGTTCTCCTCTATTCGCGTTTTTCTTCTCTGCATTATAGATCTGAATTGACTTCAACGTAATTAGCTTCGTCGTTCTTCTTCTTCTTCGTTTTCTTCTTCGATCTGCACTTCTGAATTAAAACAATGAATGAATCATCTTCAAATCAGTTGAATGAGTGCGATTTGGATAATTCTTCCAAAACGCATCAATAATTTGATGAGGTTTGGATTATAGAATTTTGAATCGAATTCAATGAAATGCAATTGCTAATTTTATTTGAAGTGAATTGAATGGATTGACGTGATCTATATCTGAATTGAATTGAATTGAATTGATAATATGCAACTGTGAGTAAGTGTGAGTAACGGTTCGGTTCGGTAAGTAATATAGAGTTGTTTCACCATGTGCATGTGTTCGGTTCGGTATGCAGAAAGGAGTCTACAAAAAATAGACGAATATATTGTGTTTTGTTCTCTAAGCACTATATAATTGTTTCACCGTAATTAAGATTTTGGTTCACCATAATTAAAATTTTGGTTCACCGTATAGACCAGCTGTGTTGTGGATGAAAAATTTGTCCCAAAGGTGGGAATGATTTTCAAGACACTAGAAGAAGCTGGAAAGTTCTACAAAAATTATTCCAAACTTGCCGGTTTTTCTACGAAAATAAGGAACACGACTCGGGACGGAGACAAGATTAAGAATCAACTAATTGTATGCACCAGAGAGGGGAGGTGGAAATCAAAGATATATCCAACTTTAAAGACAAACCCTTCAGCTGGGTTAAATTGTCCGACCAGAATTTACGTACACATAATGAAGGATGTTAGTCTTTGGACAATTTCCAAAGTTGTTTTGAATCACTCACATTCTTGTTGTCCATACCAGGCTGAGATGCTCAAACAACACAAGGAGCTTAGCATGTTTGTGCGTCGCACCATCGAAACCTACGAGGAAGCCGGAATCAGATCGAGCAAAACTTACCAATCATTTGTGGCAGCAGCTCGCAGTCACCATGAACTAGCAAGTTTTATTGAAAAAGACGTCAGGAATTACATCACAAGGGAAGTACGGAATATTTTCGAAGAAGACGATGCCAAAGAATTTGGGAAGTACCTAGTAAGAATGAAATAGAAGAACCAAAATTTTCAACCTTGAAGGCGATCACTGCATTAAACATGCATTCTGGGCCGATGTAAGAAACAGGGCTACATTTGAGTATTTCGGAGACGTGGTTTCATTTGACACCATGTATAACACAAACAGGTATTCGGTTCACTCAAATATATTTTGATGTTCGGTGCATGCATATATTTCGATTCATCACGGTATGCTTGTTATTTATGCAGGTATAATTTTGTTTTTAGGTTCTTTTGTGGGCGTGAATCACCACGGCCAGTCGACACTTTTAGGATGCGCGCTGATGAAAAATGAGAACATCCAATCATTCAAATGACTATTTGAGTGTTGGCTACATTACATGGGAGGGAAGGCACCAAAAGGTATTCTTACCGATCAATGTGCATCGATTCAAAGGGCAATTGAGCTGTGCATGCCAACAACAATTCACTGCTGGTGCATCTGGCACATTATGAAAAAGATCCTAAGCAAACTAAACGGCTACAAGGTACACAATAAAATTGAACAAGAGATGAGCCATGTTGTTTGGAACTCGTACGGCCTCGGAGGCAACAAGTGGCTTCCAGGTAATTGATATTTCAATTCGAATTATTTTCATGCTCATATATTTTTTCCCAAATCATGCACTGTTTTTGGTTCACCATACCTTATCAGTTTGGTTTGTTTTGTAAAGTTGTACGAGGATCAGTATATATGGATATCAGTTTACTTGGATCACCACTTCTGAGCCGGGATGAGAAGCACACAATGGAGGTAGAGCATGCATTCATTTTTCAACAAGTTCATCACACGGAATAGCTCCTTGAGACAATTCGTGAAGCAATACGACAATTGCCTAGCAAGTAGAGAGAGAATTCGATACTGCAGATTTTCACACCATGATACCGTGCACAATAAAATCAGCAATAGAGGCACAGTTTCAGCATCTATATACCTATGAGAAGTTAAGGGAAGTTCAAGCTCAATTCAGAGGTAAAGTGAACTGTATCACAAGATCAATGCATTCCATGTTAGGTTTCACAACATATGAAGTCATAGAGTAGGTTTGCAACTCCACATTCAACAAGTTTATTGTCACCTACGACGCAGTATCACGAGATGTAAAGTGCCATTGCTTGCTGTTTGAGTCTAGGGGCATATTGTGCCGCCATTCCCTAAGCGTCCTAAGCTTTGAGCGAGTGGATAACGTGGCACCGAAATACATATTGGAACGTTGGAGTAAGAACATAAAGAAGAGGCATACACACATCAAGAGCAGCCAAGATGAACCTCTACTGGAGCCGAGAAGTAAGAGATTTGACAAATTGGTGTTTCGGTCGCACAATATATGTAATTTTGCATCTGAGTCTGAATAGTTGACTGAAATTTTGCACCAAGCATTTGACAAGGTCATGGCGGAGATGGAAGAATATCAAGAAAGAAGCAAAGAAAAAGTTTGTTAACCTACGAAGAGTATCAAGAGAGAAGCAAAGTCTATTATGTATTTATTTTACTATTTAGAGGTCCGTAACACCACACTATCTCTGTCTTACGACTTAAGCGTAAAATACTGTGTAGTAGGGTGTTACACTTGGCACAATGCATGATGAAGGATAAAGTGTTTTTGGTTTCAAATGAAAAAACTAGCTAATTTTTTTTTGTTCAAGTTTATCTTGAGAAAAACTTGTATTTTGTTTGCTTATGTTTAATTTTTTTTTTTTTTGACCTGGTAACTTAGCAAGTATGTTAATTGGCACTTAGAACACCTTTCTATATACATGCAATATATATTATTAGCTTATTCTTTCTATATTGATTAACTTGAATTTAAATATTTAAATATTATTAGTGTGTGCTATATATTCGTCAAATGTCATATAAATATAACAAAGGTAAAAAATATATTGCTTTAGATATATAAAAAAAACTAAAAAAAATTCAATAAGGTATTGCTTTAGATATTAAAAAAAGATAACTACAAATAAATTTAAATAAGTGTTGCTTTAGGTATACAAAGAAAACAACTTAAAAAAACTTGAACAAGTGTTGCTTTAGGTATATAAAAAAAACAACTAAAAAAATTTTATATAAGTGTTGTTTTATGTATTAAAAAATACAACTCGTAAGATTAATAATTAGGGATGACCGTCATTCTTCTAACCTTTTCAATAAATTATTTTTGTTATATTGAATGATGAAAGCATATTTTCTATACCATCTAATTTATACGATAATCACATCTTATATTACTATATTTTAGTTTAGATTTTCAATAATTAAAATATATTATTACATATCACATTTTTTTATTTTTTATACCTTAATTGCTTTTTTTTTTTTACTTGGTTTATTCCATATTTTGATTTTTCTTTTAAAACTTATTACATTACAAAGACAATATTTAAAATGTTCATGTAAATCTTGAACTAAATCACATGATTCCATTTTTATTGTATTTAATTATTTATAGTTGACTCATTCATAAAGATATATCAATTTGTTCATTCTAATTTCTAAATTTAAAAAAAAATATATACTATTTTTGAGAGATATATATACGATTTCTCATTGCTATTACATATTACATCATGTTTAGTTTTCATAATAAAATTTTAATTAGCTATTTATTTTCACATTTTATAATATATATTTTTAATTTTAATAATTAATATTCATTTAATACGATCATTTCTTTATCATGAATTTAATTCTTAAATTTTATTTCTATTGATCAATTCTCTTTTTCATTAGGTTTTTTTCCGTGGATGATGTTATTTAACCACCTACTACTATGAGGACTTAATCCTCATCTAACTTTCATGTCCAAATAATTTTATTTTTATGTTTATTTATTTTTTTCACTATTTTCTTATTTATAATTTTTTCTCTAAAATTAATTGTAATTCACCTTATTATTTTCAGTTATGAATTTTTTTTCTAAAATTAATTGTAAATTTCCTTTAACATCTTAGATAAACCTTATTATTTTCAGTTATGAATTTTTTTTCTAAAATTAATTGTAATTTTCCTTTAACATCTTAGATAAACATAGTTTTTTTTTTTGACAGAGATAAACATAGTTGTTTGACCGCTTAATACAGGGGCGCAGGTAGGTATAAACAAAGGGGGGTAATGGCCCCCCCAAAATTTTAGCTTTTATTCAAAAAAAAAAAAAAGTCTGATCCCCTTTTTTTATTTCTCAGCCCCCTTTTATTCAAAAAAAAAAAGTCTGATCCCCCTTTTTTTATTTCTCAGCCCCCCCTCTCTTTTTGTTTTATCTTTTCCAATCCCCCTCCCCCTCTCACTTTTAATTTCTACAAAACCCAGCCCAATAGCCCATCTGCCCATTCTCTATCCCTTTTCTATTTTCCAATCCTTATCTCTTTTTTATTTCCCAACGTATAATCACTAATCAGTTCCCCAATCCCCTTTTTCTATTTTTCAACATACAACCGGTCTTTTCCTCTCCCTCTCTTCCCACCTTGGCTTTCAAAAAATTTAGGTAACAATTTTTTCTATTCTTCTTCTTCTTTATCTCTTTAATCTTCTTATCTTTTACAATTTTACCTTTTTAACTCTTTTTTTTTGTTTTTTGCAGATTAAAAAAAAAAGAATAGTTTAACAAGTGATTTTTCACTCCTCTTTCTCAAAAAAGGTTCTATTTTTATTCTTTTTTATATATTTAGTTATTTACTTAATTAGTTAATTTATTATTATTTGTTAATTAAGTTTATGTTATTATATGTTAGTTTGTATATTTAGTTTTTTTTATTAGTTAACTATTTAATTACAATTTTATATTATTTATACTAAGATGTTAGTATTATTGTTCTGAATTTTAATATTTTATTTTAAATTGAAATATAATTTTTATATTTTATAAAGATTTAGACTGTAATTTATACTTTTTGCTAAATATATTTTAAATTATAGGAACTTATTTGGCCATTTGAATTATGAGTAAGTTCAAAACCATTGATACATTTTTTAAAAGAAAAGATCAAGAGAATGAAGATGCTTCTACTATTACTACTCCAATACTTGAGGGGTCATCAAATTTCATTACTTCAAGTTCTTCATTGAATAGCTCAAAGCGTCCACGACTTCTTCCAAATCAACTGGATGTTTTTCGTTTGGAAAGAGATCCTGGAATGCGACCAATGATTTGAAAGTTTCCTCCAAATAAAAGAGATGAAATCCGTCGGGCTTATATTAAAGTTGGGCCAAATCAGCCAATTCTTGATAATTATCCATTTTCTGGTGATAAAAGTCATCGTCGCTTTCAAGCTTCATGGTTTAAATTGTTCCCATCTTGGTTAGAATATTCTATAGAAGATGATGCTATATATTGTTTTCCGTGCTTTCTTTTTGCTAAGGAACCTTCAATCAATACGGGTTCAAATGCTTTTATTGAGAATGGTTTCAGGAATTGGAAGAAAGTAAATAGTGGAAAAGAATGTGCTCTTTTGAATCACATTGGCAAAGGTCCTAACTCATTCCATCATAAGGCGCTGAAATCATGTGATGATTTGATGAAACAATCACAACATATTGACAGACTTCTTCATAAGCAAACATCAGAAGAGATTGAAAAGAATCGAATTCGACTAGGAGCATCTATAGATTGTATTAGATGGTTGACATTTCAAGGTTGTGCATACAGAGGACATGATGAAAGCCAAAGTTCAAGCAACAGAGGTAACTTTTTGGAAATGTTAAAATTTTTGGGATCTTACAATGAAAGAGTGAAACAGAATGTTTTGGAAAATGCTCCAAAAATGCTAAGTATACTTCAAATGATGTCCAAAAAGAAATTCTACATATTCTTGCTACTAAGGTGAGAAATTCAATTAGAGAAGAGATTGGAGATGCCAAATTTTGTATTATTGTTGATGAAGCTAGAGATGAATCTAAAAAGGAGCAAATGGCCATTGTTTTGAGATTTGTTACTCTAGATGGTTTTGTTAAAGAGAGATTTTTTGATCTTGTGCATGTCACTGATACTTGTGCAACAACTTTAAAGAAAGAATTGATTTCTGTCCTTTCTCATTATAATCTCCAAGTTGAAAATATTAGGGGTCAAGGGTATGATGGTGCTAGCAACATGCGGGGTGAGTGGAATGGTTTGCAAGCTTTGTTTCTTAAAGATTCTCCACAAGCATACTATGTGCATTGTTTTGCTCATAGGTTACAATTAGCATTGGTGGCAGCTTCAAGAGAGGTACTTCAAATTCATGAATTTTTTACTCAATTAAACTCTATTGTCACTATTGTTAGTGCTTCTTCAAAAAGACATGATCAATTACAAGAAGCTCAAGCAATTGAAAATGCAAACTTGGTTGCTCAAAATGAATTAGAAACAGGCAAAGGTGCGAATCAAATAAGCACTTTACAAAGAGCTGGGGATACTCGATGGAGCTCTCACTTTAATTCTATTTGCAGTTTGGTAAAAATGTTTACTGCTACCAATATTGTTCTCAATAATATCATTGAAGACGGGACAACTTATGCACAAAGAGGTGAGGCTTATGGTGTTAGTAAAATATTATTGTCATTTGAATTTGTTTTCACTTTGCACTTGATGAAAGAGATTATGGGAATCACTAATGTCCTTTGCCAAGCACTGCAACAACAATCTCAAGATATTCTTAATGCAATGCATATTGTTTCTACATCAAAGTTACTTCTTCAACAATTAAGAGATGGTGGATGGTGCAATTTTTTTGCAAATGTTAAAGATTTTTGTGAAAAATATGAAATTAAAGTCCCTAATATGAGTGCACAATATGTTTTTGGAAGAGGTCGATCTCGTCAACCAAGTGTGACAGTTGAGCATCATTATCGAATAGATGTATTCTTGGCAACAATTGACTCTCAAATACAAGAGTTGAATAGTAGATTTAATGAGCAAACAATAGAGCTTTTGACTTTGAGTTGTGCTTTGGATCCTAAGGACAATTTCAAATCATTCAATATTGAAGAAATCAGCAAGTTAGCAGAGAAGTTTTATCCCCTTGACTTTCCTTCTAATGAGCTAAATATTTTGAAATCTCAGTTGCAACATTATCAGCATGATATACCAAATCATTTGAAAGGCATTGGTACACTTTCTGAATTGTGCAACAAGTTGCAAGAAACGGGAAAATCAAGAACTTATCACATGGTTGATAGATTAATACGTTTTGTTTTGACTCTACCAGTGTCTACAGCAACAACAGAAATAGCTTTTTCAGCAATGAAAATTGTTAAGACAAGACTCCGAAGTAAGATGGCTGATGAATTTCTTGCAGACAATTTGGTCATCTATATAGAAAAAGAATTAGCAGCTATTTTTGACACAAATTCAATTATAGATGATTTTGAAAATAGAAAAAAACGTCGAATAGCATTTTCATGATACAAAACTGTAAGTAGTAATTTTTATATATTATTGTCTTATTTTGATTGAGATTATATATATATATATATATATATATATATATATATATATATATATTTTTAATTTTATCAATAGAAATAGTAATATAAATTATAACACCGCCCCCCCTAAATAGTTAGCCTAGCTCCGCCCCTGGCTTAATAGAAGTCAGGGACGGACATAAGGGGGGCGAGTGGTGGCCTCGGCCTCCCAACTTTTTTTAATAGTAATAAGTTATTAGGTATAATTTAATTTTTTTTAAAAAAATATTTAGTATTTAGTCTAATATAAATAAAAGTTCAGTCTAATTTAAATATTAATAATTTTTAGTATCTAAAAAATAAGTAATAATATTAAAAAAATCTAAAAAAGATATTATTACTAATATTTTTTAATTAAATAAAAATTTTTAAATCTCATAAAGTGAATTCTTTTTATTTTTGTGGCCTTTTTTTTATTCGTTTGGCATTAATTCTCTCTGTTTCAACTGCTACAATTAAGAAATCTTTTTCAACTATGAATATTGTGAAAAATAACTTAAAAACAAAATAAAAGATGAATTTCTTGCTAATTGTCTTTTAATTATATTGAAAAGAATATTATTGAAAATTTTGACACAAATTCTATTATCGGTGAATTTTATGACACGAAGAATCGACCACTTCGTTAGTAAAAAATATACACATATTTTTTTTTACTTTAAAATATATTCTCTATCCGTATGTTTTTATAATACATCTTATATTATATAATTTTTTTATATAATTTTTAATATTATATGTGTTATTGACCCCTATAATATCATTTCTGGATCCGTCTCTCATAGAAGTTCAGATTTTTTGTTTGTAATATATGTTCATACCCTGGCCCAATAATAAAGGCCCAGGACCAAAAGAAAGGCTTAGTCCAGAGAATTGAGCCTTACTACGCACCGACCTGGTGTCAAGAAGTCGGTGTTGACTACGACTTGTCCTAAAGAAGTCGGGAACGAGATTAGCTGGCAGATAAACACTCATTCAAATGAGTAACCGCCCCTAAAATCTCTCTAACCGCTTCATTAAGCCATATCTTAACCTCCCCAAGATAAGGGGACGGTTAACACCCTAAAGATACGGCACTACTCCAACGGTGGTTATTGGCTCACCACTATAAATACACTGACACCCCTCAGGTATCTCTAAGCCCAATACTCTCTAGACCTGCTAACACCCTTGCTAACTTAGGCATCGGAGTGTCTTTGCAGGTACCACCCCCCATTTACCCACGTACACAAGTCGGAAGGAGGCTCCAGCAAACGAACCTACTCGAAAGCCACCCTCTGCAGACAATTGGGCCAACCAACGTCATCCATTCTATTAATCTCCGATTACCCACCGTACCATTGGCGCCGTTGCCGGGGACCTGAGAGATCATCCATCGATGGCGGACAGATCCCACGAAGAAGGCCATGTGGAGACAGATTCTGAACAAGAGAATCTGGACACAGGCAATAACGATGTGGATTTCACCCTCCACCAGGAAATCGATAATCAACACAGGGAAGGCACCTCCGGAGTAAAAAACCCAAAGGTAAACTCCTCAGAAGAGCGCGAGTCAGAAAAAGAAGGATCACCCCATGTAACTGAACTCATGGGATTAGTCCATAGCCGCCTGGAGCAGTTAGAGCAGGAGCGAGAGCGGCAAAAGGAAACTGAAAAGAGCCTAAAAGAGGAGATGGAACGACGAAAAGAGTTAGAAAGAAAACTCTTAAAGTTGGAATCCTCCCTCAAAAGTCGCAACTCCTGTGACGAACAAGAAGAGCCACCCTTAGGTGGGGAGGATCCCTTTAGCGAGGACATAATGAGGGCTAAAGTTCCGAGGAACTTCAAAAGCCCTGATATGGACCTCTACGACGGAACCACGGATCCAAAGCATCACCTGAGCAACTTTAAAAGTCGGATGTACCTAGCTGATGCTTCCGACGCTACGCGATGCAAAGCCTTCCCGACCACTCTATCGAAAGCAGCGATGAAGTGGTTCGATAGCCTCCCCCCAAGGTCGGTTACCAGTTTTGAAGACCTCTCAAGAAAGTTTTTGATGAGGTTCTCAATCCAGAAAGACAAGGTGAAACATGCACCGAGCCTCCTGGGAATAAAACAGGAGGTCGGAGAATCTTTACGAGCCTATATGGAAAGGTTCAACAAAGCATGTTTAGAGATCCAAGACCTGCCCACAGAGGCAGTCATAATGGGATTAGTCAATGGACTTAGAGAAGGTCCCTTCTCGCAGTCCATATCTAAAAGACATCCCGTTTCTCTAAGTGATGTACAGGAAAGAGCTGAAAAGTACATAAATATGGAGGAAAATGCCAAGTTGAGAGACCTGAGTTGGCGTCCTGGGCCCCCTCCCTCAACAAAAGAGAGGGAGCGGGAAACCAAGAAAAAGGAAGAACTCGGTCTCGAAAGGCCAAGAAAATATCACTCTTATACTCCTCTGAAAGTTTCTATAGTGGATGTATACAGAGAGATTTGCAATACTGAGAGACTGCCACCCCCTAGACCCATTAAAAATAAAAAAGGAGGGAGCCGCAGTGATTACTGCGAGTACCATAAAATATATGGTCACTCCACAAACGACTGCTACAACCTTAAAAATGTGATAGAAAAGCTGGCTAGAGAAGGTCGGCTTGATAGATATCTCATAGAAAGGTCGGACAGTCATGGAAAGAGAAAGCGAGATGATATGGATAGAAGAGACCCACCACCGCAGACTCCAGAGAGACATATCCATATGATCTCAGGAGGGTTTGCGAGAGGGGGACTTACCAAATCCTCTCGCAAAAGACATCTCAAAAGAGTCTACCAGGTCGGGGAGGAGTCACCCGACCTTCCTACCATTTCATTTACAAAAGAAGATGGGCAAGGAATAATCCCTGGACACGATGATCCAGTAGTAATAACTATGATCCTGGCAAATGCTCATCTCCACAGAACCCTAGTGGACCAAGGAAGCTCGGCGGACATTCTTTTTAAGCCCGCTTTTGACAAACTAGGGCTGGATGAGAAAGAATTAAGAGCCTACCTCGACACCTTGTATGGATTAGGTGACACGCCAATAAAACCACTGGGATTTTTACCCCTCCACACCACTTTTGGAAAAGGAAAAAAATCAAAGACTCTGAGTATCACTTCATAGTCATAGATGTAGGGTCAGCATACAATGCTTTGATCGGCAGAGCTACCCTTAATCGACTCGGAGCGGTGGTATCCACTCCCCACCTCTGCATGAAATTCCCGACCTCAGCGGGAATAGCAACGGTAGGGGGAGATCAAAAGTTGGCAAGGAAATGCTACAATGAAAGCCTAAATCTGAGAGGAAAGGGCAGAGAAGTTCACACAATAAAGCTCGGCAGCGCAAGGGCCAGAGAAGAGCTACGACCACAACCTGGAGGAAAAACCAAGGAGATACAGGTCGGTAAAGAGGAAGGGAAGAACACTTATATAGGAGCCAACCTAGGGGAAACTCTAAAACAAGGGTTGGCTAAACTCCTAAGAGATAATTCCGACCTCTTCGCCTGGAAGGCCTCTGACATGCCTGGGATTGACCCCGAGCTCATGTCCCACAAACTCTCGGTTTATCCAGGGTCCCGACCTGTACAACAAAGAAGACGCAAGCTCGGCCCAGAACGAGCCCTAATAGTAGAAGAGCAAGTATAGGCGCTCCTGGAAGCCGGCTTTATCAAAGAAGTCAAGTACCCAACATGGCTAGCCAATGTAGTGCTAGTCAAAAAACAGAATGGCAAATGGAGAATGTGTGTCGACTACACCGACTTAAATAAGGCATGTCCCAAGGACCCTTATCCCCTACCAAGTATTGATACCCTAGTGGATTCCAGCTCGGGGTACCAGTACTTATCGTTCATGGACGCCTACTCGGGATATAATCAAATCCCGATGTATGAGCCAGACCAGGAGAAAACACCATTCATCACACCCAGAGCTAATTTCTGCTACGTGGTCATGCCATTCGAATTAAAGAATGCAGGAGCCACATATCAAAGGTTGATGAATAAAGTGTTTTCCCCCCATCTGGGGAGTCTAATGGAAGTATACGTCGACGATATGCTGGTAAAGACCAAGAAGGAAGTCGACCTCTTGTCAGACCTCTCTCAAGTCTTTGACACCATAAGGCTGCACGGGATGAGACTAAATCCCGCAAAGTGCGCCTTCGCGGTGGAGGCAGGGAAATTTCTAGGGTTTATGCTAACACAAAGAGGGATCGAAGCCAATCCCGACAAGTGTAGAGCCATCCTAGAAATGTAAAGTCTGACTTGTTTGAGAGAAGTCCAACAGCTAAACGGCTGACTTGCAGCCCTCTCCAGATTTTTGGCAGGATCGGCACTAAAATCCTTCCCACTATTTTCCTTATTAAGAAAGGGATGCCAGTTCGAATGGACTCCTGAATGCGATGAGGCGTTCTAGGAGTTCAAAAAGTTTTTAAGCCAACCTCCTATCCTAACCCGACCAGTACCTGGGAAAGACCTCGTCCTGTACTTATCCGTAGCGAACAAGGCTGTCTCATCAGCCCTGATAAAAGAAGACGAGGTCGGACAACATCCAGTCTACTTCATCAGTAAAGTTCTACAAGGCCCTGAACTAAGGTACCACAAACTAGAAAAGTTTGCCTACTCCTTAGTAGTAGCCTCACGAAGGCTACGGCCTTACTTTCAAGCTCACACAATAAGAGTCCGTACGAACCAACCCATGAAGCAAATCCTCCAAAAGACGGATGTTGCAGGTAGAATGGTTCAATGGGCAATAGAGCTTTCCGAGTTCGACTTAAGATATGAAACTCGGACGGCGATCAAAGCTCAATGCCTCGCTGACTTCGTTGCAGAATACGCAGGGGATCAGGAGGAAAAACCAACTACATGGGAACTCTATGTAGATGGATCCTCCAACAAAACGGGAAGCGGCGCAGGCATAATATTGGTAGATGAAAGAGGAACCCAGATAGAGGTTTCCTTAAAATTTGAATTTCCGGCTTCAAATAATCAGGCAGAATATGAAGCCTTGATCGCCGGATTAAAGCTGGCAGAAGAAGTCGGTGCTACAAAGGTGATGATATACAGCGATTCACAGGTGGTGACCTCCCGGATAAGTGGAGAGTATCAGGCAAAGGATCCAAATATGAAGAAGTACTTGGAAAAAACTTTGGAGCACCTTGGGCGCTTTGCAGAAACCGAGGTTAAACACATAACTCGGGATTTAAACAGCAGAGCAGACGCCCTGTCCAAGTTAGCAAGTACCAAACCAGGAGGGAACAATAGAAGCCTGATTCAAGAAACCCTCCAAGAACCCTCAGTAGCGAAAATAGAAGACAAACAAGAAGTACTTGAGGTAACCGGTTTAAACCTCGGATGGATGAATCCCCTAGTCGAATACATGAAATTCGACATCCTCCCTAAGGAGGAGAAAGAAGCTAAAAAGATCCGAAGGGAAGCACAACACTACACCTTGGTGAGAAATGTCCTCTATAGAAGGGGGATATCAACACCATTGTTAAAGTGTGTACCAACCTCAAAAACTCCCGAGGTATTGGAGGAAGTACATAGTGGGATCTACGGAAATCATCTCGGAGCAAGGTCTCTAACCAGAAAAATAATCCGTGCTGGATTATATTGGCCGACCTTGCAGAAAGATGCCACAGAATTTGTGAAAAAGTGTCAACCATGTCAGATGCATGCAAATTTCCACGTGGCTCCACCAGAAGAGCTCATCAGTATCACTTCTCCATGGCCTTTTGCAAAGTGGGGAATGGATTTGTTAGGTCCTTTTCCCCAAGCGCCAGGACAAGTCAAATACCTGATCGTGGGAATAGATTACTTCACAAAGTGGATAGAAGCAGAACCATTGGCCACCATCACCGCTAAAAGAAGTCGCAGGTTCCTCTACAAAAATATCATCACAAGATATGGGATACCCTACTCCATCATTACAGATAATGGAACCCAATTCACCGACGCTACCTTCAGAAGCTTAGTAGCCAGTATGAAAATCAAACATCAGTTCACCTCGGTGGAGCACCCACAAGCCAATGGGCAAGCCGAGGCAGCCAACAAAGTCATACTGGCAGGGCTAAAGAAGAGATTGCAGGAAGTAAAAGGAGCTTGGGCAGAAGAGCTTCCTCAAGTGCTATGGGCTTACAAGACAACCCCCCAATCCGCCACGGGAGAAACACCTTTCCGACTAGTTTACGGCGTAGAAGCCATGATACCAATAAAAATCAATGAGCAAAGCCCAAGGGTAATTCTCCCCAATTAATAAAGATCTTTTTTATCTATAATATCTCTTACAAATTCCTTTCTATTTTTCTAAGTCTTTCTACGAAACGCGCCGACTTAAGCTCGACAAAACGTGAAAATCCCATGAACCGACCTAAATGGTCGTCAGGATAAAACGACGAGGTACAAGTCGGCGTAAAGAGGTTATATAAGCCGATCGTAAAACTCGGGAACAATCCGACTCATAAGTCGAAATGAGAACCCAAGTAGAAAGACTCGGAAGTACTTCAACCCGTAAATCGGAGTGAAGGACCGAGTAAAAGAAAAACGCATCGCAAAAATAACCTAAGTCACAGGAACTCACTAAAACAAAGTTGAGTATAAGGGATAATAAAAAGAGATTGAAAAACCTAAGGAAAGTTGAAGGGCTGTCCTAAAAAGTCCTTAAACCAAAGGCAAAAGGTTTTCAGGAAAAGATCAAGGGAACTTCGAAAAATCAAAAAAGCATACACGCAGGAGGTAATCTAAACCCTTATCAAAAAAAGGGCATTTTAACTTAAAAACCCTTATTAAAAAGGGTATATTTTTTAAATATTTTGTTTACGGCCTTAAAATGCCAAAGGAAATTGTTCAAACCACACAACCAACTAAAAGTAAATAAAAGAGTTTAAAATGAGGAGCCCACAAGCCGGGCCCCCAAATAGCTACGAATCATTTTTTAGGAAGAGGAGCAGACGGATCACCGCCCCCGGAATCAGGAGGAGCGCCACCAGAGGCATCCACGGGAGATGAAGAGATAGGAGGATCTACTGAAGAACTCAGAGCGTCTTTAGAACGAGGAGGGGACTCAATAATCCTCTGCCCCCGAGTCTTCAATTCTGACTCGGAAACGACTACGGGGGCAGGAGGATCTACAATGGCACCATCAATAACAACTTTGTCAGGATGTAAAGGAGAAAGATCCAAGTCGGGAGCAATAACTCTGACCTGCTCCAGGAAGATCCTCCAAGACTCCTCGGCGCCATCAGCAATAGAGTCCTCCAACTCATTATATGCCTTCCGAGAATTCAACAGATCAGTCTTCACAGACACAAGATCATTGAATAAACTTTGGTAGCTGGCCTGCGCTGTTTTCCTCAGATCCATCTCCATGTTGTATTGGGCCTGCAAAACCTTCCCTTTCTCCCGGAGGGTATCTCTCTCCTCCCTCAGCTTGGCGATTTCCTTCTTCAACTCTCCCTCATGCTCTTGGTATGCACGAAACCTTCCTTCCAGCTCTTCGACCCTCGAGGTCATCCCTAAAGAGCTGAGAGGAGCCTTCTCAAAAATATCCAAGAGCTTGCCACAGACCCCCACCGCCTTGAGACTCTCCTCGATCATAGTGGTAAGGTGGCTCCGAACAGACATATCATCCATGCTTATACGAGCATGAGGATCTATATATTCTTTCGGACGAACGCAAGAGCATCCGCCTTAACCTCACCAGAAGAACCAGACTCTAAGGTCTTGCGCTTCTTTGGATTAGGGGAAGGTCGGACGACGGGGGGCGGCTGAGAGGAAGCTGAAGAAGAAATCACAATGGGTTTGGAAAGAGTCCCAACGTTCCGAGGCGGAGGAGGAGGAGAGATAACCCTGGCACCACCAGTCCGGGCGCGAGACTTGGCTTTGGCCTCCTGGACTCTCTGGTAAGATTCCTGAGCATTTGTCTTTGCCATTTCTGAAAAAGAAAACAATAGCTAAGGAATCAAACAAGTCGGAATGATCAGTTAACAAGTCGGGAATCTAATAAACAAGAGAAAACTACCTAGCTGTGCTTGGATAAAAGTCGGAGTCCCTTGAAGAAACTTTTTAGTATCCAAGTATGGGGCCCTCCCCCACACTTCTCGGAGGAACCCCACAATGGCAGCCTCTACTTCATCCAGGTCATCCAAACCATATTTCTCACAAGGGGAGGCCTCCAGCCAGTATAAGGGAAAGCGAGAAGAAGAGTTATCATCCAGAAAAAAGGGGTGATGACCCTCTACATCTTGCACTTTGAAAAAGTAATTTTTAAAGTCATGGAAGGACTCGTCAAAAAGGGTAAAAATTTTCCGACCTTGTTTGGCTTGGAAGGAAACCCATTGTTGTTTATTGTTTAGCCCACTAAAGGGCTTGGTCATATGAAAAAGATGGAAAAAGATTTTCAGAGAGGTCGGGAAATCCAGAGCATGGCTAATAAATTGATAAATTTTCAAGAAACCCCAAGAGTTGGGGTGAAGCTGGGTAGGGGCAACCCGACAATGCTGCAAAACAGACATCTCAAAATCTGAAAAGGGTAGAAAGACGCCCAGACGGGTGATCATGCACTCATACATAAAGAAGAAATGAGGAGCCGTTTCGTTGGCTCTCCCATGGCAAACTTGGTCCTCTGAACCTGGGATAAGCAATTCATACTTAGGCTCATCCTCATCCGAAGTACAGAGCCGGTGGTGGGTGCGAAGATGAGTAATAAACTCCGCATCAACCAACGGCTCCTCCCCTAGAACAGTAACATCGACCCAATCTACGGAGGCCATTTTCTTTTTCTAAAAGAAAAATGAGGAAACCTACAAAGGGAAAAAGAAAAGAAAAAATCAAAAACAAAGGTCTCTAGAGAGGAGAAAAAGGAACCAAGCAAAAGTCTACAAACCTATTTATCTACAAAGTAAAGGCATACGAGAGAAAAAGAAACTAACCTCTTTCCGAAAATGAAGGTTGGAAGAAGCAGAAGTCTCCGAAGCACAAGAACGCAGCACGAATGAATGAAGAACAAAGAAAGAAGAAATTTGAAAAATTGCAGAAACGAAAAAAGGAAAGAGAAGGAAAGTATTTATAAATATGCTAAGGGGCATAATGGTAAAAGCAGGGCAGTCATTAATGAGAATGCACCGTTACCAAAGTCTACGCACATCCCTAACGGACACGACGCTTGATTAGACGTAACTGTCAGAACCAAAAAGACGCGGAAAAGTCACGTCGGTTTCAGAAAATCACGTCGGTCCTCCAACAAGTCGACTACGACCCCGAGTAAAATACTCGAACCCAAGTCTTATAGAGATCTTGGGCTCAAGTAGGGGCACTGTTCATACCCTGGCCTATTAATAAAGGCCCAGGACCAAAAGAAAGGCTTAGTCCAGAGAATTGAGCCTTACTACGCACCGACCTGGTGTCAAGAAGTCGGTGTTGACTACGACTTGTCCTAAAGAAGTCGAGCACGAGATTAGCTGGCAGATAAACACTCATTCAAATGAGTAACCGCCCCTAAAATCTCTCTAACCGCTTCATTAAGCCATATCTTAACCTCCCCAAGATAAGGGGACGGTTAACACCCTAAAGATACGGCACTACTCCAACGGTGGTTATTGGCTCACCACTATAAATACACTGACACCCCTCAGGTATCTCTAAGCCCAATACTCTCTAGACCTGCTAACACCCTTGCTAACTTAGGCATCGGAGTGTCTTTGCAGGTACCACCCCCCATTTACCCACGTACACAAGTCGGAATGAGGCTCCAGCAAACGAACCTACTCGAAAGCCACTCTCTGCAGACAATTGGGCCAACCAACGTCATCCATTCTATTAATCTCCGGTTACCCACCGTAACAATATATATGTTCAATTTATATATTAATCAGAACTGTATCATAACGTTGACTAATTTTTATTTGAATGAAAATAATTTATTAAATCTGGTAATGCAGCATCCATTTATTCATGTTTTTTATGGGCACGGTACCATTCTTATTTTCTTGTAGTTTTTTTTTTCTTTTATTTATATAAGGCAAGATGTTAATAAACTATTATGCATGCTGTTACGGTGGGTAACCGGAGATTAATAAGAAGGATGACGTTTGACGGCCCAAATGTGTGAAGGAGGAGGACTCCGGAAGTATCTGCAACTGGGGAGGCTCCGTCCGACTTGCGTGCGTGAGTGAATGGGGGGTGGTACCTGCAAAGACACTCCGATGCCTAAGTTAGCAAGAGTGTGAGCAGGTCTAGAGAGTATTGGGCTTAGAGATACCTGAGGGGTGTCAGTGTATTTATAGTGGTGAGCCAATAACCACCGTTGGAGTAGTAAACCATATCTTTAGGTGTTAACCGTCCCATTATCTTAGGGAGGTTAAGATATGGTTTTATGAAGCGGTTGGAGAGATTTTAGGGGCGGTTACTCATTTGAATGAGTGTTTATCTGCCAGCTAATCTCATAACCGACTTCTTCATACTAAGTCGTGGTTGACACCGACTTCTTAAATGGAGGTCGGTGCTTTGCTAGGCTTAATCTATTGGATCAGGCCTTTTGGTTGGACCTGGGCCCTTAATCATTGGGCCAGGGTATGAACAGTGCCCCTACTTGAGCCCAAGATCCTTTGAAGGCTTGGGTTCAAGTATTTAACTCGGGTTCGTAGCCGACCTTCACGGGTTTTAAAACCGACGTGATTTTTGCGTCCTTTTGTTTCTGACAGTTACGTCAATTCAAGCGCCGTGTCCGTTGAGGGATCATTTAGGGATCGAGGGCTTTGGTAACGGTGCAGTCTCATTAATGACTGCCTCGTTTTTACCATTGTGCCCCTTAGCCTATTTATAAATACTTTCCCTCTATTTCGATTTTCCGTTTCTGCAATCTTTCAAACTTCTTATTTTCTTGCTCGTGCTGCATTCTTGTGTTCGAAGATTTCCGCTCTCTCCAACCTTCATTTCTTGGATAAAGGTTAGTTTTATTCCTTCCATGTCATGCCTTATGTTTGCATGTTTTGCATTGTGAGTGGATAGGTTGGCCTGTAGATTCTAGCTTTGTGTCTCTCCTCTTTAGGGGCCGTGTTTTTTTGATTTTTCCTTTTCTTTTTTCCTTTTGTAGGTTTCTGCCACTTTTCTTTATATATAAAAAATGGCTTCCGTAGATGTTCTTTCTTTGTGGGTTGATGACACTGTCCTTGGGGAGGAACCCCTGGTCGACGCTGAGTTTATCACTCATCCTCGTACTCATCACCGGCTCTGTACTTCGGAGGAGGATGAGCCAAAATATGAACTGATAATCCCGGGTCCTGAAGACCGGGTCTGTTTTGGGAGAGTTAATGAGGCGGCCCCTCATTTTTTCTTCATGTATGAATGTATGATCACCCGTTTGGGTGTTTTTCTTCCTTTCTCTGATTTCGAGATATCTGTTTTGCACCACTGTAGAGTTGCCCCTACTCAACTTCACCCCAATTCTTGGGGTTTTTTGAAGATCTATCAGTTTATTAGCCACGCTCTGGACTTTCCGACCTCTTTGAGGATTTTCTTCTTTCTCTTTCATATGACTAAGCCCTTTAGTGGGCTAAACAACAAACAGCAGTGGGTATCCTTCCGAGCCATACAAGGTCGGAGGATCTTCACCCTCTTCGACGAATCTTTTCCTGATTTCAAAAACTATTTTTTCAAAGTACAAGCTGTAGAAGGTCATCACCCCTTTTTCCTGGATGAGCACTCTTCCCCTCGCTTTCCCCTTTATTGGTTGGCGGCCTCCCCTCGTGAGAAGTTTGGTCTGGATGATCTGGACGAGGTGGAGGCGGCCATTGTGGGGTTTTTCCGAGAAGCATGGGGGAAGGCCCCATATTTGGATACCAGAAAAATCCTTCAGGGAACGCCGACTTTTGTTCAATCTCAATTAGGTAGTGCATGCATTCCTAATTTCCGAGTTGTTTCTACCTACTTGAATGTTGCCGACTTATAACTGTTCGTTGTTTTTCTTTGTAGATATGGCAAAGAAGAGTGCTCAGGAGGCTTACCAAAGGGTCCAGGAGGCTAAAGCGAAGTCCCGGGCTAGGTCTGGTGGTGCCAGGGCGATCACCTCTCCTCCTCCTCCTCCTCCTCCTCCTAAAAATACTGGCACTCCTTCTCAACCCCTTGTCATTTCTTCCTCGAGTTTGTCTCGACCACCCCCTTCTGCCCAAATTCTCTCCGAGCCAAAAAAGAAGAAGCGTAAGGCTCCGGAGTCTGGCTCTTCTTCTTTTGATGGTGGGGTTAAGGCGGATGCTATGGCATTTGTCCGAAAGAACATCTATCCTTTTATCAGTATGGATGATGTTTCTGTTCGAAACCACCTCACTACCATGGCTGAGGAGAGTTTTAGGGCAGCGGGTGTTTGTGGCAAACTTTTGGACATTTTCGAGAAGGCTCCCCTCAGCTCTTTGGGGGCATCCTCGAGGGTTGAGGAGTTGGAGGGGAGGCTTCTTATTTATGAGAAACATGAGAAGGAGTTGAAGGAGGAGAGAGATAAGTTGAGGAAAGAGAGGGATCACCTTAAGGAGGATGAGGGTAAGCTGCGGGCTCAATGTACTTTGGAGGCAAATTTGAGGAAAACGGCACAAGACAGCTACCACAGTTTATTTCAAGATATTGTGGCCGTGAGGAAGGACTTGCTGAATTCTCGGAACGCATACGCCGAGTTGGAGGACTCTATTGCCGATGGTGCCGAGGAGTCTTGGAGAATTTTCTTGGAACAGGTCAGAGTTATCGCTCCCGACTTGGACCTTTCTCCTTTACATCCTGATAAAGTCGTCATCGATGGTGCCATCGTGTATCCTCCTGCTCCCAAGGTTGTTTCCGAGTCAGATTTGAAGACTCGGGGGCAGAGGATTATTGAGTCTCCTCCTCATTCTAAAGATGCTCCGACTTCTTCCTCCGTTCCTCCGACTGGTCCTGGCGGCGCCCCTCCTGAATCTGGTGGTGATTCCTCTACTCCCTTGAAAAGATAACTTTTGTTTTTTATGGCTATATGTGGGCTCGGCCTGTGAGTCCCCCCTTTTAAACTTTATTTATTGTTGGTGTTTGTGAACAATTTCCTTTGGCCTTTTAAGGCCGTTAACAAAATACTTTGGCAAGCGCCCCTTTTTTGAATAAAGGGTTTTGATTTAATCGAAATACCCTTTTTTGGATAAGGGTTTTTAGTTTACCTTGTGCGTGTATGCTTTTCTGTTTTTGATGTTTCAAAAACTCTTTCGATCTTTCTTCTGAAAACCTTTTCTTTGGCTTATCTCGTTTTTTCGAGCCTTTTAATTTGAGGGCTTTTATGCAGCCTTCAATCCCAGGTTTTTTCAATCTCTTTTCGTTATCCTTTATACTCAACTTTGTTTTAGCGAGTTCTTATGACTTAGGTTATTTTTGCGATGCGTTTTTCTTCTACTCGGTTCTACACTCCGATTTAAGGATCGGTGTATTTCCGAGCTTTCCTTCTCGGAATGTTGTTCCGACTTATGAGTCGGATTTGTCTTCCGAGTTTTTACGATCGACTCGTATAACCTCTTTACACCGACTTGTACCTCGTCGTTTTATCCTGACGACCATCTAGGTCGGTTCATGGGATTTTCACGTTTTGTCGAGCTTAAGTCGGCGCGTTTCGTAGAAGGATTTAGAAAAATAAAGAAGGATATTTATAAGAGATATTATAAATGAAAAAGATCTTTATTAATTAGGAAGGTACCTTCTTGCTACTAAGGGTCTTGATAGCCTTATTTTCCCTTAGCCTCTACTATGATGCCTCGTTAAAAACCCTTCTCCAGAAAAAACCCTTTTTTTTGGGAAAAAATCATGAAGTTGGGAAAAGAGTACATCAGGGAGTAGAGTTCGCTTTTAACTGTAGTACCTTTTCATATTACAAGCATGCCACGACCTCGGTAGCTCAGTTCCGCTTAGGTCGGTTACTTTATAATAACCTTTCCCTAATACTTCTTTGATTTTGTATGGTCCCTTCCAATTTGCGGCGAGCTTTCCTTCTCCCGATTTGTTGACTCCAATGTCATTTCTGATTAGGACCAAGTCATTTGTAGCAAATGTTCTTCGAATGACCTTCTTGTTGTATCTTGTAGTCATTCTTTGCTTCAGCGCAGCTTCTCTTATCTGGGCACTTTCTCGGACTTCGGGGAGCAGGTCGAGCTCCTCTTTGTGTCCCTGTATATTTCCGACCTCGTCATGGAGAATTACCCTTGGGCTTTGCTCATTGATTTCTATTGGAATCATGGCTTCTACGCCATAGACTAGTCGGAAGGGTGTTTCTCCTGTGGCGGATTGAGGAGTTGTCCTATAAGCCCATAATACTTGAGGGAGCTCTTCAGCCCAAGCTCCCTTTGCTTCCTGTAGTCTTTTCTTTAATCCTGCCAGTATGACCTTGTTAGCTGCCTCGGCTTGCCCATTAGCTTGTGGGTGTTCTACCGAGGTGAACTGATGCTTGATTTTCATACTGGCCACTAGACTTCTGAAGGTGGCATCGGTGAATTGGGTTCCATTGTCTGTAGTGATGGAATAAGGTATTCCATACCTTGTGATAATATTTTTGTAGAGGAACCTGCGACTTCTTTGAGCGGTGATAGTGGCTAGCGGTTCTGCTTCTATCCATTTTGTGAAGTAATCTATTCCCACGATCAAGTATTTAACTTGTCCGGGTGCTTGGGGAAAAGGACCTAACAAATCCATTCCCCATTTTGCAAAAGGCCAGGGAGAAGTGATACTGATGAGCTCTTCTGGTGGAGCTACGTGAAAATTTGCGTGCATCTGACATGGTTGGCATTTTTTCACAAATTCTGTGGCATCTTTCTGCAAGGTTGGCCAGTAGAATCCCGCTCGGATTACTTTTCTGGCTAATGACCTTGCTCCGAGATGATTTCCGCAGATCCCGCTATGTACTTCCTCCAACACCTCGGCGGTTTTTGAGGTCGGTACGCATTTTAACAATGGTGTTGATATTCCTCTTCGGTAGAGGACATTTCTTACCAAAGTGTAATGCTGTGCTTCCCTTCGGATTCTTTTGGCCTCCTTTTCCTCCTTAGGGAGGATGTCGAATTTCAAGTATTCGACTAAGGGATCCATCCATCCGAGGTTTAAACCGACTACCTCAAGTACCTCCTGCTTATCTTCTGCTTTTGCAACTGAGGGTTCTTGGAGAGTTTCTTGGATCAGGCTTCTGTTGTTTCCTCCTGGTTTGGTGCTTGCTAATTTGGAGAGGGCATCCGCTCTACTATTTAGATCCCGAGTTATGTGTTTGACCTCGGTTTCCGCGAAATGCCCAAGGTGCTCCAAGGTTTTTTCCAAGTACCTCTTCATATTGGGGTCCTTTGCCTGATACTCTCCGCTTATTTGGGAGGTCACCACCTGTGAGTCGCTGTATACCATCACCTTCGTAGCGCCAACTTCTTCCGCTAATTTTAATCCGGCGATCAAGGCTTCATATTCTGCCTGATTGTTAGAAGCCGGGAATTCAAATTTTAAGGAGACCTCTATCTGGGTTCCTTTTTCATCTACCAATATTATGCCCGCGCCGCTTCCCGTTTTGTTGGAGGATCCGTCTACATAGAGTTCCCATGTAGTCGGCTTTTCCTCTTGATCTCCTGCGTATTCTGCAACGAAGTCGGCAAGGCATTGGGCTTTAATTGCTGTCCGAGTTTCATATCTCAGATCGAACTCGGAGAGTTCTATTGCCCATTGAACCATTCTCCCTGCAACATCCGTCTTTTGGAGGATTTGCTTCATGGGTTGGTTTGTGCGGACTCTTATTGTATGAGCCTGGAAGTAAGGTCGTAACCTTCGTGAGGCTATTACTAAGGAGTAGACAAACTTTTCTAGTTTGTGGTACCTTAGTTCAGGGCCTTGCAGGACCTTACTGATGAAATAGACCGGGTGTTGTCCGACCTCGTCCTCTCTGATCAGGGCTGACGAGACAGCCTTGTTTGCTACGGATAGGTATAGGATGAGGTCTTTTCCCGGTATTGGTCTGGTCAAGATAGGAGGTTGGCTTAAGAACCTTTTGAACTCTTGAAACGCCTCCTCGCACTCCGGAGTCCATTCGAATTGGCATCCCTTCCTTAATAAGGAAAATAGTGGGAGGGATTTTAGTGCCGATCCTGCCAAAAATCTTGAGAGGGCTGCAAGTCGGCCGTTGAGCTGTTGAACCTCTCTCAAACAAGTCGGGCTTTTCATTTCTAGGATGGCTCTGCATTTATCGGGATTGGCTTCAATCCCCCTCTGTGTTAGCATGAACCCTAGAAATTTTCCTGCCTCAACCGCGAAGGCGCATTTTGCAGGATTTAGTCTCATCCCATGCAACCTTATAGTGTCGAAGACTTGTGAGAGGTCGGTTAGGAGGTCGACTTCTTCCTTGGTCTTTACTAGCATGTCGTCGACGTATACTTCCATCAAGCTCCCTAGGTGGGGGGAAAACACTTTATTCATCAACCGTTGGTATGTGGCTCCTGCATTCTTTAATCCGAACGGCATGACCACATAGCAATAGTTTGCCCTTGGTGTGATGAAAGATGTTTTCTCTTGGTCGAGCTCGTACATCGGGATTTGGTTATATCCCGAGTAGGCGTCCATGAATGATAAGTATTGATACCCCGAGCTGGAATCCACCAGGGTGTCAATACTCGGTAGGGGATAAGGGTCCTTAGGACATGCCTTATTCAAATCGGTATAGTTGACGCACATTCTCCATTTACCATTTTGTTTTTTGACTAGCACTACATTGGCTAGCCACGTTGGGTATTTGACCTCTCTAATAAAGCCGGCTTCTAGGAGCGCCTGCACTTGCTCTTCTACTATTAGGGCTCGTTCCGGGCCGAGCTTGCGTCTTCTTTGCTGTATAGGTCGGGACCCTGGATAAACCGAGAGCCTGTGGGACATGAGCTCGGGGTCAATCCCCGGCATGTCGGAGGCCTTCCAGGCGAAGAGATCGGAATTTTCTCTTAGGAGCTTGGTCAACCCTTGTTTTAGAGTTTCCCCTAGGTTGGCTCCTATGTGAGTGTTTTTTCCTTCCTCTTTACCGACCTGTATCTCCTCGGTTTTTCCTCCCGGTTGTGGTCGCAGCTCTTCTCTGGCCCTTGTGCCGCCGAGCTCTATGGTGTGAACTTCTTTGCCCTTTCCTCTCAGATTTAGGCTTTCATTGTAGCACTTTCTTGCCAATTTTTGGTCTCCCCTCACCGTTGCTATTCCCGATGAAGTCGGGAATTTCATGCAAAGGTGGGGAGTGGATACCACTGCTCCGAGGCGATTAAGGGTAGTCCTGCCGATTAGGGCATTATAGGCTGACCCTTCATCGATGACTATGAAGTCTATGCTCAGAGTCCTTGATTTTTCCCCTCTTCCAAAAGTGGTGTGAAGGGGTAAGAATCCCAGTGGTTTTATTGGCGTATCCCCTAATCCATATAAGGTGTCGGGGTAGGCTCTCAACTCTTTTTCATCTAACCCTAGCTTGTCGAAGGCGGGCTTGAAGAGGATGTCCGCCGAGCTTCCTTGGTCTACTAGGGTTCTGTGGAGATGGGCGTTGGCTAGGATCATAGTTATTACCACGGGATCATCATGCCCGGGAATTATCCCTTGCCCATCTTCTTTTGTGAATGAGATAGTGGGGAAGTCGGGTGTCTCTTCCTCGACTTGATAGACTCTTTTGAGGTGTCTTTTCCGAGAGGATTTAGTGAGGCCCCCTCCCGCAAATCCTCCCGAGATCATATGAATATGTCTCTCTGGAGTCTGCGGTGGTGGATCTCTTCTATCCATATCATCTCGCTTTCTTTTCCCGTGAGTGTCCGACCTTTCCATGAGATATCTGTCAAGCCGACCTTCTCTAGCCAACTTTTCTATCACATTTTTGAGGTCGTAACAATCATTGGTGGAGTGACCATATATTTTATGGTACTCACAGTAGTCGCTGCGGCTTCCCCCTTTTTTATTTTTAATAGGTCTAGGGGGTGGCAGCCTTTCAGTGTGGCAGATCTCTCTGTATACATCCACTATAGAAGTTTTGAGAGGAGTATAAGAGTGATATTTTCTGGGCCTCTCGAGACCGAGTTCTTCCTTCTTCTTGACTTCCCTTTCCCTCTCCTTAGATGAGGGGGAGGGTCCAGGTCGCCAACTCAGGTCTCTTAATTTTGCGTTCTCCTCCATGTTGATGTACTTTTCGGCCCTTTCTTGTACATCACTTAGGAAAACAGGGTGTCTTTTAGATATGGACTGTGAGAAGGGTCCTTCTCTAAGTCCATTGACTAACCCCATTATGACTGCCTCTGTGGGCAGGTCTTGGATCTCCAAACATGCCTTATTGAACCTTTCCATGTAGGTTCGTAAAGACTCTCCGACCTCCTGTTTTATTCCCAGGAGGCTCGGTGCATGTTTTACTTTATCTTTCTGAATTGAAAACCTCATCAAAAACTTCCTTGAGAGGTCTTCAAAGCTGGTGATTGACCTTGGTGGGAGGCTATCGAACCACTTCATGGCCGCTTTCGATAAAGTGGTCGGGAAAGCTTTGCATCTCGTAGCGTCGGAGGCATCGGCTAGATACATCCGACTTTTGAAGTTGCTTAAATGATGCTTTGGGTCTGTGGTCCCATCATAGAGGTCCATATCAGGGCTTTTAAAGTTTCTCGGAACTTTTGCCTTCATGATGTCCTCACTGAAGGGATCCTCTCCACCTGGGAATTGATCTTCTTGGTCGTCGCGGGAGTTATGGCCCTTGAGGGAGGATTCTAGCTGTAAGAGTTTTCTTTCTAACTCTTTTCGCCGTTCCATCTCCTCTTTGAGGTACCTTTCAGTTTCTTTCTGCTTCTCCCGCTCTTGCTCCAATTGTTCTAAGCGACTGTGGACTAACCCCATTAGTTCAGTTACGTGGGATGGTCCACCTTTTTCCGATTCTCGCTCATCTGAGGGATTTGCTTTCGGGTTTTTTACCCCGGAGGTACCCTCTCTATGCTGATCATTAACTTCTTGGTGGAGGGTTAGATCCACATTGTCGTTACCTGCGTTCAGATTCTCTTCTTCGGAATCTGTTTCCGCATGGACTTCCTCGTGGGATCTATCCGCCATTGATGGATGATCTCTCGGGTCTCCGGCAACGGCGCCAATGTTACGGTGGGTAACCGGAGATTAATAAGAAGGATGACGTTTGACGGCCCAAATGTGTGAAGGAGGAGGACTCCGGAAGTATCTGCAACTGGGGAGGCTCCGTCCGACTTGCGTGCGTGAGTGAATGGGGGGTGGTACCTGCAAAGACACTCCGATGCCTAAGTTAGCAAGAGTGTGAGCAGGTCTAGAGAGTATTGGGCTTAGAGATACCTGAGGGGTGTCAGTGTATTTATAGTGGTGAGCCAATAACCACCGTTGGAGTAGTAAACCATATCTTTAGGTGTTAACCGTCCCATTATCTTAGGGAGGTTAAGATATGGTTTTATGAAGCGGTTGGAGAGATTTTAGGGGCGGTTACTCATTTGAATGAGTGTTTATCTGCCAGCTAATCTCATAACCGACTTCTTCATACTAAGTCGTGGTTGACACCGACTTCTTAAATGGAGGTCGGTGCTTTGCTAGGCTTAATCTATTGGATCAGGCCTTTTGGTTGGACCTGGGCCCTTAATCATTGGGCCAGGGTATGAACACATGCATTATGTAATTTTTAAATTCCAAGCACGAATTCATTCACTAGTATTTTTTATTTTATAAAATTGGTATATATATAATTATAAATTTAAATTCATATATTAATTAGAAAAATAAAAAATTATTAATTTTTTATATTTTTAATTAATATATAAATGTACTAGTAGTATATTTATCATTACTCGTTTTTTATTTATTTTCTATACGTATTTTCAATAAATTAGTAATTTTGTTCCTATATTTGATGATGAATTGTTTCTTTTTCTATGTAAATTCTTACATATTGTAGTTAATTTAATTTTTATGAAATTATATATAATAATATAAAGTTTGAAATTAATTTTTACATTGTAATTTTTTATGAAAACATTTTAACGTCATAGAATTGTGTTGGTATGAGTTGAGAATTAGGAAGAATTTATTCTAGTTATTTTTTATATTTTATGGAATTGATATATACAAATTTAAATTCATATATTAATTAAAAAATAAAAAATTAGAATTAATTTTAATTTTATTTTTATTGAATTTTAAATTTTTTTTGACATAGTAATCACCATTAATAAAAAGTGCATTGGACAGGATTTGAAATTTTGAATGGTGTCCTTTGTAATAAACTTAACCAGGTGTCGAGGTCCAATTGACTGCATGAAACTTTTAGCAAATAAAATAAAAACCAATTAAATAAAATAATGAAAATAATGTCAAATTTTTATTTCTCTCCTTTCACCGCCTCATTCTTCTTTACCCGTCCGTTCAACTTTCTCAATCACAAACACAAAGGTAACGATTGTTTTTGAGAGCAGGACACGAAAATATGGATAACACTTGTTTAAAAAATATTTAGAAGCAAATATATGGATAATGGATATATTATTTCCAAAACAGTTTTTTATATTTTTGTGTCCACTTTTTTACGAAAGACAATGATAGATACAGAATTTGAAAGAGTGGACACGGACAATTTTATAAATTTTGTTTTCCTTTTTTTCACTGTTACCCCTTCTTATTTTTTCTATTGCGTTGTTCAGACTTTATATGCAAAAACTAATTGTTTTTCATGTAAAAATGGATTTTTTTTTAAAATTAATTTGGCTTATTAACTTAAACAAAATTTTTTATTAATCAAACTCAAATTTATTTTTTTTGTTAATCTTAACTATATGTATTCTTACATATTAATAATAAATTTTAAAATAAAATAATTATATTTATAAATTTTATTTTAATATAAATACTAATATATTTTTTTATTAAAATTTTTTACTTCTTCAAATATCTTTTTTAAGTTTCGTCTGTACTCCTACGTACTCTCATTTTTTTATTAAATTAATTTATATTGATGTAAAAAATTTAGAATCACAGACTATTTTAGTCATTTCATATAATATTTTAATCTTATCCATGTGTATCCAAACATAATACTAGACATTACATTAGTGTCTTGTCCATCGTATCCAAACACAATACACAAAAGATAATTTTTAGTATCTCCTACGGATCATATTATGTCCTGTCTCTAAAAACAAACGCAGCCAAAATGCCCACTCTCTATACCATCCTTTTCCTTCTTCATTCTTCTCTATTTCCACCATTCCCTTCATTCCTCCTTTCCTTCTCTTGCCTCTCTAGGTTAGGGTTTTCCATTTTTCCCCTTCTAAGTTCTGTCTTTTTCCGTTGTCTTTTTGCATTTTGTATGCAAAGTCTTATAAAACCCTTTAATAGTTCTCTAGCTTTTTTCTACATCTTCATTTCTTTTTCAAAAAAAATTAATGCTTTTTCTTTTCAAGTTCTGTCCTTTTTCCTGTTTTTTGTTAATGTAGCTGTATTCTTTTGGTGATTGTTCACTCCCTCAGCTTTCTTCTATCTGGTTTTACTTCCAGCAAACACTAGGGACGTAGGAGGCAGACGTACGGCGAGGTTGCCGGCACTAGGGAAAGAAGGTACAAGCTTCTCGCTCTTCCAATGTTGATTTTTATGTGTACTCTATCAAGGTGTCATTTTTAACTATTCTATGAAGCAAAGTGATTCGTCCGTTGGCTATAATTCGGCTCAGGTAAAACTAAAATTATAAATCGGAATCAATCTGGTTAAAACTAAATACACACGTGCAGGAGTACGTGGAGAATACGTATTTTGCTTTCCTAACAAACTTATCCTATACAATCAAATAACTACGTGCCAACCCAAATGGCACAGGAATCTCTTCGCAAATCTCTCTAAATAAGCTCACTAAAGAGCAGTTACCACATAATTAGACCCATTAAATAATAGCTCTACAATATTAGAATAATCGTACCACAACAATTCTATAAATACATCCACCTCCAATCTTAGGTACACAACACGATTCATTTTATTTTCACTCCCATATATATATATATATATATGCTCTAAACTATGTCACTTAACTTGTACTTCAATTTAACATGGTTCTTTTATAAACTCTTTCTATTTTTGTGTTGTATTGTTCGTTATTTGAAAATTAAGTTGAGATTGTTATTTTATTTATTCTTTGAAGTAATTTTAGAATGCATATTATGATGAACATTTCTATTTACGATGAGAATAATACCATTGAATAATACAATCATACCTGAGAATCTCATTGAATATTTTACCTTATATGTATTTCATGAATTATGAACATATTTCTTTTGTGGTATTTTATTCCTTTGATAGGTGATGGCGTCTTTGAAGGAATCGCTCCTGGTTCTTTTGATTGGGAAGAGTTAAAGCCAAATTTTGACTGCATTCCTTTTGCTCGAAATCGATTTAAAAATTGATGCAGTCATAGTAAGAATTCGTATACAACTTGATCAAATTTAAATGAAATTTGTGTTGCTAATTGTCGTCTTCTGATCTTGTGTTTTTTAGTTTCTTCTATGGAACACGCCCTTGTTGCTCCATTTGAAGCAAAAATAAACATAAACAGAAGATTCAAGCAAACAGAGGATTACCACTTTTCATCGCACAGCCTCATCTTTAACTGTGTATGAGTATTGTCGAGTTACGGATTGGATCCACATCAAAAACTCTCGTAAGCTTGTCGGATAAAGGCGCTGGGTGGACTTAGCGTCTATACCAGATTCAACAATGAGAAGATGGTATTATAATTTCTTTTCCTTTTTTTCCTTTGTTAAAAGTATATTGGTATTTAGCTATTCATCTTGGATTTTATAATTGTAGATTGTCCAGCGACGTTTGTGGCATTGGAGAAACTATATTATGCGGGAGATGAACTTCTCCCTGGAAGAGCAGAAAATGCCTGGGACAAGGCTATGAGCTATATACATAACTGATCCGTCCGTTGGCTATAATTCGGCTCAGGTAAAACTAAAACTATAAATTGGAATCAATCTGGTTAAAACTAAATACATACGTGCAGGAGTACGTGGAGAGTACGTATTTTGCTCTCCTAACAAACTTATCCTATACAATCAAATAACTACGTGCCAACCCAAATGACATAGGAATCTCTCCGCACATCTCTCTAAACAAGCTCACTAAAGAGCAGTTATCACATAATTAGACCCATTAAGTAATAGCTCCACTCCAATCTTACGTACACAACACGATTCATTCTGAGTCATTCTTATTTCACAGTTTATAATCAATAGCGGAAGAGTACCATTTTTTCTACCAAATTATTTATCTTATTTCACAGGTTATAATCAATAGCGGAAGTGTAAAATAATTCACCTCGGAAGCTAAAGCCGCAGTGATAAACACTCAAAGCTCATCAGATGAGATACATACATTTTGTGGCAATACAAGTACAGGGAATATCTTTTTCTCAAAGTTGAGCTTGGGGGCTACCATAATCATAATTCCGATTTATACGTCGGAAGCTCAACATGTTTAATTGAAAATTTTCACAGGTCAAGCTTGGGGACTATGATCCGTCCGTTGGCTATAATTCGGCTCAGGTAAAACTAAAACTATAAATCGGAATCAATCTGGTTAAAACTAAATACACACGTGCAGGAGTACGTGGAGAGTACGTATTTTGCTCTCCTAACAAACTTATCGTATACAATCAAATAACTACGTGCCAACCCAAATGGCACAGGAATCTCTCCCCACATCTCTCTAAACAAGCTCACTAAAAGTAGTTATCACATAATTAGACCTATTAAGTAATAGCTCCACAATATCAGAGTAATCGTACCACAACAATTCTATAAATACACTTACGTACACAACACGATTCATTCTGAGTCATTTGATATTCATCTTATACTCTTACTTGGAGTCTCTTTGCAGGTCCCAACCTCCTCCGGTGTTCCTTAACGGCTGAAGTATAGCTCGACATCTGTGCTCTTAGTATAGAAAACTCCATACACACAGAAAAAACTCCATACACAGAGAAAAAAGAGTTATACCTCGACTCAGATTACTGGACAGGAACAATAACATTTGTCCCGTTGTAGCTACCATCAAGTATTTTGATGATTTTCAGGACTTCGACCATACTGGGGGACGACCTTACAGGGCCATAGGAGGACATGGAGAAGAAGCAAAATCCCTATGCGTTTTATTGGTTGGTTACGACTCAACAGAGAGGACTTTTTCTTATCTAAACAGTGAGGGCATTGAATTCACAGGCATTTGAAGATAGCGAACTGATCACGCGCTTCGACCCCTTACCTCCTACTCTTACTATTAGGAACTGGCACTAGGATTAGCAGAACATTAGGTGGTAAATTGGTAATTGACTTCAATGTTTGTTCTTTGTTGAACACAATTTTTTTCTTTGTAGAATGAAGTAAATAGTAACTGACTTCAATGTTTGAAAACCTTTTTATTTAGTTTATTACTTCTTACTTAACTTATTGCAATTTTTAATTTTGCTTATACATAATCTAGTATTATATTATAGTAATGCATATTTTTATATTTTGCCTTTAATTTTGGCTTTTACATATGTTTTTTAGTTTTTAGCTATGATTGTGATTTGGGATGATGTGATGATTGTACTTAGTTTTATTTCTTATAGACTTGCTATTTTGGTTTGATTGAAATTAGGAATTAAAATTTGAATTTTTGACCTTTTTCATCCAATCATATTATATACATATATAGAATAAATGCTAGTCAATTTAATAAAATTTTCAAGAAACTTACTTTTTAAATAGGGTATTGAAATTTGAATTGAATTGAGTTAAAATTTTTCATTGAAACTTGCATGATTTATACATTGTGGAATATAGTTTTTGAGTTAAAGAACATACAACTTGTGAGTTTTTGAGTCTTATTGTGTAGCTACATAATTTGACCACTTATTTCATTCTTGTATGTTGCTCTTTTCTATCATTGCAATCTTTGATTTGTTTAAGTCTATATATCCATTATTTAATGTATATTTATGCATTTATGTGATTGAGGCCATTATTTCTTTATAGCTCACTTAACCCAAATAGTCTACCATTTCATTTATCTTTGTTTACCACTTTGAGCCTATTAATTCCTCTTTTTGTTCTTGATTGAGCACACCACTAGCTATAAGCAAAAAAATAATGAACGTCCCTAATTTGAATATTTGAATAGTTTAAGTTAGTGAGATTGTGTAATTTTAAGTGTGGGGAAAGACAGAAAACATTGGTTGATGAAAATATGTGTTTTAATTTTTGTTGAAAAATATTAAAAATTTGGGTACATACTCATGTAATATTATGGAAATCATATGCATTGATGTGTTGGTATATATACTATGTTCTTGAAAAAAAAAAAGAAATAATAAAAAGGGTTCAAAATTATCCCATTATAAAATTCAATAATAATCAATACATATGTAATGGAATTAAATTTGATGCATGAGTGTGTATATGTAAAAGTGAGATTATGGGTGGCTAAACTTGATATTAGAATTGTATAGATTGTGTATGTGCTAGGTACTAACTTAGGTTAATCAAATATTCAAATGCAAGCTCACTTAACCATACATATATATATATATATATATATATATATATATATATATATATATATATATATATATATATATATATATATATATATATATATATATATCCTTACCTTTATTTTTTGCAATAATAATATTATCTTGTATTTTCTTTTTCGGAATAAAACTGGATTGGTGGAGGATATTCTCTCACTTAGAATTGACTTGATCCTCTACACAAAAATTTTGCAAAAGATTTTATATTTTACATTGCACAAAGCAATTGGCCTGAATTGGTTTATGAACTTTGGGGCAGGGTATTAAGGCAATGAATGTTGAATTTGCTTGTTTTATGAGTCTTGGGTTGTACCAACAACTTTTAATGAAATCGCACACTTTTATTTTTATCAATTCTCAATTGTTTTTGAAAAGTGAGCTGGAAATCCATCTTCTTCTAGAGCTTTAAGAGATCCAATGCTAAAAAGAGCATTTTTAATCTCTACATTTGTTGGTAAAGCTTCCATATTCCTATATAAGGAAGGGTCTAAATTAGGGAGTATGCTAGTGTTTAAAATTAAAGGAAAAAGCATTACCTCTTTTTGGAAAAATTCCAACATTTTGAGACTACAATCATCTTCGATTCAGTTTCAATTTTGGTCTCTTAATTTAACAATTTTGTTTTTTTTTTTCTCTAATGATGGTCTTTGTGTAGTAGAATCTAGTATTTCTGTTTCCTTGTATGATTTACTATTCTCTTGATTTTTGAAACCAATAGATTTTTTTTTTGTCAAGGATAGAATTCAACTCTTTATTCAAATCATCTTTAAGTCATTCTAGAAAGGGGTTTTGACGGTAAGAAGCACATCTTTAAATTCCGGCCAATCTGTTAAAAAAATTTTTTATTTTAAATTGATATTAGATTATCATAAAATTATAAAAAAAAATAAAAAGTTAAAAAATAAAAAGATAAGAATATTCTTTTAGAATTAATATGAAAAGATTAAAATATCTTTTAAAAATAACTGAAAATTTAATTTAAGTTCAAAAAAAGTAAAATAAGTTTGTAACGAATTTTAAAAAGACAAAAATAGTAAAATACTCTTTTAAAATTAGAGTTATTTAATTATTTTAAATATAAAAAATTATATTAAATTTAAAAAGATAAAAATATTCTTTTGAAGAGTAACATTAACATTTAAAAGTCTAAAATATTTATGGGAGTCACTTACATAAAGACACTTAAAACGTTTTTTTTAAAGATGTTTTTTAATAATTAAAATTTAACACATATAATCGATTAGACGGTGCTATTTTTGTTATAATTAGGCCAAACAAATTAATTTGACCAAAAAAATAATGAATCAAATCTTAAAATGGTCTAAATTAATATTATTTTTCATAAAAAATGACTATATATATATATGTCATTTTTTATAATAAGGGTATTGTAGTTATCTTTTATAAAAAATAATATTAATTTAGACCGTGCAAAATTTGATTCACTATTTTTTAGGTCAAATTAATTTATCTAGACTAATTTTAATAAAAATAACACACGGTTTAATTGATTATATATGTTAAATTTTAATTACTAAAAAATATTTTTAAAAAAAGACGTTTCAGACGTCTTTATTTAAGTGACACCCAATATTTATTTAGTATTAATGGTCTTTTCAAATGCTTTAAAAATTAAAAATTTGTCCTAGATATTAAAAAAAATAAAAATATACTATTTAAGATTAATTTTGAAAAGATCAAAATATCCTCTTAAGATTATTATTGTTTAATTAAATTATAATGTTAACATTCAAATTTAATTTTAAAAAGATTACGATACACTTTAAGATCATTTTAAAATGACAAAAATGCTAGTTATCCAATCAAGGTTGTTTTATTAATTTAAAGAAAAAATTTGTATTTGATTTTAATAGATCCAAATATATTATTTAGTATTTATTTTAAAATTAATTTACTTTGTCAGTTTTTATAATTTCACTAAATTTATAGTTAAGTATTTATAGTTTAAAATTTTTTAATTGATTTCTTACACTATTTTAAATTTATCTTGTAATTAGGTCCTTTCTATGCCAAATTTAATAAAGTTAAAATCCAATCAATCTGACCAAATTATATTAAATTTTGTACCCAATGAGTAATCATATCAAATGAAATTTTATTGATTGTACCCCCTTCTTAATTGGTTTGGATATCGAATTTAAGATTTTACGAACTCAAATTGACCTGATTACCTTACATATTAAAAAATAAAAATATAAAATTTATATAATTTTTTTACTAATTCTAATCTCACTTCAACCTTCATTCACCTATTTTTTTTTATTCTTTTTTTTCGTTGTAAATTTTTTTCTTTTCTTTTAGAAATTTAATTCTAATTTGCTAATTAAAGGTGTTCACAGATATGGGTAACCCAATTATCTATCCGAAACTAATCCAATCTAATTATATTGGTTTTGAACTCAAAGAATAATTGGGTCAGATCACCCAAAATTTTTGTCAATTTTTTTGTCAATCCGATTATATTCATATCAAACACTTAAATACTTTTGTAATCATTTTTAAATACCAAAATACCTTTTGTCAAAGTTAGTGACTCATTTATATAAATGAACAAGTCAAATAACAAATGATATCATAATTAGTAATAAAATTTAGGATTCCGCTAGGGAAACAATGAAATATGTATACAATAGCTACAATGGGCTCTTTATTAGGCCCAAATTAAAATTAAAGCAGAAAATTAACTCTAATCCTATTATGGTTGTTTACTTGAACACATCACCATATTTTTACTATTTACAATTTTTCTCCAAATCTCCAATCCCTTTTATTTCGCTGTTTGTTTCCCCAAATCCCCAATCCCTTTTGTTTCGCCGTTTATTCTCCCCCTATTCAAACCCTCCCAATTCCTTGCAGAGACCCGTGAGAGCGCTAGAACCCTCAGCCCCTCAACCTGCAACCAAATAAGGTCATAGGTGAACGCAAGCGACCTGTTCATTGCCTTCAAGCACGGCGCTGTCGCTGAACATCCGGCATTCGCTGCAATCCAGCCACCAGACGAGAAGTCGCCGATCAGCACTACCGCCAGGGAGATCTCATCGCCGAACTGAACATCTTCCGAGTATTCCGCGAGTGCACCCCGTTATCTCTGAGCATAGAAGCAGCCGACCTTGAAGGAATAGCCGCCTGCTAGTCAACGGTTCACCGAGAAGACAACGAACATCTTGACCAGAAGAATCATAACCATCCAAGGTAAGTGGGTGAGGTTGTTCAGTTTTTGATTGGTAATCGCGTTTGTATGTTTGATTGTAGATAGATTTTGTTGATGAAATGCGTGATTAGCCATGGTGAAATAGCAGCAGGAGCCATTTTTGTAGTTAGTTTAGGTTGTTGAAGTTCTTCATGATTTTATTTTAGCGCGGAAAAGATCGGAAAAGTTTGGGATCGTGTTTATAGTTTAAATTTTTTTTGTCTATTTCCGTGTGGACCATGTGCATGCAGCGTGACGTATAATGACTGACCATCGTTGAAAATTGGTTGATATTTTTGGATAATTACTTTAGTAGGATATTGGATGGTTAGTTTTGCGAATTTTCTCAAGTTTGAACAATTTCTAATTCCTGCTATGTTGCTCTTGCCACTGCAGCCAAATAGTTACATGAACTAGTTGTTATTGATTTGTAATAAATTTAAAATTAACTTTATATCAGGGCTGGACTGTAATGATTTTTAAATCCAGACGGCAAAATTGCATTTAAGATAAAAGATATTTATGATGAAGAATACAAATTGTATCTACTAGGTTTTTTTGGTAATGGTGTTCATAGATTAGTTAGTTTTGTGTTAATTGATTAAATTGGGGGTGTTTTTTTATTTTTAAGTTTGTGTTTCCTTGCAGATTAGTGAGTGTTATTGTTTTTCGGATGGAGTGATTATTATTGTTACAAGGAGCAGTATTTTGGAGCAGTTAACTAAAGCAGTATTTTTAATTTTTTCATTTATTTTTGTTTAAATGATTTCATTAGAGGACATTGTTATACTAAAGCAGTTAAGTATTGATTAGTTTCTTGTAATATTGTTATTAATTTTTAGGAAATGGAAAAGACATTCAAGTATTGAGGTATGAGCATGGGCAGAAATATGATCCACATTATGCTACTTCCCTGACAAAGTTAATATAGCTCGAGTTGGACATCATCTTGCAACTATTTTCATGTATCTCACTGATATGACCAGTAGTGGTTAACGCAGAGGTTTGTATAATAATTGATGCACTCATTCTTCCTAGTTATAAATTTATTACTGAAAAACCATTACATTTCATTTCAATTAGAATAATTATATCTCTAGTTATACCAATCTTTTTAACATGTGATCTGAATTAGAGCAGTATTTTGGAGCTGTTATGTTTTAGCTTTATCTTCAGGCTTTCAAAAATTTGATCCCAATTTATTAGACTTAACCCACTTTGATTATTTCGTCCTCTTTGTTCTTTATCTAGCTGATCTCTATCATTTTATCTCTAGTTTCTAAATAAATAAAATGGTGTGCCATATACTAGTCTTATATCTAGAGAATCCAGCAATAGAGAATATATATATATATATATATATATATATACGGAGTTAGGGAATTACATATACGGAATTATATATCAGCTCATAGATTTTTGTTGCTTATGATTCATCACCAGCACTATATACCAGTACTATCACTTTTTGAGAGTCATTATTTAATTCTGTGATTGACTATTGATAATTCTGTGGTGTATATATTTAGTGCATAGTTGCTCCTTCATATTACCTATTTTTTTCTATGATCATTTTGTCTGTTAGAGCTCTTATCTATTTAGTTTATTTATTTTTTCATTTTCATTGGTCCTGTTTATTAAAACATATGTATAGGGTCTGCACATCATTTTCAAGATTTGTGTCTGTTTCTCTTTTTTTCAGAAGAAACAATTATTTGTATCCATAAATTCTACTAATACTGCTAAAAAATATTCATACCAAAATTAACATTATAGAATTTCAGAATTTTTTCGTTGGCTTGTTTTTAGCAATTTGAATGTCATTTACAACATTTTAATTTTTTTACACCATTAACATTAAATAAAATTAATATGGCTCACTTTCATACTCACTTTGGATGAACATTCATGTGTGATCTTATTACATGGCGATTTTGGTAGAATTTTTTCTAATGAAATTCTATCGATTGTGGACCTTTATTCTTATAAAACATGTTGAATTTTTAATATCAATTAGTCCATAAAATAATTGAGTGGTTGTTTTGAATTCTTTTATGTCACTATATATGCTATTAGACTATTTTTTATTGTTAATTGCCCCTAGAATTGATTTTGAGACCATCTTGGATTGTTAATGGAATTGAGGGTAGAATGAGAGTCGGGTGTTAGAAGTGAGCAGATTTTATTTTATTTCTTTTCCTTTAAGTAATTAGTACTTGGAATAATGCAGTTAGTTGAAAACAGCAACAACAACAGACTACGCAGAAGACAAACTTATCTCTAAACCGGTCGAAGACAATACCAGATGGGTAAAAAGGTATGCCATTGTTTACATGCGTAAATGAAAATATCTGGGTATTATTTACCACCTTCTGCTAATACATATTTGTTTTGCTCAACAGAAACTAGTCGAGACGCGTTGCTCACCTTGCACAAGAAGAAGGACGTTAGTTCACCATACACTGCATCTAGTACACGGTCATTGATTGAACGTGCGGAGGAATTACCAAAGGGGGCAATGCGCAAAGGGATGAAGAAGTTGCTTACTTAGGATTAGTTACAATGAATTGAACTACCAGATTATACTGAGTTTACTTACTGCTGACATGCTTAAGGATTTGTTTTTGTCACATTAGAAAGACTTTATTCCAGGACATATTTTATTTTTCTACAGTATAATGAATTATTGGTTATGTTACCTAAAAACTATCTATGTCTTTTTATATGTTAGAATCCGGGATTTATCAAGGTTTTTTGGTAAAGTTGCCATATTTGTGCATGTTGAAATAGGTGACCACTAACCATCCACCAATATAGTTAAACTGAACATCCTATACCATACAATAATGAACATCCCATTTAAACAGGTCTAAATCAAAATATAACAACTAAGTGCTACACACATGAATACTAACGGCTAACCATCCTTGCTTAGAGTAAAAATGAACATCTGATAACGTATAAAAATGAACATCCACTTTAGTTCATTAAAAATACGTAATAACTTAAAGGAAAAGAAATAAAATAAAATCTCCTCGCTTCTAACACAATGGCATGTAGAAAAACTATATAGTAAAACATGTATAAATCAGGTACAACTTTATTAAACTATCTCGTAAATTACAAAATAACCATCAAATATACACGTTATGCATTAAGTCTGCACGAAATATAATAGTAAAATGGTTCATTCTAACAAATGAAAAAATGGTTCTTGCAATTAATAACATGTGGACCTTTGCAACAACTGCCTTAGAAACTTGAAACTAACATGAATCCTTAAACATAGAGATGAGAAAATATACACTATCACAACCTTGTCCATGATCTGGTAACTGTATTTTATATTAATCCGAACGAAAAATTAATTACCATTAGTTATCAAATCAAACATGAATATTATGACTACACAAAAGTAAGCTAGACTACAATATCTCATCACCAAGCTTCTTCTCTTCACTTTCAACATCTGTAACATCCGACAACTGCGTGGCCTAAAATTCCAAAACAAACAGAGTAGCCAAAAAGAGAAAGATCCTTATCAAAACTCATTTCAATAAAATCTCTAAAACAATCACCGAAAACACATCAACAGCTACAAATACAGCTAAGAGAATTATTTTTTCATTTTATGTATTATTTAATTAATTTTCACCCTTTATTATTTTTTTTTTCATTCAATGAAAATCATGAGGAATTATTTACTCCATTTTGGCTATTATTTAAGGACTTTAATCACCCTTTAGTGGCTTCTTTTTTCACTCCATGAATAAAATTATTTTCATGTATATTTACATACACACACTCTTTTCTTCGGATGCAGGAAGAACATAAGCACATCATTCATTATAAACCACTCAAATAACTTCATAATTGGTTAATCTATGCAAATGTAGGATAGACATAACCATATAATCCCATAAGTATGAAAAAAATTAAAATAACATGCAGGAAGCATATGAGCATATAACTAAAAAATATACAGTGAGCATATAACCATACCATTACATGATTACAACACTCATATAAGCATTCCATGGTTAGCATGTTGCAAATACAAGTAGCATTCACTTCAATTCAGTAAACAAATTCAGCCACTGCATCACCCTATGGTTATCTATTTTATATACTTGCATGATTATCATGTAGGGATAATATACGCACACCATAGATAAAAATGAATTCATATAAGCATACAAAAATTAAATTATGATATCCCATCATCCATATAAGCACATAAGTCCCAGATAGGATGATTAGCAAATAAAGATGCCATTTAACATGAAGACACCATACATTCATATAAAAAAACACATACGAAAATATACTTTCTGGATATAATCATATAAACATGAAATGATTAATTAATTTCATCTAATCCTTAATGCATGTAATGATATCATTAAATATAAAACAAACATAAATTTATTTGCATCTCAACTCATCGATTACACTTGCATGTTTCAATAAACATACAATTAAAGAACTCATTTACATTGTGACTAAACATAAAAATTACACGCAAAATAAACATCCATGGCAGAATTTGAAGATTCTAATTGCTCACCTTGTTCGACTTGTGACCGTGGCCTGCGACATCGCCGGCTAAATTTTCTAGTTCGTCTAGTAAATTTTCTGAAACGTCAGAACACAAACTAACGGTTCAACTATATCGACCTCCATTAATGAATTTCGGCAAGGTGATGTGCATAAAGGAGGACCCTCGCTTGAAACATGTTCTTCTTGCGATTCTGCCATTCTGAAGGAGTCAAAACCGGCTGCGTTCTGTGCAGAGGAGAGGGCGGCGCTGGTTGGTTAGTTGTTATTAGCGGTGGACTGTTCGATGGTAGACGAAGGAGGAAGCCGATCAACGGGACGCAGTGCTGGACAGTGGACTTCTCTGGGAGCTGGAAAGATACGTATGGGGCAGCCGCTTGATCAAGGAGGAGATGACGCGGGGAGAGAGATTCTCGTTCTAACCTAATTATTTGATTTGTTTCTATAATTAAGAGTAATTCTATTAATTTCAAATTTCAAATTAAAAATAATACAAAATTAATTAATAACCCATGATTTATTTTTAATTTCAATTAAACCCCCATTGTATGCATTGTACAGTAAATCTATTGTTTCCTCGTACTTTTCCTAAAATTTAATGTTTAGAGTAATTTTATTGGATTAAACTCTAAACTTAATAGCTCATTGGATTAATGTCAAATTAACAAATTTCATCTCAAATTACTTGTTAATTGAAAAAAAAATTAAAATTGTTAACTTTTTTCTATAATTATTTGATATTTTATAATATGCTAAATTAGTAAAGATCACCTCAGATTAAAATTAATATGATGAATAAACAAAATAAATAAAGTTAGCAATAATATATTGACAAAGAATATAATTATTTGTGCGACTAAATTTATTTATTATAATTTATCAAGTTAATCAAAATATAATTTTAGTTATTATCGCTAATGTTATTATAGGCATGTTATTGGATAACTTTCTATTTTACATTTTAGATATTCATATATTAAAATTAAATTATAAAGTAAAGTTAGAAAAATTAAAATAAAGCGTGATGCATAAATTATGTGTACAATTATATAAATATAAAATTTATGTTGATGCATAAATTATTGAAAGTAAATGTACCATATATAGAGCCAGTGAGTTATAGTTCAAATGGCATAGTCTTTCCATGCTCAATTAAGAGGTTGCGAGTTCGAATCTCTTATCTTTGGTAAAAAAAAATATACCATATAGAGAGAGCTTAATTTGTGTTGCTTAGAAGATAAAATACGGAAATAAATTAATTTTCTTAGTATGTATTAATTGCTTAACTTACATAATAATAAAATATGTTAAATTTTTAATAATAATCATAATTATCATTTATTGAAAATATAAATTAAAAGTTATAATTAATGTATTTGTAGTTTAAAAAAATTTAATTTTTTTAATAAATATTAATTGCTTAATGACCCCACTAATATATATATATATGTTTAACCAAATTAATATAGGATTAAAATAAATTTTTAATGGAGTTTTAAAATAGTTTCCTTCATACCCAAATTTTAAGTATTGTTGCATATGATCCAATTATTGTTAAACAACTCGATGAAATAAATAAAAAAAAATTAGTATCAAATAACATAAATTGCAACAAGCTAAGTAATTAATTGTTTCAATAACTTAACACTATTAAAACTAATAAATACCATAAACTAGGGCATACAAATAACAAATAAACTATGGTTGGTTGAGTTCATTAAGTTGAAATCAATTTCATTAGCGTTGTTCATAATGGTCTTTTTTAATTCATTAGAGAGTCTCAAAATCAAGTCTATAGTAATTGTGAACTTGTAATTAGCACCTGATTTTTAAAAATTTTTAAAAATCTAAAAGCAGTAAACAAAACGAAAAAAAGCAAATTCAAAATAAAAAAATTACTACAGAACTCAATAAAAACAGTAAATAATAAGGTCTTGCAAAATTTTTAAAACATATAAAAAATAAAATTATTGACATTGTCACCTTAAGTGGTATCTTAGGATTGAATAAATATTTCATATAAAATCAACTTAGTAAAATGAAAATTGCATATGAATATGAAGAAAATGAAAATTGCATACGAATATGGAGAAGAACAAGAACAGAAAAATTAAGAAGAAATTGAGAATTGAATTTATATAATAATAAGACTCAGAGAATATAATATTACACTTTGCTATTTATACAAATACTATTTCTAATAGAATTGTTTTATTGCACTAACAAATTATATATAGTTCAACAGGTACAATAAAATTCACTAATAATAACTTTTTATAAAAAAAAAAAATAACAACGAACCTGTATTATCAAATTCTAACTAATTGAATAAATATCAAGTAACAAAGTGCTTAATTGTCCACCATTATCGGTAATTTTGATCTATTATAGTATAAAGTTGACGTGGAACTAGAGAAATCGAATGACTTGATTAGAGTTTATAAAAATATTTGTGATGATGAAGATATAAATTATAATAGCTAGTCTACTATTCCTCATCAAGGAAAAATATCCATGTTTAAACTTGGTTTACACGCATCCATAATGAGAAAGGAAAAAATGGAAAATGGCCCATTGTGATTTGTGATGAGTAGCTTTTTTGTCCAGGCTAAAGCTAAGGTGGATGATTCTCGTACTGTTGTAACTTTTATTGGCACGAAACTGTATAGTAGTATTAGAAGAAAGAAAGAGGAAAATTGTGTTTTGTGACCTTTTTCTTTGTAACAAGCTAAGATCTCCAAGAAATGATGATGTATTAATGTGCCAACTGTATACACTAAACACCTCATTCATTTGGAAACAGTATTACCAACTGTCTTTTAGGTTGGAGCAACCATGTTAAGTCCTCTAATCTCTACTGCTGTGTCATTTCTTATTTGTAACTTTAATATTTTTGTTGCTGGGCCTTCCTGGCATTATTTCCCTATAGCAAGTTGCTTCAATTTTTCTCATACAAGTCACATTAATAATGTTTTTATCTTTCAAAAAAAAAATAGTGGGGTTGGGGGTACAGCCAAACTTTTGGGAATTTTTTTATTGTGAGTAGAGTTGGAAGTGAGCCAAACTGAGTCAAATTGGACTAAACTCAAGCTCGACTCACAAAATTTGAGTTTGGCTCATTAACAATCGAGCTTATTTCTTAAGATCAAGCTCAGCTCACTAAAAGCTCACGAGCCGGCTTAAATAATAGAAACATAATCTATAATTCTATATCAATAAATTACAACTTATATATTTTAAAAAATATTTAAAAAGATCAATTTTATATATTGTTTATCTATCAATAAATTATAAATTTTTTATTTATGTCCTACAATAAAATTATATATAAAAAATAAATTTTAAATTTTAAATAATTAAGATCATATATATATATATATATATATATATATATAATCGAGTTAACTCACGAGCTAATGAGCTGAGTTTATTTAAGCTCAAGCTTGACTCATTTAATTTATGAGCTCAATTCCAGGCTCAAACATGGCTTACCAGCTCATAAGTTTAGCTTATTGAGCTATTAACGAGTCGAGTTCGAGCTGGCTCATGAACTGACTTGACTCACTTTCAGCCCTAATTGTGAAATGCTTAGTTGTGTTTAGTACTAGTTGGTAACCCGTGCGAATGCACGACATTAAATAGATTCCTTTAAATTAATTTTACTTTTAATTCCTAGATTTTAATAAGAATTCAGAATATCCAATTTATTGTCACAAATTTACGATATAAATATAAGATAATTGAACATATTAGGAGTGAAAAGGGGGAAAATAATATAATTTAAAATTTAAAAATTATATAACAATTTGATTAAAAACTTTTGTGATAAAGTTAGTAAATTTCTTAATATGGTTGCAGAATAACTTATTTATCCCCAATAACACAGTTTTATCGAATATTTTTGTTAACTATTATAGATCATTCGATTCTTTTTCAATAGCTATTAGTTAAATAATTCTTTTCACATACTGCTCACAAAATAAAAATTATATTCTAGCTATTAAAACTAAAAACTAAACATCAAGCACCATACTCATACATATGCTCATCAAAATTATAATTCGAATCTTTCAGAATAGCAAGTTATTGCTCATCTCTACTAGACAGACCACTACCATGCTTAACACTTGGACTATGTGAACATTTGGCACTCTAATTAATAACATCCTAAATAATATGAGAAAAGCAAAAATATTCACAGTAATAAAATACTATTTATACAAAAGAACTAAACAATAATCTTTAGTATCAATATCTACTTATATACTTCATTGAGTATACAATTTTATAGAGATCACCTTGCATTGTGGATCCCTCAAACATGCAATGTCACTTGTTAGGTGTAACACCCTAATATTCAAATCCTTATACTCGAGTCATAATAAGTCAATGATAATAAGGTGGTACGACTTTAAAGTTGGATTTTTAATACATAAATATAGGTATAATTGAAAGAATTATTAATCAAGAAGCCTAAAAAGAGTGAAAATAAAATTGTGAAGTTGAAACACTCACGTAAAAGCATAAGAAAATTCAACGCGTTTGGCTAACGGATGAAATAACTAAAGCATATGAAGAAGAAATAGAATAGAACAGAATAGACATAGAAATAAGTATACTAGCTACTAGTCGCAACCCGCGAAGTTTAGGCCAACTAGAGTTACCGAGTTAAAACAGTTGACAACAGAAAATCTATCCTATCTCTCCCAAAATACATCAAAGCCTCTATAGGCAAGTTTTAAAAGAATACATGCATACATCATAGTTGGTTTTACAAATTCAGGGGAGAGATCTAAAAGCACAAAACAAAATCAGATAAACTCTGCCGTCATTCAGACGAATCCAATTCACTGCTGAGCGCTAGGACCTGCATCTAAAAAACCAAAAATATATACGGAGTAAGAACTCCCGACCCATGGATTTTCAGTACGGTAAAAGTGCCAAATAAATACAATGCACTATAATATAAATTCACTAAGCATCTTAAACTTCTTATCTCGTCATATCCAATCTAAGTTCTCACTAATCCATAACTTGGCAACTATCATAGGGGATTCAAATTCTAACCCAATTTCCTTCATATTGTCACTACCTTTCAACCGAATAAACCAAGAACCTAATCCTTGACTATTTCCCTTCCTCCATAATCCTCCAAAACACCGGCAGATCCACACAGACAAACAAAGCAAACAAAGCAAACATAAATAGAATACAGATACAACAAACAGAACATATAGCAGTTAAGCATGAAATAACAAGTAGGCAATCCTTACAAAGTAAACCAAAGCAAACAGACAAATGCATATCATGCATACCTTTCCTACTGGTCGTGAGCTCACGTGTCGATTACTTTGCCAGAACCTGACACACCTGGTAGCTAACCCAGATATTGTCTCTCTGTTGCGCCTTATTATTACCATTAGAGAAAATACGTGCCCTATCACCATTAGAGAGTATCTGTGTCCTGTCACTATTAGACGGTATCCGTGTCCTGTCACCATTAGAGGATATACGTGCCCTGTCACCATTAGAGGGTATCGGTTCCCTGTCACCCTTACAACCAGAGAAAAAATACAAGCATATTCGCATTCAACATTTTCCATTATGATTCATTTACCACATTCATTCATTAATCATATATGCATCTCTAGCATACTCGCCACATGTTCAAGCTTTCTCAATCAATCATAATGATTTAATCATCAATCATATACATATACATACTCAGCCATAATTCATTATCAAATATAGTCATTCGGCTCATGGCATACACATCACTTCCACCATCATCCTCAGCAACTCATTCAATCATCGTTACTCATGATTCGTCATTAATTCTACTCTTACTTCTTCCACAAGTTACCACCTTTCCTAGCTTCTTCTCATTACTAAGCATACTATTATGAATTAGGGCTAAAAGAATGAAAACAAGGGCTTAGAGGTTTGGAATTAAGTTTTAAAACACAGACTCATCTTTGCTAAAAACAAGGGTCACACGTACGCGTGAGCGCGCATTAAGACCATATCGCGTACGCATGCGCACCAAACAGAATTGAATGTTCGTGTATGATGAGATTCGCGTACGCAAAAACTTCAGGTCACGCGTATGCGTGAGCATGCATTTTGGCCCATTTTGCATACGCATAGCCTTATCCGCGTATGCATGTACGCTGGACAGAAGCGACCCTTCGTGAATAAAGGGTATGCGTACGCATATGACGCAGAAGCTTCAAAAAACTGCTAAGTCCAGAATTTTCAACTTTATACACTAAACTTTGATCAAGCATAACTTGCTCATTTTAAAACATTTTTCCTCCGTTCTTTAAACGACATAAACATCTCGAATCAAATTTTATTTCTAAACATATTTGACATAAATCGGAGGTCCGGAGATCAAGTTATGCTTTGCCAAAGTTGGCCAAAAATATGATTTCCATAAAACTTTACAAAACCTCCATTTTCAAAACATACTAATTCCAAACCTTTTTAAATCAACCCCAACCTTAGCCATTCAGCATCAAAACGCTCCCAACTCATATCTTTAACTTTTTTATTCAATCCATAACCCACCAATTTCCCACTTTCATGAATCTCAAATCAACAATTCTATTCAAACAACATCCAATCTTTCAAGTTCAATAATTAACAAAACCTCATGTTCAAATACTTATATCACTACAACATTTTTGAGTTATTGCAACATATAGTACAGACAACACTTAAAAAATGTTGCCTATAATAATCAAAAACAACTTTTAAAATTTATTGCAAAAGAATAAGGCTATTGTAACTCTTTATTAACTAACGTGTCATAAGCGTTTTCTTTGATCAATTAGAAAACATGTAAAAAGCGTTACTTTAGTAAATTAATCAAGCAACGCTTATGGTCTTCATATGTTACCCTTTACGAAGGATGCTTTTAATTTTTTATTAGACTTCTCATTATAATCATTGCCTAAAATAATTCAATATTTTCTTTTAAAATTTTACCCTTCCCTCTAAATATTTTAAGCAGCATAGCATACATTCATCACCTGGTTCACTCCTGTTACTAAATCGTGATACTCTTCCTTCTTCTTCTCTGTTGTCCTTGTTATTGTTTTCTCTTTTTGCTGCTGCTGTTGTTACTGTGGTTTGAGGAGAAAAATTCGATCTCATATGCTTTGTTCATGTTGTGGCTCGCTTCGATCTACCTCATTTATTACCGAATTCAGTGATTTCTTCACCGCCGTTAGGGATCGAGCCTTCGAGTTTGTCCTGGAATGTTCTTTCGAGTGGATGTGCCAGCTCCATGGAGGCTTGCTCGGGCGGCGCGTGTGAGTTTCATGGTTGATTGCGGAGGCGCGTTGGTCTCCGATCTCTCCCAGACGAACGCTTGGACGGCGTTCAGAATCAAAATCATGAATAACCTAAATCCTTAACCCCAACCCTAACACAATTTCCCCAATTTCACAACACTGATGTGCGCATTCTGCGTTTCTCTCTGCTCTGCCGAGTTCTGCTCTACTCGGCCGTGTTGTTCTGCTCCGCTGTGTTCTTCTCCTCGCATCGAGTTCTGCTTTGCTCCACCATGTTCTTCTGCTCACGCCGAGGTTTGCTCTGCTCCGCTATATTCTTTTGCTCGCACCTTGTTCTTCGTTCTCTCGCGCTGAGTTCTGCTCCACTCCTCCGTATTCTAAATTGGGAGAAGTAGCTACTTATGCAAAAATAGTGAGAAATGTGACCTTGTTTTTCTTTTCCTTAATGTTTCAGAAATTTCATGTAACTCAATTAGATTACAGTAAGGCCATCTGTAGATAAATGTGAGGTATGTTCCTTTCGTCTTTAAATATGTCATTTAATTTTAAGTTTAAGAAATTGGAGAATAAACTCTCAGTTGCTGCTATTTTACAGGCAGAGTTGTTAAGCAAGAAATATGAGGAGAAGTACAAACATTGTAGCGGAAATAACATCTAAATTGATTGTTGAAGAAGCTAAATTTCGTGATATACAGGTAATTAGAAATTTGCATTATTATTTGGCAAATAGTAAAAGGAATTTAGGGAAGAATGAATTGTTATTAGCCTTGCTTAATGGATGTAAAGGTAATTATAAAGGTAAGAAGAATGAGATTTTGCAGCGGCAAAGGAGAGAAGAAAAGGATTTTTCTGTGGTCTGAGGTTCTTCTTGTGAGGATTTTGCTCCTACTTAATGGGTCTACTTAAAGAGCTTTTGTTTTTAGTAATTGACTGTGTGGGATTGGCTTGGTTTTTTCTAGTTTTGAAATTTTGCTGAAAATAAGCTTTCTTCAGCTGATTTTTGTCCTCCACCCCCGGAAGGTATGTTATGTATACACTCTTGTTTGCATATTCTTCCTTGTTCATCTCCTTTTCTATTCTCCACTGTTTTGGAGCTAGTTATTGTCTTTTAGATCTTGATGGACTTTGGTTGCTGAGAATTTTGTGTATATAATCATATGGTTACAGGAGAAAAGAGGGACTGCACAGGGATTCAGTTTAAGCCACCTGGGTGTTGGGTCCACTTCCATGGTTGAAGGTGGTCAAGTTAGCCATCTTCACATGCTTCTTGTTCTGCACTCTTTCTCTTAGTTGTCTTTTTTTGTCTTTACCTTTATTTCAGTCAATTCTTTTACTTTCACAATTAAACTTTATTAATACCTACAATTTTCCAGATCTTGACTCTCAATATCTATTTACTTTGGTATTCTTCAACTAAATGACTTTATCTATTACCTACAATTAAACTTAATGTCATTTCCAAAACAGTTTGTGAAAACAAGTTTTTGAATAAATAATAGATCTATAAACTATCTAAACAAAATTAACTTTATTTATTACTTTTCTTTTTGGGGTGTCAAGAAACAAAATTAACTTTTAATAACATCACTTTAGAAATAGTGAGGAATTGATGGGAATTGGGGATGGTATTTGTCGCCAAAAAAGATAGTGCAATTCTCAAAGTCTTAGAAGTCATTTATTAAAAAGAAATCTTAACAAAACATTATTGTTCTTTCATAGGCATGCGTCGGTTTGCTTAGCTTATGCAATAGCCGTTAACTAGGGAAGGTCATTTCGAAATAGTCTTGGAGAAAAGCATATGATTTTATAACATATGAATGATTTTGATGGACTTTCATATGGTTACTTGAGGGCCTTTGGTTACAGGAGAAATGTGCGTTTTGGATTTAGAACTTTGGCATGCATGTGCTGGTCCCCTTGTTTCTTTACCAGTTGTTGGAAGCTGAGTTGTGTACTTTTCACAAGGTCACAGTGAACAGGTAAGATTGTGATGTTGGAAGTTATATGCCTAAGTTCTTTTAGTTTATGTCTAAATTCTAAACTATAAAATAATAATAAGAATGAGATGACTGAGTAATAATTATAATAGTTAGAAAATTGATCAAACTAGTTGAATGCTTTTGTAATTGGTATAAAAAATTTCATTGATCAAATGTTTTGTTCAACAGAAGCATGCAAATTGCTGAGGCTCTCCAAATGCAAATGGAGGTGCAGAAGAAACTTTATGAGCAAATTGAGGTAGGTATCTAAATTAAAATTGAAGCATAACGAGGATATGTTAAAGATCAATATGGATAATGATTTTTCAGGTGCAGAGACATTTGCAGCTTAAAATTGAAGCACAAGGGAAGTACTTGCAATCAGTACTACACAAGGCACAAGAAACACTTGCAGGAATGATCAACAATGGCAGCCCGGGATCTCCTCTGATTTCGGAACTGACAGAAACAAGAGGAGGGTTCAGTTGGAGCTGTGGGCAGAGGAAACAGAACAGAGGAACCATGTGTTCACTTGAAATTTAAAGTTCTTTGACATCTTCTGAAAGCTCAATGGATCAAAGGCCTAATAGTACTAACACTACTAATACTGCTTCACTTGAATTGTTGCCACTCTTCAAAGAATCTAAGGAACAAGAAGATGAATCTATTATTAGGAGAAAGAGGAGTTCAAGCTGCTTTGTTGATCAGCCATCAAAGATGAGCAGATCTGAATTATTATATAAAGCTGTGTTCTTCCAAGGATGCCAGCTTCTCGTCATCATGGAAAAGGTTATCTAGGTTTTTGTATTTGGTTTTCTTGTTTGAGCAATATAGCGAAATTAGCTGAAATATTTAACCAGTAATACTATGGGTCTAACTTTCTAGGGTTTGCTTGCAACTTTCAAGCACCACACTCAGCTTCCCTCTCTGCTAAAGGACAATGTTTAACTTTTTAACAAGGAAAGATGTGAGAAAGATTCTCAAGCGTAAAGTCAGTGATGCTGGTGAAAAAGGTACTCCCTCCCTCCTTAAGAAATTTGGGAGTTGAGTTTCAAGTGGTTCACATTTCTTCTCTTTTTTAACTGGGATTGCTTTTCAAGTTGTTTTTTTCTTGCATATTTTGTCATTTGGGGTTAAATGGTGTCTTGTGGTCTTTGATTAGTGATTGATGAAGGTTGCATTGCACAACAGAGCTTCTGGATGTTCCTGCTCATTGATTCTTGGTTGTTTAGGCATGCCATTGTACTTCTGAGCCGGTTTTGTTCAAATAATTGATTTGGTGGATTGCAATTTCGTTTCTGTGTAGATAGTTTGAGATTTAATGCATGCTTTGGTTTTTGAGACTTAATGCATGCTTTTGTTTTAATTAATTCTGGGAGAGCTGTTTTTTGCATATTTTTTAAATTTCAAGTCTTATTAGAACACTTATTAAACATATTAAATATTTAAATGTAGAAAGTTTTAATGAAAAATGTTAACTAACTGTAAGCTTCTTTTTTATGTTTTCCACTATTTTAACCAATTTCTTTAAAGAACTATTTAGCTGAATTATTAAAAAATCAGCACATACAAAAATGGTTCATTCACTCTACCATGTACTATCAACAACCACTGGTTGTCTGATTCTGTTAATTCAATGCAAGTTTTTTTCACACACACACATGCATAGCAAGCTAGTGTTTAATGAATGAACAACAAATGCAATGAACATAGGTCTTTACTTTGATAGAAAGACAAGTTAACTATGAGGTGGATTGGTCAGTTTCTTTTATGTATTGCATTCTGAGTCTATGTTGAACCCTTTTCAGTATGTGTTTATATAGCTAGACAGAAATTGAGTCAGAAAATAAAGATAGAAGCTTGCAATCTGTTAACACAGATGAATATAATAGGAATAAGTAGTCTCCACATGTTTCAACTTTCAACTCTTTCATTCACACTCTTTCCTCTCACCAAGTTCCAACAGATTTTAGCCCATGGTTTGGTGATACTGTAGAATCATATTTCCTATACATAAATTATCAAATGATTTGATATCAATCTGTTTACATTTACTATATATACACTTGTCAAGTGAAGTATATATTATGAGAAATTAAATAGAGATTGACTTATAGATAAGTAGCATCTGATATTAGAACTACTGTTGAGATAATCACTTAACATGCATGTGTTGTATGCACCTATACAGCTATACCTAAGATTTACATGATGGAGCTTGTTAATGTGTTTGAAAATTGAAGGCATTCTTCCCACTAACGGTTAATTTGCACTTGTCAATGTACAAAGCCAGTCTTATCCTTTGCACGTTGGCCACACATGGTTTTTCCATTTGTAGCATTCATATGGACTAAGAGTGCTGATTGATGCCATTCGAAATTAAATGAAAAGGAAAGAAAAGTCTGATGAATTTGACATAATTTCTGTATCATTCAAGTGCTTGTATTTTAGATATTAGATATTACAAGATAACTTTAACTAGAGTTTAAGAAAGCTTGTTTGTTTTCATTGTCCATCTTAGTAGATTCAGCTCCCTCTAAAGAAACAGATCATGCTCAACAGCTCAAGTATGCTTCACACTTCAAAGGGATAACATCAATGCATCAATGATAGGGTATAACTCTCTCACTAGTACTATATACTCTTTTTTGTTGCGTATTATTTGCAGATTTAGCATATGGGACAAGTCAAGCATGGATATAAAATATGCAAGTCAATTGATATTTTTTGGATAATTATTAATTACTATTTTGTTATGACAAGTGTTGTTAGACAAGAATTTTATTATTTTGTTGAAAATTATTGATAAACATGTATTTGAAATACTAATTAAACTTTTTAATATCTATTTTAATTAGAATTTTATTATTAGTTATTTTGTCTCTTTTATAAATTTTTTTTATTGTGCACAAATTTATTTATTAAATAAAATAATTACACATGTATGAACAAAAAATTTTTATTGTAAATTTTATTTTTGTGTATTTTTATTACAAAAGTAACTTTTATTTTTACCAAAAAGGCAACCCTTCTATTAGTTGCATATTTTGTTATTAGACAACACTTGTATGGTTGCATATCCAAAAAAAAAGGCAACACTTATATAGGTTGCATATCCAAAAGAAAAGGCAATGTTTTAAAAGGTTGCATATTCATAACTAATAGGCAACACTTCAAAGTATTGCGAATTCAAACTTATAAACAACACGTAAAAGGGTTGCATTTTATTGCAAATAGGCAACATTTTGTAGTAGTGGCCAAAATATAAGAGAAAAGACAACACTGAAAAAGTGTAGTCTCAAACACACCTTTGAAGTGTTGTTGTTTTTCAACCAAAGACAACATTTACCAAGTGTTGCAAGTGTTGCTCTCAAAAGCAACGCTTTTGAAATAAAAAAGTGTTGCCTTGATCTAAGGCAACGGCTGCATATGCAACGCTGCCCAAAAACGTTGCTTTAGGTCCAAAAGTGTTGCCATAGATCAAAAGCAACATTTTGTCAGCTTTTAGGCAACACTTTTTAAAAGTTGCCTCAACCTGAAAATGTTGTAGTGTATATTACTATCATTCATTCAATCACTAATCATCAACCGTATACTTACTGTCCTTACCTCTTTCTGGCCTCCAGTCTAATATTTCGTCAAATCAATATACATAAACTCATCACCATATAATTCACTATCCAATACTAACTTCAATCAACACAACAACAATGCACAATTCCACAATCATTATCCAATATCAATATCATCTACTACACATATAATACCAATCAATCATACCATTCAAGCTTAATCCTAGGGGCACCTAACCTAGGAATTCACATCATATCACACGGTACTTAAATGAAACTTAAACCGTACCTCTTGGAGCCAAAACAATTCAGTCTCTTCTTGGAAGTTTTTACTGAAACTTAGCTCCAAGCCTCACCAAAGCTCCAAAAGCAATATCGATCTCCCAATTGTGAACCAAAGTTATCCAATACTCTAACATAACCAATTTTTACACTTATAATCAACCTAGAATTCATGAAATTGATAAATCACTCTTATTTGTTTGCCTAATTGACAAGCATCACAAGTAAGATCCTTATCAAATTTGATATTTGGAATTTCTCTAACCAAATTTTTCTTGACTAGCTTAGAAATTTGGTACATGCTAGCATGACCCAATTTTCTATGCCATAGCCATTTTGCAGATTCAAGAGAAGTAAAACATGTCACTTTTTGTTCTTTCAAGTCCTCAAGAGTCAATCCATACACATTATTACATCTTTTAGCCTCAAACAAAATATCCCCAGATTTTTCACAAACAACTAAGCATACAAACTTTCTAAAAACAACTTCAAAACCTAAATCACACAGTTGACTAACACTCAGCAAATTATGTTTCAAACCATCAACAAGAAGAACATCATTTATACAAGAAGAGAAACTTTTACCAACTTTTCCAATGGCCACTATTTTTCCTTTACCATCATCACCAAAAGTGACAAATCCTCCATCATACTCATCAAACTTTATGAAGAAGGTTGTCTTTTCGGTCATATGCCTAGAGCATTCGCTGTCCATATGCTACATATTGTCCTTCCGTTTGGATGCTAGGCACACCTACAAAACAAGCTCAAGTGACCTTAGGTATCCAAATCTTCTTGGATCCTTTCACGTTAAACCATCTCCTATGTCCCAAACCATTGTAATAAAAAATAACTTTGTAAACTTTGTGACCAATCATTCTTTCACCAAAAAAACACTGAATGGAAAAGTGACCGTTTCGGTTGCATAGCCTACAAAACCTTGGAGTTGCTGTTTTGTTAAAGTAGGTGGGGTTTTGAAACCTTGTATCATTAAAAGATAAAGCTCTATTTTCAAATGAAGGTTTCTCATCAGTTTTGAAATTTTTGTGAAATTCCAAGCCAGCTTTATCAAAAAGAGGTTTTTGACTAGCCAATATTTAATTTAAATTTTCAGAACTTTGAGTAAATTTGGCTAAGTCATTTTCAAGACTTTTTATCTTTTTCAGCAATTCTTCATTTTTCTTGAAACAGTTTACATATGCAACAACAGAATGATACTTTCACAGCTTCTAAGTTGAGCTTTTAATTGCTTATTTTCTTCAACAAGTTCACAAGTAGTTTCGGCCTCCCTTAGCTTTTCTTTGAGAAAACCATTTTCAGCTTTAAGAATGATAATTTGTTGTTCGAGATCTTGGTTGTCAAGCAGAAAACATCTTATTTTTTTTTTTAGAAAGGTGGTCTATCATAAGATTAAGATCTTCAGTGTCAGGGTTGTGAAAGACTACCTGATCTATGTGATCTGCCATGAGACATGGTTGTGACTTGGTCTCGGATTCTTCATCATCATCTGAGTCATTTTTCAAGTCCTCCCATGAAGCCATAAGTCCCTTTTTCTTTGCTTTCTTTGGCTTTTCCTCCTTCTTCAATTTAGGGCAGCCAGATTTGAAGTGCCCAATTTCCTTGCAGTTGTAACATGTTACCTTGCTGAGATCTTTCTTCTGTTTTCTTGAACTGCTTCCCTGACTTCTTCCCTTGAGCTTCACCATTTTCCTGAATTTTTTTGCAAATAAAACAAATTTATTTTCAGAGGAATCATCACTGGATTCATCATCCAGGAGGTTAGTAACAGATAAAAAAGTAATTCCTTTCTTTTTTGAGTCCCTTTTTAAATAAGTATTTTCAAAAGCAAGTAGGTTTCCTCTCAAGTCATCATATGTCATGTTATCTAAACCATTACTTTCAGATATGATTAAAGCTTTTGTTTTCCACTCTTTAGTGAGACATCTCAACACTCTTCTCACAAGCACAGAATCGGGATACTTGATTCCCATAGCATCCAAGCCAACAATGATGATGTTGAAATATTCGAACAGTTCATCAATAGATTCTCCTTCCTTCATTGCAAACATTTCATACTCTCTGTTCAACATATCTATCCTGGTCTTCTTCACTATGGTGGTTCCTTCATGGGTGATTTGAAGTTTGTCCCAGATTTTCTTTGTCGTTGTGCATCTTGATACCCGTCAGTACTCCTCAAAGCTGATAGCACAGTTGAACAGATTGATAGCCTTGGCATTGAGCTCCTCTTTTTTTCTGTCTTCTTCGGTCCAGGTAGCTTCAGGTTTGAGAGAGATTACTCCTTCTACACTTGTGGTGGTTGGATATTGAGGACCCTCAAGAATAATCTTCCATAGTCTGTAGTCTACTGCTTGCATAAAGATCTTTATTCTCTCTTTCCAATAGGTGTAGTTTTTCCCATTGAAAAGAGGAGGTCTATTGCTTGACTGTCCTTCGGTTAGATTGTAGGACACCAGATTTGAGCCACTATTTTCTGCCATCTGGATCTTTTCTCCAAGCTACAAAGCTTGATCTCTTTAAGACCAAGCTCTGATACCAATGATTCCAAGGACTCCATATCATGCATTCATATACCTAACACATATATGTACATACATATACCCAACAACTCAATATTCAACATAATCAAAACAAGAAATAGTTAGGCTTTAGAATCCTTACCGTTCCCACGTACTAAACAAACTAAATCCGTCAAGCTCCACAAGCTAAATTGAACCTAGAGTACCAAATTAAACAAAATCTCAACATGGGTTCTAACAAATTTTCAAAATTTAAGGGGTAGAGAAACTGGGGTGAGATTGAAGCTTACCTATAAAATGGATCCGATAGAATCGCAGAGCTCGACGCGCTGGACGCGTAGCCGCAAATGGTGCGACGATCAGAGCTCGGATGAAGAAGTTATGATGGTTTGTTTGAATGTTCGGGTTATGTTCTTCACTTTCCTCCTCCCATGGCTTTTGGAACGGAAATGAGGAATGAAAAGGAAAGTGATGAGCTAAAGCTCATTTAAGTGATGGGTCTGGTTGGGCCTACGGGCCCGGTTCGACTAGTTCGGCCTGTCCGGCCCAATCTTGGGCCAAATTCTTTGAAATTAGTGTCAAAATTCCTGTTTTAAAGAGCTCTATTCTATTTTAATATAAGATTTTCATTTCTAATTTTTCTTATTAAAATTTAATTTATTGATTAATTATTTACTAATTTAGCGGGGTTTACATGTAGAAGATGTGTTGTGATAATTGATGTATTGGATGATGCATTGTTTTTGTGTTGATTGAAATTGGTATTGGATAGTGAAATATATGGTTATGAATTTATGTATATTGATTTCATGAAATATTGGGCCGGAGGTCGTGAATTTGGGCCGGAGACCAGAAAGAAGTAAGGATAGTGAGTAATGGTTGATGATTGGTGATTTGATGATGATTAATGAAGATATTGAATGTGAAAGTCGAGCCTATGATGAGAATGTGGCGAATCATTGATGATTGATAACTTTTGATAATGATTATGAATAATGATAATAATTGATTGTTGATTTATGAATAATGTTGGTTAATTATGAATTTGTTGGATTGAAATTTATAGAGAATTGGATATTAATATGTCGAGAGAGGGGTGATAAGGGTATGGAAGGATTTTGGTTGGAAATTGGATTATTCTAGGTTGAGAAACTTTGGTTTGAGAATGAAATGTTGGAAAATAGAGGTTTTGAACTTTTAGGTAAAACTTGGTTTTTAATGAACTTCGGCGATCCATAACTTGAGCCTCGAATTTTGGAATTGAATGAAATTGATTTCAAATTAAATACAATTGCGAAAGCTTTATAACGGCATAAATTTTGTAGAAATAAGAGTTTTGTAGAGAAAGTTATGGACGTCGGAAGTTAGGTATAGAAAACTGAATTTATGGACTAGCAGCTTTTACCTATTCTGTATAACTCGCGTACGCGAGCCCCTATTTTTCCAAAATATTGATTTTTGTTTCTAAATACATTCCTCCAACTTTCAAAACCCTTTTAACTCTCGTTTAAAGTCTGGTAAGTAGTGAAGTATAATTAGGGTTGTGAAGAAGTTAACTTGTTGATGAAGAAAGTGGTAAAGTAAATGATGATAATGAGGAAGTGCTATAATATTATCTATGTTGTGGGCAGTGGCTAAGTTCATGATGTATAATGATGTGGGTGAAAATGAATGAAGAATTATTACTGAAATATGATTTATGATTAAAAGATTATGATTAGTTGAGGAAGTGTGAAAATATTGCGAGTATGCTAGAGATGCATATATGAGTTAATAAATGAATGTGGTAAATGAGTCATGATAAAAAATGTTGGATGTGAGTATGCCTGTATTCTCTCTCTGGTTGTAAGGGTGACAGGGCACAGATACCCTCTAATGGTGACAGAGTACAGATACCCTCTAATGGTGACAGGACACGGATTGCCTCTAATAGTATTAATGCACAACAGAGAGACTGTGCCGGGGTTAGCTACCCGACACGTCGGGTTGGCTTGATAACCGATAGATGAGACTCATCGGCTATAGAGCAAACATACATCATATGCATATGTTTGAGTTGTTTGCGTTTGTTTAATTGCTTTGGTTTGCCTAATTGTACACGTTTCATGATTATTTGCTAATTGACTTACTTGCCTTACTTTTACTTTTCTGTATTGTTTGTGTTTTTATAAAAGTTGAATTACTTGAGGGATAGTTCGGTTCTTGGTTTATTCGGTTGGAAGGTAGTGAAAGTATGAATGGATATTGGGTTAGAATTAGAATTTCCTATGATAGTTGCCAAGTTATGGATTATTGAGAACTTAGGATGGATCTGACGAGGTAAGAAGTTTAAGACGTTTAGTGAATTTATATTATAGTACATTGTATTTATTTGACACTTTTACCGTACTGGGAATCCATGAGTTGGGGGTTCTCATTCCGTATATATTCTCTATTTTTCAGATGCAGTCCTGGTGCTCAGCAGTGAGCTGGATTCGTTTGTAAGGCGACGAAGTTTATTTGATTCTGCTTTGTACTTTTAGAATCTCTCTTTTTTATTTTGAAAAACCTTCAATATGAGGTATGTAGATGTTTAATTTGCAGCTTGCCTATAGAGGCGATAATGTATCTTTGAGAGAGATAGGAAATACTGTTGTCAAACTAATTTTAAATTTTTATGCCCTAGCCGGCCTAAACTTCGCAGGTCGCGACTAGTGGCTATTTACTTATGTTATATATATATATATATATATATATCTTGTCCTTATCTTATTCTTATCGCTTTCCGAACACGTTTTACCTTTCATCTGCTATCTATATACGAGAGTGTCTTTTTCTTTGCGATTTTATTTTATTTTCCTTTCAGGCTTCTCGTTTACTAGTTCTTTTATTCAAACACATATGTATATTCTTACTATTATTGTACCTTGAATCGTACCACCGTAATATCGTTGACTTATGACTCGAATATAAAGATCTGTATATTAGGGTGTTACAACAATTATGGCACATAAAAATGCAAGCTTCTATATTATAAAAGGCAATTGTGTAATATATATAAAGAATGCATTGCACTCACACTAAGCCCGGAACTATTAAATATAGTAAAAGATATACCATGGAATGGAAATTTTTAAAATGGGACAAGATTATGATTTTTGTTTTCTAAAACATCAAAATGACAGAAACCTCAGGCACCTTTACCAAACTTATAAATCTAATTCAAGCATTACTCTAATGGGTTCATGATGCTTATGTAGGGTAGTTGGGCACCCTAAAATGAATTAGTTGCAATAATAAAAATATTGAAAATTGATGGTTTTCAGTGGCTAAGAGAAGGGGGTTGAATCTTAGCCCCTTTTTCACTTTAGAATACTTGCTAGTCTTTGAAGCAACTTCTAGAGACTTTTTAATTTTTTGTCTCGTACCTAGCCACGAGACGTTTTCTTTTTATCTCGTCACCAAGCACGAGATATTTTTCAGTTTTATCTCCTGGTCAGCAGAAACAAAAATGAAGTAGAAGAGAGAGAAAATTACACCAAGATATATCCTGGTTCAACTGCTAAGTGTAATGCAGCCTACATCCAGTCTCCATCACAACAATGATGGAATTTCACTATAATCATCCTTGGTTACAAACACCAATACTCCCTAGGAACTATCCTTCCTATCTGGGACAAGTCCAGAATCTAAACCCAATCCTGAACTTGACTTGGTCACTGCCAAGCTTTCCACTGCAAAATGCTAACCCAACTTGCAAGGGGATTCCCACAGAATCATAAAATACAACACAGATGTACAAAGGACCTCCAAGGACATCTATGGCTTTATCTTTTAATTTTGCACTCTCTGTCTTTTTCCGCTCTATGGCTTTTTCTTACAAACCTCACTATTTGCCTTTTTCCATGAGACTCAAGACAAACAAAATTAAACAGAAAAATTACAAAACAGAATACATTGAAGGAGAAGAAAATCTGTTAGCTTAGGTAGTTCTGAGAACTCTGTGCCTTGCACTCTCACTCCTTGCTTCAAGCCCTGGCTGTTCTCCCTTACTTATAGGGGGAAGCCTCCACGGTAGAAACCAAATAAACCAAGCTAAACTTCTTCTTCTTCATGCAAACTGGTTCGGCCAGAGAGAGAGAGAGGAGAAGTAACCGAATGCTATATCCAACATGCAATTACCTCTGGTTCTTCCTTGGTTACCAATAAGCACCAATCCGAGCCATCCCATCTTGCTTGCACTCCAAGAAGAAATCCTAGCCCTTGATGCTTCATGATGCTTGACAGCTCCTCCTGCTACACTTTTGCTTCCTCCTTCACGTAGCCACCCTAGCTACCTTCTGTGATGAGTGAACCCAAAAACAGAAACGGGCCATCCCTCCAAGAATCTTCCTCTACTGACCGAAATCTTCTTCATCCATTTTTGGTATGGAGAAGCTGAGATCTCTTCACTAAATCTTTCCTTTTCTTGGTTAAAGATCTTAGCCACAACATACTTTTTGTTTTCTTGCCATCATTGTGATGGGCTTGTGGCGTGCTTCTTTTTCTCTATGGTAGCTTGCTATAGCTTCCATGGTTGCTATTGTGATATGACCGAATAGAGAAGAAAGAAATGAGAGAGGAAAGAGAAATTATGAACAATAATTAATGAAACAAAGAGAGAGAATAAAAGTGAATTAATTTTTCACTCCCTTTGCCGAGTAGTGTGTAGCTTTAGTGCTTGAAATCAAATCAATGACACTTTCTCTCTCATGTTTCCCATGCATGTATTAACTTCACTTTAATAAAATTTGAAATCCATCATATGGTAGGAATGGTTTCCATTGGAAGCATGAAGCAATACATTTTGCTTTCTCTTTTTTCTTTCAATTCGGATCAGGCTAGTGGGTTTCCCACTAAACTTTGAATTGGGCTAATAATGTTAAGAAGATCTGGCCCAATATCAAAACATAGTCTCAGCCAATGTCACTTAAATATTTTAACCAAGGCTGAATGTTTACAAACACATTGGGCTTGCAACTATTCTTTTCTTTTCGGCCCATAAAAAAAACTGCACAGCAAAAATTATTTTAATTAACATATATGGATCAAAATTAAATTAATAATTTTGCTATTAATAATGTTTGATCATCATCAATTTAAAATAGAGTTTTTCAAACTCATCAAAAATGAATAGTCAAGAAGCACCAGTAGAACAATTACACTAGAAAAAATTGACAAAGTAAACAGGCCTGAATTTCTGTTTTGTTTCTTTTTCTTCAATTTCAGGTCCATCAACTTTTAGTTTCTTACTTATTTCAGTAGCTCGGGCTGCCGCTAACTCTGTTGCAGACTTCATGGTGGCGACTTTATTGACAGCCTGCTGTGCAGTCGTGGTTTATTGCATAAGCAGAGCCTGCTTCATCATCAAAGGAAGAGATGATGAAGTAAGGGAAGAATTCACAACAAATGGTTTTTGCAGAAGAGATTTTGCCATCTCAACATTCAAAGGCCAGCCACCGACATCTATGTTATTTAATGCCAGAGCAGCAGTTGCCTCTTTAGGTTTTGAATATTCTATATAAGCAAAATACTTTGACTCAGCAATTGTACATTCAACAACTGTGCCACAAAAGCCAAAGAGTTATTTTAGCTGTTCAACAACTATTCTTCAATGCATCATCCTTACCAACTTTTTCAGGTGAGCCTGATTAAGTTACCATAGATGATAAGAATAAAGCAAGAAGTACTTAAACGGAAAACAAGAACAACATAAAAAATGTAACTATCGAACATGACAAAAAGTCACCAACAAAGAGCACTTCTTGTATAAGAGCTCTGTAATACCAAACACGACAACAAACAAAATTTACACGCCACAACATAACAGTGGAATCTTTTACTGACTGAACTTGCACCTGAGCTGCATGGGCTTGAAGTGCTTGGGCAACGACTATTGCCTGTGCAACGACTATTGCCTGTGCAATAGCCATTGCAGCAGCAAACAGAGCCATAGAAGCTTGGCTAAGTGTTTCCATCGAGGTTGTTGCAGCTAATGCAGTCATTAGTAAATTATGAGGTGGGTGATTCGACTTACAATCGACTTTTATACATTGCCCACTAAGATAATCACGGCAAACTTCTCCTAATGAGGCCCCAATTCCAGGCAAAATAGCACCCCCAGAAGCTCCAACAACAATCCCCTCAAATTGATGCTTAAGTTTTCATTTTGTCAAAATTAACAACTAATATAAAATCACAGAAATCAAACCAAATTACATTAATTACAAAAATCACAACAATGTTATAATAATTAAAATCACATAAATCACATAGAGGATGTTACTGGAAGGGAGAAGCTGACGACGGTGATAAAGATCGAGAAAGACAATGAGAAAGACGGCGACGCTCTCTGAAACGAGGAAGACGGCGATGCTCTCTGACGCGACGAAGTTCTACTTGGCTGGGTGAGGTACGCACGAATGCTACAGTGACCTTGGTAGGGCGTCGTGGAGGAAGCTTCTTCATCTTCTTTACCCGAGAGAAGAGACGAGTTTGAAGAGAAGAGAGGGAGTTGAGTGAGAAACCCAGGATAACAAAGAACAAGTGATATTTTTTTGTTATTTTTTAGATTTGTTTATTTTTCTTGGTATGAATGATTTATTAGGGTTCATGGAGGATGTCAATAAGATTGAAATAATCTCTTTTACTATAAATAAATAATTAAATGTGTTTTTATTTTGTTTTTTAAATTATTTAAATTTTGACACAGTAAGATTAAACAATTTGATTAATTTAAAAGGTAATTTTTATCTAACATAAAAAAAAGTGCTTTTAAGTCTTATAAAAAAATTAAATAAAAATTTTTTTTATTAAATTATAAGGATATTTTAGTAAAAATGGTGATATAATAATATATATTTTTATAAAAAAAATTAGATGCTGATGTAAAAAATAAATTCTACATAACTTATTGTTATTTGTCCATATTTTAAATGTATCTGTACATTGCAAACACCTTAATTCATTTTTAACAATGAGTCTCAGTTTTCATTAGCGTTAATTTTCAAGACAAGGTCTTGTACTATTGATTTCTAGAAAATAGCTTTAATCATGTATCAAAATGCGTAGAACTTTCTGATAATTGCTTAGTATCCTCCGAAACAGAAAAGTTTTAAGTTAAATTGTGATGGTAACATCTTTCCTAATTTAGTTTAGTTATGAGCTTGGAACATAGAGCTAATTTCATTATGTGTGAAACAAACTTGGCTAAAGTTTTTTCTCTAGTAAGTAGTAAGTCACTGGAATATTCTATCATAGCTAAATTTAGAGTTCGAACTTCGAAGTAACTTTGATCAGAAGATTTGACTTCAACCTCTTAAAACTTGGTTGCACCTGTTGCAACATGATTTAGCTTAGACTCTTTGTTTTTCCTTTTCTTTGTTTTTATTTTCAGCACCAAAAAGTCCAAAAACAAAATCTTTGACATCACTTGTATACTTTTTCCATTGCCCCCTATTTCCTATTTTTTTTTTTAAATATACTACATATAATCTAACACTTAATTGTAGTGGCTCTGCTCTCCTTCCACATATAAATTGTTGACCAGCCCCGTGCCCTTTAATTTTAATTTGATTTAATTTCGACCCATGGACTACAAAAATTAAATGCATGTAACCATCACAAAAAAGATAGAGCATTGCAAATTAAAGATAGTCCACATCTAGATAAGTATATCAGTCATATTATTTGTACATAAAAAATTAGCCATTAAATAACTTTTATATATTAAAATATAAAATATATATTAAAAATAAATTAAATTATATATATATATATATAATTAATTTCTTGTGGTCGACATTTTTTATTAGTATGTATACGAACCAATTTGAATAACTTTCATCGTTCTCCAATTGTGTGTCTTTTTTGAAAAATCACATGAATATCTTCTTATTAGTAATATTAGAATGAAGCAATTTTATTTATTTTATTATGAAGAGTGTGATAAATTAGTATAATTTTGATAATAAAAAGATAACATTTTAGTTAATACTTTAATAAATTTGATCAATTCAAAAACAACACTATTTATTATTATTATTATTAAGTGACGCTTTATCATAACGTATAAAAGTTTTATTGAATGATATACATCAATAAGCACATATTATGTTTTGTAGGTTGACCTATTTTAACCTACTCAAATATGTTGGTGACAAGTTAGACAAGAGTTGGCAATGTAATTATTAGTACTTCGGAAGCTAAGATAAAAAAAAAAGGAGCTTCTAATTATTAATTTGCAACTATGCTTAAAAGTCTTCAACATTTATGAAAACGGTTAAGCTACTTAATTAAATTGCATGCATAACGTGCTAATGAATGAAACATTAAATTATAGCCTCGTATCAATCACCACGTACGAGATAATAACCTAATTGAAAAGTGGGAAAATTATATTACAAAAAATTTGAATGGTGTCACGGATTTGAGGCACAGAAGATATGAACAATAATATTTCATTCACAATATGCATAAGTCAGCTATATGATCTTATGAATCATGCAATTGACATAAATGCATGAAACAAAAGATTAATAATATATAGGTGTGTAACCGTTAACCAAATAAAAACCATTGTGGTGATTGAAATGGAAGCCACATAATTGTTACATGCACCCATAACTTTATAAAATCACTGAAATAAAACTAGAATTTTAATTAGCATATAGCAGCGGTTTTTTTCCGTCAGTTTTTCTATACCGCCGCTAAATCCCTTTTAGCGTAAATTCTTATTTGAGTAAAGTATCGTTTTTGTCCCTAACGTTTGGGGTAAGTCCCAAAGTTGTCCCTAACGTTTCAATCGTCCTATTTAAGTCCCTAACGTTTCAAAATTGACTCAATGTTGTCCTGTCGTTAGGGATCCGTTAATAGAATTAACGGCGGGACAAAATTGAGACAATTTTAAAACGTTGGGGACAAAAACGATACATAGAAATAAATTTTAATTTTATCCTTCAATAATATTAATTTTTACTGTACATAATATTCAATTGTTTTTTAAATTACAGTTAATCACATTACTTTTATTTTAAATAAATTAATTTTGTTATAATTTTATTCTTAAAGTAATGTAATTTTTTTATAAATAAATAAATTTTACACTTTCATTCTAAATAATGTAATTTTACTTTCATTATTTAATCACATTACTTATAATTTTTTTAATAATTTTACACTTTCATTCTAAATAAATTAATTTTTATAATTTTACATTTAAAGTAATGTAATTTTTTTTATAAATAAATAACTTTTACACTTTCATTCTAAATAATATAATTTTACTTTCATTACTTAATCACATTACTTATATTTTTTTTAATTTTACACTTTCATTCTAAATAAATAAATTTTTTATAATTTTATGCTTAAGTATTGTAATTCTTTTATAAATAAATAAATTTTATACTTTCATTCTAAATAATGTAATTTTACTTTCATTACTTAATCACATTACTTATAATTTTTTTTTATAATTTTACACTTTCATTCAAAATAAATTAATTTTTTTTATACTTTACTCTTTCATTCTAAATAATGTAATTTTACTTTCATTACTCAATCACATTACTTATATTTTTTTTATAATTTTACACTTTCATTCTATTCATATTACATTATTTATTTAGAATAAAAGTGTAAAATTTATTTATTTATAAAAAATTACATTACTTTAAGTATAAAATAAAAAAAATTTTATTTAGAATAAAAGTGATGTGATTAAGTGTAAATGTGATTAAAAATAATTGAATACTATGTATAGTAAAAAATTATTATTATTGAAGAATAAAATTAAAATTTATTTCTATGTATCATTTTTGTCCCCAACGTTTTCGTCCTATTTAAGTCCCTAACGTTTCAAAATCGTTTCAATTTTGTCCCGCCGTCAATTTTATTAACGGATCCCTAACGGTAGGACAACATTGAGTCAATTTTGAAACGTTGGGGACTTAAATAGGACGATTGAAACGTTAGAGACAACTTTGAGACTTACCCCAAACGTTGGGGACAAAAACGATACTTTACTCTTCTTATTTAAAGACATGCATAATAACAAAAAAAAATTATGTATAGGATTAGGATTTAGAATTTTTAAAATTAATATATATATATATATATATTAAAAATATTTTTTAGTAATTTTTATAATAGAATTATTGTAGTCATTTTAAAAAAAAAAAAGAATATTAATTTAGATCGGTTTAAGATTTGGTTTATCAATTTTTTGGCTAAATTAATTTGTCTGATCTAATTTTGACAAAAATAATACAATTTAATTGATTATATACATATATATTAAATTTTAATTAATAAAAAACATCTTTAAAAAAAGATATTTTAAATATCTTTATCTGAATGGCTCTATATATACTCATATAGATATTGATGACCTATTATTTTCGGGAGGTTTTATAATTTTATCAACCCATTTTAAATGTAATACTTTAATTTTTTTTTTAAAGGAAATTGTCAAACAATTGAAATAATCAAATACATTGCCTTTAATTTTAATCATACCATGATTATTGACTCAACTAAAATAACTAAATAAGGCATGCATAACTAAATCACTAAATCTCCACTGACAAAAACACCATTTTGCGTATCTGGTTGGTTAATCCATATTATTACGATACTCTTTTATGGAAGTTATTATTATTATTTTCGCCCATAGAAAATGTATTTGCTTTAATTAGCTTCATTATTACTTTTCTTACAGTTTGAAGATGAATGGTTAGCAACATAACTGTCCCAACTACGATCCATGAAGATTTCACCTAATAATCTACCAATCTTTAAATTTCCCTCTTACATAGAATTTTCAACATTGTATTCAATGCTTTTGTGTTGTCTATTATATTTGACTCTTAACAATTAAGCATAACTCAGCAATAATTATGTATATATATAGATCCAAAAAAATAGAGTTATGGCTTATGAGAGTACTAAATATTAATACGTACAGCGCACACTTGTTTGCTTTGCCCAATACCAATATTCATGATGAAGGAATTAACAATATTATTATACGGTGAAAATTCATGTGCAGATAGTTTCACGCGTAAAATCGATAGTTGAGAATCGTTAAACGATTTGATAGATTTAATTAAATTGTTATCTAATACTTTTTAATTATCAACTTCACATAAAGTTAAATGCAGTTGAGTTTTTGCTTTCTTTATCCATCAATAATCATTACACATTTTTGTTACTTTGTTTATATAGGAGTAAAATATCATTTATGTTGATTATTGCATAATAATATTCAAGTCTCATTTTCTTTGAAAGTTTTCCCGTAAAGTTTTTTCTATATTATTGTAACAAAATGGAATTTGGACTTTATTTTGTTTTGATGTATATTATTTCTATTAAACTATATATCATCAATTAGTAGTGGTGAGTTCGTGAAAATACGTATATATATAGAGATAATGAATTATTTTTGAGGTAACTAAAATTTAAATAATAACATTATTTAGAGTTAAATCATTATTAACCCCAAAACCAAAGAAAGAATTTATGCACGAATCAAACAAAAAGAAAGAGAATAATATCTATAAAAAATTTAAAACAAATACAAATATAATTATTTATATGTCTTTTTCGACCTATTTATTAAAACACATAGTTTTGTCTTAGTTATTAGGTGCATGAATTATACTCATGAGTTCCAAAATAATTTCCAAAACTAGGGTTGGAAAATTATTTATATGTAAATACATGTAATTGATCTATCTTATATATTACAATGTAAGAGTACAAATCCCTCTAAAAGTAGCCTTACATAGTGTTAGACAATCATTAACACCAATTAAGATTAATTAGTATCATCTATATTTATATAGTATATCTGTATATTAATTATAGGATTCTATGCCTTTATTACTCTGATTCATTTAGCACCTATAAATACCTTTTGTATATTGTACCTTTGATCACATTGAATAATACACTCTTCAGATTACTCTCTTAGTGTCTTCTTTCTAACACATAAAAAGGTAAAAGCAATTACGTGTTTAAGATTTCTTTCACATAGGAGTATATATAAGACATCAATGGGAATTATTACAATTCTAATATATTAATTGATCGATTATAATTAAGCATACTAGTGTAAATTAATTAACATGGCCACTTCCATCCGTATTAACTTTTAAAATTTTGCTAAAATTAATTAAGTTTCGCCTTTTGAATACGGAAATATCTTTTAAAAAATACTATATGTATACCAAAATTAATTATTATATATTTATATATTTTTTAATTTATTTGTAATATATATTTTATATTCTAACATGTATAACTTTATACTAATAACTAATATTTGTGAACCTAGCATAATTAATATATTTTATATATGTGAGTGTATTTGACACTATTCATAAAAGAGAGAAAAAATAAAGAAAATGAAAAAAAATGGAGAGAAAAAAAATGTGAATTGAACCTCAAATAAAAAAAGACATCCTTAAGGTGGTGAACACATATATTTAAGTTCAAATATCACTTTCTAAAAATAAAATTATCCCTTTAATTTTAATTACTATTTTTTTTTTGTTAATCATCTATTGTTATTACTAGCACAAATTTCTCTCATCTATATATTACTCTCTTAATAGGAGTTGGCACTGAAAAAAAAACATTTTTTATCTTCTAACAGAAAAATAATCTTTTGTAAATTAATAAATTAAACTAATAGTTATTTCAAAACAAAACTAATATTAATCTATAAACTAATATTACTTAGAACACTTATGTTTTTTTTTAATTTTAATCTATAAATTTTAAAACATTAACGTTGAAGTTAATTAAATTTCCCACCCCAAATAATCCAAGGGTTGTCATCAAATTTCTTGAGATGAACATTGAAGTACCTTCACCGTCATTATTATAATTATTTAATAATTTGATTCAGAGATGTCTCCATCATTTTCCTCATTACTTACTTTACTACTCTATTGACTTCAAACTTAAAAGTTAAAAGTAAGTTATTACTAATAATATTTTGCCCAATCCATTAATTTTAATTTCTAGAGCATTCGATAATTATTGTGGTGGCTTTCATTCAAAATAAAGCACTTGTCAATTGTCATTGCTAAAAAGTTAAATATATCATGACAATTATAATCTCTCTCTTTTCTAGCAAAATGATGACATTATTCTCTATTACTACTTCAATTCCCCCATTTTCACGCAATGCATGCATTGGACTATACTTAATTATTAAGTAAAAAATTAAAAATAAAAATTAAATAGATTATGCAAGTAAAACAATAACAAACATCTTTGATATATAATTATATATAATATAGTAAAAGATTATGTAAGTAAAAAATTGTACTTAAAAATAAAGTCTAATTAATTCATATAATTTATACTAGTTAAATATTGTAAATAGGATAAATATTTTAAAAATTAAAACGTTGATTAAAGATTTAATACACATAACTAATCTATCTAAATATTATAAATTATATAAATATTTAAAAATATAACAATATAAGTCATTTTTTATGAGTAAGAGATTATTATGAACTTTAAGAATCGGTTTGGATAAATAGTTTAATTAAATTTTAAAAAAAATAATTTAAATAATAAATAATTATATTAAAAATAATTTATAATTAAGTTATTTTGTATTTGAATTTTTTGTTTTAAAACTGTTTATTTTACAAAAATGTGTTAAAAAATAGTAGTATTATAAGATAAATCATCTTTTTTAACTTTTCTATAAATTCTTAAATAATTTTTTAAAAAACTATAATTTAATTTTAAAAATTATACTAAATATTAATACTACTACTTTTTATAAGTAAAAAATTTAAAAAAAATATTACTTTTAAAACTTGCCAAACGAACCTAAATAACCTACTTTCTTCGTCTAGTAACACTATTAAGTATTTTTTTTATTCAATTTTATTAACTATAAGTATTCTAAAATACATTTGTAAAATTTTAGTACATCGAAAATTCAATATATCTAAACATAATAATTAGATAGATATTTTGAAATAATATATGCCGTGTTTTCTACCTTTTATCTTTTTGCAATTATATATATATATATATATATATATATATATATATATATATATATATATATGTTTTTTTTTTGGATTTAATTTTAGTATAATTTCAGTTAGAAGAGTTTCATATACATCTTCAAATGTCTTGTGAATATTTAAATAAGTTTACTTGCTTCTAGTGTAAGAACCAAGTACAACAATAACAAAGTCTTGTTCCATTAAATGAGGTCAGCTACATAAATTAAATGATATTATTTTATTTTATCATGTATCATGTTTACACATAGATTGTTTATATGTTAATTTCATTTGACCATCTCATAGATGGTCTTCTTAGGTCTTCCTCTGTCTTTCGCCTCTTGTCCATATCTTCCATCTCATCTACCCTCCTGACTAGGTATTCTATCGATCTTCTCACGTATCCAAACCATTTGAGACACGATTCAACCATCTTTTCTACAATGAATGCTACTCCAACTCTCTCCCTTATATCTTCGTTCTTTATTTTATCCAATTGCATATGACTACTCATCCATCTCAACATCTTCATCTCTGTCATACTCAACTTATGTTCGTGCTCTCCTTTACCCGTCCAACACTCCGAACCATAAAACATAACCGGTCTTATAGCGGTGCGATAGAATTTACTTTTAAGTTTTAAAAATACTTTTTTGTCGCATATAAAATCAGATGCACTCCGCCATTTTGACCAACCTGCTTGAATTCTATGATTTACATCCTGTTCAATTTCTCCATTATCCTGTATGATGTACCCAAGATACTTAAAATTTTTAACTTTTCGTAGGATGTTTTCTCCAATTTTCACCTCTATATTAGGGTTTTCCCTTCTCAAACTGAACTTACATTCCATATATTTCATCTTGCTACGATTTATGCGCAGACCATACACTTCTAGAACTTCTCTTCATAAATCCAACTTTTCTCCGTAGTGTGAGAACCAAGTAATTGACATTAATTAAAAAACAAAAAAACAGGTTTAGATTAAAACAGGTTTCACTAATAATTCTCTATAATATAATAGACTTATTATTTCATGTATGATCCAATAATAAGAAAAATAAAAAAAAAAGACTCAGTAAAGAAGTATATTTATAATTTGTGATCAGTAGTTCAACCATATATCTGTATATCTTATAGGAATCTTTTCTCTATTATTGCATGCGTCCATATACCATAAAGCACTGAAATTAAAATAATCAAGTAAATTAAAGTTGGTTTATCTATTATATATTTCTTTTAAATTATTTCCCTCCTTTGTCTTTGCTCTTTTGACCGACATATGTTTTATCTATTATCTTGCTTCTTCTCTTAACTTTCTATATATGAAATTTACTCCTACTAAATTAAAGTTGGTCTATTATATATTCCATTTATATTTCTCTTCTTTGTCTTTGCTCTTTAATTTCGACCTATATATATATATATATATTGAAAACTCAGGTGCAGTCGATTTCATGTGAAGTTGATAATTAAAAATCGTTAGATAAAAATTTAGTCAAATCGGCCAAATTATTTAGCAATCCTCAATTATTAACTTTACATAAAATCGACTGCACTTGCACCTGAATTTCTACGTATATTTTATCTACCTTGCATCTTCTTTGAACTTCCATGAAATTTACTCCTACTACTACTATACCGTGTTTGAATTCGCTACTCCTATTTCTCTTATGGAGCATGAAACTAAATTAATTAAACACACTTCAAATGAATAAAGATGAATAAAAACAAAAATTACACCATATTAGAGAAAAAGCATCCAAATAGTTAAAGATTACATATTTAAAACCTAAGCCTTACTTATCCAAAATTTATCCTACTTAATTATTAATTAAACTTTGTTGTTTCTTCGGATTTATTGTTATTAGAATAAACTACTAATAATTCTGATTATAAATTTTGTAAGTATTGACAAATTTAACCATTAAAATTATAAACTAACTCAATAATACTAAAAAAAAATTAAACTTACTATAAAATTACTAAATAAATTATCTAGTTTAAATAGTTTTGTTGAATTAGTCAACCTAATTTTTATATTTCTTAATTCTTTTAAAATAATTTCCAATATATCCTTTTAGGTGGAAACTCAGGTGAAGTCAACTTCACGTGAAGTTGATAATTAAGAGTCGTTAAATAATTTGAATGATTTGACTAAATTTTCATCTAACGACTTTTAGCTATTAACTTCACGTGAAATCGATTGCACCTGAATTTTCACCATTTTTATAACGGTATATTTTCGTCTAATCAACTAATAAATAATTTTGTCATGAATCTAAATTTTATCTAAAGATTTGTTTTTAGTCAATAAGTTACTCTATATACGAGATGAGATGAGATTCAAACTCAAATTTAAACAGACTAACGAATTAACCACTCGATCAACCTAATTTGTCATTGAAATAATTTATATTTATTTATCAATTATTAATGGGCGAAGAATGAAGATGAGAAGGTGAAGAGGATGTTGAAAAGAGTTCCAACTTCCAAATCACAGTTCATCACACTTTGAGTTTCAGTTTCAGTTTCATGCATGTATTCAATTTTTCTTCTGCCAACGCGACTTTGACTTTTGCCTACTATATCAAACCATGCAAATAATACACTCTATTATTAAATTATTCAAATTCCCACAATAAATGACATCAAAGTAGGTCAACTCTGCGTCTGTGATGACTCCTAGAATTTAGTTGTTGCTGTTAATGGTTTCACAATTTTTCTCTCTTAACACTTTTTTTATTATTATTTTCAATATATATATATTACTTTTAACTGAATACAGTAATTTAATTTGTATATTATGGATCAAATATAAACAAAGAGTTATGAGAATACAGTTCACCCACGTAAATGCTATAAATTGTTGGTAGGTTATTGTTCACCAAAACCATAACCTAAAACCCCACTTACACCACAACACTTGAATTTTTTCCCCAACATTTTTTTAGTGTTCATTATTTTTTTCCCTAGTTTGGTTATTGATATATAAGATGAAAATAGCTATGATGAGGCACACTCTATTTTGCTCAAAAAGAAAAAAGAGTGTAACCTAGCTTCTGTGCACATAAGGTGTTTGTGTTTTTGCTCTGGCCATGTTCCTCAACTACTCTCATTTATTTCCATCCATTCATTCATTCACTCATTCATTGTTATTATTATTGCCTGCCTGGCCTTAACACACTACTCTAAAACACTCTCACACACACACAACACTTTAATTTGGTGCATGAAAGAGGGTACTTTTCAATTTTCTTTTTTCAAAAGATATATTTATATATGAATATATATGTATATATATAGTAGTAGTGATATACAGGTTGGTGTATTAATTTGTAGTTAGAGTTTCAACAACCTCCAGAGTGCATTTACTCTTTCATCTACCCCTCACCACCGCAACACTACTATAATAATACAGACTATACTCATCACTTTCTCAGTTTCTGATCTCTTATCTCATCTTCTTATATCATCTTTCTCCTTCTTCCTAGCTAGCTTCTTCATTTTCCTTGCTTCTCACTCATTCTTAAGCGAAGAAGCTAGGTATATAGTGTGTATTGTTATGGTTGCTTCATTCATTTAACTTAGCTTAACTAGCTCAAGCTTTGATATGTTCATGAAAGTGTGATTCTCATACATACAGTACCCATTTTTGAAAGGTATGTTTTTTTCTTGTTTTTTCAACTGCCCATTATTTTTCTCTTAGAAAAAAATTGTCTTTTCACAGAAAGATTTAACCTGAGGTAAGTTTCTTGTAGGATTGAGCATTGGATTCATTAGGGTAGCGTGGTTTGCAATAAAAATGGAAACTTGTACGGCTCTTCTGCTTTTAACGGCGGTCATTGCTTACCAGCTTTGGCTAACGTTCATCTCACGGTCACTGAAGGGTCCACGTGTCTGGCCTCTATTGGGCAGTCTCCCGGGGCTGATCGAGAATTGTGACCGTATGCATGACTGGATCTCTGATAACCTCCGCGCGTGTGGCGGCACGTACCAGACATGCATCTGTGCAATCCCCTTCCTTGCTAAGAAGCAGGGTCTCGTGACTGTCACGTGCGACCCGAGGAACTTGGAGCACATTCTCAAGACCCGATTTGATAATTACCCGAAAGGGCCCACGTGGCATGCTGTGTTTCATGATCTACTTGGTGATGGAATCTTCAACTCTGATGGTGACACCTGGCTTTTCCAGCGTAAGACGGCTGCATTAGAATTCACCACCCGGACGCTCCGACAAGCCATGGCCCGGTGGGTGACCCGAGCTATCAAGGAACGGCTTTGCTTGATCCTCAAGAAAGTCGAGGAGGAAGCCGAGTCGGTTGATTTGCAAGATCTAATGCTTCGGCTCACTTTTGACAACATTTGCGGCTTGGCTTTTGGGAGGGACCCACAAACTTGTGGCCTAGGCTTGCCGGAGAATAATTTTGCCACTGCTTTCGACCGAGCCACCGAAGCCTCGCTCCAGAGGTTCATATTGCCAGAGGTGATTTGGAAGGTCAAGAAATGGCTTCGGCTCGGAATGGAAGTCAGCTTGAGCCGAAGCCTTGTTGACGTGGACAAGCATTTATCTAATGTCATTGAAAAGCGCAAAGTGGAATTATTAAGCCACCAAAAGGATGGGACCCACCATGATGATTTGCTGACTAGGTTTATGAGGAAAAAAGAATCCTACTCGGATCAATTTCTCCAACACGTGGCATTGAATTTCATCCTAGCTGGACGTGACACGTCATCAGTCGCATTGAGTTGGTTTTTCTGGTTGGTGATTCAGAATCCAAGTGTGGAAACAAAAATTTTGCGCGAAATATGCACCGTTCTGATTGAGACACGTGGCAGTGACGTGGAAAAGTGGGTTGAGGAACCGTTGGTGTTTGACGAAATTGATCGTTTGGTTTATCTAAAAGCAGCATTGTCCGAGACACTAAGGTTGTATCCTTCGGTGCCGGAGGATTCGAAGCACGTGGTCGCCGATGATGTGTTGCCGGATGGCACGTTTGTTCCGGCCGGATCATCGGTGACTTATTCGATATACTCGGCAGGGAGGTTGAAGTCCACGTGGGGCGAAGATTGCATGGAATTTCGCCCTGAGAGGTGGTTGTCTCAGGATGGAACAAAATTCATCATGCATGACTCTTTCAAGTTTGTTGCTTTCAATGCTGGTCCAAGAATATGCTTAGGAAAGGATTTGGCATACCTACAGATGAAGTCAGTTGCGGCCGCCGTGCTCCTCCGCCACCGGCTCACATTGGTGCCTGGCCACCAGGTTGAGCAGAAGATGTCACTCACATTGTTCATGAAAAATGGACTCAAGGTCAATGTTCAGAGCAGGGACTTGAAAGGTTTTGTGGCAAGTTTTCAGAAAGAAAGAGAAACAGAGAATAATGGTAAAGAATATGCAGGTTTGAGAAGCAATGGATGTTAATAATAAAAGATTTCCAACATGAAGTTAGAGATTTTTGCATGTGGATTTCAAGTTCAATTGAGGAGAATTTAGCTACATCAGAAGAAAAGATTTTACAAAAAGGCCTTTTAGAAAAAAGGAGTATATTCATGGTGTTTTATATTAAATTCATAATTCATATTAGAAACTGTTTGGGAGATTTTATTTTCTAGGGTTGTGAAGATTGATGAAATGCTTTTTCTCAATCTATATCTGCCTTTGTAGGATACTTGGGAAATATTCATTGTATTCATTATTTCTTGTTATGTTTTTTTCTATTTAATTTTACTGGTTTTCTAAGGCCTTGTCCAAAAGCTAAACTCAAATTTAACAATGTTTGCATGTTCATGATCATCGAATAATATAAAGCCCTTATCTTTGATGAAATATCTGTTTCTGATCTTATGTTTGTAATACCTTCTTGATCATGCTTGATTTGTAAACTCCAAAAAATCTGTGAAATTCACCTGTATAATTGGTTAATCTTGGCTTCAGATATGAAGAACAATTTAAATATCAGACTTTTCTAAGTTCAACTATGATTCTAATGACAATGCAAGGTGCACAAAATTGAACTACCAATAGTGGGATAAACAAATGTAGATAGATACAAGATAACATTGCATCTATTTCCAAGTCAGGTATGATGTGGTAGAATTACTCATATAACATGTATTTTTCCTTTTAAGCATAAGTATGCTTAAATGAAAATTATACAGTTGGAAACTACCCTTCAACTATCTATACACAAAGCATAATTAGATGATGGTACAAGGCACATGCAAAAGGTGCCAAGTTAATTCATTATCCAAGAATTCTGGGAGAAAATAATAATATAATGGCCTAGCTATTTTTTTGGGTCCAAAATCTGTGTCTCTTCTATGTTTTTCAGCAGGGTGTTTCACTGTTTCTTCCTCCTCTTCCAATTGATTTTGACATGCTTTTTGTCATCTGATTTTAATTCCATCTACTGTTGATACCTCTCTTCATTTAACATCACTGCTTTGATTTTAGTCAAGAACTTTTTCTCCAGTTGAAAAGATGTTCCAGACCAATGTGCCTATTATGTACAACACAACAGCAACCTTAAATACATCATTCCAAGAACCTGCAACAGAAGATAGAGTATAAGTGAAAATACCACAGCCAAAGCAGAAAAGTTGAGCAGGATGAAAATGGATCATTCTTATTTACCTCGTTGGAGTATGAATCCAGTTGCAGCTGTACCGAAGACACCGGCGAGTACACCTGCGGTGTTTGACAGTCCTAGCAATACACCCTGAAATTTATGATAGTATGTGTTCTTATGGATACATATTTGAAGGTTAAAAAGGTAACAGAGAGAACACAATTGTATAGTGGAAGTATGTCTAGGATTTCAAGCATATGACATTTTGAATGAATAAATAAATTGAAAAAGCACTTGTATGATGAGAAGGAGAGAGATATTTTCATTGAAACTAAATTCAACAACATCAAACTTCTTGGAAAAGGGAGACTGAAAGAGCTAAGGACCTGATTGGTTTTTGTTTTCATTTCGAGTTTTCATTTTAAACATGACATGGAAATAGAAAACATTTTCACTTTTTTATTTTCCTTCACAAAATTTGGAAAATGCATTAAAAAAATGAAAATAGAAACCAATTAGGCCCAAAAATTTTCATTTATCAGGAAGCAAATTGGAGACACAACAAATCTTTGGTTATTATTGACTCAGTGACCCTGTTCCTGGCAATGTTGATGTAGAAAGATTTTGGCATGTGTCACAGATAAGAGTGTCAGCAAAAAAGAACCTCAGGAGGTTCAATTCCCAAAATGTTTCACCAAACACAAAAGTCAGGAATCTATTGCAGTCTTACTCTTTGCCATCATCAACAAATTTGTTCCTCTTTGGTGACATCTTTTATTTTTTACTTTTAATATATTTATTTGGTCATTTAACTTTCGGTAGCTCCTATGGGTATGGGCTATAAAGAAGCAATTACTCACAGCATAGCGTGGTCCAATGTCTTGATGGTTTGAATATAGACCAGATTGTGAGAATGCATCAGATCCCTGAAAAAGCAAATAATTTTATTTGTGATTATATTAGGTAACTATATTATATAAACATGTAAAGGCTATGCAATGCGGTCATGGTTTCTAGGCTATTATGTATTATAATAATATCAAACTTAATTAGAGATTGGGGGGAAAAAGAAAAAATAAAAAAACAATTTCCGAATCTAAATTCGGGATGATAAATATTGATCAAGCTCAAACCTGACTGCAAGCCATGCACAGTACTGCCAAAGCTGGTGTTCTAACATGGCTGAGCTGTGTAAGAAAAATGGCGGGACCCAGAAACCCAATTGTTTGCATGATCTGCCACAATAGGAGATATTTAAACAAACTAATGTTAAAGGGTGCAAAAGAGACAAATGAAATATAAAATGCTTCAATTGCCATAACTTAAGATCATTTTTAATCAGGAAAAATATTCTTTTCTCTCTTGAACAAGTGCTGAAAAGAAATCATAACGAAAATTTGCTTCTACTGATGCGGTTAATTTTAGTGTTTCTAAGATGGAAATTATATGCCGTTGGTATAGTGTGTTGAAATAAAATTTACAAAATGTAAGAGTAGCGCATTTCTTGCCTTTCGAACATTTGTGATGGAAAGGCCTTTGCTCACAAGAGTGTCAGCAATCCAGCCTCCTATATTTGCAAAAACAGCCATTGTCAACCATGGCAGGACACATAAGAGGCCAGATTCCGTAAGGTTGAACTTCAGAACCTGAGAGAATATTCCATTAGCACAGTCATTCAATTGAATAAATAATTCATATAAAGCTTTCTATATATGTATCTTAGTTCCTCTATGCCTTATTAAATCACCTAAAATATTATGTACATGTAATTTGATACAAATGGTAAGAAATGCCTTAACAGCAAAGTGTTCCAGATTGTTAGAATATTTAACAGTATGTTGTTGACCAAGAATAAATGCATATAAGAATTAGGCTTGTCCATATAGGAATTAGCTCTTATGGAAAATTAACAATTCCATTTATATTATTGTCCCTTATGAATGAGTATAAATAAGTTATGCAGTGTGTCAAACAACATATAACATTCACACAATATCTATTCATCAGTTTATACAGCTCTTTCTACTTAAGTTTCTGTGCTTCTATCATGAATTCTAAAGCAGATAACAAAATAAAACTATATGCTAGCAAACAAAAGTGCAATTGGGTTTACCACAATGATTTGTTCTGGTTCAAACTCTTGATTGCAAAGATATAAGCTATTATAAAATGTAGTTCTGAATACTTAAGGGAAAAAAATGAAAAATGTTTTTTTTTTTTTTAAAAAAGAAGGTTTTGTACCTGATTGTAGTAAGTAGGCATCCAGGTTAATAGAATAAATGTTCCCCAATTGTGGCAAAAGTGAGATATAATTAAAGCCCATACAGGTGGCTTTGATAAAATTAGTTTCCACGGAATAACTGTCACGGCTTCTTTGGATATACTGCCTCCAAGTATGAGCCTTTTCTCCTCTGGTGCAACATCTGGGTCTTCTGTTGGTGAGCTATATGACTGAGAGAGACCAACATAAGAAAAACTATGGTATAAAAAACAATCATTAACGATGAATTACAAAGTACACCAAACATTTATAGTTGTTCTGTCAAAATTAAGATGTTGCTACCAAAATAAAATTCATGAGTACAGCACAAGGTAACTCATTTTCGTATATATTTGGTGAACGGAACATTGTTTGGTTCTTGCATAAAATATAACGTTGAAATCAAGTGTCATGCGACATATCATGAGACAGTTCACAATATGAAACTATATTTCATTTCATATGGTTGGCAGAGATGAAATAATTGATTTCCTCCCATCATATTTTTTATAACAGGAACAAGCACTAATAATTTATTGAAAACAAGTGAAAGATAACTTACTTTTTTCAACCATAAGGCGAACCAGATACTTCCAAGGGATCCAAATGAGTAAAACACTGATGGCCACCCGAATTTCTGGATTAGTATAGGTGAGAATGCCAAGCCTGTGACGGAACCAAGGTACATGCCACTGTATACGAAGGCAAGCGACCTGCTTCTCTCAGAAACAGGAATCCACTTGGAAAGCAGATTATTCATTGCAGGCATAGCAACACCCTGGAAACAAAGAATAACATAATTGGTTGCTACTTGCTAGACAACAGAAGAAAAAATAATGTCTAGACTATGCATAGACTTCAAACATAAGACCAATTAAACAAAAAATTCTTTCCTAATAGTTTCTTCTTGTGTATTGCCTAGATAAATCAAATCAATACGAATTTAGTTATAAAAACACATAAAATTAGTATATCTGTAAAATAGACAAACCTCGCCAATTCCCATAAAGGCACGCATAACAAGCAGAAAAGGCAGCCCAAGTCTTGCAGCAATAGGAGTTAAAATCGTAGCTATTGACCACCACACAACTCCAAAACCTAGCACTAGCTTTCCACCAAGTTTGTCTGCCCATATGCCACCAAGGATCTAAACCAAGACAGCAATGTATATCAATCAGTTTGAAAGGAATGCATTAGAACTTTTTACGAGCACCGAATGAAATGAAAAGATAATTTGAAGATCACGACATTCATGATTTCTTGCATGTACTCTTGAGAACAGCAAACATCATGGTAGGTTTACCAGAAAGGGTACTCAGACACCTACGCAAGATTAGTATATGAATCCAATTTCTAGTAAAGCTAGAACGTTTTGCATGTATGATATATCAGTCCCACCTGAGTAAGTAGATAACCCCAGAAAAAGGACGACTGAATTAGGCCAACTGTTGCACTGTTCCAGTTGAACTCTTGTGACATTGGAAGTATTGCTATGCTCATATTTACCTACCAATTATAACAAATATGTAAAGCACATAAGTAAGGGACATTAGTAATTAATGTTGAGTTAATCCAAACATGGAAATTAGAAGCACTCCACTAAAGATTATAGAAGTGCTTGTCATAGTTGAAGGAAAAAAAACTTATTAACAGCTTCAGCCAAACAATGCCAGAAAAAAATGGTAATTAAAACTCCATAGACATATACGTTTTCAACAGTCAACATCTATAGCTATAAGAAATATATTCTTTTTCTATTGCTAGGTTGTGGACAAGAAACATTAAACAAACTAGACTACAAGGATTAAAAATCAACTGCACAATTCATTAAATACTTCAAGTAACTAAAGATCTTCCAATGATAATCTAATGACAAAGATGGAAAGAATACGTCCACAGGAATATGAGACGAGGAAACATGAATCATAAGTACCGTAGAATTCTACTCACACGATCCATGTTACACAGCAGGAATGCTGCAAAACATAGCAGTACAATAACCCAGCGCTTAGGAAACTGCTGCCACCAAGGAGACACTTGTTGAAGATTTCCTCCCAATAGAATGGCTTCACCTGTCCCTTCAGCTGATGGCAGAGAATCCATATTTGCCTCTGTAATGTCATATTCCTCAGACTTGTAGAAAACACGGATCTTATTTTCCTTAATGTGGTTCCTCTTGCTCAAACCTAGTCCACGTACCGCCCTTTGTTCAATATTGCCTCTTCCATAGGGAGCTGAAGAAATGTAGGACTGACTTCTTCTACCAGCCTTTAGTTTAAAGTTCATACGGCGAGCAGATTGCCTTGATACTGAAGAACAATGCTCTGCTGCTTCACTGCGAAATGCGAGTGTCTGTCCTGAAACTGTCTCTTCCAACGGGGAGTTAGTTTGAAAATGCATCCTGGGCTGGCATCTTGAAAAATGAGATACTCCAGAAATTCCCCCTCTCTGAAGTGACAGATCCTTTCCAGATCTATATACATTTCCTGCCAATACCAGACAATAGAGATTAATTAAGTTGCAATAACCAAGCATATAGCCTTTGAAGAGGAGCGAAAATTCCATCCGAATCCATACAAAACAAACCTTAATTACCAAAATCTCCATATAGTATATAGCTAATAAACTATGCTCAAAGCAAATTCTAAGTTAAATAAACCTATGTAACTTCCTAGCTACTCCATACTCCATAGTTTCATCATTAATAGTAACTTTTTTCTGATATATCAATAGGTTCCCACAGAACACACGTTGCTCCTCTTGCTAACAAAATTCGTTAAACAAACTACTCAAAACAACAGAATGATCAAGCAGATTAAATTCAAACAAAACAACCATCCTCTAATATAAGCATTTGGTTGTAGACTCTAGTAGTTACTGCCACTCTAATGCAAAGAATCTAACATACACATACGCATTCATTTCAACAAACACATAAAAGGCAAAACAATAAAACTAGATATTAAATAATTGGATAATTCATAAAATGCAGGCAGCCACGAAAAAAATGGATTTTTTTTTTTTATTCAATTCTAAAAAAAGTAATTAATTAATTAATTTGAAGTCACCTGAGGCAATGAAAGAAGTAGAAAAGTTGCGGTTCGAAACCAAACCACTCATAGCCATTGATACACTCAGCTGAAGCTGCAACAGATGCTGATACTGAGAGAAGTTACGGCAGTTTGAGATTTCAATGGCGAGAAAACCAAAGCTGTCTTCTTTCTTCTTCTTCTTCGTTCTCTTTATACCATATCAGAGTTCAGTTCAGTGTGTGAAATCCAATTCACAAGGACGACGTCGTTTTGAGAGCAAAAGCTCTCTCTTTGACACTCCCAACGAAGAGAATGGAATGGAAAGATAAAAGATAAGCCAGGTATAGAGGTTCTCTAATTTTCCAGTCTCAACCATTTTTAATTTATTTTTCAATTTTTTTTTTAATTTTGAGGAATAAAATAAAGTGAAGTAAAATCCCTGTGACGTTGGAGCCAAGAGAAAGGGGGGTTGATAGCGTGACACGTAGAAGGACATCCACGTTAGGAAAGGCTACAGCGCCGGAATTTTGTGAAGTTACCAAATTACCCTTACAATGAAGTAATGAACGGCTGTTGCATAGGTTAGCTAGGGGTATAATTGGAATTGCAAGGAGAAAAAAACGTTAAATCCGGTTGTGTCATCCGAAAAGTGTTTCTTTCTTATTTTATTTTCTGGTGGATTATTATATTCGTGATTTTAGATTAAAATCTTGCAATTAAATTTATTTTTGGATTTTAAAAGTGATGATGGTATTTTTCATGTTCATGGGTGGAATATTCTGCTTCTGACACATGGCTGTTGTCCACCGTCAAAAGTGACTTGTCGTTTTTCTCTTCGTGGAGAGAAGATATTACTAGAACGGCTGAAATATATTATCAGAAACAGTTGACCTATTGGATTTATAATCTCTCTCTTTTAGTTGATGTAATTTTTATTATTTGTTTGGAATTTGATAGATTTTGTTTTCATTTGGAAAATGAAGAGCAGTAATAGCATGTTAGATTTTGACAAATATATGAATTTGCATTAGACTACTAATTTACAACTGCACTTTAAGTTGTAAAACTGTAAAAGAACTTCCAATGAGTTTCGTCTTCCCATAACAGAGTGAACTTAATTAGAATAATAAATGGTACAATGATCTTATTAGAAATTGGAATAGGTATATAATGAAATATTAATTGAATCTAAGAATACTCATTCTTATAGCTGATTATCGATTTTCTTTTCCTCCACATACAGGCAAGAACACAAGAAAATGAGGCCATGCATTCACTCATAGCTACCTTGTTTATTTTCTGGCTTAGCAGTCAAATACTCACACTTTGACTATTTAACTACAGCTATATTTCATTCCAATGACAAAAAAAAAAAAAAAAAAAAAAACCCATCTAAAATCCGAACTTTTCAATATGCATGAATATACTCTAGCAATTGTGTTCATTCTTCTATTAGTATTTAGTAGGAGTAGCATTATTGCTCAATTATTCAATTTGATGAGTCTGACACTAATTTTTTTTTTCCTAATAAAGAACTCAACTGAGTATTGAGTACATACCAAAATGGTATTCCACCAGCAATATCAAGAAAGAAGAGCAGTGATAGATGAACTACAAAAAGGAGTGCAATTTTTTTTTAGGGGAAAAAGGGAGGAAAAAAAAAAGATAATAAAGAGAAAGTAAAAAAAAAATGAATATAAAAAGTAGATTCACTCACTTTTAAGACACCAAAAAAAGTAGGGCCATCAAAATGGATAAAATGGATAAAATTTATTTGATCAATTCGTTTATTTATTTAAATAGATAGATTTTATTTTTAAAATTAAACCTGTTTAAATTTTAGGTTAAACAAGTTGAACTTAATTAATTCAAAAAAATGACGGATTAAACAGACAAAATGGGTGATTTGTCTATTTTTTTTACAATTTTTTTTAAAAAGAATAACATTTTTAGTTGATACTCAAAATTTTGATCCATTAACTAAAAAAATATATATTTCAAAAAATAAAATAAAAGAGTAAATAGACTAACTCTTTTTAACTTATCGGGCTTATCATAAATAATTTTTAACTAAAAATTATGATCTACTAATAAAAATAAAATAGACTTAAATGGGTCAATCCATTTTATCTACAGACTTAAATGGATCAAATTTAAATAGACTGACTATTTAACCACCAAAAAAAGATTAACTCACTTTTAATTTAATTCAGAGATAATAAGTTTTTGTAAGAAAACAAGCATCGACCAAAATCAATAAAAACAACCAAACTACCAAATCATTGACATTCAAATGGATTATTATTCTCCAAATGTCACATAGAGAAAGTTTACAATGCAAACAATCTAAACACTTAAATCATCATTAGTCTAATTCATGCTATGAAAACAAAAAATCCATATCGCGTCTCAATGGGGATTGGCCAAAAATATCAATTTTTTTAACAAACCTTTGCTATACGGCTATACCCAAAACTCAACCATCCAATGTCCAATCGCATGTCCTTCACTCCCCAACAAGATCTACCCCTATATGCATGTTATTTATATCCATATCATATATATCTTCACTTCTTGGAACTGTACATGGATTCCACCTTCCCATCATTCCCACCCAGCAACATATACTTATCCTTTCTGGTCAACCCTGTGCACTCAAAACCCAGAACATCCCCCAGCACCTTCTGCACGTGATTCGCCACCTCTATGGACGACTTCCCGCCGGCCTTGCACGACATCTCCTCCGGCAGCCGGTCCAGGAACCGAATCTCGTACACCGGCCTAGGATTCATGAAGAAGAAGTACGGGTCCCAGAACTTCACCCCGCGAACTGTGGTCCCAAAGAACATGCTCTGCTTGCAGTCAACGGCCACCGGCACGATCCTATCACTAAGCTCAGCGAACAATGCACTGAACCGCAGCAAGAAGGGTTCACGGCACGTGGTCCCTTCAGGGCACACAACAAGATCACCTGACAAAATTCATAGCCACTTATTATTAACAATAATGTTTGACAGATAATAAAAAATAGTTCAAACTATTTAAACTTAACTTATTTAGTATTTATTAATTATCGATAAATAATTATACAATTTATACATAATAAATATATAATTATGGACATGTGTACGAAATTATAAATATTATATTATATAATAACTAAATTTACTGTATTTTGTATTAGTCATCACGTTTACCTACATATAATTAAACTTTTGGTAGCTACGGTTAGAATATTCTATGATCTAATAATACAATTAATTAATTATGTTCTGAAGATGGCATGATTCCACACTAAATAATCTCTACTCATAATATTATGTAGCATATTATTACCTTTTTGGAGGAGGTCCTTGATGCGAGCAGCGTCGGCGGCACGGTCGCGGGTGAGGGCAACGGCGGGGATGGGGGAGAGGAAGCGGGAGAGCTTGCTTACGGAGTAGGTGACGCAAGAGACCTTGCGGCCGAGGGCAATGGCAATGACAATGGGGTCAAGAGCTGTTCGGTGGTTGCAGACGTAGAGGTTTCCGGGGGTGCCAGGGGAGGGAGGAGGAGGACGGTTGCCGCTGATGACGAGGTGGATGCCAAGGAGCTCGTAGGTGTAGCGGACAATGCGTTCAGGGAGAGGGAGGTTGAAGTAGACGCGGAAGATGGAAAGTGCAAAGCCAAAGGGGATCCAGAGGAAGGTGAAGAGGGCGTTGAGTGGGTCTGGGCGTTGTACGAAGCGGCCGTCGTGGAAGATCAGTCGGCTCTTCAGGCGGTCTCTTGGGACCGGTTTTGCTGATTTGCTTGGGGGAACCATGTATCCTTCCTGTATTTTTATATATCCATCAAAACTATGCTGTGTTAGATAATAATCATTTAACTTAAAGTAGAATAATAAAATTTCCTCTAATTAATGTGAAACTTTAAGAGAAGGTTATATGTAACATAAGGTGGAATATATAAGAATTTTTCGAATATATAGGATATGTTTTGTATACGCTTCATGTATACTAAGAGTGATCAAAGTTGGTTAGCTCATTGAAATGTCATATAACACCACCGTATATTCAATCACAACAAATGTTGCACACGAAATTTTGAAAATTTTGAATGTGTAAAATTTTTTAGTATTGACGGAAACGAGGTCCGCTAATTAATTGAGTAATCGAATGAACAAAAGCTATTATGATCATATTTGGTACAGTGGAAGTACGATTAGGGTTAAAGATTACTGTTGTCGATAAGCCAGAAGAAGATTGGTTCGATAATTAAATGTTAAATGTCATTTTCTCATCCCACGGTCAATCTTTCTTCGACATAGAAATTGTTAATTTCAACACTTTAGTGGGTTTTCCACGGAAATGAGAAACTACGAATCATCATCCTACTAGGGACATGCATCAATATCATATGTACGCTAAGGAAGCTCTTGAGGAGGGGAGGCCTAACAACCCATGACTACATTAATTAAAATACTCTTAGCATATGCAACATTAATGGACCACCCCAGAATGCACAAGTTGGCAGTTGGTTGGGGATTGTAAATAGAGTGGGTCCCTTTGGGTTCATATTGGTTAAAGAGATAAATAAGAGGCAAATTCTATAATACCTCTTATTTATTATCTAATTTTTATTTAACTTATTTTTTTATAATAAATTTTAAATATTTAAAATGTATTAATTTTTATATTTTTAAAGTAAATATTAATTATTTAATACTTTAGTAATTAGACAACAATTTTTAAGTACCCTAACAAATACCTAATTAAAAGCTAAGAGTTCACACACATCTATGGACTTTATGGAAGTTAATGCAGCTACATTGAGTTGCTCCCACCCCATCCCAGCCATACATTAACTATCACATGCATACGCTTTTATAGCTTCACAGATCAATCCAGGAAAAAAGTTTCATGTATCATCATATGGATGCTGATCAAAATTATTCAACTCAATTGCATAACATATTATGGGAATTTTTCGCACATAGTATAAATTTGATTAGAGTAATAATATCATATAATTTTGTTTATTATTTTCCCCTTTAATTATGATATAAACCTCTTACATTATTAATGACTAATGAGTAATTTAAAAGAGGATTTTGGTCCCTATATGCACATAATAAGATAGACCAAAAGACTTGATGAAGGACTTAGTTCTTTGGACAGGTCCCGCATATATATGCTTCTCAAGTTATCTAAAATATAAATTAATTATTTGCTTGTAATATGTCATCAAGCTTATCAAAGGAAATTAGGTAGATCAACCATATCTCAATATATAACGCAAAAATATATTATTTATATATTAAAATTAATTATTATATATATATATATTATTTAACTTTTTTTAATATATATTTTTGTATTTTAATATGCAATAGTTAACATGGTTGATAAGGCAGGACCATATATAGAAGATAGCTTGTCCAACTATATCATTCATTACACACCACAGGCACGCAATCAATGCATGCAAACGCGTATATATTAAACTATTATTTAATTATTTACTGATTATATAACTAAAAAACCAAAGTAATGCTTTCTAAGTAATGGTCCTACGTAAGTAGAATCAATCACTCCACTATAATTTTCCGATCAATCCGCAGACAATGTTTCTTTCAATTTTTTCTCTTTGATTTTTAATTCTTCCAATCGACACATACATATGGTTCACTCAAGTGGCACACAATATGTAATCCTGTGCTTATCAACATTTCCATACAGTAGTAATGCTAAAATTTCTTGCTCAAAAGTTTTATATAGGTTAAAAAATCATACATATAAGACCGTGAAAGTTAGTCTCATATATATAGTTAAGATATACTCCTATAATATTTTTAGGGAAATACTCACGTAATGATATTTTCTTATGAAGATGCAGTATGAATTTTTAGATAATTAATTAAATATATCAACTTATTTAATAGTTCACAATGCTATTTTTATGTGAAGATGTCATTTTGATAGGAGTATCCACTATATTTTTTATGGCTATATATGGAGAGCTGCACAAATGTCTTATGGAGGGGATGCAAATTTTCTAATTATTTTTTTGTTCATTTTGGTTACTCAAACTAAAACAAAATATCTTACTAAAAGATTAGAGTATCTATTACTTTATCAATATCACATTGATTGAAATAGCATGCACATTTTTTTACCTATTTAATTGTGATTTAAATAAGGAACATTACGAATTAAACCATATAACCGGCGATTTAATCCTCTTTATAAAAACGTTGATAATTAATCGCATAAACATAGCATGGTGACTGATAAAGCAAACCTTGCAAGCAGACATGAAATCGTGGTCCGATTCACGGTCACCGAGTCCAATATCCGGCGAAGTCTCACCGAACTCTTTGAGAATCGCCAACCGCTTCAGCTTCCCGACGAGCACGCCAGGCTTCTTGACGAACCCCGTAGCCTTTTTCGTCTTTGGATTCACCTCGATCTCCGTTCCAAGCACCTTATCACCTCCAAGAAAGTCCTTCACGAACGGCTCCACCATCACCGTCGGATTCGCCGTCACCACAACCTTCCTCTTGCAACTATCAAACACTTCAAAACTCTCCTTCCTCACATCCGCAGAGTAAAACCTAAAAACAAAATCGAAAACAAAAAATCAGAACAACAAAACGCGAAGAGAAGAGAATACACTAAATCGAAATCTATAGCGAGAGTGTCAGTGTTGTGTGCCTAGGGAGAACAGCGCGTGAGGCGAGCTCGATGTCACGGATCTTGAGTCCGGCGAAGGAGATGAAGATGAGGATCTGGATTCCGATGGCTTCGGAGATGAAGAGGTATGCGATGATGACGAACGGGACGGAGAGGAGGAGGATGAAGCCGCGGAGCAGGCTGCCGGCCTCGACGGCGACTAGCATGAAGTAAGGGAAGGAGCTACGGGAGATGAGCAAGGTTCCGTCGAGATCGGCAGCTACAGATTCTCTCGGCGACGAGGGAGAGTTTCCGTTGCATTCTGTTACCGGCGGGAAGGTTCGTTTCGGTTTCGGCGCTGCCATTTTCTGTTACGCCGTTACAACTGCACCCTCTGCTTCTGGTTTTGGCTTTCTAATTAGAAGAGAGAGAGAGAAGGTTGGGAGGGATTGAGAGAGAGGAGGGAGCAAAGAGTAGAGAGGGAACGTTGGGTTTTAAATGTGACTTCTGCCTTCTCAAATGACGAAATTGTCCTTCATATTTCCCGCGATTTATTTTATGGTATTTGTAATTTTGCTTCATATTTTAATGTTTTCATTTTATGTTTTTATAGAATGCCTCACATTGCCATTAATATAAATAAACAATGGAATGTTTATTCGTTTTCATATTTCAGTCACCAAAAAAATATAATATAATATTTAATAAATAATTTTAGACAGTTTAAATTAATTTTTTATTATTTTTAAAATATTATTAAAATGAATAAAAAAATAATAAATCAAGTTTCTAAATTTATAGTCGAGGACGTTGATGTTGATGAGGGTAAAGTTGGACAAATTTATGGGGCAGACAGAAACAGTTAATGTTGTTTGCCAAATGTAGTTGAGCTAGCTGGGCTTCACCGTAAGGATTGACTTATCGCTTATATTGTTAGGGAATGCACAAAACTAGGGGGCCAAAACTAATGTGCAAAGAACTAAATACAAATGTTTTTAATTATTTTTTTAATTTAAATTGTTCGTGAAATCATTTTTATCCGAAAAGATATCTGATCTTATTCAAATAGATGTTTTCTACTGCAATAGACTAATAATTTTCTTTCAAAAATACAAACCTTATACTAAAATAATACTAAAACCAATCGTTAATATATTTGAATATAAATTATTCTGAAGAGAAAAATATCAAATCAATTTGTTTATTTTTATTTATAATTAGATATTATTAGATATTTTATGTGTGATGTAATAAATTCTTTTCTAATGTGATTACATGGTATACACTAATACTACTCTCGTGTAAAATAGGTTTAATTAAGGTAAGTTTGATGAGCGGCCATTCTTAATTAATTGATCAGCATAAAATTTTTGGTTGGTTAGTAATTGGTTTCAGCATAAAAACCTATGGGCCCCTTCCATCTGTTTTTTTTTTTTTTTTTTTTTTACTTTATTTAAGTCAAAAGTGACTATATACACAAGCAATACTATGAATGGATGAATAATAATGAGATGTCACCATAAGTTCTCTGTGTGGAATATGAGAGGAACCCATGTGGTAATTGTGATCATACATTTATTTGTACAGCTATATCTATCTTTTTTTTTATTTTGAGTATTAGTAAGTGGTTATTATATATATATATATATATATATATATATATATATATATTAGAAATGATAAGATTTTTAAAATATTTATAAGTAAAGAGTTTTTTATTTTTTTTTTATTATTATCTTTTGCCAACGAACTATAGTTCAATTGACAAAATCTTTTTATATTTATCTAAGAAGGTATAGGTTCGAGTCTCTTTATCTTTAATAAAAAAAAATTATTTTTTATTTTTAGTTATTTTTTATATTGAATTTGTCAATTTAATTCTTAAATAACATCAAAATTCATTTTCAGTTAAATATGACATCTAGAGGTTTATAATCATATTATTTTTACATAAACATGTCTTAATATATCTAACCACAACAAATATATGTCACAATTTTATATCTCTCAAGGAGAGCTCAAATTTAAGATGTTGTTGTCATATAATTAATTAGTCAAATAATTGTAAGCCATGCAAACTATTTCATTGTTGCCCCCACCTACTTTGGTTGCTAAATCTTATTCTTGCACAACATGCTTTAATTAATTATTCAAAGTTTGATATGCATCCATATGTTTCAAAGTTTGATACACAACATATATACATTGCTTTTTCTTGTTTCCTTATTCTAAGGGGTAAGAAAGTTTTTTATTTTCATTTTTTTAATTAACATGAATAGGTATTTTAACCCGGCACAAATTAAAAAAAATTAAAATGCCTACATTTTAGTTACATAATATCATACAAGAACTTATAGACTTTTTTTTATTTTATCATTAATAAATTTTCAATTTAATTTTATTTAATTAGTTTTGTTGTCAAAGGGTATGCATGCATTCTATTTAATGAAATCCCTGTATCCAGATTAAAGTTAGATGAGAGTAATTAAGAATGTCACATTATTTGTATTTGGCCCACAGACTCATAGACCATAGTCTATGTCTATCTTGTTGGTAGATGCAGCGCCCAACAGCACCAATATTCAATTACTTGTAACATTGGAACAAATTTTAATTTATATATAGTAATAATATATAATACAGTTTTATTTTTTACCATATAATATATAATGATGTATATATAACATACAACAGCTATTGACCTATGTAGGTATCATGAAACCACTCATCCCAAAAGTTTAACACTAATGATTATATTTCTAATATTTTCCCTCATATAAAAGCCTCTCTTTCTTGGTTTGCTATTTTTTGGGGTTTACCAAGGATCGAACTCTTGACCTTTTGGACATAGAGCTCTGATACCATGTCATGAAACCACTCATCTCAAAAGTTTAAGCTGATAAGAAAAGGTAACACTAATGGTTATATCTCTAACATCAGGATTAATAACTATTAATAATTTATTTATATTGTATTTCTAGTCAATTTTTAAAGATATGAAAATGAAATTAATTAAATTTATTATAGTCCGACATACTTATAAAATCGTCAACTTCATTTGATGTTGAAGCCAAATAATATAATAAGTGACCGATTAAATGGATATGATAATTGCCTGGTGGGATGGCCTCTGATGAATTAAACATAGCAATATCTATATAATATGTTTCCAAACTTAGATGGAGAGTGATGGAAATTTCTCAAAAGGGCTCAGTGTATATATATGAGACAATTCTTTATTAATTAATATGTTCATTTTCTTTAATTAGAAGTCTTGGTTCAAATTCTGAGTATAAAAAATCAATATTAAAATAGTCATATTTCTTAATTCTTATAAAATCTCGAGTAAAAAAAAATTGTGTTTGTTAGTCTGTCGTTGACTAATGAATTGCTGTATGTACAAAACGAAATTCAAACTCTCGATAATGGACGAGTGAACTCATCACTCGACCAACTTAAATTAGTTAAAAATCCGTGTTTGTTGACTGCAGGTAATTCAACTAAAAAAGGTAATTCCCAATGAGATTTTTGTTAAAAAAAAAACGTGTGTATTCAATTTCAGTCATTAATGACTAATGATTCACTTATACTCTGTTCTTTCCTTTTTATTTTTTCCTCCTAAATTGGGTGAGTCACTTATATTAAAAGGGCTAAAACAAACAATGATGCTATACAATTAAGATATTTTGGTAACTGAATTTAATTAAATTGGTCGAATAATTTATTGTGTAATAAATATCAATTAGAAAAAGATGAATAAAAAAGAATTTAGTTAAATTTGATTATAAAATAATTTTGTCATGTAATATTTTTTAAAGACGAGTACAGCTCATTAAATTTGGTTCCATCCCAAAGTGGATATTGAATAATTAAATTGGGCCACTCTTGAGGCCCATCTAGGAAGCTACAAGTAATCACAATGGGCCATGAGATATCTTGTTAAGCCCAAAGTCTAAGTGAAAGCCTAAAAACCTTTAAAAAAAAGACGGTTGATGAAAAATATTGATATTTAGAATCACTTAATGTCTATAAAGAACTTTTTATTTTTAATATTGGAGTAGTAATGGTATTTTTTTAAAATATAGATTGTTGGTATATTATTCTCAATTGTGAAACTATTTAGATAGAAATTATACCATTCGATTTCTAGAGATACACAAATTGGAGCGTTCGATTTATAGATGTGCAGAAATCAGATCATCTGATTTGTGTTAAAAAAATAAAAAAATTTAAAGTATAGAAACCAGACCATCCGATTTGTGTATTTTTTATAATTTTAAAAAATACAAAAAATTACAATATTAAAATATATCACTACTTTTATTTCCATAACAAAAAAATCAACCTCGTGTAAATTCTGCTAAATATTCAGAAATGAATATTAAAATAAGACCAAAAAAATATATTAATAGAAAAAATCACTAAGTTTTTTTAAAAAGTATTTAACATGAGAAAAAAATTACTTTTATAAAAAAAATTTATTTTTATTTAAAAAAGTTATTTTTATTTAAAATTTAATTCTATAATTTAAAATTACTGTAATATATTAATAAAATAAAATTTAAATTTAAAGAGTATATGAGAATCAGTCTTTTTTGGTCTGATTTATAAATAAAATAAAAATTAAAATTAAAATAAAAAAAAATTGAATAATTTATTTTTAATTATTTTAAAACCAAAAAATTCAACTTTTAAATAATTTTTAATTCCGAACATTTTAAACAAGCTCTAATAATTATGCGGGTCGGGTCAGTTTTCCGACCTTAAGGCAGGTGAAAAAAAAAGATCACTCAATGTCCAACAAAAAAAAAAAAAAAAAATCATTTAGAATCACTTAAATCCAACGAATTTTAATTAGTAAAGTGATCCGCTGGTTACTCAGTTTAGGTAAGTATTGGATTCAAATCTCGTCTTGTTAATGTCTGATTATAAATTTATTTTAACTTTTGGTATTGTTAGAAATGTTGATTAATTTGAAGCTGATTAACTTGATTTATCTGATATTGTTGTTATTATGGCTGATTAATTGATTTCTCTAGATTATATGAGAGTGACAGCTTCGAAATCGAAGCTTCCGGAGCTCAAAAAAATGGAATCGCCGATTGCCTCTCTGGAGAACCGACCCGCCATCTTCGTCATCGGATCCTCCAACGTCGGAAAACGCACCATCCTTTCCCGTATCTTTCTCTTTCCCTTTCTTTTCTCTTATTTTTTTCAAAAAGCGTTTTTGGTTTTCCAATTTTATCTGTGATTGGACTATTAACTTGGTTGTTCTAATTTTAGTGCTTGATATTCGTAGATATTGTTTTGAAGTAACACTTTCAGCATAATTTGTTCTTAGATACTATAGTTTGTTTTTTACTTCAAGTAGTATTAGTTATGACTTCTGAAGTTCAATTGTGTGCAAATGCAATTAGGTTTAGTTAATGTAAAGTGTATTATGTAGTCATTAGATTCTATTGTAGCAAATGTGTGTGTGACTGTCGGGATATGGATTGCAACAGTAAAATCCTCATTATGTGTTGATATATGATTTGGCAATGCTTAATTTAGTTGGATAGTAGCTGCATCAAAATCTCTTTTTTTTAATCAGTTGGAAAACATATCAATGGTGTGCTATGTCTGCTCTGCAATTATTTCTTAATTTAGTTCTTCTGATATATTTTTACATGTAGTAATGTGGATTTAGTTGCATTTGATGTCAATTTTAGGATTGCTCTCTGTTGACAATGAAGATGCTTTTGATTCTACTTTTGAAGTGAATGTACGTGGGTATGTTAACTGTGAGTAACTTTTATTTTACCGAACTGATTCTGTAGCATAATTTTACATCTTATTGGGTGTGTATTTTACTGTGGATTGAACAGATGGACTATCAACACTAAGTACTATACTGCTGATGTTTCTGTATGGATGGCTCATCTTCGTGATGATTTTTCTGTTCGGAACCTGCCTGTGTTTCAACAGGCAGCAGCATTGGTGATGGTTTTTGACATGAATAATGTTAGTTCCTTAACTTGACTCTTCCTCAATTTGTTTTTTGGACAATGATTATTTAATCCATGACAAAATCTTGGGTTACTTTCACAGTTTTAGTGTGTTTGTTGTTTTAGCCATGAGGATCTCAAACAATGGTTTGAAGCAAGCAGACCAAGTTTCAACTTATTTCAACATGTTCAGCAACATTATGTTTGAGCTATATTTTAACATGGCTTTTAACCATGAATTATAGATTGGACAGAAGTTTAGAAAGTTTTCTTTCTTGTTAGACCGAACCTTTGTTTGCAAATTATAAACAAAACAAATCAATATTCATGTGAACTATTTTTTGGCTACTTTTTTTTATTCTGCCTGCCTTAAGTATGCATTTGCAGTGACATATGCATATAATGTTAATTTGATTTTCTTGTTATATGCAGCCATCTTCTCTAACTGCACTTCAAGATTGGGTATCTTGCACTGTCATTCAAAACTTTGAGATATTATTATGCATTGGAAACAAAGTGGACCTCCTTCCAAGTCATCCAGTTCATGCTGAATACAGAAGACGGTTATTGAAACTTGAAGACTCTACTATTGATCCTTATTCAGAGCTCCCTGAGTATGGAATATCTGAATCTGAAGGAACTAGTTTACTGGGAGATGAAGAACCATCATGGGATATTAGAAGGTCCTGCTTGGAGTGGTGCACCGAGCACAATATCGAATTCATTGAGGCTTGTGCTTCTAATGCTGATTTCGACAAATGTAAAATTTTCCTTCCTGTTTTAAAGCCAGCGCAAACAATTGAACAATAGTCTGATTTTTGCTCTGGCAAATGCTGATAAAAGAACCACCGATTGCAGGTTTGTCTATAGATGGTGATTTACAAGGAGTTGAACGGCTTTATGGTGCTCTTTCTGCTCATATGTGGCCTGGAATGATATTGAAATCTGGTGATAGGATTAGTCAACCATCATTTCCTACAAAGGAGGGTACTTTTCTTCTCCTACATTTCTTAAAGTGTGCTGTGTGGCACTTTTATTGATGTCAAATATATGCCAGGCAGTGCAATACAAGCACTAATTTGGTTATCTGTTTTTCTTTAGAGTTATCTTCAGAAGAATCTGATTATGAAGAAGAATATGAAGTTTTGTCAGCTGGTTCAGCTGATCCCTGGGATGGAACTGAACAAGAATGGGTATCTGCAACTTCTTTGGATGCTGGGGGATTGGTTCCTCAAAATAATACAAATACAAATTGCGAATACAAGATTGAAATTAAATCTGATAAAGATATCCCACCCACAACCTCGAGCACTGGGCCTGAAGATGAAGGTGACAAGAAAGTCTCACACAATATCATGCATTCTGAAGATGAGGATAAATGTCTTGAGTTAGATGATTTGGAGCAGTTGATGTCTGAGATTGGAAACATGCGTGCAGGTATACGGTTGATGCCTGATTTCCAAAGAAGAGACATGGCTGCCAAGCTTGCTATGAAAATGGCTTCCTTATTTGGGGGTGAGAGTGATGAAGAGGAAACTTAGTTCATATTAGATGTTAACCCGACGTAATTCGGTTATAGGTTTGATGGAAACATCAATGCATGTCTTTCATTGTACTTCTATTTGGGCATTACTTGGAAGACATGCTACCCTCGTCAACAAGGATTGGTTCCTTCTTCATGCTACCCTTGGTAACTGCTGAACATGGTTAAAAAATATTATGATGTGTGGCCATGTTCATGGTACTTTAACATGAATATGGTGTTGTTTGGGAAACTATGGTGCTCTCTGGGTCACATTCTGCAGTTCTGTAAGCTGAAGAGTTGATTGAAAAGTACTCACAAATCAAAATGCTTTCATTCACCTAGCTACAACAACCAAAAAATGACATAGTCAAACTAGGTGATTAGTTGTTTTCCAAAGGATAAATTAGTTTCTTTACCACTCCTGCTATTTTTTTAACATATGAACTATGCTGCATAGACTACCTAATATCTTTCAGAAACAATTGTCACATAGGTGGCAGCATATTTTAGCGGATGGAAGAAGTTATGTGGTTAAAAAGATAAAATTGCTCCTATCATAACTGGTCACATAATCCTAGCAAGCATATTCTAGTAGGAGTCGAAGGTTGAGAAGCAGGCAGAAATGGCAGAGGAAGAAGAGTCGAATGTGAATACCTGCTGAAGAAGCGGAACGATCAGATAAAATATTATTAGGCGGCTATATATTAATATATCCGGACAAAAGGTGCCATATATAAAATTATATTTATTATTAAAATATATATTTAAATATAAAATATATATTTAAATAAGTTAAACTATATTTATTTGTATATAAATATATATAATAGTTAATTTTAATAATTGATTTTTTATATTATTTTTAATTATTAATTTAACTTTGTTAGTTTAATAATTTAATAATATATTTTAGTTTATATTTTTAAATATTGATTGTAAAAAATAATAAATTCTAATAATTTTTTAATATTTTTTCTGTTTGATATACAATGCGAAAAAACGTTCCCGTGAAGATATATGGATAATTTATTTTATTAAAGTAGGAAAATCGTATTTGAATATATATATATATATATATATATATATATAAAGAAAAATCTTATTTTCCTAATCGGTCTTCATCTAACGGTTTCAAATTCAATTCATGGATTAAAAGTGATGATAAAATAAATAAATAAAATAAAAAATTATTATCCTAGGAGACAGGCGATTCCTCAAGACAGGTTAATTGTATGAAGGCTAACAGATTGCAAATATTTGTAACAAAGAAAGTAAAATGTATATACTTCTGTGGAGTATATAAATGGTGAATGTTGTGATGTCTAAATAGTAGTGTTTATTTATTAAAAAAGATTAAAAATTAATATTTAATTTAAAAAATATACGAATAAATAATTTTTAAAAAAATAAAATTTATTATAAAAAATAAGTTAGACAAAATTTAAGTTTCAATTCATAGGTACTATAGAATTGGGCATATAATAAATAATTAAGCATCTCCCAATGATATCAACTTTTATATTTTTATAATACCAATAATCAATGAGGGGGAAAATCAGTGCTATGAGAGAGACAATTCTTTGAAGTGAAATTAATTAAACTTTTAATAATGATTTTAAATCATGTGCTAAGAGCCTAAGATTCCTTACAAATCTAGCTAGCTAGTCAAAAAAGAATTAACCAACCATGTGCTATGATTCCTTACAAAAGCGTCGTCATCCATGGTTGAAATTTGAATACTGTATCTCATAAAATAAACAAAATTAATGGTCCTATATAAAAGGTGATATCTATATTATACACAAGAACACATAGCAGCCTCTGCAAGTTGCCTTCCCAGTTGCCATCATTTCTTGTCTCCTCTAATAAAAGCAAAATTGAACTCTTCTAGTTCTAGCTCAACTATATTTATATATATAGTTCATGCATGTATCAGGTTCTATATACTCATTCCAAATCAATTCTAACAATGGCTGCTATTAGGAGCTTAATCAACAAAAGGGTTTCTTCATCAGATGCTATGATGAGTAGATTCTTTTACACTACCTTTTCAGCTGAACCCATTAGAGATCTAGCAAATGATCTTCCCAAAACCAACATCAAGAATCATGTCTCCCATGTAATTAATAACCTTGCTTATTTCATTTCATATTTATCAATAATACGAAATACAATAACAGAATAACTCATCCCTCTTCCTTTCTTTTCAGCTCATTGGAAGAACTCCACTTGTTTATCTTAACAAAGTAACTCACGGTTGTGGAGCTTTTATTGCTGCCAAGCAAGAAATGATGCAACCTACTGCCAGTGTCAAAGACAGGTCTTAATTCTATTTTAACTTTGCCAGTATATAGATTTAATTACTTTGTTAATCCCTATATTTTCACAAAATTTGTAATTAGGTCCCAATATTTTTTCTAGTTGAGTCTTTACGCTGCTTTTAGTTTTGTAATTAGGTCATTCTTAGTGTAAAAAAAATCTGTTACTGAATTTTTAATTAGATTCTTATACTTTTTTTTTCGATTGAGTCAATATACTATATCAAATTTTGTAATTAAGTACTTAGCATGACAAAAACAGTGGAATTAACTTAATATTTCCTTAAACAAAATGAATATGTCTAACACTCCTGAATATTCTGTTAAATAGAATATTTCGTTACTTTCAACGTTTTTGTCACGGTAGGACTTACTTACAAAATCTGATATGGTATAGGGACCTAATTGAAAAGGAAAAAAAGTATGAAGACTTAATTGAAAATTTGGTAAAACTATAGGAACCGATAGAATAATTAAACCTTAACGGAATATTTCTCTGCAAATTGGAGTATCCATAATTAAGAACCTAATTAGATTTGACTACATATTTTTTGAGAAAAATATTTCGTTAATTTTAATATTTTTTACATGAAAATGATAGGGACTCAATTGAAAAGAAAAAAAAAGTATAAAAACCTAATTATAAATTTGATAAAATTATAGGTACCAATAGAATAATTAAACCTAGTATATATTCATCTGTCTTCGCCTATCAGTTTTAAATTATAAATAATTTTCTTAATGGACAGAGCTGCATATGCTATGATCACAAATGCAGAGAAAGAGAATTTGATATCACCAGGAAAGGTTGGCCAAACTGGTTTATTTTGTGGCATCATCAATTTTTTACTTTACTAAGCTATTAACATATTATTCAAGATTCTCATATTTGATTTAATTAATTATTTATTATTGTTTAATGTGGTGTGTAGACAACTCTTATTGAGCCTACTTCTGGAAACATGGGAATAAGCTTGGCATTTATGGGTGCTTTGAGAGGATACAAGATTATTTTGACCATGCCATCTTACACAAGTTTGGAGAGAAGAGTTACCATGAAAGCTTTTGGAGCTGAGTTAGTACTCACTGATCCAACCAAAGGAATGGGTGGAACTGTTAAGAAGGCTTATCAACTTCTAGAAACCACACCAAATGCTCACATGCTACAACAATTTTCAAACCCAGCCAATAGTCAAGTAAGTACTTCAATGCTATACACCGCATATCACTAAGATTTAAGTTATATGTATAAAAAGTAACATTTTTTAGGATATGTATACCAGATCAAAGGACAAAGGGTGTTAATGTTGTAATATAACTTGTTCTCTGACACTAGGACTGAGACTGAGAGACTGGGATTCAGTATTGTGTTTGATAGCGAGATACTATAAGTAAAATTTTAGTCCCAAGGATACAAAATTTTGAATTTGGATCCTCTAAATTTTGAATTTTCACTTTAGACGATAAAATGTAATCTCTCACTCTTGAATGGTTTTTCTTTCATAATTTTTCTTCGTCCCACCTATGAAATAAATTGTAAGAGATCACACTTTACCCTTTAAAGTGAAATTCAAAATTTAGAGGATTCAAATCCCAAAATTTCAGTCCCTTCAGTACCTAGAGAAAGTGGGGACAAGGGAAATGAAATTTTTAAAGACGGAGACTGAATTTTAATAACATTTCTTTTAAAAAATATCCTCATTTAACTTTTGAATTTTAAATTTACCTCTCAATCTCTATATTTATCTTAAATTAAACATAATACTGAGACATAATTTAGTCCAATATATTTTACATCAAACACAATACAGATATTTAATTTAGTCTCAATCTCCCTTACAAACGCAACCTAACTTTAGAGAAAATTGATGGTATTTGTCCTTAAATATTTATTGCTATAAGAAATTTGTCGAACAACAACCGATTCAGCAACCATTGACAAACATAAGTGACGAATTCAGTAACAAGCTATTTTGGTTGCTAAATCGGTTACTACTTTGTTACTGAATTATCGGTTCAAATCAGATATTAATCAATTAGTTACTAAATTGATTGTTTTTAGTGGATTTCTTGTAGTGATATATGCTTAGAAAAATGAGATATTTTTTCGAGATGATTCAAAATTGGAATGTCATGAAATGCTTTGAAATTGGAAAAAGAATTGATTGTTAAAGAAAAATGGTTGGGGAATCAGGTGCACTTTGAGACAACAGGTCCAGAGATATGGGAGGAAACAAATGGACAAGTTGACATATTTGTTATGGGAATAGGCAGTGGAGGCACAGTCACTGGTGTAGGAAGATACCTTAAATCCAAGAATCCTAATGTTAAGGTCAGTTTAGTTATTTCTTTTCTTAACATCCTATAATGAAGTATTCAATTTTCATTCATCAAATTAAATTATTGTGTCATTAGATAATGAATAATTATTGTTTTGTTGTGTCATTAGATATATGGTGTGGAGCCAGCTGAAAGTAATGTTCTAAATGGTGGTAAACCTGGTAAATATCATGCTTACCCTTTTCATTTATTTATTTATTTTTGTGTAAAGTTTGGAATTTCATAGTTATTTATGATTTATTCATATGATATAGGTCCTCATGAAATTACTGGAAATGGAGTTGGATTCAAACCAGATATACTGGACATGGATATAATGGACAAAGTTATTGAAGTAAGTATATATATATAGGTTGAAGTTTTCTAATTTTTGTACCCATAATTATTATTGGTCACTTATCAATTACTTGCATGTTAGATCCGAAGTGAAGATGCAATTAACATGGCTAGGCAATTGGCCTTAAAGGAAGGACTCATGGTAAGTATTCAAATGACTCTGTTTTTCATTTTTTTTTTTAGAAAAAACGACAAATAAGCCTTTAACTAATTGAAAATTCAAAAATGTCTCTCATCTTTTACAAGACATCTAAGTTCGTCCGTCCAAAATATATAAAGACAATAACTTATTTTTATTAGTCAATAACTTATTTTTATTTTTTCCTTCTTTCCGTAATTGGTTTGCAGGTAGGGATATCATCTGGAGCTAACACAGTTGCAGCACTCGAACTAGCCAGCATGCCTGAGAACAAAGGCAAACTCATTGTGGTAAGAATAGTAATGGAACCATTTATATATCTAAATTATTTACTCTATTCTCACTTGGTTTCAAAATACTTATTCTTTTCCACAAAGTAGTTTAATACATTCAAAAGTTAATATATATTTAAACCCAATTTGTATCTAAATATATTAGCTTTTTAAGTAAAAAAAATATAAGTCTCTTTAGGTCACTAACAATCATTGAAAATACAAAATATATAAATTCTTCTGTTGACTAAAAACTTTATTTGTCATTATTTTGACCTGTTTAAATGTGTCATTTTACCCAAAATATGCTCTTATTTTATTAAAAAAAATGAAAAAAGTACCCTAATATATATTTAAGGGAACAAGTTTCTTAATATTACTTAGCTGCTAAGTAACACTTATTATTAAAATGATGTTGATGTTGATTGTTATGTTATCTCAGACTGTTCATCCAAGCTTTGGAGAGAGATACTTGTCTTCTATTCTGTTCCAAGAGCTTAGGAGAGAAGCTGAAAACATGCAGCCAGTATCTGTTGATTAATTAAATTAAATTGCCTATTATCACAAGCAACCCTTTTGTTTTTTAATTTGATGTAACCCCCCCCCCCCCCTTTTTTTTTAATTTGATATTACTAATATTTATCATATCTTGTAATCAAGCATTGCCAAATTTATATATTTAATTTTGCCACCTCTGTTTTTGAGAGCATAACACACCATTTATTTTAAAGATATCAATAACTGAGTCTACTAATTGAACTTAAAAATTTTGACAAACAACAAAGTTTTACATAAAGAATTGGTGACAGTGATAACAACTGTTACTGTTCTGAAACAAAAGCATGAAGTTTATTCTTTCTAAAGTCCTCTAAGGAGAACATATCCTTTAACTTCAATCAAAATCTATCTTATGTTGAAATCTCATAATGTAAAAGACACTATAAATGGTATTTTGAGATTGGTAGAAAAAAAGTAAGCAAAATAAATAAATAAATAAAAGGATAAATTTCAAAACAACAAGAAATGAATAAGAATTTTTATTAGATTTTTTCAATAAAGAATTGCATTTTCAATACAAAACAGAGTCAAAGTGCTATGTTAATAGTTCAAGAGCAGTATTGTGATTGGTCCAAAACAAAAAACACATGACAAATTCAGCAATTTAGGGTTTGGACTAATGATTTTCTATCCTTTCAATTGGTAACAAAATCTGGTTGCTCCCTAGCTAAGCATTGGTTTTGACATATCATGATACAATGATTTCTAATTGGCTTGAATGAGTTGTTTGAAGATTTCATTGTAAACGTTGAAAACAAAGCGATCTTTGGCTGCAGTTCTATGCAATTTATTGTACTTGCAAAAATACCTCAAATCTTCTAAATTGCAGAACCCTATGAACTGACCCAACCAAAGAAACAACCAATTAATGGAGTGTTCCTTCCGGTTTCCAATAACAGGCTTCACACTTTTTTCTTGGCGGCAGAATTTGCATGCAATTGAATTAGGGTTCTTCCACTCTTTTGGACATCTACTATGCAAGGAAGCTCCACGATCCTTCAAGAACTTTCCAAGCTCTGCAGCCTTTTTATTTAAATCAAACTCCATTTCGAATCTTTTGCGACAGTTTCCGCATTGAACGTCTCCGTTGATTGTTAAGATCTTGTTTTGGTTGAGATATTGGAGTGTGTGGATTTTCGCTGGACGATCAGTGGCCCATGGAAACGGAGGAGTGATGACTATGTTGAGGTCGTCGGTGACGGCCCGTGCCGGTGGTGGCTGTGGTGGCGATGAAAACTCTGGATCTTGTGAATGACTGGAAGAAGGTGAAGATTGGAATGTTGGTTCGGTAGGGAAGAGAGTGAGTGTCTGCAATTCTCTGATTTCTTGTTCTTGAGGCTCTGGATTGGGAGGAGTAACCGCCGCAAGCTTTGGTTTCACGTTGCGGCGGCGGTGGTGGTGGTTGGTGGAGGCTGATGAAGGTTGATCTTTTCTCTTGTTATTCTTGTTCTCCATTGTTTTGGAGTTCTTTGATTGTTCTTGAGTTTTCTATGATCTTTCTTCGATGGTTTTGAGTTTTTGGAGAATGAATGTGTCTAAATCCGTTTGTAATCACTTTTTGAATCTCAATTTGAAAAGATAAAATGAATAAAACTAAAACAAGATAAGTATATATATATATTATTCATACAAATCAGGCAATAGTAATAAATAATACATTAATTAGATAAATTAGATTTATAAGTAATGTCTTAGCAATTAAGTTGACATAATTTTTGCAAGAGGAGTGTTAGATAAATAATGATATTTTTGACCAATATAAACAATTACCAATCAAATAAAAATATACCACACATTTAAGTTATTTACCTAGATTTTAATATTAAAATAATTATTCGTACACCTAGTAAAATGAACATTCGACTTTACATTATTTACCTAGATTTTAGTATTTTTATTATTTACCTATATATATATATTTTTTTTGTGCAAACATAACTTTGCTAGAATTATTATCTAGGTCAATTATATCTTAACTGTAAATTAGTATCTAATTATTTAAAATTTAAGTAAAATCTAAAAAGATAGAAATAGTCAAATAAGTCGATTGATTTGAATTGGTTTATTGGTTAATTTACTTTAAATAAATATAAAAAATTTGAATTTAAATCTAATGATAAACAATTCTATAATGACAATAAATTTTGTGTCTAAATTATTTAAATATAAATATTAAGAGATAAGACTTACTTTTTTATAAAAAATAAAACGTGTATTTTACAGATATCATAAAACATATCATAACATTATGTCAATTTTGGGCTTTAGCGAAGAATAATAAAGATAGAAATTAAGACATATACTATTTGGAATAATTACTCAATATAACAACTGCATGCATATTTGGTGCATATATACTATTTTTTATGCATTGCTATCATGTCAAACATGGTTTACATTTTTTATCTACAAATAAAATAATTTAAATTATAAATATTAATAAAATAAAATTTGTTTATTTGATCATTTAATAATAATAATAATAATAATAATAATTTATAATTTATATTTTATCGTGTATCTAGGGCTAGCAATATATATCATACTCGCAGGTACTCAATTCGGACAAATCTATTCGAGTAGGGTTGTCTATCCGACTTGTTACAAATACGGTGCAGTAGTGCGAGTTTTCTATGAATGTTCTTTTATGGTTTTGAATTTTCGAAGAATAAATATGTCTAATTTAAAGTAACTAATTTGAAATTTGAACTCTAAATCCGTTTGTAACAACTTTTTAAATTTTAATTTGAAAAGACAAAATGAATAGAAGGATTGCTTATTTTTAGTTATATGTGTTATTATTCATACAAATCGAGCAATATAGTAATAAATAATACATTAATTAGATAAATTATAGATCATGCCTTAATAATTAAGTTGGTGTATGTTTTGCAAACATAATTTTGTCAGAGTTATTATCTAGGCCAATTATATCGTAATTGTAAATTGGTACCTAATTATTTAAAGTTTAAGTCAAATCTAAAAAGATAAAAATAGTCAAATAAATCAATCAATTTGAATTGATTTATTGGTTAGTTCACTTTAAATAGATACCAAAAATTTAAATTCAAATCTAACGTTATTAGACAATTCTGTAATGACAATAAATTTTGTGTTTAAATTATTTAAACTAGCGGCTCAACAGGCATCAACTGTTTTTCTATTATTTTATAGAGATTAATTTTTATAATTTTATTTTAAAATTATAAATTTAATAAAGTGCGTTTTCAATACAAAACAGAGTTAAAGTGATATGTTAATAGTTCAAGAGCAGTATTGTTATTCGTCCAAAATAAAAAACACATGACAATGTCAACAATTTATTTTAATTTTAATATGAACAATATACCACAAAACCGACCTTAGCTCAGTTGGTAGAGCGGAGGACTGTAGTGGGTTAATAACTCTCAGATATCCTTAGGTCGCTGGTTCGAATCCGGCAGGTCGGATTTCTTTTATTCTTTCAATATTTTTAAGATGCTATCAATAAATAGAATAGGAATTTTATAAGCATATAAGAAAAGAAAAAGCAAAAGAATAGCAACTTCTTGGAGTTAGCTTGTTAATATAGTTGGAAACTTGGAATGCACTTTATTAGTTTATTTCACTCCTCACTTCTTTACTTGGTAGAGTGGACTGGTATATGCTATTGAATTTTCTACAATAAGTCAATAACAAAGATTGTGACCTTTGACTTGTCTATCATGGCCATAAATAGTTAAGAGGCTTCTGGGCTATGGTATTTTTTTTTTTTCTAAAGTTAAGAATGAGGTTTGAATTCGAGATTTTCAGGTGAAAATAGAGAGATTATACCATTTAAATTATAAGTCGTTGTAATTAATTAATACTTAGATTGGTTTTAAGCTAATCTATTATATTTGAAATATACGACAAAAATATTATTTTTAGTGGTATAATTAGAAAAACGCTTCCTCTTATAATCGCAAGCTTAAAAATACTGCTTTCATTTATAAATTGTCAATTTCAATTATAATTTTTTATCCAAATTCCAAACATAATGTCTTTTTTTTTTTGAAAAATCCTTTTCAACTTGAATTAAAAAAAAAAACATTTTCCAATGATTCCAAACATGCCCTAGTCAGAACAAATATTATACGTTCCTTAATTGAAGATGCCAGATACCATGGCAGATACCAATTCTGGTTGGTACGGTAGATGTATATTCTCTAATGTTGCACATGTCTGCATTATTTCCCCATTGTTTGTGGTGTGTCCCAATTTGCTAATGCAACTATTTATTTTCTCTATGTTTAATTGGAAGCTTTTGATGCCATACAAACTAACAAAAGTATGTTGTTCACACTTCACTATTGCATTTATTTTTTGGCGAAGTCTTATTTGTAGTTTTTTTCGTACGAAGTTAATAGTTGAGAATCATTAGATAATTTAATATATTTTACTAAATTGTTATCTAATAATTTTTATTATCAACTTTACGTGAAGGTAAGGTTCAATTTTATGGTTATGGAAGTTTTGTATGTGATGTACCTTGATATGGATTTATGGGGTACAAGATAAATCTGTGGGACAGCTTTTTTATGAGTGTCGTAGAACTCGAAGAGTTGTTTGATTTAAAAATTTTGCTGAACAAATTGGATGGTCCGATTTGAAACTGGAGAAATTTGAATTTCGGAAGAAGGAAATCGGACCCTCCGTATTCTTTGCATATCAAAATTTTTATATGAATGAAAAAATTAAATCGCACGGTTTAACAATTCGAACCGTCTGTTTATCATAGAGGAACTCGCATAATCTGAGTTGTTCTGTTACTCTGACACCACACAGATGTAAAGTATCTGTGTTTTCTATAACCCAATCTAATTTCATTGTTGCTTTTATATTCAAATTAAAAAGCGTGAAGGTAATGGTATGTGAGTTTCTACCTCCTTTTTTCGAACTTTGTTTTGATATATTTTTTTCTTATATCTTCTCTTGTTTGAATTTTGAAGACAATAGTATTATTAGTTTGAGTTAGTTGAGTTCACGAGTTAATATGTTTTATTTAAGTTTGTGATTTGACATTCTTGACCCTAATTTTACTACATTTTTTTAAACAAATAATGCTACCTTTGTTTTACTCGAATTCTATTATTAATTAAGGTTTGCATTGTTAATGAAACAAGCATAATATAGAAATGAAGGCACAAAAAAAATGCGGAAATATAGAAATGAACGTCCCCTTCAAAAAGGGTATTCAATAGTACAAATTACAGAGCTTCTATAAAGTGAAAATATCAAAATAATAATAATGAAGATGAATTCAAATTTTGCAAGCTTGTTAGTTCATGGATGAGGATGACATTGACCTCAATAGTAGCATATAGGATAATTTTAAAATCAGAGTTTCTCAAATGATTTTGACTATATGCCAAATTGGGTCAATACTTCAATCTAACTTGAAAATTATTCATACTTAGAACTCGAATTCAAAATCACTATTATACATTCATAAAGGGAAAATAACATTGTCATTCGAATCAACTACCAAGTGCTAGCTTCTTGAGGGCATATTCGATACTTAACAAACTTATTAAGGGTTCAAACATACATATATAATCACATAAATTTAAAATTTTTATGGTATTTCATATATTGACTGTTAAAAACTAATACATCTTAGATTTAAATTTTATTTAAAAATTTGTATTGACTACTGTGTTGCTATATGTATAAATATAATTCAAATTTTTGACATTTAATTAAAAAATAAATGAGTTACCATTTCAGCCAACCTAAATTGATGAGTTTAGAGTTGATCCTTAAAGTGGTTATTGAAATTTGCCGCTTCCATTTAAAAGATTATTGAAATTCTAATTACACTATAAAAATTATCGCGACTAAAAAAATTACACCATGATAATCTCTCATCCCTTTATGTCAAGTTACTCTTCACCTCGTTAGTGATCTCACACATACCCTTCCATGTTGAATTAGAGAAAATAACGTAACTTTAATTATGAAGCTAAATACTTGATCAAACGATGTTGTTTATTCTTAATGAATCATAAAACATCTTATTTTTTACAAAAAAATATATATGACCATTAAAATTAAACCATATTTCATAAAAAATTTAACGTTAAAACTACAATAACAATATTTTATCTAAGAAAGAGAATAAATGATTAACATAATACAATATTTTCAATTTTAGAAACGTTTATATAGTGCAATTGAAATTTTAAAATTGTTTTTCTAAACAGCTCAAAAACTACTTTAATATTTAACTCGTTAATTTAATTTCTCAAATATATGATATTTTATCTTTTAAAAATAGATATATCTTTTCAATAAATTTTACTAAACTCATAATTATTATTAGAGCACCTTATTACCAATAAAATTAAAAGTTTTAAACTTGAAATATAAACAAATAATTATTTTAAAAAATTTATTCTAACCATTTAATTAACCTAATAAATATTTTTAGCGTACATTTAACATACATATTTTTAATTAGACATTAAAGCATATTATTCCTCAAAGTAAATTGAAAAAAAAAAGTAAAATAAAGGGTAACTCTACTCTATATATAGATGAAAATTCAAAGTACAGTCGACTTTACGTGAAGTTGATAATTGAAAATTGTTAAATAATTTGATTGATTTGACTAAATTTTTATCTAACGACTCTCAATTATCAATTTTACGAATAAAATTGACTACACCAGAGTTTTCACCATAAATGATAGAGTATGGACTAGAAAACAAGATGATGTAATTTTGGGAAAAAGGAGGGGCAATCTCAATGGATACCTTCCGTTAAAAAGGAACGAAAGCAAACCCGACCCAACTATCATTGTCATTTTTTTAAGACAGAGAGAGATTTTAATCTTTCTCTCACTACCAAGTACCAACCTCAACCCAAAATTAAAAAAAAAAGAAATCAATTTTATTAAAAAAATTAAAAAGAAAGTTAGGGTTTGACCAGAAAAAAATTGCACACAATCGCGTGCGACCCACATAGTGGAATTCACCGATTCGGACAAGCCTCGTTCCTCTCAGTGAACCTTCGCCCCCCTCTCACCAAAGATCCACACCCACTTACCCCTCTCCTTCTTCCGAAATTCGCGGCTTTTTTTGGAGAGAGAAAATCGGAGCTTTTTAGAGAGAGAAAAAATGGCAGATGCTTCTATACCCTGAATCCAGAACAACGAAAAGATTGGGCCTTTCTTCAATTTTGTACTGATTTGAGGCTTTTTCAACCCTGTGGGCTCTCCAATTTTGATGATTTTTGAGTTTTTGTGTTTTCTTCAATGATGGGGTGTTTGTACTGGGAGTGATCTGAATTTGGGGGTTGGGGAATTTGGTGGGTGGATTTGTGCTCCATGCAGTCAGGTGGCGGTGGCCGGAACCCTGGGGTTGGCCGGACGGGCTCCACGGCGACGTCGTCAGCTGCGGCGTCCCCGTCGTCTTCGTCTTCGGCATCCCAATTGGGGCTTGATCAGCATCATCTTCAGCAGCAGCAGCAGCAGCAACAACAGCAGCAGCAGATAAGTTCTAGTAGACAGGTGTGGATTTTTTTATGGAGGGTTTTGAAGCTGAATTTCTATGATATTTTTTTTAGTAAAAATGTGCTCTTGAACAATGTTATGGTTTTGGATAACATGGGTTTATCGGTAGTGTGACTGTGTGAGTTAGGGGTGTGGTTTATGCCTTTATGGTTTGTGTGTGTGTGTGTTATTATTATTATTATTTTTGACCAGTATCATCATTAGCAACTAATTTGACTTGATTCTGAGTCAGCTTATTTTGCAGTTGCTTTTGGATTTTGTTTCTTTGGTTTATAGCATATGGCTTCGGCAATTAATTTGACTTGAGAATGCAACTGCTGATAGTGAATTTATGGAGCTTAATTATTTTGTAACAGTTGGTTTGGGGAGGGGACTTGGGAATTGGGAGTGCCGTTGATTTTGGAAATTGGGACGCAGTGGAATTTGCATTTGTTTATTTTATTTTATTTAAATTTATGACAACCTCGTACCTATCTTGTTTTGTTGGTCCAGTTTTGGTTCGTTTTGGTCTTTCTCTCTTTCCTTCCTTTTAAAGACCAATTAAATTTTTGTGTACTACGAGTCAAACTAGGCATGTTTCAGTTCAGTGGAGTGCTGCTAGGTAATGTTGTCAGCTTTTGAGTCAGAAGTTTCCATTTGATCACACAAACAATATGAACTTTGCTGTGGTTTTTGAATTTCTTAGCTAATTTGTCTTCTTACATTTATTTTTATGTTCATATGGGATCTAAAATTATTGGCAACGGAAAACATTAACCCTTTTTGTATAAACTACTTTTCTGAAATGTTGGTGCATTTGCTTTTTGGACTTAAATGACGATTAGATAATTATATGAATGATTTTCTGCATGTCATATTGTCAAGGTGGTTTGGAATCAGCTATATTGTTTCTGGTTTTATATTGTCACTTAAGTGAAGGGCACTGTCTGCTTTTTTTCTTCTTATGTACTGTAATTGTATAGGGCATATTATCCATGGAATTTTCATTTCTACTTACACCTTTAACCTTAAAATATCTAAAATCACCAGTACAATTGTGTAAAACTTTCCACTGAATGAACTTGTTATACTTAATATTTTTTTGGTGGTTATTTCAACCTTGATATTGATGAAATTTGCATTATCACCTTACATCTGTGTTCTTTCAAACTTCAGAAAGAAACGATTAATGGTTTCGGGGTCATGACCTTTTTCCCGGTTTTGTATATGCAGTCATTTCAACAACAGTTACTTAGAAAACCTGAAGGGAATGAAGCTTTCTTAGCATATCAAGCTGGGCTCCAGGGTGCCTTTGGGAATAACAATTTCTCATCTCCTGGTGCCATGCAATTGCCCCAGCAGTCTCGAAAGTTCATGGAATTAGCTCAACATGGAGCCAGCCAAGATGGCCAGTTCAGGGCTCAAGGTGTTGAGCAGCAAATGATGAATCCTATGCATCAAGCATACCTTCAATATGCACTTGCGCAACAAAAATCTGCGATGGGAATTCAGTCGCAGCAGCAAGCTAAAATGGGAATGTTAAACCCATCTCTGAAGGATCAGGAAATGCGCGTGGCAAATCTGAAAATGCAGGAAATGATGGCTATGCAGGCTATGCATCAAGCTCAAGGATCATCATCTAGGAATTCTTCCGAACATGTGTCACGTGGGGAAAAACAGATCGAGCCAGGACAGCAGACAGCTCCTGATCAGAAGACCGAAGGAAAGCCTTTATCCCAAGGACCAGCTATTGGACATGTAATGCCTGGCAATGTGGTGAGACCAATGCATGTGCCAGAATCTCAGCAGGGAATTCAAAATTTTATGGCAATGTCTGCGCAATACCAGGCTATGCAGGCATGGGCACGCGAACGCAACATAGATTTGTCGCATCCTGCAAATGCTAACATAATGTCGCAGCTCATTCCAATGATGCAGGCAAGGATGGCCTCCCAACAAAAGGTCAACGAGAGCAACGTTGGTGTTCAGTCAACACCTGTTCCTGTTTCAAGGCAGCAGGTCACTTCTCCAGCTGTTGGAAGTGAGGGTTCTGCACATGCTAATTCGTCAAGTGAAGCATCTGGGCAGTCAGGTTCTTCAAAAGCCAGGCAGTCAGTTCCACCCGGCCATTTTGGCCCCACAACAAATTCTGGCATAGGCAGTGGCTCCAGTGACATGGTGATGCAGCAACTTGGTCCTCAAGGAAGAGAGTCTCCAGCCTCTTTGAGGCAACCAGTCTCAGTGGGAAATGGAATGCCCTCTGTGCATCCTCATCAGTCTTCTGCCAACAGGAACTCAGGTGCAGAACATCCCATGGGTGCAAAAACTTCATCATCTGGTTCAGAACCCCTGCAAATGCAAAACTTAAGGCAGGTAAACCAATCCTCATCTCAGGCTGGAGTTCCAACAAATGAAGGTGGCTCAGGAAGTCATGCTAAATCTCAAACGGCACCACCAGCTCAGATGCCTCAGCATCGGACAGGAAGCGCGTTTACCAAGCAGCAGCTTCATGTTCTTAAAGCCCAAATACTTGCATTTAGGCGGCTGAAGGTTAGATCTCTGCTTCATTTCATTCTATCTGTCTGAGTGTGTTTGCATTATTTGTGCATGAGCTATCTATATATTCCTATTAAAATATGCTGCCTATAATCTAATTTTGCCTTTTCTATTTGTTGATAGAAAGGGGAAGGTACTCTGCCTCAAGAACTTCTACGTGCTATTGCTCCGCCGCCTCTTGAGATGCAGGTGCAACATTCAAATCATCCCACAGGAGGACAAAATCAAGACAAACCTTCTGGCAGTATCGCGGCAGAACAACCAAGGCACACTGAACCCAATGCGAAGGATTCACAATCTATCCCAGCTATTAATGGACAGAGTTCTTTAAAGCAGGAACCCTTTCCCAGAGAAGAGAAATCCGTTGTACCACCGGTTCCTGTGCAAGCTGTTATGCCACCTGCACCAAAGGAATCTGCTCCAACATTATCTGCTGGAAAGGAAGAGCAGAAATCAGTTGCATGCCCTGATAAGTCAGACCAGGACAGGGACAGTGATCGTGGAAAGAACAGAACTCCTCCTAGGAATGATTTAGTGCTGGATAGGGGAAAGGCGGTTGCACCGCAGGCTTCTGTATCCGACTCAACCCAAATTAAGAAATCGGCACAAACAGGCACTGTTTCCCAGCCAAAGGATGCGGCATCTACTAGAAAATATTGCGGACCCCTATTTGATTTTCCTTCATTCACTAGGAAACATGACTCTTTTGGGTCATCGATGATGGTAAACAATAATAATAATCTGTCACTGGCATATGATGTCAAAGATCTTCTTTTAGAGGAAGGCATGGAAGTACTTAACAAGAAACGTACAGAAAATTTAAAGAAGATTGAAGGGTTGTTGGCAGTGAACTTAGAGAGGAAAAGGATTAGGCCAGATCTTGTGTTAAGGCTACAGATTGAAGAAAAAAAGCTTCGCCTTGTAGACCTTCAGGCACGTTTAAGGGACGAGATTGATCAACAGCAACAAGAGATAATGGCAATGCCGGATAGGCCATATCGTAAGTTTGTAAGGCTGTGTGAGCGTCAGCGTATGGAACTTGCTAGACAAGTGCAGGCATCTCAGAGAGCTTTGAGGGAGAAGCAGCTTAAATCTATATTTCAATGGCGTAAGAAGCTTCTTGAGACGCATTGGGCTATTCGTGATGCCCGTACTGCCCGCAACAGGGGTGTGGGTAAATATCACGAGAGGATGATGAGGGAATTTTCAAAACGTAAAGATGATGACAGAAACAAAAGGATGGAAGCCTTAAAGAACAATGATGTTGACCGATATAGAGAGATGTTACTGGAGCAACAGACTAGCATGCCAGGCGATGCTGCAGAAAGATATGCTGTTCTCTCAACTTTCTTAACTCAGACAGAAGAGTATCTGCATAAATTAGGAAGTAAGATAACTGCTGCCAAAAATCAACAGGAAGTGGAGGAGGCAGCAAAATCTGCTGCTGCTGCTGCACGATTGCAGGTATGCTTCATCAACTTTTCCCCCTCCGATGATGTTCTGAGAACTTTCCGTAGAGTGTGTTGTTGTCAGGGTTCTGGTTTTTTGATGGCTTCTAATGCACTATTTGAACTTATTATGTGAGATTTTTTCTATGTCAGTGATCCATTATTTGTGTTTTTAACTCTAGGGTCTTTCTGAGGAAGAAGTAAGAGCTGCTGCAGCTTGTGCAGGGGAGGAAGTAATGATTAGAAATCGTTTTCTGGAGATGAATGCTCCTAGGGACAGTTCATCTGTCAACAAGTGAGTTTGTGTTAGTTAATCTCTATTTAATATGCATGTTTATGATGATTTGTTTTGTCGCAAAAATGCTTGGGAGATTGTAACTTTAGCAAATGTTGCTCAAGATATTTTTGCTTATTTTATTCAATTTTCAAGTGCCCTGATCTTGTTTATAATGTTTTCTTTAAGAATTTTATTAAATTGGCCTTGTTATGTGTAACAATGCTCCGGGTGCTTGATTGTCACCATTATTGGCTTCTCTTCAGGTATTACAACCTTGCTCATGCTGTGAGTGAAACTGTGATTAGGCAACCATCAATGTTACGTGCTGGAACATTGAGAGACTATCAACTTGTAGGTTGCTAAATCATATGAAATACTCATTGAGTGGTTGTTTTATTTTTTACCCACTCAAGCAAACTTTCAGGATTTAACATGTTATTTTTTCAAGGTTGGTTTACAATGGATGCTTTCTTTGTACAATAACAAGTTGAATGGAATTTTGGCGGATGAGATGGGTCTTGGAAAAACTGTGCAGGTTAGTAATTCCTTAAGATGGAAACAATGCTTATTATGTACTTCTTTGAGTGACTTCACAATTCATAATAAATGTTTTATGTTGATCATTACATGATTGTTTGTCCTTGTAAGGTTTAATGCTAATGCATGATCATTTAATGAGTTCTTGTGTGTACCTTATATAATGTTAGTATTTCCTTTACAGGTTATGGCATTGATTGCATACTTGATGGAATTTAAAGGAAACTATGGCCCGCATCTTATAATAGTACCGAATGCTGTTTTAGTTAACTGGAAGGTGAGTTTTCAACTTTTTCACTTTAAGGATATCCTTATTTGTGTGGTTATGCGTTCTTTTTGACATGAAAAACTGTGTTCATTATACAGAGCGAGTTTTATAATTGGCTACCATCTGTGTCGTGCATTTTTTATGTTGGAAGCAAGGATCAACGGTCAAAATTATTTTCACAAGTAAGCATGCCTTATCTTATTCATACATGTAGGGAGAGTGCTTCATCGTCACTGCCAATTTCCTTTTCTGTTACATTTTTGCAGGAGGTTTGTGCTATGAAGTTTAATGTCCTTGTGACTACTTATGAGTTCATCATGTATGATCGATCAAAGCTTTCAAAAGTCGATTGGAAGTATATCATAATTGATGAAGCACAGAGAATGAAGGATAGGGATTCAGTCCTGGCCCGTGATCTTGATAGGTACCGTTGTCAAAGGCGCCTGCTTTTGACAGGAACACCATTACAGGTCTGATATGATTTGATACATTTTGCTTTGATGTATATATTAGTATCTAGGTTGAATGCATTCATTTATTTTTGTTGTGCCTGTCCATTCGCTAGAAGAATTAATCAACATGCTATAAGATAGGAAAAGAACTTTAAACAGTATGTTTATGCTATACATTTTATTGACGGAACTATTTATGCTCTGATATCACTGCAGAACGATTTGAAGGAACTCTGGTCACTTCTAAATTTACTTCTTCCTGAGGTTTTTGACAATAGGAAAGCCTTCCATGATTGGTTCTCTAAACCATTTCAAAAGGAAGGTCCTGCTCCAACTCAAAATGGGGAGGATGATTGGCTTGAGACTGAGAAGAAAGTTATCATTATCCACCGACTTCATCAGATTCTTGAGCCTTTCATGCTCAGGCGTCGTGTTGAAGATGTTGAAGGCTCACTTCCACCTAAGGTGCGACTAAAATAGCCTTCTTGACAAGTTGCACTGTATCTGTGGCACTGGACTAATATTTTTTCTGCATTGCAGGTCTCAATAGTTCTAAAATGCAAAATGTCCGCTGTTCAAAGCGCAATTTATGATTGGGTCAAATCAACTGGTACCCTTCGTCTTGATCCTGAGGATGAGAAGCGTAGGGTTCTAAAGAATCCGGTCTACCAGATGAAGCAATATAAAACTTTAAACAACAGATGCATGGAGCTCCGCAAAACTTGCAATCATCCATTGCTTAATTATCCCTTCTTCAATGACTTATCTAAAGATTTCCTAGTAAAATCTTGTGGAAAATTGTGGATCCTGGATAGAATTCTCATTAAACTTCAAAGAACAGGACATCGTGTTCTACTGTTTAGTACCATGACAAAACTCCTAGACATCTTGGAAGAATACCTGCAATGGCGAAGACTTGTGTACAGAAGAATTGATGGTACAACCAGTTTGGAAGATCGTGAGTCGGCTATAGTTGACTTCAATAGCCCTGATTCAGATTGCTTCATCTTCTTGCTTAGCATTCGAGCTGCTGGACGAGGTCTGAACCTTCAGTCTGCTGATACAGTTGTTATATATGATCCTGATCCAAACCCTAAAAATGAGGAGCAGGCTGTTGCCAGAGCTCATCGGATTGGACAGAAAAGAGAGGTTAAAGTTATCTATATGGAAGCCGTTGTTGACAAGATCGCTAGCCATCAGAAGGAGGATGAAATGAGAAGTGGAGGCACTGTTGACATGGAGGATGAACTTGCAGGTAAGGATCGCTACATAGGATCTATTGAGAGCCTCATAAGGAACAATATTCAACAATATAAGATAGATATGGCTGATGAGGTTATTAATGCTGGACGCTTTGATCAAAGAACAACACATGAAGAGAGGCGTTTGACACTTGAGACATTATTGCATGATGAAGAGAGGTATCAAGAAACTGTCCATGACGTTCCGTCATTGCAGGAGGTAAATCGAATGATTGCCAGGAGCGAAGAGGAAGTGGAACTGTTTGATCAAATGGATGAAGAGGAGGATTGGATTGAGGAGATGACAAGGTTTGATCAAGTACCCAAGTGGCTTCGAGCCAACACAAGGGAGGTGAATGCTGCTGTTGCTGCGCTGTCAAAAAGACCGTCAAAGAACATTTTAACTGGTGGTACAATACCTGTGGAACCTGGTGAAGAAAGGAAAAGAGGACGGCCCAAGGGGAAAAAGCATCTAAGTTACAAAGAAGTAGATGATGAGAATGGAGAGTACTCCGAAGCAAGCTCTGATGAAAGAAATGGATATGCACATGAAGAAGGTGAAATAGGAGAATTTGAAGACGATGGGTATAGTGGTCCTGATGGACCTCAACCCATTGATAAAGATCAGTTGGAAGATGGTATACTTTGCGAGGCTGCCGGTTATACATTTCCTAGATCTTTGGAAAGCGCTGGAAATAATCAGATGGTTGAAGAGGCTGGTTCCTCAGGATCATCCTCAGACAGTCAAAGATTGATCCAGACGGTATCTCCATCAGTTTCCTCTCAGAAATTTGGTTCACTTTCTGCACTAGATGCCAGGCCAAGTTCCATACCAAGAAAGATGGTATGTGCATTGATTTGCATCTTGAATTTTCCATTTATTGTTTGTCTTGCTCTATCTTATTCTGATTAAATGTTTTGTAATTGTTTTTGCCAGACAGATGAGTTGGAAGAAGGGGAAATTGCTGTTTCTGGTGATTCTCACATGGATCATCAACAGTCTGGCAGTTGGATTCATGATCGTGATGAAGGTGAGGATGAACAAGTTTTGCAGCAACCCAAGATTAAACGTAAACGTAGCATGCGCGTTCGACCCCGTCTTGTTGCTGATAAACATGAAGAAAAGCCTGTCAATGAAATGGCGTCTCATTTAGCAATACAAGCAGAACATAAATATCAATCACAGCCAATGGCCGACATAGAATCAAAACGATTGGTTGAATCCAAACCAGGCAGGCATGATTTAAATGCCTCATTAAAAAATAAGCGAAGTTTACCTCAAAGGAGAGTTGCCAATACATCCAAATTACATGGCTCACCAAAGTCTAGTCGGTTGAATAGCATTCCTGCCCCTTCAGAGGATGGTGGTGAACATTCCAGAGAAAGTTGGGAGGTGAAGACCATCAATTCAAGTGGATCTTCGGCTCATGGCACTAAAATGACCGAAATCATCCAGAGAAGGGTATGTGTCATCAATCGACTCTTTCGATGTCTCTTTCGATGTCTCTTTCTACAATGACAGTCTTTTTTGTTAGCATGGTTAGAGTGGATCTTGTGTGTTGTGAGAACAGGAATTACTAATTTTCTAAGCTTAATTGACAATAAACCACTAAATAATTTGATGCCAAAGTAATACTTCACCTTGACAAAAGACTTTGCATTTGATTCCTGTTGCCTTATGGTAGGTCATGTGTAAATATATTGTAAGCCCTTGCCTAGGCTAGTAACATGCCATAACCTTTGTTTTAATGGAGCAACTCCCCTATACTTCCATGTACCAAATATAAGTAGGGGGAAGGAAAAAGAGTATAAGTTCCTTAGGTATCTGATTGGAGGTATATTTTTTATCGGCTGCAATCCCGTTAATATTTAACTTTTTCGTTTCCTTTCTCACTAGGACGTTTCATGTTAGTGGTCTCCATCGATATCATCTTAGACATTAGTGTCTGCTTGGTCAGTGTCTTTAAGTATTTAAACACTTACAACTTCTACATTTGCAGTGCAAAAATGTAATTAGCAAGCTACAAAGGCGAATAGACAAGGAAGGTCAACAAATTGTGCCCTTGTTAACGGATTTGTGGAAGAGAATTGAGAATTCTGGGTACAGTAGTGGATCCGGGAACAGCCTGTTGGATTTAAGAAAGATTGACCAGCGGATTGATAGATTGGAGTATAATGGAGCAACAGAGCTTGTATTTGATGTGCAGTTCATGCTAAAGAGCGCAATGCAATTTTACGGCTTTTCGCATGAGGTGAGATTTCTGTCATTTTGCACAATGAATTGGTGGTATTTTGGCCTTTTGGTGGCAGCTGTAGCACGGTTTTGGTGTATGTATTCTTACTTAACTCTTGCATGCAAAATTTTGATCTGTTGAAATATTGTTGCAAAATTTTACTATCAGGTAAGAACTGAAGCGAGGAAGGTTCATGATCTATTTTTTGATATCTTGAAAATCGCATTTCCTGATACGGACTTCCGAGATGCAAGAAGTGCGCTTTCTTTCGCTGCCAGTACTGTAACATCCCCAAGACAAGGAGCTGTTGGTCTAGGCAAGAGGCACCGGCTGATAAATGAGGTGGAAGCCGATCAATACCCTTCACCGAAGCCACTGCAACGCGGTTCAGCTTCTGGTGGTGAAAACAGTCGGGTCAAAGGCCATGGCCTGCAAAAGGAATCAAGGGCCGGAAGTGGCAGCACCCGGGAACAGCTTCAGCCGGACGATTATCCAGTGCTGACTCATCCAGGTGAACTTGTGGTTTGCAAGAAGAGAAGGAACGATAGGGGGGAGAAATCATTGGTAAAGCTGAGGACTGGCCCCGTGTCGCCAACTAGCATGGTTCCGGCTATGCGAAGCCCGGGGTCAGGTTCGACTCCTAGGGATGCTAGACTAGCGCATCAGTCTCCTCATGCACAAGGGTTGGTTGGCCAGCCATTTCAGCAGCCAAACGGCTCCGGTGGTTCGGTTGGTTGGGCAAACCCCGTAAAGCGGCTACGGACGGATTCTGGGAAGAGGAGACCAAGCCATATGTAGATTTTCTCTCAAAGAACACAAAGTCATGGTATATAATGAACATATTGCTCCTAGTTTCAGAAAGAGTTTTTGGTGGCCCTTAATCTTGATAGAGTTTACCCCTCATACTGTTAATATAGAATTTAGGCCCTGAGTTTGTATTTTATGGCCACCTTAATGTACTTGAATGTAACTTGTTTCTTCCATTTTTCTTTGGATATCTGCATCCTGCAGGTATTGCTTTTCTTTTTAGATAGTTGAAACTCTTGTATAGTAAATTCTCTGGTTCATGTTAGTCCATCAAAATTTCCCCTCTACAAAGTGCTCTGGAAATTATGACTTCTTTGTGTCTTAGTAAACTAAAGAAAGAGAAGGAAAAATAATCCATTTTCAATACTTATAAAATAATAATGACATGAAATTAGAAATAAACTATGGATGAAGTGTTACTATACTTTGTAAGAGAATTAGATATATTTTATATAACAATTGCATAGATCTGTAGTAGATAGTTATCATATTTACACCTAATATTTTATGAAGCTTATGACACGAGACATTTTTTAATCATCTTCCATTTTACACCATTCAAAAGTGCTTTTGGTTTAAAAAAAATTGCATAATAATTCACTTGTTTGGCAATATTTTTGTCAACAATTTTGAGTCAATTAAGTATTTTTAGAAGAAATATTCTTAGGGTTATTTTTTAGGGCAATTTACTCAATTAAAATGGGTGTGAAGATTCTTTACTCAAATGCAAAATTTTCAATTCGTTTACGTAAGTGTCCTTTTTGGTTATTATGTAAACTGTGATAGGTAGCCAAATTTGTGCATAAACCATGGGAGGTTGGCACTGTTTACACTTAGGAAACGTTGCACATAAATCGCGGCTGCTTACCATGGATTATAAAGAAAAAATGTTACTAGAAACCGTGGTTGGTCACTACTGTTTATGAAGAAAAACTGTGAGCATAAAACTTTGTTGGCTACCACGGTTTATACTTAGAGTAGTATAAATACATAATCCGCGTGAAGTATTCTAAGTGTAAATTTGCCATGTGAGTAAATTGAGTAAATTGTCCTATTTTTTAGTTTAGAAAATTACTTTTGAAATGAACGTGCTTTTACTCTTATATTACAATTTAAAACATTTTATATTTTAGTCATAAAATATATTCTCATAAATTTAAATCTGGCATAGATCAAATACAAAATAACTATTTCAATTTTAGTTTTGGCATAGATCAAATACAAAATAATTATTTCAATTTGTCTTTCTATTGTAATTTTTTTAGAAATAATTTTCAAATCATTGTTGGAAACCTGTCTTTCACTTATTCCCTTTTTCCATTTGATGTTTTTGGAAAAAATAGAACAAAACAATGAGTTACCCACAGGTGTCATGTGTCATAAAAATGATATGAACAATAGATATGTCTGGCCTTGCAATTTGGAACCAAACCTTATTCAAATGTAAAGTGGAATTCCATGTTGTTTTGCAATCACTGATGAAAAGACTTCTCCAAATGTACCAGGTGAACTGAATCTCCCAATCTCAATCATTTTCCTTTGCTTTGGTTATTAATATTATACATGATTTTGTTTTCCATTAATTAGAAATTAGGAAAAAGTCTTAATAGTTAATATTGAACAATCCCATAATTGTTTACCATAAAAGTTTGACACATAATTTAACAATCAATAATCATGTAATTATTATATCATGCTCCTAAATTTTAAATAAAGAAATAAACTGATTTTTGTTATAGTTTTTTATGATATCAAATTTAATATATTTTAACATTTTATCTTATTTTGAATAGGTTGAACTATACATTTTTCTTTACAATGCTAGGTGGATTTGATATTTATTTTACAGAAGTTTCATAAAGTTGATATCAATGGCTAGAATTATTTTCAACTATTATCTTTTCAGTTTTCACACAATCCAAAGGATTCTAGAACTTCTATTTGGGTTTTTGGGATATGATCATTTTACAAGGTGAATTAATTTCCTTGAAAGAAAAGCTTTTTCCTTAATCAAATGTCAAGGCCCACATAGCATGACTTTTTCATTTGTCTTCTTTTCCAATCAAGTAATCGGCTACTGATATGTTATGATCAATCAACTTTGTTGGCACAAAAGCAATTTGAGACTCATATAAATAGGCATTTTTATTTGAACAATTAAAAGCAATTTTACAACTAATCACTACAAGAAGAATGAGAAAGAAGTCAAAATAAACATAAGTTATAAGTGCCATAATAATAATTATAAAAATTTTCGGTTACAAATATTAAAATTTATAACATATATATTAATATTTTTATTATTATATTATTTAATCTGCTTATATATATTACATAAAATTTTTAGTCTTCTTTATTTCTTAATCTCTCATACTAATTGACAAAAGTTTATTAAAAATTTTCTTATTAAATACATTTAAATATTTCATTATTATAAAATTAATTTATAATTTTATATTATATTTTTTTTATTTTATTAATTTATTTTTTTAACCCAAATAAGTTTAAATTTAACACATCTTCTTACTAAATATATTCAAATATATCATGATTATAAACTTAATTTGTAATTTTATATTACATTTTTAGTATTTTTCATTCTCATTCATTTTTTTCTAACTTTTTTCTTTAATTATTTGTAAATTATATGAGAAGATAAAATATGACACCTAAAATAAATATAAAAATAGAAACAATAAATGAAGATATCTATGTCTTTTTTAAAAATAAATAAATTCAAATTCTTAAAATAATAAACTATATTTTAATTTGTATTATATTTTAGTTGAATAATTATATGGAATTATATACAAATTATCAAATAAATATTCTGTAAAATATTTTTAATATAAAATAATTCAAATTAACATTAATTTATATATTATGTAATCAATCTTTAAATAATATAACACTTATTAGAATACATTATATAATATAATTAATTTTTCTCTCCACACATTCGGCGGAACTCACTCTAATTTAAATAATGGTTGGAAGACATGGATGTGCTAGATGTTCCTCTAGGTGGTCACAAATATACTTAGAAAAATGGAAAGATTGCTAGTAAATTAGATAGGTTTCCCGGTGTGGTTTCAAAAGCTACTTGGTATTAAGAGCATTGAAATACTCTAAATCAAATCATGTTGCGCTTATATTTTAAGCCATTTTTTAAAAAAAAAAAAAACTTATTTAAAAAGTTTATTTAAATTGGACCTTATTTTTTAGGAAGAATCGAAAGACTAGGGACCAAAATGGTTCAAAGCACTTGATGTGTGGTTCTTTCATTCTTAATTTAAGATGTTTAGCTAATGGTGGAGGAAGGTGGAGGGTAGAACACTAGCATAAAAAATTAAAAAAATATATAAAGGGGATTATTATAAAGTATGGAATAAGGATAAATTTGGCAAGATCAAAGCAAAAAAAAAAAAAAAAGGCTTTAGAGTTTAGAGAGAAAAAGAAGAGAGTAAAAGAAAGATTTAATAATTACCAAAAATAAAAGAAAGATTTAATATCTTTAAAAATTTTCTTGTTTAGGAGTTTAAAGGAAGGATAATGAAAAAAATTCTTTTATTGTTAAGGCATTTTATGATTTACTAAAATAATTTATTAAAAAAATTTAGCTAATTATGACATTTTTAATGCTTTTGATTTATGAAACACGGATACTTCGCTGAGTTGTCGTGTCCACGTGTCGGACACATTTCGGATACGATACTCACTGACACACGTGTCAACGGTGTCCAACTGTGTCTTAATAAAAAGTAAAAAATTATTCTCCGGACACGCTTGGACACACCTAAATACCGTTACGTGTGAGCGTGTCCAGTCTTATTCTTAACATGTATTCTTGAAATAAATTTAAATATAGTATATATTATTATTTATTAAAACAATATTTTAAATACTTGATATAATTAAAATAAGATATTAAAAATAATTACAAAAATTAATTTATATTTTAATATTAATAAAATATCAAAATATCATTACAATTTATCTAAAAAATAATTTATATTTTATATGTATGTATGTCCCCGTAACTTCCATGTCGTGTCGTGTTCCGTGTCCGTGCATCATAACTTTTGATGTATTCAATGCATTAGTAAAAATATAAAACATTTAATTTTTCAATAATTTTTATAAAAAATTCTTTTTATGATGTTTTTAACTCTATGCCCTAGGATACAAGTTAAAATCTTTATTTGGATTACTATTACAATAAATGTGACATAATTGATAATTCAAAGATTAAATAATGCTAGAGACAATATTTCAATATTTAATTATCTAAGTGTGAATGAATAAATCAATAAATGAGTATAACACTTTAGATTTTTTTTTTAATGATTACCAAATTGACAATCCAAAATGTTTGGTAACCAAAAACAGCTAAAATTTAGCTTATTTAACATTTATTAATTGTCGCAACAATTAATGAATGCCAAATAAAACCTTTTTTTTTTTTTGTGTCTCCGAAGCATTATTGATTACCAAATTACTGCAAAAATAGCTTATGGATTGAACAAGAGAACTACATTACATTAGGAAATCAAATGTTGCATCATTATTTACATTGACTAGCTAAGAACAAGGGAGGAGAATTTCCCCCCTACCAATAACAACAATCAAAGTTCATTTCCATGTAATGAGGATGTTAATTATATAATAACTAGAACATAATTTACATTTTACAGGTAATAATTAACATTACATTGTGATTTGTGAGTGAACAGTGGCACTATGGATCTGCCTTACCAGCCACTTGTTCATCACTTGAATCATATTCATCTTCAGTTAGTTCCTCATCATCACTAGACTTGTCTTCTGTTGCATCTCCTATGTCTTCAGCCTTAGCATACTTCTCACAATATTCTAAACAATTTCAAGTCAAAGGCATAGATACCAGCAAGTGTTAAATTCAGATATTTTTTGGTTCTGAAATACAAGCCAGAAGTTAAAGAGAAATCGACTCTTATAAGCTAGTTCGCGAACCGTCGAAGTTAACTGTTATGAGTTCACAATTTCAGGTTCCCGGATCGACTTTATGAGTCGAGTTTTATCATTCAAGTTTATGGAAGTTCCACGAGTTCGGGGAAACATCTCGGATGCATCGGGTTGAACTTGCCCCATCATGCAACAATGTAATCCAATGGTACAAATATGAATTATAAGAATGAATGAACCATCATGATTTAGATCAATACCATTGGATTATCTTTGTGCATGATGCATTATAGCATTGTCCTCATAAACCAACCAATATCTTATTGTCTTGGAAGCATCAACTTTAGAACTTGGTGCAATAGTGCATCATGTACTTAGGTACTTCAATGGTTAGATTTAGATCATGAGTGTGATATTAATCATGATTCAAATCTACACCACTGAATCACCTTAGTGTATGATACATCAAGTTCAACCTAGTGCATCATAGCATTATCCAAAGTGAGTATTGAATCAACAAAAGACAGGTACTAATTTCTATACTTGCTATACATGAATGATATACAAATACCATGAGAGATATGTGACTGCTTCGGTTGACACAGTATAGAAGAGGCCACTAACAAGAAGAAGAAGCAAAAGAAGAAGAAGACGAAGAAGCAAATCTTGTCTGATTATGTGGGGAAAAAGTTTATAAGTGCGAAACAGAAACACTGATAATGAAGATATAAAACTTTTAATGGAATGGTTAGATTTGACATTTAGACATCTGAGTTTGACATGTTTGCCAACTTAATATTCAGCTGGACCAAGATATTAATCATGCCGGATTTCGGCTCTATAGAAGGAAACAAGATCATGTAATTGAGATGTAAATTGTGTTCATCAACAATCTCAATCAAGGGTTTACTTCAATCGTGATAGTAAGCAGATATCATCTTTTTATCTACTTGCACAAGAGGTAATATACATAACAAAGATGGAGATAAGATTGTATCTTCTTTTTCACAAGAAAATTTAACACCCAAAGGTCCATTTGGTTTTAAAGAAACAAAAGGATTGAGAATTAATTACAAAAATGTCACTTTAAAAGTTAGGTGCATTCATAACTCGATGTATTTTGACATAAATTGTATCCAGATGCATTGAATTGATAATGTATCAAATTTCCAAAGTGAGAAATACTTTGAAACAAAGGAAGTAGTTGAATTATATCCCTTCTGGTTTAGACTTTAGAGTTCACTTGTAGCCACAGTTAAAAAGAGAAAGAAAGAAAAACAGCAAAGAAAACATAATAGGTGCGTAATGCTCGAAAAGGGTAAGCTCATATGATCTAATGGTCTAGTACAAACAAGAGATGAACATTCAGCAAAGGATCAATACCTTTAACCCTTTGATCATAAGAAGCTCGATCACGCATCATTAAAGCAGCAGCTTCTCCATTCAAGGGGTCTGACGGATTCGGATATAACAGAAGTTGTGGAAGAAAAACCTCAAACACATTGACAAGATCTGGAAAAGTAAAGATTTTGACATAAGACAATGAACCAAAAAGATCAAACTGAAACTGAATAAAACCACAAATTTTCTCAGAGGCTTGTCGAAAAAGATCATTACCAAACATGGGGCTCCAGGTTTGATTGATAACATCCAGACAAACCGATCCCGACCTGAAACAATTGTTATTTCAAGAAGATCATTCACTTAGTAAACCCCTCAAGACAGAAAGTTTCAAATTCAAAGCATTAGTATGATTGATATTCTTACATCTCATCGACATTCGGATGATAGATCTTATTAACAAAGCCTATGGAAGGAGATTTATAAGGATAAGCATCTGGCAGCTCAACTCTTACTTTCCAAACACCTCCATGATAAGGACCTACCAAGAGCCATCAAGGAGATCAAAAGCAGATTGAATTAAAAGAGAAAAAAAAAGAACAATCACCTTTCTCAAAATCAAACATTCCAACTCAGTTTAACATCTTGAAACCAGAACAAAACAATAAGCAAATGGGGAAATCTATCAATCATGGTAATTGGTAAATAATTGGTTATATTATATAAAGCAAAAATCCAAACAACAAAAAATCATACAAATATTTTTATGTCTAGAAGTAAATGTCATATTCCTAATGAAAATGTCAAAACAAGCATAAGGGAAAATCAACAAGGAACACTTAACAGGTAATTGAGTTGCAAAATAAGAACCAAAACTCATTTTGCTGCCTCAAATTAATATTCAGCAACACAAGCAATCAATCAGTAAACCAAACAAAACATCAGTCACAACATAAGCATCATATTGCTGCAACCCCAAATCCAAATCCAAATCCAGAGCTACCAAAGTCAAACATCCACCATCAACAATAAAATAAACAGTGATTAAAAAAAAAAAGAGAAAGAATAAAAAAGAAGAAGAGTTTACTCTCATTAGGTCCATTGAAATGGACATAAAACTCTTGCATTCCATCATTGATCATCTCCACCTTGTAATCACTCATCATCCTACAAGAAAAAAAATTTAAGAGAAAAAATCAGAAAAAAAATCAAAATAAAAAACAGAATTTGAAGTCAAACCAGGATACCCAACAGGTAAAAGATTAAAACTTGAATGATAAAAATTAAAAAAAAAAGTCGGGAATTAACAGTTTCATAAGGTCCATCTCTCGCCGCTTGCTTGGGGAGGACATCTTTTTTCCCTTCTTTTCTCTTTCACTTTGTTCTTTACTTCTCTTTAGAGAGAGAGAGAGAGAGAAATGGAATTGGGAGAAGATGAAGTTTTGTGGGGAGAGACTTGCTTGTGCAAGTAGAAGAAGCAAAATTGGTTCAAGCTCAATTGCAGAAATCAATAAAATTAGCTAGTGATCTTATGGATTGATAATAATATTATTATTAGGTTTAATTCCTTGGTTGGTGTTATAGTTTTGCGAAATTTTTAATTAGGTTTTTATATTTTTTTTAATTGAGCTCCTACACTAAAATTTTTTTTAATTGAATCCTTACATTTTTTTTTATTTGAGTTTTTGCACTATTTTTTTTTAGTTGAATCCCTGTACAATTAAGTTAATTACTATAAAAAAAAACCTAATTAAAAAAAATTTAGTACAGTATAAAGATTTAATTAAAAATTTTGTAAACTTATATAAACTAATAGAGTAATTAAATCTTATTATTATTCTAATTCTTTTTATGTATATAATTATTCTTTTTCTTTTTTGTTAATCTGCCATTTTATTTAAAATGTATATAATTATTAAGAAACTTAAAACAAATAAAACATATCGATGTAATATTATTAAATATTTTTAAATTAATAGAAAGAGAAAAAAATAAAAAACTTCAATACCTTTTTATAAATTGGGAATATAATTTTTATAATTAAATAAAAAAATGTTCCATAAAAAAAGCTAAAAGTAACATATATTGTAAAAGAAAATTAAAATTACAGAAGAAAAAAAAGAGCCACAAGGTAGATTTCAAAAGAGATGGATATTGTAACACTTTTGCTTATCCCTACCATTCTCCTATCGATCTTTTATCGGGTGAGATTTAATGAGGCCAAGCAAAACTTGATATTATAAGATCGAATTTTTTTTATATTATAAAAAATTTCTGTAGATTCTATCCATATCATATTTTGATGAGTAGGATCCTTTTAAGATAAGAAGTAATCTTAGAACATACTTAATGACATTGAATGAGGAAGAAAGAAATAACACTAGCTAAACTTTCAGAAAGAGAAAAGAGATTTAGGACATTTTTTGTAAAGTAGAAAAAGTGGATATATTATAATGTTCGTTGAGGTCTGATTACAACTAAAGTGAGCTCTTTCTTTTATAGAGGTCTCCAGATAACAATAATATCTTATGGAATTTAAACAAATCTATTATATAATAACAGCTGGAGGATAAGGATAAGTCTTATCTCTTTCTGACTTTATCTAGACAAGTAATAAAGATCAAATCACTTCATTTTATTGCACTCAATAATTATACATGGTAAAAATATTGTTTTAATAAATGGGCGGTTTAAAATAATTTTTAAAAAAAAACTCATTACTATTTCAAAAAAATGATATATCATCAAAGACTAAATTGACCGCTTTAAGATCCATGTATGGATCCTATAAATAGGTGAATGAATCTTCAGTGTTTTTTTCATTAAAATCTTAAACATCTTATAAATACAAATCATATAAATTTGAGTATAAATTTTCAATGTTATTAAATAATCCTGCATCAATTCTGATTGAACTTTATAGTAAAACATATACTCTATCACTTGAATCTTCAAAATTTAGATCCTCATTAAAATTTCTGCTTGTTATTGGGATACGTCTGGACTGCTTGGCTGAGCAAAAAATTTTTTTTCTGTTCTTAAAATATAAAAAAATATTATTTAAATTAATTAATTATTTCTGAAATTATTTATGAAATTATGAATCTGGACTTAAACTGTTCGAGTATATACATCGTAATTCTTAAACTAATAAAACTAATGTATCAAGACACAATCTAATCTAAATACCTTAACTTTTTTATTTTGGGTAAAAAACGGATACCAAGTACATGCTTTATCTTTATATCTAAGTTCATTGAATTGAATTAGAGATATGCTACTTTATACAAAAATAATACTCAATAGAAAGTTTTTTTTCAATATCTTTTAATTCGATAAATAAAAAATTAATTTATTATAAATTAAAATTTTATTTAATAATTTATTGTTAGTCATAAATTACTAAATACTCAAATTGATGTTTAAAGTTTTAAGTTCGAATACTTATTTGAGCAATGAATTAATCATTAAATCAACCTAGATTCATTTAATGTAGTCTGTACAAGTAATTTATTACCACTTTAGATGCCTTGCACGTGTAAGATTCTTCATATGCAATTACCATGATACCCCTTCTTATGTGATTCACATTTCAAAGTAAAAAACAACCAACTACTTTAGCTATTAAATTCGTTTAATTCATCATTTTGGATAAAATATTTTTGAATTTACCTTTACTAATATCTAATAGAATAACAAATTAAAAATATTTCAAAAGCTTTAAATTAATATCTTTTCTAAATATTATTTTTCAATATTTTGACTATAACATAAAAAGGGTAAAATTTATAAAAGTTGCATTGTCATGGAAACAAGCTAGTTTAATGTTTTTATGGTTTTTGAAAAAATAAATCCAACCATAAAAACATTCCACAGATTAATTAATATAACGACAAATGAGTTAGTAATAATTTAGAAGACAAATTTAAAGGACAGAGTCCTAACTTCACTGAAGATCATTTTGCTTTTGACAGACAAATTTTTGGGCGGTGAGCATTTTCTTTTGTTTTGATATAAAATAATGATAATGATAATGGAAGCATTTGCGTGTGAAAGTGAAAGTGTGATTCACTTCATTTCTTGGGTTATGGATTTCTAGCTGGACACAAATTTTGGATCACAAATATCACACTTTTTCTTTTTCACATTGTGATTTGTGAATAGGGTAAAAATATACAATTGTAATTAATAATAATCAATAGAAATTGTTTATTATTATACATTCAAAATTTTTGTTTAAGGGGATCAATTAACATTCTTCTAAAATAATACAAGATTAAAGTTGATAGCATCAGCTATATCTTAAGTAGTGTTTAGAAAAGAAAGAGATAGAAACTGAAAAAATTGAAATTAAAAAATAAAGATTAAAAAATAAAAAATTAAAATAAATTTTAATATTGTGTTTAGTGTAAAACAGAAGGTAAAGATTGAAATAAGAATAAAATTTTGATTTAATTTGTATAAAAGATAAAATTAAAATTAATTAATTAAAATAAAAATATTTTAAGTATAAAATATTATTAAAGTTTCGATCTTTATTTTTAAAAAAATTAGTTTTTTGTATCTCCATTTTTTTGTAAGTATAGAAATACTAAAATTTTAAGAATAAAGACTAAAATTTTAGTACCAATTTCTGGATCAATAAATATAATATTAAATTTTAATCTTTCAATTTTCGTCTCAATACTTTAAAACAAAAATTAATAAAGTGTCTTTTTATTTTATTTTATTTTATTTATTGAAAACGTGATTAGTAGCTAGTAAATGTTAATTTAGGAGTTTATAGGTTTTATTAAAGAAAAACCAAAATAAATTAAAATAGTGGTGATGATGGTAAGGTGGATTCAACTAAACAAATGGATCCACTTGTAAGAGAGATTAAGAAAAGTGGAAGAAAACAAGAAAGATTTCAACTTTGACATTGAAATTAGTTCTAATATGATTATGGTGTTATAGGACATTAGACATATAAGGGAAGTATATAAATATGAAAATTTAATTTTGGATTCTCCTCAATAATGCAATTCCATTTTAAGCTAAGTTTCAATTCAATAATGATATCTACAGTAATTAATAACTATTAGATTCTTAATAAGTGGAATCTGGCCCATATTATTGAATTAGCAATATCGATGATTGATTGATTCATTATTTCAATTTTTTAATCAAATTAAAGTGGGTGTCTTAAAAAATATATACGAACGAAATCAAGTTCATTTAAATAATTAATAATAATTACTCGCCGTTTTAATTGTATATAAAAAATTAATTACTAAATTATTTATTTATATAAAATATATATTAAAAATAAATTAAATATCACATATATTTTTATATAAATATATAATAACTGAATTTTAGTATAAAATAAATTAAACTAGCTTATATGATTAACAAAAAATAACTATTATATACATAATTCTAATAATAATATGTATGTGAATTGAATTATCAATTTGATCATAATCTATCTGTTTTTAATTAAGTGTCCGTTTTAAAATATTATATTTTTTTTTACAAATAATTATTCATTAAGCAAATCAGTTTAAAATAACTTTTCATCAATATGAAAATACAAAATGTTTTCATTTTTTCTTTTAATTCATATGTCTTGGTGCATCTAAAACTTTATTCAGCTATTTGAATTAATCAATCATCATTAGTTTCAAATCAAATATACTATTCTAATCCAGCTCTGTTGAAGTTTGATGTTAATTATGGAGAAGGATATTAAAAAAACAAATAAAAAAAAGAAAAAGAAAGAAATTTTAAGATCTTTTTGTTTTATTTTAGAAGAATGTTACATACATTATACACATATATAATTCAAATAATATTTCTCTTTATTTTATTCTTCCTTTTACTTTAGTTTATGTTCATACAAAAGTTATCAAGAGTTTGTGTCAAATTAAAGTTTGATTTCCCACTGGTGACTCAGCCTTATTTTATTTGTAGTGTTGGATTCTGGTTTTCTGGATAAGTCTGACATGTTCTTTTTCTGAACAATTAAGTTTGTACTATAATTCCATGAAAAAAAAAAACAGGTTTTGTACTATATATAATTTAACAAAGTAATGATTATCTGGCAATCATTTTGTCAAACTTGAATTATAAATAATTAAAGTTTAATAAAGTTTATGCTTATGTTTTTTAAAATTCAACATAGCAAATTGATTCAATATGATCTACCAAATAAGTTCAGATTTATACTCTTGGAAAAATTTCAATAATGTATCAGTATATTGATATTTTAATAATTTTTAACCGTTAATTTTAATTATAAAAAATATATAATATATAATTAAAATTAACAGTTAAAAATTATTATAATATCGATGTATTAATATATTTACAAAATTTTTTATACTTTTATATTAAATTTGTTATGAATGAAAATAATAATATAAAGAAATAAAAAATTTTAAATTTATTTTATTTAATATTTATTAATTTAATAAATATTAAATAAAATAAATTTTGACTATTTTTATTTTTTTTTTGTTATTAAATATTTTTGAAATGAAAATTAGTATTTTCAAACACGTGCACTTGCTATATTTTGATCTTTGCTGGGCTGGCACTTTTTCTTGAATAAATGCACATTTATTTTCCAAAAGAACCACAAATAAATTAGTGCATTAAATTCTCCATCATAATTGGTTAAAATTAATGTTTCTATGTTAGTGATTAGGGATTTGGTTCTCTAAAGTTTGAATTTTACTTTAAAGAATAAAGTGTGATCTCTCACTATTAATTTTATAGGTGAGACCAAAGAATAAATATGAAAGAAAAACTATTTAAGGGTAAAAAATTACACTTTATTCTCTAAAGTGAAATTCAAATTTTAAAAGATTCAAATCCAGTTATTAGTGGGTTGGGGAGATGGTTGTTGTTAGATATTAATACATTAATAATATATTCCTTAGAAAAAAAAATCTAATTAAACATTATAATATCTATGAAACTATGTTGATTCTTGAACAATGCTTCACTCAATGTGCTTTTAGACCTTTCTCTATGAAAAATAGCTGCAAATGCAAAACTAAAAGACATTCATTGATATAAATTTGGTGCAACTTGATACACTTTTGGACCATGTTGAATTGTGGGGCTAAATCTTAAATTCATAAGAAGCATCATAATGTTGAGTGTTCATAGGGCTTCTTTTCACATACATTGAAAAATGGGTGGCTCTCATTTAGATAAAGAATTCAATCAACCTACCTTTTCATCTCCATCAATCAAAATCTAATAGATAACATTAAAAATTTGATGTTTCATATAATAAGATCATGACTTGGGTACTCAACAATTTTAGATAATAATAATAATAAGAATAACTAAAAAAAGCTATAATGTTATGTTAACATATTTTGTATATACACATTTTCAGGTTTTCATGTTTTTGTCCATTTATTCTTGTAAAGTGCCTGAAGATAAAAATAATATGCTTAATTTTTTTTTTTTGGGGTGGGAGGGAATAAAAAGATTGTCCATAAAAAAATTAAAGAGAAAGAAAAATGCAATTGAGTAAGGTCATCTTCTAATGTGAGAGTATTTGATATACTTATATATACACAATATGTAAATATCATACAACTTAATAATTAATTCATTATCACGCACTTTAATTATTACAAAATTATTATATAGCACAGTATTTATATGATTAATTTTTTTCTTGATTAGTTTAGTGTATTTATTTTGTGTACACTTTTGTTTTTGGTTTGGACTTCTAGATTTGTAGTTTTCGCAATCAAATGCTATTTAGGCACAGATTTGGGCCAGGTTTAGCCAAGAAGCCCAGCCCAATTTGGTGTCACATTTCAAGGATATACCAAAAACATAGACAGAAGGATGCTACTAATTGAAGGACTAAAAAAATTCTATTTATGAATACTGAATCACAGACACTTTGCTAAGTTGTCGTATTCGTGTGTTAGATACATTCTGGACACGACATTTATTAATATTTGTTCGACATACATATTTGTTGTATTCAACCGTATTTTAATAAAAAATAAAAAAAAATTTCGTACACACTTGGACATATCAAAATACATCACGTATATTCTTGACATGAGTTTAAAAATAATATATTATTATTTATTAAAATAACAATATTTTAAATATTTTATATAATTAAAAAATATTAAAAGTAATTAAAAAATATTTCATATTTTAATATTAATAAAATATCAAAAAAGCATTGTAATTTATCTAAAAAATACTTTATATTTTATATATATATCGAATCCTGTGTTTTATAAGATTTTAAAATTCATGTGTTCGCGTCTTCTGTGTCATATCATATTCCATTTCGTCTTCATGTCAATACCATCATAGTTAACACATGATCGATTCAAATAGCATATATTTCTTTTTAATAGTGGTTTCGAATTCAAAATTAGTTTTAGCCAGGATCAAATTTGCATGATCATAGTTGAATCTACACTTAAACTATTTTCAAGAGAATAATAAGATATACATATACTAGGACACACATCCGAATAAACCAAGCTTATTACTAAAAAGAAATGATATATATGGTTTATATTCTAAACAAGTCTAATTAAGTAGGCAAAAGTCCAATCATCATACTGAAAGGCTTACAAACTTAATAAAGAAGCCTTCATTTTGAGAAGTGCAAGCAGTCTATTATATTATTCAGGACATTATTCTTTTTGCATCTAATTTTTTAAAGTACATTTAATGTGTGTCATAAAGTTATTTACAATCATTTTTTTTTATCACTTGAAGCATTTCATAAATTTTGTTAAAAAAGTCAAAAATAAATGATTGTAAATATTTTTGCAACACACATTATTAAATATACCTTCTTTATATATATATATTCTTTTCTTATTCTTCCTCTTCTTCTTCACTTAACAACTTTTTTGTATCTACTCTTGGTTTATCCAAATCCAACTCATAAAAAGCTCTACCTGTATTATGTATACATAAAAAAAATGAGTAATTGGTAATAGTGTTAATTATAATGCTTATAATTAGCTGAGTCTTATTAGTTTATGTTTTTGAGTTAAAAACATGAGTAGCAAATGTACATTAATTCTTTCTCTACTTTTTTTTTTAGTATTAAGAAATTAATAAATGATTTAAATAAGTACAAATTTTTTAAAAAACAAAATGTATGGATAGAAAATAAAAAATCAACCAAATCCTAAAATACTAATAACATAGCAAGATAAGACAATGTAACTTAACATCACATTATTTAATTCATTATGTGATTATATACTGATGTATGTTAGGGATTAAAATAATAAAACATGTTATTTTTTATTTAGACAGATAAAAAAAATTATAAAGATCAAACTATTTAACCTAGTTTAAACATTGATAAAGAGAGAAATATTACATAAATAAATGATTTTGACAACGATATGCATGTGACAATAATTACACCAAAAACAAGAAAGATATGTATTTTGAACCTGTTATCAAAAGTTGAAAACTTATTATTTACATAACATACATTTTTTACTAATAAATTATTTAAAGGGTAAAATATATTTTTTGTTTTTTAAATTTGTCAAAAATTTTAAACATATTCCTAAATTTTATTTTATTTTAATTTTATCCAAATAATTTTTATTTGCATCAAATATATCATTGATAGTAAATTTTCAAAAAATTTAAGATTAATTCAATAATATTGTATGATAACTATCTCTGATTTACTTGTATTGATGATTATTTTTGTAAAATTGCTGTTGAATTGATCCTAAGGTTTTAAAAAAATTAGTGATCAACCGTATATTTGATACAAATAAAAATTTTTTAGGATAAAATTAAAATAAAATAAAATTTAGGAATATGTTTAACAAATTTTAAGGAAAAAAAAACTTTTCTCAGCTGTGCTTTTAGTAAACTCAGGTACATGCAATTATTTTTATGTAAAATTAATAATTATTAGACGATAATTTAGTTAAATATGTTAAATTATTTAATTATTCTTAACTATTAACTTTAAATAAAGATAACTGTAGTAAATCTTCGTCTTAAACAAATAATCAAAATGCTTACCTAATTCAAGCTTGAGTTTAGTCCTTTTCTCAGCAACATGAAATCCAACACAATCTACTAAACCTCGTGCCGAGCAGCCACATGAATCTTGTCTTCCTTTTCCAATTGGATCCCTTTCAATCATAACTCTTGGATTCATTCCATCTTTTAATGGCCATATTCTTGTCCCTAACCACTTTGAGTCGCTTTCCAAGGAAGCCGTGCCGCCGCCGCCGCCGCCGTTCCATTCCGGCACCATAACTTGGTGTCTTGGACCTATAGGGACATGCTTTACTCTCACGTGTCGATCAAAAAACGATTTTTGTTTAGAATTGTTAGGCATCTTTTTGGCCGTATGTTTTTTTTCTTTGTCTTCTTTTTTTTCTTCTTGTTTTTGAGGATCCAATGATGCATTTGAAGTAGTACGACTACGAATAGAAAATGTGGATCTTTTAGATGAAAATTTCTCATTATTATTTTTCTTGACCTTCTTTCTAAGGTTATATATTCCATCCTTAGGCTCTTCTTCATACAATGATGGACACATCTTCTGACCCTACAAAATAATGACACCAATATTTTAGTTTAATAAGTATATATAATGTTATAGCTTATAAGTATATGTTTACAAATTTTGATTTTATTGAAGTATATAATAAATTATAATATTGATAGAAAAAAAATTAAAGTATATAATAAATTTGAACATTTTTTTAGTAGTTACAATCACTCACTTGAGTCCAATACATTGAAATAATAAGAGACGTTTAAATCAGCATAAATAAAAAATTAACCGATCAAAAACTACAAATAAAACATAAAAAATCAATGAAACTAGATATTAAAAAACATTACAAAGGAAAAAATATTTGGATACAAAATATTAAAAGACATCTTGATAAACAACATATTACAAAAGAAAATGTTGTACAACCAAAGTTTTGATACCAAAAGCAAGAGACATTTATTGAAAATGGGTTTTAAGATTTTTATTATCCAACTACAATAGTGATTTAATTTCTAAAATAAATTAAATAATTTTGATGATATTTCTTTGGATATTATATGCAGTTAAAAATCTTTATTATTCAAAATACATGGAATATAATCTATCAATTTGAAAAAAAAAAATCTTTTTTATGATAACTTAATAGATTAACTAATAGCAGAATAACTAAACTAACATATTAAGAATATAATCTATCAAAAATTTATTCACACAGATATGTCTTTAATTATCAACAAATTTTTTTTTTTAAATAAACAATAATTGAAATTACCTTCCAAAATTGTTGTTCCCTGCTTGACCTAAATCTTTTTTTGTTGGAGGCAGCCTCTCTATACGACAAAACCTTCTTTTTCTTAGGATTTTTATTATTACAAGTTAAACCAATTTTAGATTCGCCACAAGGATTCACAGCAACATTTTTAACCCAACTCAATAATTCCATTGAATTATTGTCACATTTTCTGTTATTATCATTGCCGTCATAACCACCGCATTTTTTATTTTCAACATCAAATTCCTCCAACACTTGTATTTCATCGTCACTACTATCTTCTCCTCCTTTTTCACCATACTCGGCGAGAATTGAGTCGTCGAGAATGAATTGATTCAATACACATACCGTTGTATCTACGTCTAGATCATGATGATGATATTCTTGGTTAGGAACTCTCTTATCTTCCTCATCACTTGACTCTGATGATGAACTCACAAGATTCACATAGTTAACACCATGAATCTTTTTCGATGTTGTCATTGTTCGATCACCACCGATATCTATAAAAAATTATATCCCATAGATATATGAGTTTCATAAATTATGTATAAAATGTTATTGGTTAAATTATCTTGATTGAACATTTAATAATAACTATATTATTTAGTCAAATAATTCTTTTGAATAGTTAAATTTATTTCAATTTTATCTACTCTCTTATGATTGTAAATGCATTTAGTCAAGCTAAATTGAATCCTAAATTAATACTTAATTCTTTTGACTAGTGAGAGCATCTTTTTAATGCTTTTATGTTAAAATAAAATAATTTAATTTTTTTTAACATATTAACATAATATATATTATATCAGAAAAATTTGATAATTTTACATTCGTAAAGATTAAATGAATTTATATAGAGTGAGTATTTATATTCCTGTCCCTCTCTCCATTTATTTATGAGATAGGATTTCATCTTTGTGAATATTTCATAGGTCCTTATTTAATTCTTTTGTTGCAAATAATTTCTGTATATATCTTTTTTGGATATCATTTTCAAGTCAAACCCTAGAAATTGACATGCTTAAAACTTTTTCAATACATACCAAAGTAATATATCTTTAATTGAAATTTCTTGAATTTTTTTTATTAAGATGAGAGAAGATTTATGTATACTTGAATTATTGATGTGCGAATTTAATTGCAAAAATTAAAATATCTACCAACATTAATAAATAACTATTTATCATTATATATATATATATATATATATATATATATATATATATTATAATATTTTCTAACTCAAGATAACAAGAAATAATTGAATATTCAATATAAATCTGGACTTTAACAACTCACATAAAATCCACACCGATTCGACTTGTGGATAATAAAAAATTAAATCTTTATATATCCATCTTCGTAGATATCCAGTCTGTTCAGTTTTGTCCCATCTTATTTTTTTCTAACTATTTTTATAATTATTAAAATTCAACGAATAAAATTAAATTTTAAAATTTATATAATCATCATTATTTATATAATGTAAATTAAAATAAAAATTTAAATATAATACAATATTATTAATTATTTTACATATATATATATTAAAATAATATATATTTATATATATTATATATCGGAGCGAATATTACTTAAATCCGACTCCGTTCATTAAAATCTTGATTTGAGTAGATAGAGGCCTGATGGATATCTTTAAATAGTATTGTCATTCTTAAATAGGTCAAATCTTTTGATACATATGAGTAAATTAACTATTTAACCAAACAAAATTAATTCGATGTGATATATATTAAAATTTGTGATTATTCTAGGGTAAGTGGTGGAATAAAATAATATTTCTTAGATATTTTAAAAATATTTTTATTGTTCTTTAAAAAGAATATTTATGACCATTATTTTAATTTACAGTATTAAATTTATATTAAAATAATTATTTTTTATATTTCTGTAAATATATAGATATGTCAATAGTCAATATGAACCTGGAAAAAGAGAAAAGAAAAAGGGCTTTTGCTTGTTAGTGAAAAATAAGTTTTAATCTCATCGGTTTATTTTTATTTTTATTTTTGTTGTGCTGTGCAGAACAAATATTAATCGTAAGAAGAGAAAGAGAAAGGATTAAAAGTCTAAAACAGAAAATAAAAGACAAAGAAAAAGAGAAAGACGTACCAGTTTCTAGAGAGAGACCAAGAGAGAAAGAGAGAATCGGAAATTGAAAAGAAGATTTTTTTAGTGGGTTTTTTTGATGAGTGTTTTAGTTTGAGTTGACCTCTTCTCTGAAACTACAAAATATATATTAAGAATTTTTTATGATGAGGGTGTTTCTGGAATTTGTTAATTTAAATAAAGAATAAACTATTAATATTATATCTGAAAATTTATGTCGTTGACAAAAATAATTTTTAAAAATATAAATGATAAATAAATTTATAAATAATTTAAAAATATGACCAAAATGTTAATAAATATTATATTTTTTTAAGTAATAATTTTTTTTTATATTTAGCAAATGAATTTTATTCGTTTAATCCAAATTTTTTAGTCATATTTGAATAAGTGAATAACTATTAAAAAGACTAAAAAAATTTTAATCTCTAATTTTTTTATTTTTTAATAAACCTTAGTCAAACATAATAAAATTATTTTAAAAAAATATTCACCTAACACAAAATTATCAAATTTTAAAAAATAAAATATTTTATTTTTCTATTAATACTTGTTAAAAATATTAAAATTTGATTTCTAAAATCTTTTTTAAAAAATATATTTAATATATAATTATTTTTTTATGTTTTAAAATATTTTAAGAACTTATTTATCGTTTGTATCATTTTGAGTTGTTTTTGTCAATGATATAAATTTTTTGTCATCATTTTATTATTTTACCCTAAATACAATAAATATATTTAAAGACAAAATTAACTCTCAAAGATATAATTGTCACCATCATTTATGTTAATAGTATTTACTCTGATCTCAAGGATATAACTGAAACATATTTAAAATTTTAAAAATAAAATAAAAATAAATTAAATGTTAATTATATATTTTATTGATTTTTTTAAATATTAGGGACAAAAAGAGATAAAATTTTACCCTATTATCAATTTTGATCTAAAATAATTGCTAAGTACCAAGAGATTATCATTTTTTTAAATAATTATATTATAAAAATGGTAAAGTGATTAAAAAAGGAATAAAATCATGTAATAATAATGACAATTTTCAAAATACATTTGAAATATTTTTCTTTCTCTCAAAATATTATTTTGTTATAATCATCTTATGTATATACTAAAAATTAGCTACTAATAAGCCAATATATATTTGGCATCTTAATTTTTTATCGTATTATTGTAAATAATTTTGATTATTCCACTAAAATATTTTGGTTATCCTATTATGATAAATTTGATTATTTTAGTAAATAATTATTTAGTTAAAATTAAAAATTATATAAATTAATGTATAAATATAGACAAATATATAATAACTAATTTAATAGCTAATTTTTTTTGCACAAAACATTTTTAATTTAGTTAATACTTTTTTTAGTATCAAATAATTTTCAATTTTTAAAATTTTATTTTTCAATTTCAACCTATGTCGGTGCCATTTAAGAATTTGATTGATTTTAAAATAATGTCATTAATTATGGTCTTGCCTTGTATACGAAAAAAGTCATTTTAAAATAAACAACCTAGGACAATTTTTTTTAAACCCAAATTTAATTTATGTACTTATTTATAATCTGGTAACGAAACATTAACTTTGAATTGTCGCTACCTTAGAAACTACTATATATTCACTATTCAGTAACTTTTATATACATATACTGACATCAATAATAATATTTTATTACCATATAATATCTTCCTTTTATTTATAGCTAGAGAGTAGTCTTTAGTTTGTTAAAATTGTTTAAATAGATAATTTCAAAGATCCATATTTTTATTATTAATTTATTATATGATCTATTGTGAGTTTGGATCCGTTATTCTATCACTAAATTTTGGTGATGGTAAATACACTAGAGGATGTAAAATCCCAAATAATGTAACTTAGGCCTTTTTTTGAATAAGACTATATTACTATAGATTATAAAATTTGATGTGTCTTTTTTCGTTGGCAAAACCCAGAAGATTCATGATGAGTTGATAAATATATTTTATTAATTTAGATACAATAAAATTTAAGAAAATATGCTATATAAAATTAACGTTAAGAATGGTAAAATTCTTGGATCCTAACAAGGAACGTCCCACATAGGGTCTGATTATAGGAAATATTTTTGTGAGAATAGAGACGGAAGGTAAATTTTTTCAGAAATATGTGCGGAGATTTAAACGAGAATCTTTATTCTGTTTTTGTTAATATCTGAAATTTATAAATTTATTTAATTATCTTTAATAATTTGTTTTTTATATACTTTTTAGTCATTTCACATGTGTTATATATAGAGAAAAAAAATTCTAAATTTTTAATTTTTATTTGCATAATCTTTCTTCAATTTAGAGATTTTTAATGCCGTCTATACTCTATACAATATTCTTTAATATCAAAAAACGAAAACAGGAATGATAAGCAAATATATAAGTGAAAACAGAAAATAGAGAGACATTCTCTATTTCCACTCTGCCTTGTTATCATCCCTAATTAACATGATAATATTTCATGTATGAAAAGGTTTATCAACAAATATTGTGTATATGTGATTCAGATGAAAGTTTAGTAACACATGCAATGATTTTGTATATACTCCAATGCATATATAGCCTTTGAAATTGATTTGTATTTATGGAGAATGACATAAGCATTACATACATAAAGTTACAATATTTTTTGGTGTCTGATAGAGAAAGAAAAAAAAAACAAGAAAAAATAGCAAATAACTCAACTAAAAAGTTGAACTTTTTTTTTTTTTAATTTTCTTTGATTAGCCTTCTAATATACTCAACAGGAATAGTCCATTCCGTATAAGGTTCATTATTTTTTGCAGTATTTTTGACTAATGAATCAGTAACAATATTAGTAAAAAGCAATACTAAATTAATCTAAGCACTCTCTCACCAGTAATTCCTGAATTTTTTTTATAATATCCTTTTTCATGGCATGAACAGAAGCATTTGTTTTTGAATAAAAACAATATGAGACAATTTGTTTCACAAATAATATCATAAATACTTATCTTTTAAATTAGAATCAAATCTCTTCAAACAGTCAAAAGTTCTCCTCTAAGAACTGATCCAAAAATTTCGTCACTACTATCTCCTCCTTTTTTTTCATCATACTCAGCGAGAATTGATTCGTTGAGAATGAATTGATTCAATACACATATCGTTGTATCTACGTCCAAATCATGATGATGATATTCTTGCTTAGGAACTCCGTTGTCTTCCTCAACACTTGACTCTGACGATGAACTCACAAGATTCACATAGTTACCACCATGAATCTTTTTCGTTGTTGTCATTGTTCAATCACCACCGATATCTATAAAAAATTATGTCCTATATATATATATTAGTTTCATAGATTATGTATAAAATATTATTGGTCAAATTATTTTGATGATTGATCATTGAATAACTATATTATTTAGTTAAATAATTCTCTTGAATAGTTATATAACATATTAATTATAAAAAATAATGACTTAAAATAAAATAATATAAAAAAATGTATGAGATAAGATTTCATCTCTGAATATTTCATAGGTCTTTATTTAATTTTTTTATTGCAAATAATTTTTGCATATATATATTTTGGACTTTATTTTCAAGTTAAACCCTAAAAATTAACACACTTAAAACTTTTTTAATACATACCAAAGTAGTATATCTTTCATTGACATTCTTGAAATTTTTTTATTAAAATGAGAGAAGATTTATTGAATTATTGATGTGCGAATTTAGTTACAAAAATTAAAATATCTATCGGCATTATTAATAATTATTTATCATTATATATATAAATTATTTTTTATGATATTTTCAAACTCAAGAGAACAAAAAGAATAGTTGAATATTCAATATAAATCTGAATTTGATGAACCCGTATAAAATTCACGCCGATCTTATCCGCAGACAGTAAAAATTAAATTCTAATTCACTCTTCTAGATATCTAGTATGTTATATTTTGTTCCATCCTATTTCGTCTTTAACCACCTTTATAATTATTAAAATTCAACAAATAAAATTAAATAAAATAAAATTTTAAAATTTATATAATCATCATCACTTACATAACATAAATTAAAGCAAAAATTTTAATATGATACAATATTATTAATTATATATATATATATATATATATATATATATATATATATATATATATATATATATATATATCAGGAACCGAACAGATACCTGTAAATTCGAATAATATTATCATTTTTAAAAAGGTCAAATCGTTTGATATTTATTTAGGCACGCTGACTATTTAACCAAATAAAATTAATTTGACGTGATATATTAAAATTTGTGATTAGCTATTCTAAAGTAGGTGGTGAAAAAAATAAATATTTTTTAGATATTTTAAAAATATTTTTATTGTTCTCCAAAACAAATATTTATGACTAATATTAAATTTATATTAAAATAATCTTTTTTTATATTTTTGAAAAGCACATTATATAGATATGTTAATAGTAAATATGAATCTGGAAAAAGAAAAAAGAAAAGGAACTTTTACTTGTTAGTGAAAAATAAGTTTTAATCTCATCCGATTTTTTTTTTGCTGTGCAGAATAAATATTAATGGTATGAAGAGAAAGAGAAATGACTAAATTTTCAATTGAAATTTTAAAAATAAAACAGAAAATAAAAGAGAGAGAGAAAGACATATCAGTTCTAGAGGGAGACATAGAGAAAAAGAGAAAATTGAAAATTGAAAAGAAGATTTTATTAGTGGGTCTCTTTGATAAGTGTTTTAGTTTGAGTTGATCTCTTCTGTAAAACTACAAAATATATATTCAAGGTTTTTTATGATAAGGGTGTTTCTGGAATTTGTTAATTTAAATAAAGAATAAACTATTAATATTATATCTGAAAATGTATGTCATTGACAAAAATAATTTTTAAAAATATAATTAATAAATAAATTTTTAAATAATTTTAAAATATGACAAAAATATTTAACAAATATTATATTTTTTCGTGACAATTTTTTTTATATTTAGCAAATGAATTTTTATTCTTTTGATCCAAATTTTTGTAGTCACATATGATAAGTGAATAACTATTACAAAGACTAAAAAAAAAGAACAAAATTTAATCTCTAATTTTTTTATTTTTTAATAAATCTTAGTCAAACATAATAAATTATTTTTAGAAAATATTCACTTAACATAAAATTATCAAATTTTAAAAAATAAATATTTTATTTTTTTATTAATACTTGTAAGAAATATCAAAATTTGATCGCTAAAATCTTTTAAAAAATATATATTTAATATGTAATTATTTTTTACGTTTTAAAATATTTTAAGAGCTTATTTATCGTTTGTATGGTTTTGAGTTATTTTTGTCAATGATATAAATTTTTGGTCATCATTTTATTATTTTACCCTAAATACAATAAATATATTTAGGGACAAAATTAACTCTCAAGGATATAATTGTCATTGGAATTTCTGTTAATAGTATTTACTCTAATTTCAAGGGTATAATTGAAACATATTTAAAATTTTAAAAACAAAATTAAATGTTAATGATATATTTTAAATTTTTTTTTAAAATATTAAGGACAAAAAGAGATAAAATGTTACCCTATTATTAATTTTGATCTAAAATAATTGCTAAGTACTAAGAGATTATCATTTTTTAAATAATTATATTATAAAAACAGTAAAGTAATTAAAAAAGGAATAAAATCATGTAATAATAATGGCAATTTTCAAAATACATTTGAAATATTTTTCTTTATCTCAAGATATTATTTTGTTATAATCATCCTATGTATATACTAAAAATTAGCTACTAATAAGCTAATATATATTTGGCATCTTAATTTTTTATCGTACTATTGTAAATAATTTTGATTATTCTACTAAAATATTTTAGGTTTGGTTATCCTATTATGATAAATTTGATTATTTTAATAAATAATTATTTAGTTAAAATTAAAAATTATATAAATTAATGTATAAATATAGACAAATATATAATAACTAATTTAATAGCTAAATTTTTTTGCACAAAACATTTTTAATTTAGTTAATACTTCCTCTGGTATCAAACAATTTTTAATTTTTAAAATTTTATTTTTCAATTTCAACCTATGTTGGTGCCATTTAAGAATTTGATGGTGGGTTTTAAAATAATGCCAATAGTTATGGTCTTGCCTCATATACGGAAAAAAATAGTTTTAAAATAAACAACCTAGGACGATATTTTTTAAACCCAAAGTTTAATTTATATATCCATTTATAATCTAGTAACAAAACATTAACTTTGAATTGTCGCTACCTTATTATTCACTATTCAGTAACTTTTATACTGACATCAATAATAATATTTTATTACCATGTAATATCTTCCTTTTATTCATAGTTAGACTGTTAGAGAGTAATAGTCTTTGGTTTGTTAAAATTGTTTAAATAGATAACTTCAAAGATTCATATTTTTATGATTAATTTATGGAAAAGTATATAGAACTAAAAGACTATCAGCCAAAAACTAAACAAAACTACATTAATTTATATTAATAATTAATTAATTTTAAATTTTTTAAATTCAAAATTAAAAAAATTTAAAACCTAATTAAAACTTATAAAAACCTTCCTCTTTTCTCTCACATTAACTTATCCACCTCTAACAATCACACACACAAATTCTCTCTCTCACCGTCAGAAGAAGGAAGCTAGCGAGAAGTGGAGAAATTATCGGCGGCGAAAGAAAAGAAGTCCTCTCGGGAGAGGGCAATGGCAGAGAACGATGACCAACGTCGCATGGCCTGAGACTAAGGTGGGGTTTTGGTTCCGGAGCTGCCAAAGCTAGTTTCTTTTGGATCGATCGATACGCGACGCAACAACAACGAAGATGTTTCTTCCTTTGGATTGGGTTAGGGTTCTTCGATGAGATCCAAGACCGTGCGAGTCAAAGCCAAAGAAAAAAGAGAGAAAGAAAGAGAGTTTATTTTGGTTTCTCATTCTATTCTATGGGAAATTGCCTAGTGCTTTATATGTATGGCTATGCTTTCTTCGTCTAATTCAATTTTCTTGGTTACCACTTACCACAACAATCTCTAACAAAATAACAATAATAATTTTCCTCTTTGAAATTTGAGATACTATTTCATCGAGCTCGTTATTATTGATTTGATGATGGTGATGATATTGCATGTTGTTATTTTTGTTGGAAACATTATTGGTCTCAGATTAGTCAAAAGGAGTCCTTAAACAATTACAGAGATATAACAAAAAAAACATTCATTTAATATAAAAAAAATATCTTAATACTTAACAAAAGAAATATCCAGTTATATTTTAGCAAAAATAATTAAATATTTATAAAATTTAAAAAAAAAATATGAAATTCTTAAAAAATAGAGATATTCACATTTGTAATACAAAAAAATTAAAAAAATATATAAAAGAACATTCATTTAGTATGAAAAAGAAACATTCTAATACTTAGCAAAGAAACATCTATATAAAATTCAAAAAATACATAAAAGAACATCCATTTAGTATGAAAAAGAAACATTCTAATACGAAACATCTATATATATTAACTCGTAGATATTTTAAATTCATCTAAAGGTATTTGGCTAATTTTTGGCTAATACCCTTTTGGTTCCCTAGCATTGCTCTTAATTTATTATATGATCTATTGTGACTTTGGATTGGTTATTCTATCACTAAATTTTGGTGATGGTAAATATACTAGAGGGTGTAAAATTTCAAATAATGTAACTTAAGCCTTTCTTAAATAACTATAGATTACAAAATTTGACCTGTCTTTTTTTTGTTGACAAAACCAAGAAGATTCATGAATTTAGATACAATTAAATCTAAGAAAATATGCTATAAAGTTAATGTTAGGAATGGTAAAACTCTTGGATCTTCGCAGGGGACGATCCAAATGGGGTCTGATTATAGAAAACTTTTTTTGTGATAATAGAAATGGAAGGTAAAAATTTTTAGAAAATTTGAACGAGAATTTTTACTCTGTCTTTACTAATATCTGAAATTTATAAATTTATTTAATTATCTTTAATAATTTATTTTTTATATATGTTTTTTAGTCATTTTACATGCGATATATAAAGAGAAAAATATTAAATTTTTAATCTTTATTTGCATATTCCTTCTTCAATTTAAAAATTCTTAATGTTGTCTATACTCTGTTATTGGGAATGGATCCTCTCCAATGAAAAAAAAACTGGATGATATCTAGTGAAAAATTTCACCCTTCATTACATTTTCTTTCTCATTTATTTCTGGTCCCACTTGTAGAATTAAAGGTGGGAGATTACATTTTATTCTATCCAATGACAAAAAAAATGGAGAGCATTCATTTCCCTATGTTATTTCTACGCAGCCACCTCTTTTGTCACTCTCCCTTCTTACTGTTCCGCCATCTCTCACGGTGCCATCACTCTTACAGTCTTGTTCTCTTTGTTTGCAGTGTTCTTTTTCTTCTTTAAGGGTGCGTTCATTTTTTTTTATACAACTCTGTTGTCGTTTCCATTCTCTTTTTTGCTGTCGTGTCTCCCATCTAGTTCTAACTCGCCGTTGCGTCTTCTCACTACATCATTTTGAAAGAAGTCGTTGCCGTTTAGATTTTTTATATAAAATATTGTTGTTTTTGTATAGGATAGATATTTGCAGCTCTAATTTTATGAAAATTAATAATTAGTGAGAACTATCAAAAAAATAGAAATGAAATCTCAAAAAGAATAGGATTATGTAAAAAAATGGAATGGGAGACAATATTCTTCTATATCGGAAAACGAGAACCAAGATGGTGAGCAAATCTAAAGGTAGAAACAAAAAACAGAGAGATATCCCCTGCTTCCACCCTATCTTGTTACCATCCCTAATTAACATAATAATAGTTCATGTATGAAAGAAAAGGTTTATCAACAAATACTGTATATGCGATTTAGATTCAGACGAAAGTTTAGTAGGATGATATGCAATGATTTTGTATATACTCCAATGCATATATAGCCTTTGAAACTGATTTGTATTTGTGGAGAATGACATAAGCATTACATACATAAAGTTACAATATTTGTTTGGTGTGTAATAGAGAAAGAAAAAAAATCAAGAAAAAATAGCAAATAACATAACTAGGAATTTGAAAGTTTTTTTAAATTTTCTTGGATTAGCCTTCTAATATACTCATTATTCTTTGTAGCATTTTTGGCTAATGAGTCAGCAACAATATTAGCAAAACGCAACATCGAATTAATCAAAGTACGTTATTTTCTTACCAGTAAATTCTGAATTTTTTTCACAATATCTTTATTCATGACATGAACAGAGGCATTGTGCTTGAATAAGAAGAACAACCTAAAACAATCCGTTTCACAAATAACATCACGAATATCTATCTTTCAAGTTAGAGTCAAACCTCTTCAAACAACGAAAAATTCTCCTCTAAGAATTGATCCAAATAGAAGAGGACCATCACAACTTTTACAATCAAATTCCACTAAACTAATATCCTCCACAAAACTGGCATTACAATTTATCTTAAACTTATTCAAGGATGAAACCATCCAATCAGTCAACAAAAAAAAGAAGGGCAGCAGCTTCTCAAATATGAACTGAATTGATATACTAAAAAAACGTCACTACAAGAAACATTGTTAAAATCGACGGCCAATTTCTTATACTGTGTCCAAAACTAAAATACCATGATATACATAAAGTTACATGTCTATATGTGAAGGGTTTAATACATGTTTATGACTAATTCAAGGATCAATTATTATATCAATAAGATATTAGGCTAACTTGATTGAATTTGATTAAGTAAGATCTCCTATAGTTGAAATTGAAAAAAATATATAAAATCAAAACAAAACTATTAATTCATGTATATTCTTCTTCATTTATTATTAATGCATATTGATATAGAAAGAGGTGGAGAGAGTTATGCAATTTCATTTTTCATCTTCTATAATAACAACATAATTATAGTCTTTCTTTTGGTGAGGGTACTTCAATGGCATGGAGCCATGGAGGTGGTTGTTGTTGGCCGCCGTGGTGGCGAAGGCGGCAACCGAGCACTAAAGTTTCTCAGAGGCAACTCTCCAGAATCATCCTCAAAATTGAGGGCATAGCTGGAAGGATCATAGCTAAAATCCGCAGATAGCGATTGGCGATGGTGGTGGTGGTGATGGTTGTTGCTGTTATGCCTACGAAGCCACCGTGATGTTGAGCCCGGCGAGGTGGCGGGTGATGATGACGACGACTTTGGTGTCTTCGGAGTGTTAATGTTCAACATATTATTATTATTGTCTAATGATTCATGTACCTTGCCCATGAAGCAACACATTGAAGATTTCAATTTCTCTTTTAGAGAACTTTCATGATGCACTCCACCTTGCATTATCAATCACTAGTAATAATGATGATACTTTTTATGTTGAGATCAAAACAAAACAAGAATTTTCTGAGATTTTTGGTTGTCGGAAAGATAGAAAATTATCATTTTCATTGAGCAGGTATGACGTGTCACATGTGTGAGTTAATATTAATAGATAGTAATAATATTTTAAGAGAATGAATGTGAGTTATTGATGAGTTGGAAAAGTCCGAAAAATAATGCATATAACAAGGGTAACTGCGAATTTCTTGTGAAACAAATGATTTAGTTATATGTAAATTTAAGTATTGACGGGTAAAATTTCTAATTTAGTACAAGATTTAAGTAGTGAAAATGAAAAACAGTTTAGAATTTTTGTTTCTGCCATCTGTTTTTCCTTCTGATGTTTAATGTTTAAATCTAGTGTTTATCCTTATCAACTTTTTCAATAATGGATAACATATTTTTTAAGATATAATTTATATTGCAATTAATAAAATTAAGACAGAACATATGAAACACAAGAATATAAATAAGGTTGGTTGATTTTTCTGTTATAAAGTGGAAAGTTATGAAGTGTTTTACACGTTTTACAGAGTAAATATGTATCAAGGTTTTTCAGCATTTGTTGTGCCTTGTGAAAATGGTTTATTTATATTTTATTGGCAAATCATACCTTGCAAAATCAAAGGAAACCAACCTTTGGAAATAAATAAATAAAGAATAATAATAATAAGGAAATAATAAATTTAAGAATCTGGTGAACAACCTTTGGAAAGATCTTATTCCATGGTCAGCTACCAGGCTGTCTGCAACTAGATACAGTCAACAACAGCCAGAATTCCACATCTACCTACACTTTTTGTATAAACTTTTCTTTTTATTTTATTAATATTTTTTTCCTCTTTTGTACTTCGTTAAACATTAAATAAATTTTGCATTTTGCAGCCCACAGTTCTTCTAGAATCTAGATACTAAAATGTAACACAAGCATCAAAATTGAGTCAAGATCATTGCTCTTATGTTACAATAAAATTACAAGTTGAAAATGATTTGACAAATTTAAAATCTCTGCTTATCTGCTCAATTGAAACAAGAAAATCTGAAACTATTACAGTATTACTACACTATATAATCTGGAAAATTCACTTCATGTTTCAGGATCCTAATCCCAAGCATTGTAAGATTCAATGAACAAAGTTAACTAACTAATTTACATCCACATCCCATTTTCTTTTTCAACTTTCTTCTTCCAATTCATCTCCTTAGGAAGTAACTAAAAAAACAAACAAGGAGGAAAAGGGAAAGAGATGAGGTATACTACCTTAAAATGCTATGATCTTGTTGGACTAATTAACAATTTACCATAACCTTTGTTATCTAACATCAACATTGACATTCACATCCATTGGGGAGGGAAATGCATCTCCAACATATGATTCTGAATCAGCAATTGACACTTCCAAGTTTCCGCCGGATAAGCCTCCGCCGGTGGAAATCTCATTGCCGGAATCAGACTTGACGCCTTGAAAGGACTCGCCGGTAACCAATGCTTGTAGCAAATTCGGCAGTGGAGGATCCCTAATTTCCACTAACCCTTCCAACATTTTCACCACCATATCCATTGTAGGCCTAATAGCTTCATCATCTTGAATGCACCAAACTGCTACCAAACTAACCCTTCTAGCCTCCTCAATGTTATATACATCTCCAAGTTTCTTATCGATCACGGAGGCCACATTGCCGTCGATTATCTGCTGCGCTGCCCAAGGAGGAAAGAACCATCTCTCTCCCATCTCACAACCACTCTCTTTGCCTCTGTCACAACCACCAGCAGATGGCAGTGTCTCAATATTTCGGCGACCACCAATTAGTTCAAGCAATGTCATTCCATAACTATAAACATCAGCCTTCGCAGTAATTGCCACCCCGGAAATCCACTCCGGAGCAACATACCCCCAAGTACCCCTCATGGTTGCCAGCACCCTACTGAAATCCCTCCCCATGAGCTTTGCCAAACCGAAATCCGAGACCTTTGCATTGAAACCACTATCCAAAAGGATATTCTCTGGTTTGATATCACAATGTATAATGCAGTTCCTACACTCCTCATGTAAATATGCAATCCCTTTGGCTGTTCCAACTGCAACTCGAAACCTAACATCCCAGCTCAAACTAGGCCCTTCCCTGCGCAGATAAGCACTCAATGCACCGTTTTGCATGAACTCATAAACCAAAAGCCTATGTGCATTCTCAGAACAAAAACCTCTAAGCCTTACAAGATTAACATGCTGAATGTTCCCAATTGTCGAAACCTCGGCCCTGAACTCTTTCTCCCCACTCCCTGGCCTCTCCAACCTCTTCACAGCAACAAGAGTTGAATCACTCAATTCACCTTGAAATACAGTCCCAAATCCACCATGCCCAACTTTCTCCGAAAAACCCCTTGTTGCCAATTGAAGCTCCTTGTAAGAAAACATCCTCAAATTCAACATTTGAATAAATCTATCTTCCTCCTCCAACTCCTTCTTCCTCTTTTTCTTCACCAACACCAACAAAGTCACCACCACAACACCCAAAACTGCCACCGACCCAACAAGGACAGCAACAATCAAAACCTTACTATCCAAACCCTTCTCATTCCCATCTCTTGGCACCCTCACATACAACGCACCACCACCATCACCAACACCAAGACCAACAGAACTCACATTCTGAAAATCAAACACTGACCCATAAAAGTTCTTACACAAACCACTCCCTTCACTGAAAGTTAACCCAACACACTCACAAGATCCCAAACATTTACTCTCACAAAAGCTCCTAGACTTAGCTTTCGAAAAATTCACACTACCAGATCCAAATTTCACCAACCCCATATCCTGAAAACCATCCCTTTTATCACAAGAATCCATTTTTTTACGAACACAACCCATAGTGTAATCCCCATTCCCCCAACCCACTTCATCAGAAGGCCCAAACCCATCAACACAAACACAAAGTTCAGAACTTTCATGACCTTTGCAAACTCCGAACCTCCCACAAAGCCCCCGAACCTGACAAACCTCAGGCTTGAACCAAAACTTGTTCCACGCACCAGCCTGCTTCCACCACGTGTACTGCTGAACCTGGCCGTGAGGCTCCAAACGGAACATCGTCGGAACAAAGCCACTATCCGAAGTCGTCTCTGTAAACCCAAACGACGCAGCTGCAGTAAAAGGCTCCTCGAAATGGAACCGGTAAATGTACGGATTCGTCATCTCAGGAATTCCGGTGAAAAAATTACCGGTCCAGTTTCCGGTGGACCAATACGAATCGGTGCCGTTGAAAACAAGCTCAAGCTCACCGTAATCCGGTGGTTTCAGCCGCAGAGAGTAAAGCCCCGGCGAAGGGTCCGTTTCGGTTTTCCACGAAACAAGAGATTGGGTTCGGGTCAAGTTCATACCCGGAAGCCACTTGTCAGTTGGTTCGTCGAAGCTCTGCCACAAAACGGTGCCATTTTCGGAAGAGAGAAGAACCAAGTTTCCATTTTCCCGTAACTGAACATTGCAAGAAGAAAAGGAAGGGGCTTTTGGAGTTGGGGTTTGCCATAGAGGGAGTGAGGTTTGGGGGTGAGTGAGGCTGAGGTGGCACGTGGTGGTGGTGTTGGTGAGCTGGAGGGTGGTATTGGGTTGGGTCGCGGCGGGTTGGCGGCGGTTAGCGACCCAAATGAGGGTTTGTTTTGAGAGGGAAGCGTAGCGGATTGCGAGGTAGAAGTTGTTGGAAGACGGCAAGTTGAAGATTCCGAGTTCGAAGGTGTTGTTTGGGCTTCGGAGTGTGGTGCTTCCTTCTAGAATAATGGTGGTGGAAGAGGTTGCAATGGTGAAGGTTAGAATGTGTTGAAGGAAGAAGAAGAAGAAGAAGAGAGTGTAACAGAGTGGCATGTTTTTTTGTGGGGGTTGGGAGAGTGAAGAGAAGGTGTTTGTGTTTTTGTCAGTGAGAAAGAAAGAGAGAGAGTGTGTGTGTGTTTTGGTGGCAGTAAAAAGGTGACATTATTATTAGCAAACAATAGATTGTGGTGGCGTTGATTTTGTCGTTTTCTTAGTTGTTTCTCTGTGTTATGTTCTCTTCTTACCAGTTTTATGAAGTGTTACTACCATGGGAAATTGGATTTGCATTACTATGTTTGAAGTTTCAAGTTACCACTACCTTACAAATTCTCATGGTACTGATTACTCAAGTGGAATCATTTATGAGCTACAAAGTTTGGGTGGCTTAACATATTAGGTTCAACTTAAGCTTGATTTAGAAAAAAGTACAGACATTATTTAGTTTTGTAGGTAGGAAATAAAAAAAATTATATACTTAGTATTTGGTATTTTAAAAAAGTTATAGATAATTTTAAAAATATTAAAATTCACGTGCAATTATCTTTATATGAAATTGTTAGTTGAGATCGTTAGATAATAATTTAGTCAAACATATCAAATTATTTAATATTTTTAATTAACAATTTTACATTCAAAATGTAAATTTTCACTTATTTAAAATTAGTTTATATTTATCAAAAGTAAAAAAATTTAATATTATTTTAAATATAAACACGACGAAAATCCAAAAGCAAGGGTGTGCCTTTTAAATTATAACTACTTGATTATAAAACTCAACATAAATTAACAAATTTGGGTTAGTGGAGTGGTTAGTTCACATGTTCACTTAAACAAGTGTCGAATGTTTGAATCTCGTTTTGTGCATGCAACAATCCATTAACTAGCGTAAGACTCTTAAATGATTATATTTTTTCCTCTCTTTCAATAATGTATACTTTTTTATATATACATAAATAATTTCAAGATAGAATTTAAAATCACCCCATACTCAAACTCTTGCTATTACTTAGCTTGGACCAACATGTCTTTGGTTAGCATTTTTTTAGTAATTTAATTAAGTTCCTGTCAACCATTCAAATAAAACAATTTCTATTCTTCAAAAAAGTGTGAGCCATAAATATATGTTGTAAATGTCATAAAAACTTATTGTTTTGGTTAATCTTTGTTGAAAACGAATCTTACTAAAACAATGTTAAAAAACATAATTAAGAGCTGCAATCATTGCTTCCAAATGATTTCTTCATTTAGGCAAGCTTATCCTCAAAATCTAAATTAAAGTCAAAATTATATGCTCAAATCTTGTTTAGTAGGTGCGAATGATCAAAGCTTTGAATAATAGTATTGAGTAGCGGGGATTAAATAATTAAGTAACAAATATGGTAGGTTTAGGGTTAGATCGATGACGACAATAATATTAAATATACAATTTGATTTGATAATATTTGTATCATGTAAGAATTAAATAAAAAAGTTTAAATTAGAAGAATTTGATTGAAACTTTTATACAACATATATGCTTAATTAAAATTTTATTATAAATTGAAAAATTCAATCGGAAATTGAATAAAATAAAATTAAAAAAATCTCTAACTTAATTAAACCGGAAAGAAAAATATCTAAAATGGCAGTGGTAAACCTATAAATTCATAAATTTAGAGCTTTATTTATTTATTTATTTATTTAATTTATTTATTTGGTAAAAAGACAAGTTGGAGAATAAGAGTGAAAGGTGGTGGTAGACAACTGTTTCTGATATCCACTCAACCAAGGATTTTTTTTTTTAAATATTTTTCAACGTACGTAAGGCATTCGCAAAAAAATCATTATTAAATGGTAAAAATTTAAGTGACGTTGAATTCACGTAAAGTTAATAGTTAAAAATAGTTAAATGATTCTATTAATTTGACTATATTTTTATTTAATAATTTTTAGTTATCAACTTTACGTAAAATTGACTGGACCTGAATTTTTATTCATATTAAATTATATAATTCTTTTTATGCAAAGAATATAATAAGAATTAATAACTCTTTTACGACAACAGCAAAGGGCCAAAGGTATCATATCTCATCTTTTTAAAATTCAATAATTAATTTATGAACTTAAAAAGGTAGAAATAATTAGAGCATGCAGAAAAAAACTGGGACCATGGAAATCAGGAAAAAGCAGCAATTGAATAATTGACAAAACTTTTATGAAACCAAACTAAGAAAAACAGAGTCTCTTATTCTTATTCATATTCAGAAGCGTGTCAAGAATTAATTGGTTGCAATTTATTTACCCTATACGATTTAATTTAACTAGACTCTTCTAAAATAAACTTATGTTTAGCCACAAAAATGCAATTACTTTATGCTTATCTTTAGATTAATAAAATATATCACCTTCTTAAAAAAAGAGTAAAGTACTAAATTAGTATTTATGTTTGGGCGTAATTCTGTTTTAATTTTTAAGGTTTAAAATGTTCTATTTAAATTAAAAAAGTTTTATTTAACATCAATTTGGTTTACAATGAAGTCAAAGTTAAATAATTAACGGAATGTCCTACATAACAACAGTACAAAAACAAAACCGATAATTTGGAAAATAAGTATAAGTTCCAAAAGTACAAAATCAATCGTTGATGCATCAATATATTTATTTATCATTTTTTTAGTTTTATAGAAAATATTTTATTTATATTATAAGAAAAATAATAAATAAATGTATTGATACATCCACGGTTGATTTTGTGCCTCTGGAGCTTGTGCTTGTTCTCCAGATTATCGATTTTATTTTTATACTATTGTTATGTAGAATATTCTGTTAATTATTTAACTTTGACCTTACTGTGGGACTAAATTGATGCTAAATGAAACTTTTTGGATTCAAATAGGACACTTTAAACCTTAAGAACTAAAACAGAATTATACCCAAACATATAGGACCAATTTAGTACTTTACTCTTATATATATATATATATATATATATATATATATATATATATATATATATATATATATATATATATATATATTTTGGTATTTCCATGTCTTACAATATTTTAAAATTTGTGCGTCGTATTTTCCTTCTCATATCGTATCCTGTGTTCATATCAATGTTTTAGCATCATAGATAAAATATGTTGTTGAATTATTAGATTAAATAAACTAAATTAAAAATTAAATTAATGACAAAAATAATAAATATAATTTTGATAATTTATTAGTATTTTTCATGTGAAAATTATCTCGTATTTATAAAGACTATTATATTTAGATAGTATGATTTTTTTTAATTATTTCTTGTTTATAATTTTTCGATAATGTAAAAAGTCTAATTTTCAAAATAAATACTTATTCATTTTGTTATTTTTTAAATTTAACGCCACATTGTAAATAAAAAGAAGAAAAGAAAAAAATTGTATTTTTTTTAGGAATAAGTACTGTTTTGATCTCTAAGATTTAGGGTCAGAATTAAATTCGTCCCTAATATTATTTTGGATTTAAAATCGTCTCTAACGTTTTATTTAGTATTAAAATCGTTCTTTGAATTTTTTACGGACAAAAATATCCTCCACCACTACCATCTCCCTTACTCCTACCAAATATCAATAATCAGATTAAAAAATACCAACAAATTAAAAACACATTATTCAAATTCAGAAATAACAACATCAAATTCAACACAAAATCAACATTCAACAACAATTGAAATCAGAAAAATAACACAAAATCAAAAGCAGACACGTAGACGTAGATCCTGAAGCCGAAGTCGAAGCCAAAACCAAAGCAGAAGCAGAAGCCGAATCGGCGAGGTCAGCAACAAAGACGCGAAGCGGAAGCGAGGTCGGTAGCAGCAGTGACAGTGGCGGAGCGCGACGGTGAGCTCTCTCCCTGGCTTGTGTCTCCTCTCTCCCTCGCGAGCTCTCTCTCCCTCTGATTCTGATTTCCGACGACGACGACTCCAAGTTTCACCAACACCGTCCCCCTTCCCCCTCTTCTTCTTTTCCCTCATCTTCCACTCTTCCTCCCCTTCCCCTCTTCTCACTCTTCCTTTCCACTTTTCTTTTCTCTCGCTGCCTCCTTTCCCCATTTTCCTTTCTCTCCCTGCGTTCTTTTCTTTCTTTTTTTTTATTTTATAATTTTTTTATTAGAGTAGAATAGAGATAATTTAGTAATAAAATTTTTAATTTTATTAAAAATGACGATTTTAATATCAAATAAAACGTTGGGAATGACTTTAAATATAATAAAACGTTGGAGACGAATTTGATTCTGACCCTAAATCTTAGGGACCAAAACAGTACTTATCCCTATATAAAATATGATGTATTTTTATGAAAAATAGTAATAATAATACTTAGATATTTTATTGATATTAAAATATAAATTAATTTTTTAATTATTTTTAATATTTTATTTTAATTATATAAAATATTTAAAATATTTTTTATTTTAATAAATAATAATATATACTATTTCTAAATTTATTTCAAACATATATGTTAAGAATAAGGTTGGACATATTAACACGTAATAGTATTTAGTTGTGTCCAAGCGTATCTAAAGAAATTTTTTTTATTTTTTTATTAAAATACGGTTAGACACAGACATACATATTGAACGAATATCAATAAATGTTGTGTTTAAAATATGTCTGATATATAGACACAACAACTCAATAAAACATCCGTACTTTATAATATTTCATCTTATATTTTTAAATATTAATAAATAATTAATAACTAAAAACAAAAAATTTCTGATCACCCTATAATATTTCTCCACTGGGATAAACAAAATTTGAAGCCACAACTTTAGGACTTTATAAAAAATATTAGCAGGTCTCTGTCCCTTTTAATTTTGGGGAATAGAAAAATAGTGGGATAGTAGAAACGTGAGCTGTCTTAAAGTGCAACGTCTATTTAGTATATATCATATAGTAAGCATTATTTTTATGTGTGACATCATCATATCATATCTTTATCTTGAAATATATACATACAATCCACGTTATATTAAATTAAGAAATAATAAACAAAAAAATCCACTGTATGTTAAAATAATTTGCTCTAAGCCACCCACTTTTTTTCAGAAATCAGTGTTGTTTATGCCTTGAAAAATAAAACAATAACAACAGCAATAGCAAGCTTTGTAGGGTGTAGTTTATTAGTTTAAATTCTTAAATCTCATTTTTATTATATAGTGCATGAAACATTTTAATACAAAATCTAATATAATTGTATAATATATTTTCAAAATTAACTTCAATCTGCTTTACTTTGATTAAAATTATTGTAGTTCTGCCAACCAATTCTTCCTTCATGCTTATTGGTAGGAATCTGACTTTATTTTCGAAAGTGTAATCTGAATTTCAGAAGATAAAACGAATAATTATATGAGTAGTTCTAGGGAGTCAATGGTCTAAACGTACAATGTGTACAATGTGCTAAATATTTGGTTTATGAATAAAATGAACATCACCTATACTATCCAGAATAACCATCCGGATACCAGGGATAACCATCCGAATACCAGGAATAATAAACATCTCATGTTATAAAAAACTAATTTTGGGTTCACCAAGATTCAAACTCTTGACCTTTCGAATCTGGAACTCAGACAATGTAACTCTAATAATCATATCTCTAATACTTTCTAAACTTTCATTGTACACATTGTACGCTTAGGTTATTGGCTCCCTATACTTTCCCTAATTATATATATAGTCAATTAATTACTATAATAAGATGCAGCCATTGATGTGTAATCTTAATAGAACAAAGTCAATGAAAGCAACAAAAATTCATGTCTCTAGCTATGGCTGCTCATTCCAGCTATCATATTAATTAGTTGGTATGGGTTAGCTAGGTTAGGGTTAGGGTTAGACTCATGCACTTTGATTGAATATATTATCTCACTATCCTTTTATTAATATAGTTTTTTTTTTAAATCTTTGTCTAAAGTATTTAATTTGACTTCTATTGTCCAAAATTCGATTAATTTAATTTAAAATTTGTTGATGATAACATTAGGTAACAAAATATAAAAAGCTAATTAAGAATAAATTTTGCTGTTGTTAAGCATGCTTATCAATCAATTAGAATATTTTGAGTGCAACATCATCATGAAGAGGGTCTTCATTGACTACAATTGCTACTCTTTTCTATATTGCTACTTTTGCTTAACCAATAATAATTAAGGAAAGGTTATAAGATATAATTTTTCTCAAGATTTGAAACCTAACCTGTGGGTTGTGGCTAGAGTTTACAATGCTAGTGACAAATTAGTATTATTAAAGCAATTATTAGGGGAACAAATTAAGAGCATGCTTGGAAACAATAAAAAAAAGGACTTTTTTTTTGAAAAAATTTTTTTTTGCTATAAATTAATCACATTTAGGTAAAATTTTGAAAATAGATTATAATTGAAATTAAAAATTTTAAATTAAAAAACTTATAAATAAAAGTAATATTTTGAAACTTATAATTATAAACAAAGCTTATTATTTTTGAATTGCAATGATTTTATGAATTTAATCTCAACTATCAAATATCAAATAATATAAACAATCATTTTATACCCATTTTTTTTAAATTATACTATTTGAGAATAATTTTCCGTACATTTCAAACACAATATATTATCTTAAAAACAATTTTTAGCTAAGTATCTAAATATAAGTTAATTGTCGCATAATCAAGTATTTAAAAAAATTAATACAAACAAGAATTATTAAAATAAATATTATTTTTAAACATTTTCAAACTCAGTCTAAATAATGCCGTTAAAGTCCACTATACTCCTAACTAAAACATTTTTTTCATAGTATTTGAGGAAAAATGTGTATCACCTACTTACATTGAAAATTGTGTCATTGTTTGATCATCATTTTCATAAATACCATGTGAAATTAATTAATATGAGTAAAGAGATATTATTGGTCCTTCCAAATTTTTATTATTGCTTACTTCAATCATATTACTCTTGAATCTAATAACAAGATTTTTTCCCATTATTAATCATCTACCATGTTTACTATATTAACTAAAAATGGAATCAAAATCCATAATTATTTATACATCAATCTCCACATAGCCAAATGACATTCTCTTCCTTATCTCATATATATTTTTTTAATTTGTCACTGTCATTTTTTATTACATTTTTTAAATAAAATATCTACATACATCTTTTTTATAGAAATATTTCTTTACATTGATAAAAAATTGCCAATAATTCATATTCAGATAAATTAATAAAAAGATTAAGTGACATTAATTAAAAACAGGGATTAAACAGAATATAATATTATAGATACAAATATCAAATGTCTTAGAAAATCTCTTGGAAAAGGTAAGGAAATATTAATGGTGGCATGGTCCATGTTGACATGATTTAGCTATTAGCATACTCAAAAGTCTCAAGTGGATTATAGACTATAAAAACAACAATAAATTTGATCCTAAAATGAAAAAGAGTATAATATAACATATGCATTGAAAATGTGAAGCAAACTTGACTTATAAAATCTATACATCTTTCTTTTTTGTTTCCTTTTTCCCCTTTTTCTTCAGCATAGAGAAACAACAAACAAACAAATATGAACAAATTTGTACAAGAAAGATCCAAACATTTGGGAATTGCAGTGAGAGATGCATCCATGCATGCAATTTGGTGTAGCATTCTGTCAAAAACTCTTCATTCATTCTTCTTCTTCTGATATTGTGTGATCACTAGAACAATGACTTCTTAAAATTGCATGATGAATTGAAAAATGAATTCACTTATCAAACAATGAGTTTCATATACTTCCATTGCATTTAGCAGAAATTTTTTCTTGTAAACCAATCGAACTAATCCAGTGGCTGGTCAAAGATCATCTCCTGTAAACATTAGATAACAACCTTTAGGACATAATCATGCTCAGATAGATTGAATCTTATGTTCGACAATAGCCGAAAATCCAAAGGATTCAGATGCGTTTTCATGTAGTTATTGATGACTTGACACAAAAGAATCCAAACCTGATCACATATGGGACACGAGTCGCTTCTTTCCATCCACTCGAGAATGCATGACAGGTGAAAGTGGTGGTCGCATTTCGTCAGTGTTTTGGGATTCTCAGCATCATATTCTGCAGCGAAAAATGAAAAATTCAACTGAAAAGGTTAAAGAGAAGGAGAGTTGGAACATCCTGATCTGTTCACTAAAACAACACAATCTAGCCGCGTTAGCAATTATACCTTCTAGACAAATTGGACATACATCCTCTTCTTCTGTCACCAATGCATGAGATTCATTTGATTTTAAAGGTTCCGGCTTCGTTGGAGATAAGGGTGCCGATTTAGTTTGAGCTTTGCAATCTGATTCTTCAAGATCTTCACATGTAACTAAAGTTTCGAAACTACTACCACTAATGGTTTCTCTACCTGACTCAGAATCTGTTGATGCAGGACCTCTCAGGACAGTATCATACGGTAGAGGCGCAGGAGGCGACTGGTAAGTATCTGGTATGGATGATTCCAAGTTCAAGCCGATGAGCAGTCCGGTGGTGAGTGAAGCAGCTGTCCCATTACCGTCGTTAGAGGTTAGAGACTCGCGCTCTTCCAAAGCTGGCGGACACTGCAAACAGGATACCTTTCAGATTACATAGATTTGTTCACAACATATCAAGCAATCATCTAAATAATTAATGTACGGAAAATGTTGCTGCGTTTTAAGGTAATTTAGAAATAGAAAAGCATAGGTATTATATGGTAAGAGCTAGAGTTGTAAATTGCATAGAATCTGCCATTAACAATTTTGCTTAAGCTCCAAACAAATTTTATGCAAGTTGCAATATGCTAAAGAAGTTGCTCCCTTACAGAAACCATTTCGAAGGATTCAGCATAGTGTTGAATATGAAATAGTTGAAACTTTCCTTCAGTGACCAATAAAATCTAAGATTATAGAAGTAACATTTTTACTTGATTGAATTTGAACCATTAAAATGACTTCGATTCTGTTCGACTTCATTAAAGGGTTTCTAACTTCTAATTGGTTTCACCAAAGAGGATAAAACCCCAAACTGAATGAATCTTCAACGCTTCAAGTTGATATTCAATAATTTCTTACTTAAACTTTACTTTTTGTCCGAATCGCTTTTAAATGAATTGCCAAACATAGATCACTTTACCTCAAAATTCATTCTAACTAAATCAATTATACCAAAAACAGAATTACAGAACTAAACACAAAACTACAGATTAAGAGAGCACAGAAATTTACTAACATAGTAATACACCGGCGTTCCGTGAAGATGAGGTTTTCTGGCAGAACAACAGCAACCTCCCATTTTTCCAGCAGTTCGCTTCGGTTATTTAGTTCAACTGACCAATGATACTCTCATCCTCTTCTGTTACTTGGAATTTATAGAGAATTAGATACTATGAAACTCTATGCATCCATTTCTGCAACCACAAATAATAAAAAGGATTAATTGGCCACTTTCACATTAGAAATGAACTTCAACAAGCCATGACATGAATGGAAGCTAGAAAATTATGCAAGATAACATAAAATGATCAAATTCAATTAATTACAAAGTTATGATAACCAAGACCTTCAATTCAGATTTCAGAAACAAAATTACATCATTACAAGTTACATAAGGACTTAAAGAACACGATTAAAGATACTATTCAATAGATGCAAAAGGAAAAAAAAAAATTCACAGCTTCATGCCTATACTTCAGGTTCAACCAAATTCATCAACCCAGTTGTAGAATACTATAATTAGCATAAAAAATATAACTTTTTCACATAACAAACAATCTACACAATCAATTAGAAGCAAAAAGGAAACAGGAAACAGAAGTTATCAAATTAAGTCCAAACCAGCTCAGAATTCATCATTCACCAGTCACGCAACTAAACATGCCAAACCGAATAAACTGTTTCAATGAAAATTGGGAGCATAAACCCTAATTTGATGAAAGGGGAAAAGGGGTAGTGAATTAGCAGTTACAGTTCATAAAAAAACTACCTTTATGGGAAATAGAGAAGTGTTGGAATTGGGTTCCCAGAAAAGGAGAGATTTTTTTAGGGAAGGATTGTGATTTTTGTGCACTGGGAAGAAAAGAAACCTTTGATTCAGTGCAAATTTTGATGTTGGTTGAATATTGGTGATTTTGTTGTAGTTGAGGTTGTTGCAGAGTGTGTAGTGAGGGAAAGGTTTGTCTTTTGTTGGAACTTGGAAGTGTGCAAGTAGAAAGTACAGAAACAAAAGTCAACTCAAGGTCTTAAGTTGTTCATTCACCTCTCAAGTCTCAACCATGGTTCTGTAAACCGGACCGATTCAACCGCAAACCGGTGACAACGGTTCATTAGAAATATAACGTACTCATTTTACAGAATATCATCATGATATTGGTAATGGTAAAAGTATTACTTGAGTTTTCTGTATTATTCATTTATATATTTTAGGACTTAGGAGCCTTGAAAAAGCAAGCTCAAAACGCCTTTCTTTTTTTCCAGATGCATATAAATACATAATACATACATACATATTGATATTTTTTATTTATCTCAATAAAATAAATAATTATTACAATCTAGAAGCTACAATAAATGATATGAATAAAATATATCAAGTACACTTTAATAAATGTGTTTGTTTGAATGTCATTAAATTCATAAAAAAATATATTTTTTTATTTTTTAGTGTATTTGACAAATTTCTAATATTAAAACTGGTAGAAACTCAGGCGCAGTCGATTTCACGTAAAGTTGATATCTGAGAGCCGTTAGATGATTGGACTAGTTTGACTAAATTTTTATCTAACGGCTCTCAGATATCAACTTCACGTGAAGTCGACTTCACCTGAATTTTCACCATTAAAAACATTAAAAAAATAAAAAAATTCTTTAAAAAGCTACAATTTATATCTTTTTTAAAAGATTCTTTTTATTAAAAATATTTTTTACCTAATAAATAAACAAAAAATACTTTTATTTAATTTTACCAAAACATAATTGATAGATAAAAAAATCTTTTTACATGAAATATCCAAACATAAAATTATTTTTATTTTTATAAAAAATCTTTTAAAAAAATATCATCTAAAAAAAAAGATCTTTTTCAAAAATAACATCCAAACAAATCCTATATATTAGTGTATATATATATAACAAATAATTCCTATTTCTCTATACAAAATTTATCACAATACCGTCGAAGTAAAAACCGGTAGGCTGATCGACCGAGAACCTGTCGGTTGGACCGGATTGGAAACCGGCCGGTTTGGAAAAACGGCGTCGTTTTTGGCAACGGTTAAACAACCATGCACTCCTCCGTCTTCACATCTCACTCTCTCCCTCAAGCTGCAGAACTCTGAATCACTCCCCCTTCTCCAACCCTAGTTGCTGCCGCCGTCCGTCCGTGTAGCCACCGCCCCCAAGTCTCTAGCCCCTGCTCTCTTCTTCCGCGAGCTTTCGGCCCATCCGTCGTCTTCATCTTCTCGCAGTCGTCTGCATCTTCTCGCCGTCGTCTGGTCGGCGTCGTCCGTCAATCAACGGTCTGTTGGCGTCGTCTTCAAGGTCAGTGGCTCGGTCGCTTGTTCTTCACTTGTTCTTCGTTTTTCTTTTTTTTTTTTTTTTTTACTTTTTTTCTGCTCTGAGGTTCGAAGCTTGTGGACTTGTGGTTGTGTTTTTAATTTTTGGTGAACGATTACTTGCTTATTAATTAGCTTTGGTTCTGCTATGCTGCTGTTTTGTGATTTCATTATAAAATTTACTGATGATTGATCATTGAATGTGCTGTGATTATTGATTAGCTTTGGTTCTGCTAGTGCTCACTGCTGGTGTTTTGTGTTTACATTGATTGATTATTGATTAAGAGATGTGTTGCTTTTTTTTTTTTTGACTTAATTGTGATTGGATTAATTGGATGCTCAGTCAGTGCTCAGTGCTTGTTCTTGGTTGATTGGCTTTGCTTACTGCTTGATGATAAATTTTAACTCTATTACTGGCTTGTTCTTGCTTGTTCTTGACTGTCAAACACTTCTTAAAAAGAACCTCATCTATGTATTCTTAAGTAATACCTAGTAGCAAAAATTCTTGAAATCAACTGAACTGTTAAAAAAATAATAATAAATAATTATAAAAATATCTTCATATAGATAGTTAAATATGATATGATATTCTAGTGGTTCTTTGATTAGGGTTCTTTGGATCATTATGATATGATATTCTAGTGGTTTTTGAACTCTGAATTAAGATTTACTCTTTGAAAAAAAAAAAAATAAAACCTCTATAGGAAGTTGGAACCTTTGTTGCTATTTGTGATCGTGCGTTTTGATAATTGATACATTGTTTCTGTGGGGATATGGTTTGATTATCCTGTTGCTTGCAGTGAATATGAATCGACGTGGAGGAGGAGGGTTTGGTGGTGGTGCTGGCGGTGGTAGGGATCCATTCTTTGATTTTGGTGGTGACCCTTTTGGTGGTGGTTTTGGAGGAGGGTTTGGTCCCTTTGGACCTCCTGGAAGCTTAATTTCGAGCTTCTTTGGGGGAAGGGACCCTTTTGATGACCCTTTCTTCAGAAGTCCTTTTGGTGGAGGGATGTTTGGTTCTAGCCCCTTTGGTGCTGCCCCTGCTGGATTCCCTAGGTTCCCTTTCTCCCAGGATATGCATCCAGCTGGGTTTCTTGACCAGCATCAGGCTCAGGCTCAGGTTCCGGCTCCCGAGTCCAGCGTGCGAAGGGGGCCTATCATTGAGGAATTGAAATCTGATGATGATGATGATGATGATGGGAGTGGGGATGTGAAAGACGGAAACGAGGCAAAGAAAGAGAATCCACGAAAGCATGGCAGGTCGAGCAGTGAGCCCTTCATTGAACATCCAAACGGAGGAATTGAAGGTAATGGGAAGCTGTTGGTTGGTACTTTTGCTTTTTCTCTTCCTGAAATCAGATGGTTGGTTTGTTCATGCTAAAAGTTTATATTTACAGGGAAGAAAAGCAGACACCTGCAGGCTAGGAATGAGTACAACAATGAATTCAACAACAGATTCAATGTGGCTAGGGCTGATCCTCAAACTCAAAGCTTCTGCTTCCAGAGCTCAACCGTACGCTATGGTGGTGCTAATGGAACATACTATACTTCGTCAACGACAAGGAGGACTGGCAGTGATGGGGTGAGCATTTAGAATCTGGTTAAATAACTCTCTAGAGTGAATTAGTGTATTGTTGGTTTTCTGATGCCATCTTCAACATATTAGGTGACATTTGAAGAGGCCAAAGAGGCTGATAGTTCTACAAGGGAAGCTTCTCACAGAGTTTCCAGAGGCATTCATGGCAAGGTATTCATATACTATTTCTTTGGTATCAAATTAATAATATTGGATTATGTTGCTTCGGTTTATAGCTGTGTATTTGTAATTGCCCTGCTTATTAAATTTATTTCACTTGGTCTGGTACTTCATAGGGACATTCCCTTTCAAGAAAACTTAATTCGGATGGTAGAGTGGATAGCATGCAGACCTTGCACAATTTGAATGAAGGTATATCTTGGATTCAATATTCATGATGTCGATGGTGTGATGTCTACTGTAGCAGTTCCATGCTTCCATGCCCTTCTATGTTGATGTTACTGAAGGATTTGTGTTGTTAATTTGTCATCTTGTAGATGAACTTGCTGGCTTTGAAGATGATTGGAAACAAAAAGGTCAAAAGTATTTGCCTGAATGGACTGGGAATATTGGTCAGTTGCCTAATATTCTTTTTGTTACTTAAGGGCGGGGGATGATTAATCTCTAGAATATATCATCTTTAATTTGTTTCTCTTTTCTGTTTTAGGAGCTCTTGATAACCAGCAAACTGCACAGGCCAGGCAGGATGGGTGGGCTCTCCCTTCTTCGGAGCATGGTCATCCTGCTCGAACAATGTCTGAAGCTCAAGATAGAACAGGCTCTTCTCGCACGCAGGAGAGAGCAAGGATAGATTCCGGTGAGAGGAGCGCATCTCATCCACGGGGACGGGGCAGAAACTAAGGCATCTTGTTGCTTTCAAGGTGTCAAGTCTGGTATCCCCTCGTCAATGTACTTCCATATTATGTCCCTATTGTTTCTTCTTCTTACCCCTTCCCTTATAGAGGTCTATCGTCTATGATGATTTTGGTGGGAGTTATAATCCTTGGTTGAGTGGGTTTTCCCATTTGGTTTGTGATGGTGATGCTAAGAGTCTGAGACTTGCACATTAGGAGCTGATTGAATTACAAACCAGTAGTTAATGGTTTATATTTGTTGGTATTCCTGCCTCGTGTTGTAATTACTGGTATACATTACAAACCAGTAATTAATATGCATTATTAATTATTATTAAAAAAATATCTAAAATAATTTATATAATTAAAAATGTTAAAAATATGAAAAAGTAAGTTTGTATATTAATATTAATAAAATATCATATTTATTAAAAAATCATAATAAGTCATAACAGGGCTTAAGCAGGCCCACACGTTTTAGTGGGACTTGGTAGACTCCCAAAACAAAATAATTATGACCATAATAATAAAGGAAAATACCACCAATTTTCTTTTCTATTTTTTATTTTTCGAGAATCATTGAATCTCCACCAAAAAGGCAAAAATTACATGCATATTTTAAAAGGAATTGACATGTTAAATAGACAATAAGCATACAAAGGGGAAAAAATGCCAATTATGTTTCAAACAACTATTTTATATAGGGAATGGATTAGGAATCAAAAGAACTTTTTTCTCCTTGTTTGGATCGAAAATATATATACCAATGATGTAAAAAAAAATTCATGTAATTTTGTTTGTGACCAAATAATTATTCTTTATCTTTTTATTTGTATTGAAAACCCTTTTTATCCAAGATGGATACTTAAGAAACTGAAATTCATCTCACACTAATAAAAAATTTACGAGCTCTTATTCATGTTGATCATACCTTTAGAACTCTTTTTTGACACATAATTATTTCAAATTATGACTCTTAGCTGCCTTGTGAATTTTATAAAGGAATAATGGTGGCTTTAGACCCAAATTCTTCTCAACATAATGATGCTAATTGTTAAAGTATAAGAATTATAATTACACCAGAATAAATTTTTTAATAGTAAACAAATCAGAAAAGAATAAAAGCTAGTAAATTCACATAAGAAAAAAAAAAGGGAAGGAAAAGAAAGGAGATAGTAAGGAATAAAATTATTATGCCAATGAGTAATAGCTCAAATAGTATTGTCTTCCTATACTCAATTAAGAAGTTGTGGGTTCGAGTCTCCTATTTTTGGTAAAAAAAAAATTATTATAATATAAAACATCTCTACTTAGTAGAGTAGAAAATGCCAAACCAAGTTGGGTTGGTCTAGTGGTTAGCTCACTAGTCCGCTTAAGCAAGTGTCGGGGGTTCGAATCCCGCCTTGTGTATGCAGCAACCCATTGGCCAGCGACAAACCCTTAAATGGAGCTCAGTACCGCGGCGGATTAGTCCTTGACCTGTCGGGTTGGGGATACCGTGAAAAAAAAAGAGTAGAAAATGCCAAAGACTAAAGCATAGGGAAAAAAAGCACGTCAAACCAAGATGATTATATCATCCCAAGAACAAAAAAATAAACAGGTATATAAATAGAATACAAAATAAAATATCAAATTTTACTTTTTATTTTGAATATGAAATTAACAATAGTATTTTTTTGAATTGTAGAATGATAGACATTAATATTAAATATGAAGCAGTTTAATTTAAAGTGTAAAAGTTAGATCTTTCAATTTTTAATAAGTACATAAATCAAACTCTCTAATTTCTGTTTAAAAAAATTAAAAAAATTGAGGTACAAAATCAAATCCCAATTTTAATACCTCTCATAATTTTAAAAATAACAAAAATTACGATATTAAAGCATATTACTCGCCATACTCCCACGAAGAAAAACCTAGGTGCCACCAAATCCACAGGTATGCAGAAGTTTATAACATGAAATTCTCAGGGTTCAGTTGTAATTTTATCTTTTTAATTTTTATCCTATGTTCTTCAAATCCCATTTCAAAAAACAGTTCCTTTTCCCTCCAACACTTTTCTCATTTGTAACTCAATGCTTCAGTAACTACTCTCATGAACCACATCCATGTAATCATTCCCTTAGCAGACTCAAAGCTTTTGTTCCAATCCCTAATGAACCCAACTTTAGGGAGCCTGAAATTGTTCATTTGTTTTGTGCTAAAGCCCTCAAAGTTGCTGCTATAAGGGCTTTTCTCCCTGAAGGGAAACAGTTGCATGCCCATTTGATAAAGTTTGGTTTTTGTCATGTTCTGTCATTGCAAAATCAGTTCTTGAGTATTTACCTTAAATGCAAGGAAACCAAAGATGCACTTAAACTGTTTGATGAATTGCCTGGGAGAAATGTGGTCTCGTGGAATATCCTGATCCGTGGCTTTGTTGGATGTGGAAATGAAAATGACTTATTTCCTCATCTGGGGTTTTCTTATTTCAAGCGGATGTTGTTCGAAAAGGTGGCTCCGGATGATATAACATTGAATGCTTTGATTGGTGTATGTGCAAAGCTTCATGATATCAAAATTGGAGTACAACTGCACTGTTTTGCAATGAAAAGAGGACTTGATTTGGATTGTTTTGTAGGTAGTGCTTTGGTTGATTTTTATGCAAAATTTGGTTTGGTTGAGAATTCAAGGAAGGTTTTTTGTGCTGTTACACATAGAGATTTGGTTATGTTGAATGTCATGATTTCTTGTTATGCCCTGAATTGTTTACCAGAAGAGGCCTTCAGGATTTTCAACTCAATGAGATCGGATGGTGCTAATGGCGACGAATTCACTTTTAGCAGCCTGCTAAGTATATGTGATATTTTAGAATATTATGATTTTGGAAAGCAAGCTCATAGTCTTATTCTGAAACTGTCATTTGAATCCGATATTCTAGTGGCGAGTGCATTAATCAATATGTACGCAAAAAATGAAGATGTCATTGATGCAAAGAGAGTATTTGACAAGATGGCGATTCAAAATGTTGTGGCATGGAATACCATGATTGTTGGGTGTGGAAATAATGGCGAAGTGATTGATGTTATGAAGATTCTCAGAGATATGTTACTCGAAGGAATTTTCCCCGATGAACTCACTATTTCCAGCGTTCTTAGCTCGTGTGGCTATGCTTCTGCCATAACTGAAACTCAGCAAGCTCATGCCTTAGCAGTTAAGCTGTCCTTTCAAGAATTTGTATCTGTTTCCAATTCTTTGATTACTGCATACTCCAAGTGTGGTAACATAACTAATGCATTCAAATGCTTCAGATTGATGTTAGAACCTGATCTTGTTACATACACTTCACTGATAAATGCATATGCATTCCATGGTCTTGGCAAAGAAGCAACTGGGATGTTTGAGAAGATGCTATCGTGCGGCATAAAACCTGACCGGATTTCTTTTCTTGGCATTCTCTCTGCTTGTGTGCATTGCGGATTGGTGAACGCAGGACTGCACTACTTCAAATTAATGACAGATGTGTATCATATTATTCCTGATTCAGATCACTATACTTGCCTTATTGATCTCCTTGGAAGACATGGTTTCATAAACGAAGCCTTTGAATTCTTGAAATCAATTCCAATTCAAGCTGAATCGAACATGTTAGGAGCATTCATTGGGTCTTGTAAACTGCATGAAAATATAGAACTGGCTATATCGGCAGCAGGAAAGCTTTTTGCCATAGAGCCAGAGAAGATTGTGAACTATGCTGTCATGGCTAACATTTATGCTTCTCACAATCACTGGCTTGATGCTGAAAGAGTTCGAAAAACCATGAGGGACAAGAATGTTGCTAAATTCCCTGGCTGTAGCTGGATACAGGTTGGTAATCAAGTTCATTCATTTGTGTCTAGTGATAAGGTACACCCTAAACTTTTGCAAATTTATGCTACACTAAAAGTGTTGCTTAGGTCAATGAAAGAAGAAAATGGTGTGAAATTGTAAATGGTATATAGATCATGATCAATAATTTGGGAAATAATTTTTGGTTTTTCTAAAGTTGTATCAACAAGGATTTGATTAAAAGTTTGTGTTGTACTTGTACCCAAAGTAAGTTTATCCAAACACACCTATGTGGTGATAAGATTTCTGGAATAGCACATATAAGACTTCTCTCTTGTAATGAATATCCAAGCCAATTCTACTAAGTTTTTCAATCAATGTCTGGAACTGAGAGTAATACCTCCTTTTATAGTCTCTAATCAACCATTTAACCCCCTAATGGGACTATAAATTTACATGTAAGACTGATTTAGGTAAAATTTATCTCCTATTTTAATCCCTAACCAAACATATCCTTAGTGTTTCACTGTTTTGACCTTTGTTGTTTCTTCATTGAATATGTAACTGTTCTACAGCATGTATTAACAACTTACAAATAATTCTATTTAAAAAAGTAACCTAGAAGACAGCAACCACGTGAAGCTAATGTCCGAACTCGATTGCCAAGAAATTTTAACCTTATAAGATTAGTATTACTTACCATGATTCATGTGCAGCTACATGTTCCTAGATTTATGTAATTGATTAATCTATCTATTTTTATTATATAAAAATTAATATTTAATTTCTTATACAATAAGTTTAAGCCGTATTTTTTCTTTTAATAATGTCATGTTAGCAATTTTAATAATTTAATAAAATTTAAAAATTAACCAGTAAATTTTTTTAAAAAGATTAAAAGAAAAAACTCTTATTTATTATTATTCATTAAAACGTAAAGATACTAATTAAATACAATAAATATACATTAAAAATATCATAATAATAATTATTATAAAAATTTCAGTTACAAATATTAAAATTCTACAACTTAATACTTTTATTACTATATTATTTGGTCTACTTATGCATATTTGTCTTTTACTATTCTTTATTTCTTAATTTCTCATACCAATTAGCAAAAATTCTTTCAAGTAAGTTTAAATTTGTCATATTTTCTTACTAAATATATTCAAATATACCATGATTATAAAATTTATATTATATTTTTGGTATTTTTCATTTTCATTCATTTTTCTAAACCCAAATAAGTTTAAATTTGGTACATCTCCTTACTAAGTATATTCAAATATATCATGATTATAAAACTAATTTATAATTTTATGGGAAAAGCAACAAATAAAGATGTAGTTTTGTACAATTCTAATATAAAAGGCCTATGTCTTTTTTAAAAATATTTGGATTCAAATTTTTAAACTAATATTTTAATTGACATTATATTTTAGTTGAATAATTATATGGAATTAAATACAAATTATCAAATAAATATTTTGTAAAATATTTTTAATATAAATAATTTAAATATTATTTAATCAATTTCTAAATAATATAACACTTGTTAAAATATACTATATAGTATAATTAATTTACTTCTCAGCGCGTCGTGCGGAAGACTCTAGTTCCACAAAGCTTTAGTGACCGTTGCTCACATTGAAACAACAACACTATTTCTATTTAATAATCTGTTGCATCTTTCGAACAAGAATTGAAAAATGAAGAGTTAGTACAAAGCCAGCTAGGAACTCCACTGCTTGGAATTATTTTAAGTTACCTCGGAGACGGGAGACCCATACCATGTCTTGTTGCTAAGGAATCATTAACTCCTCCTAGCATACACTACTTGATTGAGAAAAACTTAGTAGTTCACTACACTGCAACCATTGTTCTCTTACCTTTCTCTGAAAATCCATTCACTTTGCTGTTGTTGAGATCATATCATCATGGCTGGTGCACTTGTTGGTGGAGCTTTCCTTTCTGGCTTCATTAACGTTTTCTTTGACAGGTTGCTCACAATGGATACAGCCAACCGGGTCTTGGGCAAGAAACTTGGCCCTGACTTTGTTGAGAGGCTGAAAATTTCTCTGCATGCTGCTGAAGCTGTGCTTGATGATGCTGAGTACAAGCAACTGGGCGACGAACGTGTGAGGAATTGGCTCAACTGTCTGAGAGATGCTGTTTATGATGCTGATGACTTTCTGGACGCTGTACTCACCAAAGCCGCCACTCAAAAGGAGGTACGTTCTTTGTTGCCTAGTTTCTTCCTCAACCGACATAGGAAGATGGTAGATAACATGGAAGGGGTGGTTGCAAGAATAGAATTTCTTGTAAGTCAAAAAGATATCCTTGGTCTTCAAAAAACTACCAAGGATAATAACTTGTCATCATCATCATCATCGTCATCATCATGGCGAGAAACCACATGTCTGATGGAAGGGAACATATATGGCAGGGAGGATGATCAACAAGCTTTAATCAAAACAATAAATAACAGTGAATCTCAGTTGTCTGTGATTCCTATTGTTGGCATGGGTGGGGTTGGTAAAACAACCTTAGCCAAATGGGCGTACAGTGTCGCGGAAGGATTTGATCTCAAAGCATGGGTCTGCATCTCTGAAACATTTGATGTCGCTGAGATTACAAAGAAAACCATTGAGGAGATTACCAAAAATTCTTGTACTCTTGGGAGTTTAAATTTGCTTCAAAATAAACTGCAGGAAATCTTGTCGGCAAAGAAGTTCTTTTTTGTTCTAGACGATGTCTGGAGCGAAGATGCCGATAAGTGGAAGCAATTTATAGCTCCTTTTCACTGTGGGGCTAAGGGTAGTTCAATTCTTCTTACAACTCGTATGAAAGAGGTTGCTTCAGTAGTTCAAACATGTCCCTCTTGCACTCTTAATGAGTTGTCGGAAGAGTCTTGTTGGTTATTGTTTGCAGCCAATGCATGTTTTCCAGAGTCAAACGGGAACCCAACACTAGAGGATGTTGGTAGAAAGATTGTCAAGAGGTGTAAGGGGTTGCCATTAGCTGTAGAAACACTTGGGCGTTTCCTGCGAGGAAAGGATGATGCTAAAGAATGGAATGTTGTTTTAAGGAGTGACATCTGGGAATTTTCTACGAAAAATAGTAAAATTATTCCAGCATTGTTAATAAGCTACTTCCAGCTACCTCCTTACTTGAAGCGTTGTTTCGTTTATTGTTCTTTGTTTCCCAAAGATTATAATTTCGAGAAAACTGAACTCGTTTTGCTGTGGATGGCTGAAGATCTTTTAAGGCTACCAAAAAGAGGAGAGAGTTTAGACGAGGTTGGTTCCGAGTGTTTTGAAGAATTAGCTTCAAGGTTATTTTTTAAACCAGCTGAGGATCCTGCTGACAGGTACGTGATGCATGATCTCTTGCATGACTTGGCAATATTCCTTGCTGGAGACTTCTATTATAGAATAGAAGAGCTTGGTGAACAAGAAAAGAAGAAGGTTCTCACTCGTCATTTGTCACGTTTCCCACGTGGAACCGTATGTCCTTCAATCACAAAATTCTCTAACTCCATTGCGAAATTGGAATCTTTGAGGACATCGTTGTATATTGATGATTTGTTAAGCCTGAAAAGCAGAGCATCAAAGTTGAAATACTTGAGAGTTTTATCCTTTTATAAACTTGATGTATTACCATATTCAATAGGTAAATTGATTCATCTACGCTATTTGAATCTCTCTTCGACCAATGTTAAGACATTACCAGAGTCATTATGCAACCTGTATAATCTACAAACTTTAATATTGAATGGATGTTATGGCCTGACCAAGTTGCCCAATTGCATGCATAATCTTGTGAATTTACTGCACCTTGATCTTAGGAGTACTTCTTTGAAAGAAATGCCTGGAGGAATAAGCAAATTGAAGCACTTGTCTATTTTATATTATTTTGTGGTGGGCAAGCACAAAGACCGTGGAATCCAGGAATTAGGAGGGCTGTCAGACCTTCAAGGATCATTTGAGATTAAGAAGTTGGAGAATGTTGTTGATGTCAGACAAGCAAGGTGCGCAAGGATGTTGGAGAAGAACCACATTGACAACTTATCGTTGGAATGGGATTCAGGTGATGAGATGGTTTCAAACAAAGAGACTGAGAGAGATATACTCGACTGCTTGCAACCCCACAATGGCTTGAAAATGTTGAGAATCGCGGGATACACGGCCGAAAGATTTCCAGATTGGGTGGTGCACTCTTCTTACAACAATATGACGAGTGTATCTCTAGAGTATTGCAAGAATTGCTACATGCTGCCTTCACTTGGACAACTGCCATCTCTTAAGTCCCTCCGCATTAAAGGTTTTCTTGAGCTCAAGCGTATCGGTGATGAGTTTTACAAGAGTGACAGCGATCATCATTCTTCGCCTACACCGTTTCCCTCACTCGAGAATTTGGTGTTTGATTACATGCCATGCTGGGAGGAGTGGCACGTACCTGACCCAAAAGCTTTTCCTCAGCTTAAGAAACTTCGAATAGCAAATTGTCCAATGTTAAACGGCATATTCTGGAGAAGGGTTTCTTCTTTGTCGGATGTTTCCAAAGTAGGCAAACTGGAATTCCCGCAGCAGAAGTATGATTTGGTAGAGCTAATAATATGCTTCTGTGATTCATTGACCTCCTTGTGGTTGGATGTCTTTCCCAATTTCAAGGATCTCCTGATAAGCAAGTGTAGGAATCTGGAATCGGTGTCAATTTCAGAGGCACCACACGCTGCTCTTCAACGTCTCAAAATCAGTGGGTGCTCCAAATTAGTGTCATTTGCAGGAGAAGGACTGGCTGCACCCAACTTGACTCATCTCAGGATCACAGATTGCTACAAGTTGGAGGCATTACCACGTGACATGAATAGTCTACTCCCAAGTTTACACTCTCTCAAGATATATGGTTGCCCAAACATTTGCAGGTTACCAAAGGGTGGTTTGCCGCCTAACTTGAAATCACTTGGTGTGGAATTTTGCGAGCAACAAATGAGGGATCTATCATGGATCGCCAACTTGCACGCCCTCACTCATCTTACCATTAGAGGTTTTTACTGCGACAACATAAAGTCATACCCAGAGGTGGGTTCGCTGCCTCACCTTCCCTCCCTTACCACTCTCAAGATACTTGGGTTCAATAATCTGGAGACATTGGAGTGCAATGAGCTTCTCCGCCTCACCTCCCTTCAACAATTGTTCATTTCATTATGTTCAAAGCTGGAGAATATGGAAGGAGAAAAGCTGCCTCCCTCTCTTTTGCTACTTGAAGTTTTTCACTGTGATTTGCTGGGAGAACACTGCAAGAACAAGCATCAACTAATCTGGCCCAAAATTTCCCACATCCCCACCGTTAAATATTTTCAATAGAGATTTCTGAGCAGGTAATTCTCTAATCTTCATGTTTCTCATGATACCACAATTAAATTCACACATGCATAAATTTCCATTTCCTTCAAGAGAAAAAAGATAATTGAACTCGTATGCCAAATTGCATTCTTTCTTTCATTTATCTTGGAAGCTCTCACTTTGCAGTTGTAGTTAAAGAAATATCTTTTGTTTCTTTCATAAACTCATTGCTCTCTCTAATACTTATTAACATTCATATTTTTCAATTAAATCATATTTACAAAAGAAGATAAGAATTAACATCAAACAAAAATTGAAGGACAGTGAACATCTTTTTTGTTGGAAAGATTCTTTTTTTTTGTTGGTATGTTTCTCTCTTCCTCTCTATAATTTTATTTTTGCTGTTTTGCACAGAAAAAAAATAAAATAATAGCTTGATTTGTCGAGAGAAAAGAGTTACAAAATGGTGTTTCTGTCTTTGCCAATTCTTCATGATTAGAGCCAGTTATTGTGCTGCAAGATTCATGTAGGAATAATAAAAGGAATCAGCATGCATGAGGTATATAAGCTTTCAAAATAGAAGGATCAAGTTATTGTTATGTAGTCGGTTTTTTTTTTTTCTTACCACAGTTTGAATCATTACATAAAATGAATAGTATTAGATACCTAAAATAAACTATTTCTAATACTAAGAGAAAACATTCTATAATAATAACTATTTCTTCCTTTCTGGATTTGGATACATCATCAGACAAATTCACAAGGTGATGAAGGTATGTAGCTAATGCAGACATGATTCAAGAATATGCTTTCCACATTTAAAGATGACAATCCTGTACCTGAAATAGTCATTAGAAGGTGAAGTTCTGGTGATGCCATCAGGAGCAATTTCATTCCTATCAACTTCACTCATTGATCTTTATCTTGGTATGTGCAGTTTGTACATATATTAACCTGCAGTGGGATTCAAATTATTCAAGAAAAAGCATTGTCATAGAATATTTGATCTTTTTGGACTGAATTGAAGAGGATAGCTACAAATATACAGGGTTATTGTTATGTAAAGTCAGGGTATTATGTGTATGGAAAAATTTTTCTTTTATAACTTGTAGTATATAACCATCAAATTTTCTGAACACGGATTTCTGAGCTGGTAATTATCTAACTTCACGGTTCTCATACCACCACAATTAAATTATACATGCATAAATTTCCTTCTCCTCAAAAGAGAATACCTCTCTCTTTCTTTAGACATTATTAACTAGTTGGACTGATATAAATTTGCATTCTTTTTTTTTTTCATTTATTGGAAAACCTCTCACTTTGTAGTTGTACTCGAAAGAAATATCCTCTGTTATTCTCAGAAAAGGTCATTCTTATAAATTCAAAGATACGGAATATATATATTGTGCATCCAACATTTGAGAATTTCTTTACATACATGATAAATGAAATTTACTGTTTTCATCCATCTTCTCCAGGTACATTGTTATGAAGTAAAAGTGCCAAAACTGCAGATATTTCATCATATATAATCTTATACAAATATTTTAGCTACAGGTTGGTAAATTTACTCTACTTCATTCCATTCTAGAATTTACTTTTCCTCTTCTGTTGGGAAAAAGAAAAATGTTATCAAAACTTGATTTTAGAAGAATTAGATATTAGATATATGCCCTTAATGGTAAAATTGTGTTTCTGCATTTGCCACTATTTGATGTTTGTGGCTTTATTCTGAACTAATTGGTACTGCCATGTAGTAACTTAAATTTGATTCTTTAACTGTTTTTGGAATCTCTAAATTGTACTCTGTTACGATGCTATCTACTGTCGATCATTCATAATTTTAGCAGAGAAATAAATTGAAATCCTTTAAAAATATTCGGAGTAAAATTAAAACTTTCACCAAAAACTAGGGACATTTGGTATGGTTTTCCTGGTTTCCTTTTCTTCTATTCTTTAATCTTCTTTTAAAGTTATTTTTACAATATTTCACAACACGATGCGGTTTGCAACTTTGATCCAACATTGTGTTCATGAGGTTTCAGATAATTGCAGTACTATATGCATACCCACCAAAGAGATATACAAAATGACAAAAAGAAAAAAGAAAGACCATAGAATGATAAATTGATAATAATGCATTTTGGTTTTGTGATGACAAACACTTAGTTATGAAATGTTTTTAATTTGTGTAACCTCTGAATTCTGCAGGAGATACAAGGAGGATTAAGCAGAGCAAGTCAAAGATTATGAAACTGTTAGGGACTTGGGTATTATGGGGTGTTCAAAGTCGCACATCGAGTAGTATGGAATGCTTGATATTGTATATAAGGAGAGTGGTTCTTCCCCCTTAACAGCTAGCTTTTAAGGTGTGGTTTTCCACTTTCCTTAGATACTTAACAATGGTATCAGAGCGTGTCGATAGAGTGAATCCTAGTGGCATATACGCATTAAAAAGTCATCTCTAATTTTCCAACTACCTCTTTTTCCCATTTGGTATTTATGCTGTTCATATTGTAAACATTATTTGATCTTTGTTTGGTAAGTATTAAGCTCGATGGAGTGTAAGCAAACACTTCATCAGAAGTTGTTTGTTTTACTTTCTTGGAAGAAGAGTCTTCGGGTTAAAGTGAAACACTGTTGTAGTTGTACTAGCTTAGCTTCTTGGTGGTGTTGTTTGACTGAAATTCTATTATTTAACCAAAGGCTGAAATTTGTATGTTGGAGCTTCATTATCCATCTGTCATGTCATGTCATGGGGGTTCGGCTATATTTTTATGTTGGTTGCCGAAAACCTAACACAACCCTCCTCCTTTATCCGGGCTTGGGACCGGCTATGTACCGCAAGTGTAACATAGGCGGAGTTTCATTATCCATCTGTAAATAAATAAATAATAATTTATATATTACTTCCAGGGGAAGAATTTCTTATCCCTATATTATACCCTCCTCATTTTTCATTGAGTTCACTTTATTTTCCTTTAGCTCTTCTCAATAAAGCTGTATGAGGTACCTTCCTCTGCAATTAAACATTAGTGCTTTGCTTCAATGTTGGGACCCATAGGTGGTTGTTTGGTTATCAATAGCAGTCATGTTTGAACTTTGAACCAACATGCTAAACAAATGCTTCACTATCTAATACAAGGGGGTTATATCAAATTTGAATTGTAGTGCTTTTTTCTTTTTTCTTTTTTTTTTGGGCTAAATTTACAATTCAAAGCCATGATGATTATAACATGATTGAACCAAGCTGAAGTAGTGTTACTTGTATGTTAAAGCTATGAGAATCTACCTCTTACCAGCGTGAGGCAGTTAATTAATTAACTTATCAAAGATAGGTACAATAGCTTTGATAATTAATCCCTTGGAAATATATATATGACACAAAAATAAAGTAACTTTCATTGTTATTAATACTCGAATTTTGGACATTTCTTACATATCATGTAGATGCAGGTCTTCTTTTCCCAGTAAGTTAGACCAATAATACCATGAACTGATATTTTATCAATGGACTTCCAACAAGATGCAATAATGTTGCAACCACCAAATAAATTAGAATCAAGGACAAAGTAAGTGTGATCCAGCTAGATGCTAGGCAATTCTAATAACTCAATTCATACAATTTTTCCATCAACAGAGATGTTGGGATGACTTGAAGTCAGTGTCCTTTAGCTAACAAGTAAGGAGCACCACACAATCAAGAAGGGAATACAATGAATAAAGCTGAATTATTTGAACTTGGAAGGAGCAACTCTTCATCACATCAAATTACATGCAGCATATCTGATCTATTAATTTGTCCTACAAATTAAAGAGAGAAAAACTTACACTGTGTGGATTAAAGCAATTTCTCCAATAAGAATATTTTTGTTATGAAGAATTTGTTACCTAAAAGAAGAAGGCTAAGTAACAAAGTAGACCTTATTTTACCAATTGCATAATTTTTTACCATGATCCACAACTAGCTCATTATGATAATGATAATGTATCTGACATCAAGGACGAAATTTCCACAATGACTACAACTTTACGTCTTGAAATCACATGGCTTGACAACCACTTGTAATAGTTCAAATAATACCATCAGTCTTAATTTAATGCTGAATAGTAAGTAATAGGCTATAGGAAAATTTTCAAATATTCCGAAAATATTAATGTTTCGGTAGTTTTTGCTATTGATCTCCACCATGTACATATTTTATAATTCAGATCAATTATTAAAACTACTGAAACACTAGTATTCCTGAAATATTTGAAATGCCTCCTATGCTATTTACCATAACTAATGCAATTTGATGTATTTGAGAGAGATTAGTATAGTAGTACTATTGAATCTGCTCCCATAAGTCATAACAAAACACATCAAAATGAAACTTCCAACAAGATTAAAAAATGTTGCATCCATCAAATAAATTAGAAGAAAGGACAAAGTTAGTGTGAGCCAGCTAGAAGCTAGGCAATTCAAATAACCCAATTCGTACAATTTTTCCATGGACAGAGATGTTGGGACGACTGGAGGTCAATGTCTTTCAGCTAACAAGGAAGGAGCACCACACAATCTAAAAGGGAATCCAGTGAATGAAGCTGAATCAATGTCCTTCAGCTGAATTACTGCACTGCATCTGCATCATTATTTTACCGTGATCCACAACCAGCTCATTATGATAATGTATCTGACATCAAAGGCAAAAATAATGATGCCAGTTTTGAAAAAATAAATAAATAAAAACTTAAAAAGTAACAAACAGTAAGAAATAAAGGCAAAAATGAAAATTACGTTTTTTTTTTTTTTTCACGTTGCAAAATCACTTTCAAGTTTCAAGCACATAAAATTAGTAGAGAGCCAGCAAGACACTCCCACTAAGTAAGGAGACCAACGTTTTATTGAGTCAACAGTCTTTGTCTCTTTGCCATCAAATTATTGACAACTACTTCTTCACAATAAGCTTTCATACACCTACACACAGTTCACTTACAAACCCTGCAAAATCTACATTTTCACTCTCCTTCATACCTGAATTCTGATCACTTGTTTCAGATAATATCATGGCTGTTGCAGTTGTTGGTGGAGCTTTGCTTAACGTTGTCTTTGAAAGGTTGCTCACAAAGGATACGGTCAACTTGGTCTTGGGCAAGAAGCTTGGCTCTGACTTGCTTGAAAAGCTGAAGATTTCACTGCTTGCTGCTGAAGCTGTGGTTGATGATGCTGAGTACAAGCAACTGGGCGACGATCGTGTGAGGGAGTGGCTCAACTGTCTGAGAGATGCTGTTTATGATGCTGATGACTTTCTGGACGCTGTACTCACCAAAGCCGCCACTCACAAGGAGGTACGTTCTTTGTTGCCTAGTTGCTTCCGTAACCGACATAGGAAGATGGTAGATAACATGGTAGGCGTGGTTGCAAGAATAGAAAATCTTGTAAAACAAAAAGATATTCTTGGACTTCAACAGAGTACCAAGGATAATAACTTGTCATCATCATCATCATCATCATCAAAATGGCGAGAAACCACATGTCAGATGGAAGGGAAAATATATGGCAGGGAGGATGATCAACAAGCTTTAACCAAAATAATAGAAGACAACAGTGAATCTCAGTTATCTGTGATTCCTATTGTTGGTATGGGTGGGGTTGGTAAAACAACCTTAGCCAAATGGGCGTACAGTGTCGCGAAAGGATTTGAACTCAAAGCATGGGTCTGCATCTCTGAAACATTTGATGTTGCTGATATTACAAAGAAAACCATTGAGGACATTACTAAAAATTCTTGTGCCCCCGGGACTTTAAATTCGCTACAAAATAAACTGCAGGAAGTCTTGTCAGGAAAGAAGTTCTTTATTGTTCTAGACGATGTCTGGAGCGATGATGCCGATAAGTGGAAGCAATTTATAACTCCTTTTCACTCTGGGGCTAAGGGTAGTTCAATTCTTCTTACAACTCGTATGAAAGAGGTTGCCTCAGTAGTTCAAACATGTCCCTCTCACTTTCTTAACGAGTTGTTAGAAGAGTACTGTTGGTCATTGTTTAAAGACAATGCATGTTTTCTGGAGTCAAACGGGAACCCAACACTAGTTGATGTGGGTAGACAAATTGTCAACAAGTGTAAGGGCTTGCCATTAGCTGTAGAAACACTTGGCCGCATGTTGCGAGGAAAGGACGATGCTGAAGAATGGAAAGCTGTTTTAAGGAGTGCCATCTGGGACTTTCCTATGAAAAATAGTAAAATTATTCCAGCATTGTTAATAAGCTACTTTCAGCTACCTCCTTACTTGAAGCGTTGTTTTGTTTATTGTTCCTTGTTTCCCAAAGATCATGCGTTTGAGAAAAATGAACTAGTTTTGCTGTGGATGGCTGAAGATCTTTTAAGGCTACCAAAGAGAGGAGAGAGTTTAGAAGAGGTTGGTTCTCAGTGTTTTGAAGAATTAGCTTCAAGGTTATTTTTTAAACCAGCTGAGTATCTTCCTGACAGGTACGTGATGCATGATCACTTGCATGACTTGGCAATATTCCTTGCTGGAGACTTCTATTGTAGAATAGAAGAGTTTGGTGAACAAGAAGAGAAGAAGGTTCTCATTCGTCATTTGTCACATTTGGGAAGCTTTGATCATCCAATCTCAAAAGTCTTTAAGTCCGTTGTGAAATCAGAATCTTTGAGGACATCTTTGTATATCGATGAATTGTTAAGCCTGAAAAGCAGAGCATCAAAGTTGAAATACTTGAGAGTTTTATCCTTTTGTGAACTTGATGCATTACCAGGTTCAATAGGTAAATTAATTCATCTACGCTATTTGAATCTCTCTGATACCGCTGTTAAGGCATTACCAGAGTCATTATGCAACTTGTATAATCTACAAACATTAATATTGTATAAATGTTCTAACCTGACCATGTTGCCCAATGACATGCATAAACTTGTGAATTTACGGCATCTTGATCTTAGGGGAACTTCTTTGAAAGAAATGCCTAGAGGAATAAGTAAATTGAAACACTTGCACACCTTAAGTTCGTTTGTGGTGGGCAAGCACAAAGACAATGGAATCGAGGAATTAGGAGGGCTCTCAAATCTTGGAGGATCATTTAAGATTAAGAAGTTGGAGAATGTTGCTGATGTCAGACAAGCCAGGAGTGCAAGGATGTCGGAGAAGAACCACATTGACGAGTTATTGTTGGAATGGTCTTGGGATCGTGAGATGGTTTCAAACACAGAGACTGAGAGAGATATACTCGACGGCTTGCAACCGCACACTGGCTTGAAAGAGTTGAGAATGGAGGGATACAAGGGCGAAAGATTTCCAGATTGGGTGGGACACTGTTCTTACAACAATATGACAAGTGTAAGACTAGCATCTTGCAAGAATTGCTGCATGCTGCCTTCACTTGGACAACTGCCATCTCTAAAGTCCCTGCGCATTAAAGGTTTTGATCAGCTCAAGCGTATTGGTGATGAGTTTTACAAGAATGACAGCGATCATCATTCCTCGCCTATTGCACCGTTTCCTTCACTCGAGGAATTGGTGTTTCATTACATGCCATGCTGGGAGGAGTGGCACGTACCTCACCCAGAAGCTTTTCCTCAGCTTAAGATACTTCAAATAGAACGTTGTCCAAAGTTAAAGGGAGATATGCTTAATGCCATATTCTGGAGAAGAGTTTGTTCTTTGCGGGAAGATGACGAAGGAAGGTCTGATGAGATGGTAGGTGGTGGGGATGCTTTATCAATAAGGCCATCTCAATCATTTAATGCAAGGAGCAATTGTTTACCCAAATCTCTGCAAAAGCTGAAAATCTCGAGTTGCCCAAAATTTGAATTCCCCGAGCAACGGCAGCACAAGTATGATTTGGTAGAGCTAGAAATAGAAGAGAGCTGTGATTCACTGAGCTCCTTGTCGTTGGATGTCTTTCCCAATCTCAAGACTCTCGATATATATAAGTGTAGGAATCTGGAATCAGTGTCAATGTCAGAGGCACCACACGCTGCTCTTCAACGTCTCTCCATTAGATTCTGCGAGAAATTAGTGTCATTTGCAGGAGAAGGACTGGCTGCACCCAGCTTGACTCATCTCGAGATATATGGTTGCTCAGACATGTGCAGGTTGGCAGAGGGTGGTTTGCCGCCTAACTTGAAAGAACTTTATGTGGGAATTGGCGAGCAACAAATGAGGGATTTATCATGGATCGCCAACTTGCACGCCCTCACTCATCTTACCATTAGAGGTTTTTACTGCGACAACATAAGGTCATACCCAGAGGTGGGTTCGCTGCCTCACCTTCCCTCCCTTACCACTCTCGAGATATGCAAGTTCAAGAATCTGGAGACATTGGAGTGCAACGAGCTTCTCCGCCTCACCTCCCTTCGACAACTACACATTTCATTATGTTCAAAGCTGGAGAATATGGTAGGAGAAAAGCTGCCTCCCTCTCTCTTGCTACTTCGACTTCAACCGTGTCCTTTGCTGGAAGAACACTGCAAGAACAAGCATCAACTAATCTGGCCCAAAATTTCCCACATCCCAACCATTCTAGTCAATTACAACTTAATTTCCTGAATAGAGATTTCTGAACAGGTAATTATCTAACTTTACAGTTCTCATGCCACCCCAATTCAATTATACATGCATTTCCTCGAAAGAAAAGACCTCTCTCTTTCTTTACACATTATTAACTAGTTGGACTCATATAAATTTGCATTCTTGTTTTTTTTTTTTTCCATTCATTGGGAAACCTCTCACTTTGTAGTTGTACTCGAAAGAAATATCCTCTGTTATTCTCAGAAAAGGTCATTCTTATAAATTCAAAGACACGGAATTTATATATTGTGCATCTAATATTTGAGAATTTATTTACATACATCAATATATGAAATTTACTGCTTTCATCCATCTTCTGCAGGTACATTGTTATGAAGTAAAAGTGCCCAAATGGCGGAGATTTCATCATATATAATCTTATACAAATATTTTACTCTACTTTATTCCATTCTTGAATTTATTTTTCCTGTTCTGTTGGGTAAAAGAAAAATGTTATCAAAACTTGATTTTAGATGAATTAGATATATGCCCTTAATGGTAAAATTGTGTTTCTGCTTTTTCCACTATTTGATGTTTATGGCTTTATGCCGAACTAATTGGTACTGCCATGTAGTAACTTGAATTTTGATTCTTTGACTGTTTTTGGAATTTATAAGTTGTACTTTGTTAAGATTCTATTTCTTATCGTTCATTCATAATTTTAGCAAAGAAATCAATTGAAATCTTTTAAAAATATTCGAGGTAAAATTAAAACTTTCACCGAATACTAAGGACATTTAATATGGTTTTCTTTGTTTTCTTTTCTTCTATTCTTTAATCTTCTTTTAAAGTTTTTTACAATATAACACAACATGATGTGGTTTGCAACTTAGAGGGATAGGCTAAAGCTTATTGTCTTGCATGAAAGGGAAAGTGAAGCTTCAAAATAATTTAAGAAATTTTTTTCCTTCTGTTTTTGCCATCTTTTGCAGGTAAAAGTTCACAGATGTTAGATTTCATTGCACATGTATATATATATATATATATATATATATATATATATATATATATATATATATATATATATATATATATGGAGATGTAAACTGGATTAACGTGTTGGGAAGCAGTAGTGTTTTCTGATTTCAGCTTTCATTTTAATTGGTATCTATGCTAGTTTAAATTAATGACTGATGTGTATCATAAGTGTGGAGTTGCTTGGATTATTGAATTCAATGCTTTGCTTCAAAGATAGGAACCATAGGTGGTTGTTTGGTTATGAATAGCAGTCATGTTTGAACTTGAACCAGTATGCTAAACAAATGAGTTTCAATATCTAATGTAGGGTTGTATCAAACTTGAATTGTAGGCTCTATCTTTTTTATTTTTTTTCAAAATTTACAATTCAAAGGCATGACGATGATTAACATCATTATTGAACCTAGCTGCAGTAGTGTTACTTATAAGTTATGATAATCTGCATCTTACCAAGCATAAAGGAGTTAAATTAATATAATGTCCCAAGTTTTTCTTTGAAACATTTTACATTTGATTTATTTTATTATTATCCTACTCTCTAAAAGATCACGTGATCTTCATTTTCGTCCCGAATGATTTTTTTAATCAAATTAGTCCGTGAAAGATAAACGGTAAGTCAAATTAGTCCTTCCGTAAGTTGGACGATGACGTGTCATGTTAAGTGTCACGTGACATGATGACGTGGCACGCCACGTGGCAGGTTAGTGACACCTGACATGCCACGTGTCACTTGACATATAGAAAAGTTTTTTATTAGTCAAAATAGTCTTTTAAAGTCCAGACATAAGTCATTTTCATCCCTCAAATTTTAAAAATTAGTCAAACTAGTCCTTATATCTTTTTTTATAATATTAAATTTATAATATTATTTTATACTACTAATTTTAATATTATTTTTTAAACCTTAATAAACAAAATTTTCTTTACATAAAATAATAAAAATAATTAAATTTTTATAAAGTTATTTTGTTATTTGTATTTTAAAATTTTACATTTTCAAATTATAATTTTTTATGTGAATTTTTTTTATTTAAATGAGTTTACCAAATTATTGTTGATTATATATTTAAAAATTTAATATTTTAAATTTTACTAAATAATATAGTAATTATTTTAAATTTTAAATCTTTTAGATTTTTTAAAATTATAATTTTTATTATTATTTAATTTATATAGTAAAATTCAATAATTGAAAAACTGGTTTATGGAATCACTTTTTGAATCTTAATATTCTAATAATTTTTTTTAAATATTTCATTTAAAACAAAAGGAATTTTATTTTAATACGAAGCATATCTATTTATATAATGTACTAGTGCGGAGTAGCCTGTGTTATGCATAGGTATAATGTTTTCTATTTCATTTTATCTCATTAATTTGTGAAATTAAAAGAAAAATTATATAATCTATCTCAAACATATGAAACACATCACCAAAAACAAAAAACATATGAAACACACAAAAATTTATTATGATCTTTGCATATATTACGCTTAAGAATCTAAGTATCACTACCATTACATCTTATATATAAGTAATACCGTAATGAAAAAAAAGATGTAGTAAAAAAAATAGTGGTATAACTTTGTTTAGGTTAACATACATAAATTTTGATTTTGAGCATATAACTTTGTTTAGGTTAATAAATACATACATTTCAATTTTGAGTATATATATATATATATATATATATATATATATAATAGAAAAGAATAAGAGAGATTTTGAGAAGAATTAAAGGAGAGACATAATTTTATTGAAAAATTTTTTAAGAAGAAAACATACAATTATTAATGTTTTGTTTGTCAATTACATTTCTATTAAAATTAGTAGTATCAAAAAATATTTCAAATTTAATATTATTAAAAAAATTATATCAGGACTAGTTTAACTAATTTTTAAAATTTGAGGGATGAAAATGACTTACGTCTGGACTTTCAAGGACTATTTTGACTAATTAAAAACTTTTTTACATGTCAAGTGGCACGTGTCACTGACCTGCCACGTGGCGTGCCACGTCATCATGCCACATGGCACTTAACATGACACGTCATCATCCAACTGACGGAAGGACTAATTTGACTTACAGTTTATCTTTTAGGGACTAATTTGATTAAAAAAATCATTCGGGGACGAATATGAAGATCGCGTGATCTTTCAGGGACGAATTTGAGCATTAACCCAAATTTTTACATTACCCCTATTCCCTCTTCCCAAACCTAACCCTAATGTTATCCATACTAACCCTTTCATAACAAACACACACGGCTGCCCTCTCCTAACACACACACGGCTGAGGATGAAAGAAAGAAAAAGAGAGGGAAAACGGAGAGGGAGAAGAGGGGAGAAGGAGGGTAACGCCGGTGAAAGCCACGCCGGCACGAGGAAAGAGAGTGATGCACGTGAGAGAGAGGGAGAGGGAGAGAGAGAGAAAGAGAAAGAGAGAGAGAGAGAGAGATGGAGACCACAACGGAGAAAAGGGAGGAGGTGCTGCCTCTGCCGCCATCAAGTCGTAACCGTCTGCCACCAAGGAGCCCAAAGAGAGAGACTTCAAGAAAAGGGTAGGAGAACGCAACGGATCCCGTCGCCGGGAAGGGAGGTAATGGTGGTGGGTGTTGTCGCCGCCACTGCCGTTGATCGAGACCATCGTCATCCTAGTTGAGGTCATCGTCGTCGCCAAATAGGGCAGAGAAGGAGGGCGCGAACAGGAGAGAGAAAGGGGAGCTCTGCTAGAGCTCGTCACCGAAATGCTGTTGCCTTCCACCACCCAACACAGAGCCGGCCTTCTGTTCTTCCACTTTCACTGTGGTTGCCTCTGTTGTAGGTGGAAGAAGTCATTGGAGAAGGGATTGTCCTGCTCTGCTTCTGCTTTTAGTCTTCCATTGGTTGTCGAAGTCTCTAGGGCCATGAATGTTGCCGCTGGAGTCGTCGGAATTGTTGCCGCCAAGAGCCACCACTGCTATACTTTTACATTAGTAAAACAAACCCCATTCTTCTTGTACTTGACATCTCTTTCTATTACTGTTCCGTTTTTATCTACTTTACTGTCTCGCTCCATTTTTGTGCCCTTTTTTCTTGATTAATTTGCTTTTGCTGTTGTTCGTTAAGGGCTAGAAGTGGTAGTGATGCTACTAGTGTTGTCAAGATTACATCCGCGACGTAGTCGTTGCTACTGTTTGAATTGAAATTGCTGTCACTGGCTCAGTTCAAATTCTGCGTCCTTTTGTTCCATTCTATTCCAACCTTTCTCACATTTTAATTCGGTACTTCGGGTTTGGTCTCTTCGATCCCTTAGGACCAAGTTATGAGTAGACTTTACATTTATAATTATTTGGCATTACATCTATAATTATTTTTATATATGCTGCTTGAATTTATGACTATACTTACAAGTTACCAACAAAAGATTTAAATTTGATTTTAATAAGAATTTATTAGAACTAAATATTTATTTTTGTGAAATTCAGATTTTTAATCTGCACATGAGACGGTATATATGTTTAATGAAGTTTTGTATTATTTTAGAATATTCAATTTTATTTGAATATGTGTTTCTGGAACATTAAAGTATTGTGAATACTCACTTATATACTCTGATTTTGTAAAGTATATTCAACATTTCATATGATTGAAAATGATTTTTGATGAGAAAATATTATTTAATTTGATTAGATACTGTATATATTTAAAAGATCAAAGATTGGTTGTATTTGAAATTATATATTTTGAATTGCTTTGGGAGACTCGTATTAGAAAATCATAGTTAACGGCGGTTATTGTAATAGCCAGAAAAAAAAATAAATAGATAAGCCGGTGGGACCCACTCCTAGATTTTACTTTCTTCTTTCTCTAACCCTAGCCACACACTCTCTCACTCACCTCCCACCGCCGCACACACCCTCACTCTCTTCCCCGCAACACACACATACCCAAACTTGACGGAAAAAGAAAGACAGAAAAGAAAAAGAGAGAAGAGGGGAGACCGCAAGAAGAGAAGGGAGGAGGAAGGAGGGAGTTGTTCACACCGAGTCATCACACAAGGAGAGAGAGAGCCACGCCTTGTCACCGCCAGCCTGGAGCTCGCCATTCATGCCCCGTCGCGTTGCCATCAGAGGCCAGAACCAAGAGATGCGTTCGAAAGAGGGGACGAGTGTGAGAGAGGAGACGAGGAAGGACAGTTGCCGTCGCCATTGTTGAGAGAGAAGAGAGGGCTTGAAGAGAGAGAAACATAATGTGCGAGAGGAGCCGTCGTGAATAGAGGGCTGTTTCGGCCGTCACCGATCGCCGTTCGGGTGAACCTTGGTTGCTAATGGAGCTGTTGGTGCCGCTGGCGCTGAACCATTCTTGTCAATAACCCAAACTATCGCAGCTCCACCTTGTCACCGCCCCAATCTAAATTCTACGCTCATTCGTTCCATTCTACGTCAATCCTCCAATTTTGACCTTTCGGGTTCGGTATCTTCGGTCCCTTGGGACCAAGTAATATTATTACCAAAGGATTTTAAATTAGATTGAATAATCAATTTATTAGAACTAAATATTTATCTTTGTTAAGTTCATTTTAATATGCACATGAGACTATGTGTTTTTATGAGGTTGTATACATGTTTGATGAAGTTTTGTATTATTTTAAAATATTTGATTTTATTTGAATGTGTTTCTGGAACATTGAAGTATTGTTGATACTCACTTATATACTCTGAATTTGTAAAGTACATTCGACATTTCATATGATTAAAAATGATTTTGATGAGAAAGTATTATTTGATTTGATACTGTATATATTTGAAAGATGAAAGATTAGTTGTATTTGAAATTATATGTTTTGAATTGGTTTGGGAGGCTCGTATTAGAAAACCGTAGTTAACGGCAGTTATGGCGTTAACCTAGATGCATCGGGCTCAGACCTCAGCTAGCAGGGGCGTTGCTAGCCTAACGTGTAGGCCACACGTTGGATCTGTTATTTCGTACGGACACACTAGAGGAAAGAGCTACTCATAGAGGTGGAGCCGCCCAAAGTGTAGACTCTTGATTTGATTTCTGTATGAGAACTCTCTTATTGATTCACTTATTATTATCAACTATTATTTTCTGATTGAAATTATTTTGATATAATGTTTATATAGTCTCATGTCAATTATAGATGTATTGTCTAGTCACTGAGTTGCAAAACTCACCCTGTTTTTCTAAAAACATTTTTTAGGAACAATTACTTGTCTATGTGAGGCTTTTTATTCAAGATGTAACGATCTGCAATGAGTACTTATTTGTTGATGAGTTCTTAGATGTATATATGCTCCATATGACAAAGGCTGGGTCCAACTATTCTTAATTATTTTAATTTTTGTTAAAATGTATAATTATTTATTTTAGAACTTGTAAAATATTTGTAACTTTCTTATTCAATTTATATCTGAGTATATTAGGCTTACTATAGAATTATTTTCCTGAGCACCGTTCATGGCTCATTTTGGGCTATGACAGTTTATGATATTAACCTAGATGCATCTGGCTCAGATCTTAACTAGCAGGGGCGTTGCTAGCCTAACGTGTAGGCCACACGTTGGATCTATTATTCCGTATGGACACATTAGGGGAAAGGGCTATCCTTAGAGGTAGAGCCGCCGAAGTGTGGACTTTTGATTTGATTTCTATATGAGAACTCCCTTATTGATTCATTTATTATTATTAACTACTATTTTCTAATTATAATTACTTTGATAATAATGTTTATATGGTCTCATATGGATTATAGATGTATTGTCTAGTCACTGAGTTGCAAAACTCATCCCTTTTTCTAAAAATATTTTTCAGGAACAAATACTTGACTATGTGAGACTTTCTAATCAAGAGTCACGATCTGCAATAAGTATCTATTTTTGTCGAGTTCCTAGATGTATATGCTTCATATGTCACAGGCAAGATCCAACCATTCTTAATTATTCTAGTTTTGTTAAAAATGTATAATTATTTATTTTAAACCTTGTAAAATAATTGTAACTTTCTTATTCAACTTATATTTGAGTTAGTTAGGCTTGTTAGGGTACTATTTTTTCTGAGCGCCAGTTATGGCTCAATTTGGACCGTGACAATTAATTAACTTCTAATCAAAGGTAGGTGCAACAGCTTTCATAATCCCTTTGGAAACATAATCCCTTTCAGCAATGTTTTAGAAAGGTGAGTGAGATCATCACATGCAAATCATTAAGAGATAAGTCATAGTAATTTACCTCTTCTTGTTGATTTTCATTAGCCAAGAAATAGATTTGTGCTCTTTCTTTAGAGTCTTCTTCCTCGTTTGAGTCAATCTTAAAATCTTCCTAAGAAACCATAACTCCCTACCTTTTTGGTTCTTTTGAGTTGCCACCTCTGCTTCTTCCTTTGAGTCTTATCATCCTTCTAAGTTTTCTAACAAAAAAATACAAACTTGTCATCTGGTAAACAGTCATTGAATAAATCATCCAATGATTCAGTGCAAGATTTAAGAGCCACTCCCCCTTTTTTTTCGTGAGTGATTTCCTATTCTAGTAACTTTTCTCTTAACTCATTACAGGTTATTTCACTTTCCACTCTCTTGTCAAGCTTCTCAAGATTTTCCTCACTAGTATCTATTCGGAATGAGTAATCGCCATAGCTTCCAACCTATTACTACTGATGATAAAGAATCTTTCGAACATGTCATCACTTGATTCTCCTTCCTTCATAGAGAACATCTCATACTCTTTTCTCAGCATGTCAATTCTGGTTTCTTTTATTTGTGTGGTACCCTCATGTGTGGCTTGAAGATTATCCCAGATTTTTTTTGCTGTTTTGCATCTTGAAACCTTTCGGTCTTCCTTGAAGCTGATTGCACAATTCAGCATGTTGACACCATTGGCATTTAGTTTTCCTTTCCTTTTGTCATCTTCATTCCATTCTGCTTCGGCTTCGGGAGAGACAACACCACCAGCGTCATCCTTTGTAGGGACTTGAGGACCTTTTATGATTATCTTCCACATGTTGTAATCCACTGATTGAGAAAATATCTTCATTCTTTCTTTCCAATAGTTGAAGTTTTTCTTTTTTTTTTTTAAGAATGGAGATCTGTTGTTGGACTGTCCTTCTGTCAGAATATAAGCCACTGTGTTTGAATATAAGCCATCAGGATCTTTCCTCCAAGCTGTGAAGCTTGATCTCTTTGAGACCAAGTTCTGATACCAATTGATGGTAATCAGTGGCTAAGAGAAGGCGGGTTGAATCTTAGCTATCCTTTTTGCAGAATATTACTTTTGCCCTTGTAAAGAAACTTCAGGAGATATTTTTACTATTGTCTCATTAGAAGTTGAGAGACATTTTCATTTTGTCTCCTGAGTGCCCGAAGCAGAAATGAAGCAGAGAAGAGAAAATCACACCAAGATGTATCCTGATTCAGCTGCTAAGTGCAATGCAGCCTACATCCAGTCTCCATCACAACAGTGACGGAATTTCACTATCTTTCAACAGAATTACATTCATCAATTCTCCCTAAGATCTACCTAATCTTATCTGGGACAAGTCCAGATTCTAACCCAACTTGAACTTGACTAGGACTCACCCTAACTTTCAACAGCAAAGTGCTCACCCAACTTGTAAGAGAACAAGTCCAGATTCTAACCTAACCTAAACTTGACTAGGACTCAAACATAGCTTTTAACTGCAAAGTGCTAATCCAACTTGCAAGGAAATCCTCTCAGAATCATGACAACAAAATAGAAATACATACAAAGAATTTCTGAGATAACTATGACTTTTCTTTAACTCTCTGCCTTTTTTCACTCATTGGCATTTTCTTACAAAACCTCACATTTTGCCTTTTACCAATGAAACACAGACAAACTAAACTGAGAAAAAGAAATATTCAATGAAAGTCATGGAAGAGAAGAATAAACAGCTCAAAGAGCTATGGGAACCCAAACGTGTGCATATTATATAAGAAAATTTTATAAAACGTCAATGATATTTTCTTTTAAATTAATTTATAAAATTCCTTAGACTTGTGTCTTCTGAAGAGTAAAAAAAAAAATTATAGTAGAGTAAAACTTACCTGAAACTAAATAACATAGTGTAACATACATCTTTGATCAATATTAAAAAAATTAGCCTAATTATGTACATAAAATCCTAAAAAATACAGTTCTATCTTTTTTAATTAAGTTAGCTTTAAAATACCAATAACTTTTTTTTTCCATGTGCTGCTTTTAATCTAAAATTCTAGAAAAAAATTGATTTAAAATGTTATAAAATTATTATATTGGCACAACACTTTATTTTTGTATGATAAACATACACCACACTTTATTAAATAATCTTTTTATAAAGTATTTAAAGTATATAAAAATGTACTCCTATTATAAAAAGAGTATTTAAAAAGTCATTAAATTTTTATATGTTATTAAAATTTAATAAATACAAGTACATTTTTATATGTTATTTTTAATTCAATGTACTAATAGGAGTTAAAATTAATTTATATTTGATAATTTTATACTAAAATTAATTTGTTATAATCTTGTTTTATACTTTTTTTTAGTATATTTTTTTATATTATATAGTATTTTTTTTAGTATCTTATTGTATAATGTGTAATTCGAAGAAGATTTAGCACTTGGGAGTAATTCGAACCAGTTCAATTCGAATTATGCTGAGTTCACGAATTCGAATTGCATCAATTCGAATTATGTATGTTTCACGTTTGCATGTAATTTGAAGTTGTATGATTCGAATTACATTCAAGTCAAGTTCGAAACAAGGTGATTCGAACTACATAAATTTGTGCATTAATTAATTGGTGAATTAAATTTTGTTTGAATTATTCATGTAATATATATCTCCCCATAACTTATTTTAGTTTCTTACCCTTAAATTAATGACTGATGTGTATCATATCCACACTACATGTGGACTTGCTTGGATTATTCAATTCAATGCTTTGCTTCAAAGATGGGAACCATAAATGGTTGTTTGGTTATCAATAGCAGTCATGAGAAAAATGCTTTAGATATTTATTTTTGTCTCGTATGTCAAACAGGTATATAATTAGAGTACAAAATAAAATAATTACAAATAAAATATAAAATTTTTACTTTTTATTGTTGCTATTGGATTAACAATAGTATTTTTTGGATTGTAGACTGTTGGGGCGTTAATCTAACGGTTTAATTTAGAGTAAATGATCAAATTAGTCCCTAAAAGATCATTCATTCTCCAAATTCGTCGCAGAAAGATTTTTTTAATCAAATTCATCCTTTAAAGATTTTAAATTAATCATGTTAGTCCTTCTTTCACTTTTTTTTGTTGATGATTGCAAAATTTGCTAATGTAACAATTTAAGTGACACCTCAATAGAGTCTTAATTAACTATTAACATAATAAGTTTATGAAATTATATCAAATCAAAACCTAATTGAGGTGATAACTTGAGACATTGGAATTTCTCAATTTAGAGTTGATTTGATCTAATTTCATAAACTAATCGGGTTAATAGTCAATTAGGACTACTAGGTGTGTGTTGTGATGTTACTTAACGTACTACATCAACAAACTCCAATGTTATTAGTAATGAAAGTGACAAAAGGATTAACAAGACTAATTTAAATGATAAATTTGATTATAAAAATTTTTGGAAGACCAATATAGAAAACGAGTGATTTTTCAGGAACTAATTTGACCATTTATTCGTTTAATTTGAGATGTAAAAATTAGATCTTCCAATTTTTGGGAGACACAGAAATCGAATTCTCCGATTAAAAGATTAAAAAAAATTTGAGGTACACAAATGGCTCCCATTTTAGTACTTTTGTTAGTTTTAAAAAATACAAAAAATATATATATAATGTTTTTATCTTTTTATCCTATGATCTTCAAATCCCTTTTCAAAAAACAGTTCCTTTTCCCTCCAACACTTTTCTCATTTGTAACTCAATGCTTCAGTAACTATTCTCATGAACCACATCCATGTAATCATTCCCTTAGCAGACTCAAAGCTTTTGTTCCAATTCGTAATGAACCCAACTTCAGGGACCCTGAAATTGTTCATTTGTTTTGTGCTAAAGCCCTCAAAGTTGCTGCTATAAGGGCTTTTCTCCCTGAAGGGAAACAGTTGCATGCCCATTTGATAAAGTTTGGTTTTTGTCATGTTCTGTCATTGCAAGATCAGTTCTTGAGTATTTACCTTAAATGCAAGGAAACCAAAGATGCACTTAAACTGTTTGATGAATTGCCTGGGAGAAATGTGGTCTGGTGGAATATCGTGATCCGTGGCATTGTTGGATGTGGAAATGAAAATGACCTGAATCCTCATCTGGGGTTTTGTTATTTCAAGCGGATGTTGTTCGAAAAGGTGGCTCCGGATGATATAACATTGAATGCTTTGATTGGTGTGTGTGCAAAGCTTCATGATATCGAAATTGGAGTACAACTGCACTGTTTTGCAATGAAAAGAGGACTTGATTTGGATTGTTTTGTAGGTAGTGCTTTGGTTGATTTTTATGCAAAATTTGGTTTGGTTGAGAATTCAAGGAAGGTTTTTTGTGCTGTCACACATAGAGATTTGGTTATGTTGAATGTCATGATTTCTTGTTATGCCTTGAATTGTTTACCAGAAGAGGCCTTTAGCATTTTCAACTCAATGAGATCGGATGGTGCTAATGGCGACGAATTCACTTTTAGCAGCCTGCTAAGTATATGTGATATTTTAGAATATTATGATTTTGGAAAGCAAGCTCATAGTCTTATTCTGAAACTGTCATTTGAATCCGATATTCTAGTGGCGAGTGCATTAATCAATATGTACGCAAAAAATGAAGATGTCATTGATGCAAAGAGAGTATTTGACAAGATGGCGATTCGAATGTTGTGGCATGGAATACCATGATTGTAGGGTGGAAATAGTGGCGAAGTGATTGATGTTATGAAGATTCTCAGAGATATGTTACTCGAAGGAATTTTCTCCGATGAACTCACTATTTCCAGCGTTCTTAGCTCGTGTGGCTATGCTTCTGCCATAACTGAAACTCAGCAAGCTCATGCCTTAGCAGTTAAGCTATCATTTCAAGAATTTGTATCTGTTTCCAATTCTTTGATTACTGCATACTCCAAGTGTGGTAACATAACTAATGCATTCAAATGCTTCAGATTGATGTTAGAACCTGATCTTGTTACATACACTTCACTGATAAATGCATATGCATTCCATGGTCTTGGCAAAGAAGCAACTGAGATGTTTGAGAAGATGATATCTTGCGGCATAAAACCTGACCGGATTTCTTTTCTTGGCATTCTCTCTGCTTGTGTGCATTGTGGATTCGTGAACGCAGGACTGCACTACTTCAAATTAATGACAGATGTGTATCATATTATTCCTGATTCAGATCACTATACTTGCCTTATTGATCTCCTTGGAAGACATGGTTTCGTAAACGAAGCCTTTGAATTCTTGAAATCAATTCCAATTCAAGCTGAATCGAACATGTTAGGAGCATTCATTGGGTCTTGTAAACTGCATGAAAATATAGAACTGGCTATATCGGCAGCAGGAAAGCTTTTTGCCATAGAGCCAGAGAAGATTGTGAACTATGCTGTCATGGCTAACATTTATGCTTCTCATAATCACTGGCTTGATGCTGAAAGAGTTCGAAAAACCATGAGGGACAAGAATGTTGCTAAATTCCCAGGTTGTAGCTGGATACAGGTTGGTAATCAAGTTCATTCATTTGTGTCTAGTGATAAGGCACACCCCAAAGTTTTGCAGATTTATGCTACTGTAAAAATGTTGCTTAGTCCATTGAAAGAAGAAAATGGTTTGAATTTGTAAATGGTATACAGATCATGATCTACAACATATTGGGCATATTTTACAACAACTCAATTTTGGGAAATGCTTTTGGTTTCTCTAAAGTTGTATGAACAAGGATTTGATTAAAACTTTTTGTTGTGCTTTGTAAGTATAATCTTACTTGGCCCTAGGATCACTCACTCATATAAATGACGCTATCATATTTTCATTTTTCAAACTCACTAACACTCATAAAACAAAGGAGAAAATTTCAAAACATACTCATTTTCATTATGGAACACACACATACAATACACAAGGCATATGTGCCTTTATATAGGCAATGTTTCCTACTAAAATAATAATTTGTGAATCAAAAATCAATTTTGTAATGACTACCATGCTATGAGTTGTCTTCATGAATCTTCCTTCAATTTGCATTCATGTAGTTTCCACAATCTTCTAATTTAGGTTGCTTGTCCTCCAATTTCAATTCAATTTGATTTTGAATTTCTTCAATGTTGTAAAATGTTGTAGTTATACTACTCTCTTGAATGTTCTTGGTTATTCTCCAAATTTCCAACATCTTCTAGTAAATTAATGATTATTGTTTTCAATTCAAAACTTTGCTTCTTCTTTGATCATTTTGACTTCAAAAATTCTTCATGAAAATTCTAGTCCATGCAAGTTGATTTATAATGAATTAACATTGCCTCCCTTAAATCAAACTTGCAGAATTAATCATTCCAAGCATCTTCTTCAATTTGTAAAATAATTCAGTCTTCAATGGCTTTGTAAATATATCTGCAACTTGTTCTTCAGTTGGACAGTACTCGATCACAACTTCTTTTTCATTCACCAACTCTTTGATTTTGTGAACCCGAATATCAATATGCTTCGATCTTCCATGAAATACTAGATTTTTGCAAAGTGCAATAGCTGATTTGTTATCACAAAATATTGTTGTTGGAGTACTTTGTTTCTCGTTCAATTCTTCAAGAATTCTTCTTAGCCAAACTGCTTGTGTTGCACAACTTGCTGCTGCTATATATTCTGCTTCTGCTGTAGATAGTGCTACTACTACTGGTTGTTTCTTTGACGACCATGAAATTGCACCAGAACCAAGATGAAATACAAACCCTGAAGTACTTTTTCTTGTTTCTATATCTCCGGCCCAATCACTATCAATGTAGCCAACAAGGTTTACTTCATTAGTATTCTCATAATAAATTCCATCATTTAAAGTACCTTTGATATATTGAAGAATTCTCTTTGCCACTTGCAAATGGTTGGTACAAGGCTCCTCCATAAATCTGCTAAGCAAACCAACTCCAAATACAATATCTGGTCTAGTCGCAGTTAAGTACCTTAGACTTCCAATCAAGCTTTTGTAATATGTAGGATTCACTATTCTTCCTTTATCTTCTCTCAGCAACTTGAACTTCTCTTCGACTGGAGTAGAAACTGGCTTTGAATGCTCCATCTGAAATTTCTTCAAAATATCATTTGCATATTTCTTTTGAGAAATGAAAATTCCATCATCTCTTTGAACCACTTCAATGCCAAGAAAGTAAGATATCAAGCATATATCTGTCATTTCAAAGTGCTTTATCATAGCCTCCCTGAATTCTGCAATTACCTTCAAATTGTTCCCAGTAAAGATCAAATCATCAACATAAAGACACACGATCAAGATATCTCCAGGTTCAACGAACTTGATATAAAGAGTATGCTCAAACGGACATCTTCTAAAACCATTCTCAATTAAATAAGAATCAATCTTCTTGTACCATGCTCTTGGTGCTTGCTTTAACCCGTACAAAGCTTTCTTCAATTTATAAACTTTATCTTCTTTTCCAAGAATTTCATATCCTGCAGGTTGCTCAACATACACTTCTTCTTCTAAAGTGCCATTTAGAAATGCAGACTTAACATCCATTTGATGTATCTTCCACTTATTTTGAGCCGAGAGAGAAATAATCATACGAATAGTGTCTAATCTAGAAACAGGAGCAAATACTTCAAAATAATCGATACCTGGCTTTTGTTTGTATTCCTTAGCAACTAATCTTGCTTTGAAACGATTAACTTCACCACTGGATTTGTACTTAGTCTTGTAAACCCATTTTACTCCAATCGGCTTCTTATCTGCTGGTAAATCTGTCAGCTCCCATGTGTCATTTTTCTCAATGGCATGAATTTCTTCATCCATTGCTTTCTTCCAATTGTTGTCATTAAAGGCTTCTTCAAAGTTCAACGGCTCACAATCTGAAAATAGAGCAAAATTTATGATTTCTTCATCGGACGGATCGTTGTCATTGCCAACTTCATAATCTGCTAATCTAGCAGGTAGTCTCCGCTCTCTTTGAGGTCTTCTAGATGATTTAGGTTGTTCGGTTGCATCTGGTTGTCTTTCTTCTACTTCGTCACATGTATTTGAAATTACAATCGACTGCTTTTCTGTCTTTGTGTTCCAGTCCCACATGGCTTTCTCGTCAAACGTCACGTCTTTGCTGATGATCACTTTCTTTGTTTTTGGATTGTACAACTTGTATGCTTTTGAGTCTGTGCTATAGCCAATAAAGATACACTTCTCGCCTTTGTCATCTAACTTCTTCCTTAATTGATCTGGTACGTGGGCATAAGCGATACACCCAAAGACTCTGAAATGATGAATGGAAGGCCGCTTTCTACTTCAAGCTCCCTCTGGAGTTTTATCACGAACACTTTTTGTTGGACACCTGTTTAAAATATGAACTGCTGTTGCGACTGCTTCTGCCCAAAACTCTTTAGGCATTTGTTTTGACTTGAGAATGCATCTAACCATATCCATGATGGTTCTATTCTTTCTTTCAGCAACTCCATTTTGTTGAGGAGTGTATCTAGTTGTTAGTTGGTGTTGAATTCCGTGTTGCTTAAAGTATTCTGAACATGTAAGATATTCTGTTCCTCTGTCTGTTCTGAGAATTTTGATTTTACAGCCACTTTGTTTTTCGACAAATGCCTTGAATGTCTTAAAGACATCACATGCTTCTGATTTTTGCTTCAAAAAGTATACCCATGTATATCTACTAAAATCATCAATAAAAGTGATAAAGTACCTGCTACCACCATTACTTGAAACTTCTACAGAACAAAGATCTGAATGCATAATTTCAAGTAATCTTCTAGCTCTCCAAGACTTTCCTGTAGGGAATGGATCTCTGTGCTTCTTTCCCAGTTGACAAATCTCACAAACACAATTGGGAATATGAATCCGTGGTAGACCAGAAACAAGTCCTTTTCTTGACAGGTAGTTTAGACCAGAAAAATGAAAGTGCCCAAACCGCATATGCCACAACCAGTTATCATCAAGTATCACAGAACTCATGCAAGAGGTATTAACATGTTGAATTTTTAACGGAAACATTCTGTTTGAAGTCATCTTTGCTTTATCAATGAACCTTCCATTGTTGTCAAATACAGTGCAATATCCACGAGAAGTTATCATCTTATATCCCTTCTCAGATAATTGTCCCATACTCAGTAAATTGTAATCAAGTTCAGGAGCATAGAAAACATCAGAAATATAACTCAGAGAACCATCTTTCAATCTAATTGGTATGTGCCCTTTTCCTTCAATAGGGATCTTTGTACTATTACCAAACTTCAATAATAGTTTAACTGAATCATCTATTGAAGAAAATAACTCCTTTCTACCAGACATATGATTACTGCAAGCATTATCCAAGTACCATATATTTTCATCTTCAGCACATGAATTACTTGTAAAAAATAAAGTCTGAGTACCCGGATTATCATCAGTGTTTTGATGCTGATTTTCTGCAACGTGTGCTTGATTGTTATTCACCATTTTGAATCTGCAATCTGCTACTTTGTGTCCATACTTTCCACAATGAAAACAGTTAAAATTAGTTCTTTCTTGATAAAAATTGCCTCGACCTCTTCCTCGGTTGACAGGCCTGAAATTCGTTCCACCTCTTCCTTGATTAGGTGGTGTAAAATTGTTGTAACTTCCTTGGTTGTAATTGCCACGACCTCTACCTCTAAAACTTCCTCTGCCTCTACTGTAAAAATTAAAACCACGACCTCGTCCTTCTTGTGTACGGCTTGATTCTGCAACGTTGTTGAAATTCACTCGGCTTTTCAGGGCTTCCTCAGTTGATTTTTCTGACTTCTCCAATATTCTGCTGATGTGGCTTTCCATAGTTCCTTGCAACTCTGCAATCGTCATAGTATCCATATCGTGGGACTCTAGTATCGTAGTCACCACATGGTCATACTTCATCGGCATGGTGCGAAGAATTTTCTCCACCACTTTGCTATCGGGCATATCTTCTCCATAGACTCTCATCTTATTGACAAGATCTGTAACACGAGTAAAATATTGCTCAACGGTTTCTGAGCTAGACATCTCGTACCTTTCATATTCTCTTCTTAAAGACTGTAGCTTTGCTTTCTGAGCTTTATCTACGCCTTTGTATGATAGCTTCAACGTGTTCCATGCTTCCTTTGCACTTTGGCATTTGCTATTTTGCCAAACACCGTATAATCTACTCCTTGATGAATTTGAGATAGCGCCAATTGATCTCTCCTCTGTTGGGCAGCATCTGCTCCTTCTTGCAAACCTGGTTCAATGAAATTCCACAGGTTCTGGGCCTTCAAATGGGTAGACATCAAAGTCTCCCAATAACTATAATCAAGTTTTCCATCTAACTTGGGATCGGACCACACAATGTTGAAAGTGTTTGCCATACCGACTCTATGAATAAACAACTATGTGAGAACTCTCTCACACCTCACAAAATCTCCAACACCAAACGCTGGATTAACCAGCTCTGATACCAAATGTAAGTATAATCTTACTTGGCCCTAGGATCACTCACTCATATAAATGACGCTATCATATTTTCATCTTTCAAACTCACTAACACTCATAAAACAAAGGAGAGAATTTCAAAACATACTCATTTTCATTATGGAACACACACATACAATACACAAGGCATATGTGCCTTTATATAGGCAATGCTTCCTACTAAAATAATAATTTGTGAATCAAAAATCAATTTTGTAATGACTACCATGCTATGAGTTGTCTTCATGAATCTTTCTTTAATTTGCATTCATGTAGTTTCCACAATCTTCTAATTTAGGTTGCTTGTCCTCCAATTTCAATTCAATTTGATTTTGAATTTCTTCAATGTTGTAGAATGTTGTAGTTATACTACTCTCTTGAATGTTCTTGGTTATTCTCCAAATTTCCAACATCTTCTAGTAAATTAATGATTATTGTTTTCAATTCAAAACTTTGCTTCTTCTTTGACCATTTTGACTTCAAAAAATTCTTCGTGAAAATTCTAGTCCATGCAAGTTGATTTATAATGAATTAACATGCTTGTACACAAAATGAGTTTATCCAAACACAATTATACTAAGAATTTATCAATCAGTGTGTAAAGCCAAGAGTAATACCTCCTTAACTCCTTTTATAATCCCTATTAAACCAACTAACAAATCATGGAACTATAAATTTACACGCAAAATTCATTTAGGTAATGTTTCACTCTTATTTTTACCCCCTAACCAAACAAATCCTTTTTTGTTTCTTCATTGAATATGTAGCTGTTCTACAGTATTAAGAAAGTTAACTTAATATTCAGCATGAGCATCATTATTTTAGCATGAGCGACAAACAGCTCATGAATCATGGTGATTTTTTCTGTAGTACAAAATTTCCACAAAGACTACATTTCCATTGGTTGTTAAAAAGTTTGCTAGGACATGATTAAAGGTTTTATGCAATTACTTTGCACCTTCCAAAACAACAATTAAAAACTAAAAGTATAGTATTATAATTAAGAGCCAGCAAGACACTCCACTAACACAATTTTTTTATGGTACCATACGGAGACCCTGAGTCAACTGCCTTCGTCTTTTTGGCAACAAATTGTGGCGTGAAACCAATGTCTTTGAATAATTGATTAATATTAAATATAATAAATGTAGAATTACTAAGTTGAACAAATTAAAAGGAACTATATAGAATTGAGTTAGAAATGGAGATCACAACGATTTGTTAGCCTCTCTCCAATTACCGTTTTGGTTTCTTTATGAGAAAAATACAAATAAAGAAAATGTTCATTTCGATTATTAAGATTTAAAGCAAAAACCACTTATTATGAAACTAAACAACTTGTAATTCTCTTTCATCTCTCAAATAATTTAAGAGAACAAAAATTTAAAATTGCAAATAAAGTAAGCATAAGACATTCAATAAGGTCCGAATAATTCTATTGCCAAGTAATCTGTTGCATCTTTCAAAAAAGAAATAAAAAATGAAGAGTTAGTACAAAGCCAGCTAGGAACTCCACTGCTTAGAATTATTTTAAGTTATCTCGGAGACCGACCGATACCATGTCTTGTTGCGAAGGAATCATTGACTCCTAAGCATACACTACTTGATTGAGAAAAACTTAGCAGTTCACTACACTGCAACCATTGTTCTCTTACCTTTCTCTGAAAATCCATTCACTTTGCTGTTGTTGAGATCATATCATCATGGCCGTTGCAGTTGTTGGTGGAGCTTTGCTCTCTGGATTCATTAACATTGTCATTAACAAGTCCCTTAGAGAGGATGTGGTCAACCGGCTCTTGGGCAAGAAACTTGGCCCTCGCTTGGTTGAGAGGCTGAAAATTTCTCTGCTTGCCGCTGAAGCTGTGGTTGATAATGCTGAGTACAAGCAACTGGGCGACTATCGTGTGAGGGATTGGCTCAACGGTCTGAGAGATGCTGTTTATGATGCTGATGACTTTCTGGACGCTGTACTCACCAAAGCCGCCACTCAAAAGAAGGTACGTTCTTTGTTGCCTAGTGTCTTCCTCAACCGACATAGGAAGATGGTAGATAACATGGAAGAGGTGGTTGCAAGAATAGAATTTCTTGTAAAGCAGAAAGATGACCTTGGCCTTCAAAAGAGTACCAAGGATAATAACTTGTCATCATCATCATCATCATCATCATCATCATCAAAATGGCGAGAAACCACATGTCTGATGATGGAAGGGAAGATATATGGCAGGGAGGATTATCAACAAGATTTAATCAAAATAATAAATGACAAGAGTGAATCTCAGTTATCTGTGATTCCTATTGTTGGTTTGGGTGGGGTTGGTAAAACAACCTTAGCCAAATGGGCGTACAGGGACGTGAAAGGATTTGATGATGATAAAAAAGTATGGGTCTGCATCTCTGAAACATTTGATGTTGCTGAGATTACAAAGAAAACCATTGAGGCGATTACTAAAAAGTCTTGTACCCTTGGGAGTTTAAATTTGCTTCAAAATAAACTACAGGAAATCTTGTCGGGAAAGAAGTTCTTTATTGTTCTAGACGATGTTTGGAGCAAAGATGCCCATAAGTGGAAGGACTTTATAACTCCTTTTCAATGTGCGGCTAAGGGTAGTTCAATTCTTCTAACAACTCGCAATCAAGAGGTTGCTTCAGTAGTTCAAACATGTCCCTCTTTCATTCTTTATGAGTTGTCCGACAAGTCTTGTTGGTTATTGTTTGCAGCCAATGCATGTTTTCCGCAGTCAAACGGTAATCCAATATTAGAGGAAATCGGTAGAAAGATCATCAAGAAGTGTAAAGGGTTGCCATTAGCTGTTGAAACACTTGGGCGCTTGCTGCGAGGAAAGAATGATGCTAAAGAATGGAATGCTGTTTTAAGGAGTGATATCTGGGAATTTTCTACGGAAGATAGTAAAATTATTCCAGCATTGTTAATAAGCTACTACCAGCTACCTCCTTACTTGAAGCGTTGTTTCGTTTATTGTTCCTTGTTTCCCAAAGATTACTATTTTGATAAAGACAAACTAGTTTTGCTGTGGATGGCTGAAGATCTTTTAAGGCTACCAAAGAGAGGAGAGAGTTTAGAAGAGGTTGGTTCTCAGTGTTTTGAAGAATTAGCTTCAAGGTTATTTTTTAAACCAGCTGATGAGGATTTTCCCGAGGCGTACGTGATGCATGATCTCTTGCATGACTTGGCAATATTCCTTGCTGGAGACTTCTATTGTAGAATAGAAGAGCTTGGTGAACAACAAAAGAAGAAGGTTCTCACTCGTCATTTGTCACATTTGCCACATGGAAGCTTAGATCATCCAATCTCAAAAGTCTTCAAGTTCGTTGTCAAATCAGAAACTTTGAGGACATCGTTGTATATCAATGATTTGTTAAGCATGGAAAGCAGAGCATCAAAGTTGAAATACTTGAGAGTCTTATCCTTTCGTGAACTTGATGCATTACCAGGTTCAATAGGTAAATTGATTCATCTACGCTATTTGAATCTCTCTGGGACCAATGTTAAGACATTACCAGAGTCACTATGCAACTTGTATAATCTACAAACATTAATATTGTATAAATGTTCTAACCTGACCATGTTGCCCAATGACATGCATAAACTTGTGAATTTACGGCATCTTGATCTTAAGGGAACTTCTTTGAAAGAAATGCCTAGAGGAATAAGTAAACTGAAACACTTGCACACCTTAAGTTCGTTTGTGGTGGGCAAGCACAAAGACAATGGAATCGAGGAATTAGGAGGGCTCTCAAATCTTGAAGGATCATTTGAGATTAAGAAGTTGGAGAATGTTGCTGATGTCAGACAAGCCAGGAGTGCAAGGATGTTGGAGAAAAACTACATTGACAAGTTATCGTTGGAATGGTCTTCAGATCATGAAATGGTTTCGAACACAAAGACTGAGAGAGATATACTCGATAACTTGAAACCGCACACTGGCTTGAAAGAGTTGAGAATGGAGGGATACAAGGGCGAAAGATTTCCAGATTGGGTGGGACACTGTTCTTACAACAATATGACAAGTATAACACTATCATCTTGCAAGAATTGCTGCATGCTGCCTTCACTTGGACAACTGCCATCTCTAAAGTCCCTGCGCATTGAAGGTTTTAATCAGCTGAAGCGTATTGGTGATGAGTTTTACAAGAGTGACAGCGATCATCATTCTTCGCCTACTGCTCCGTTTCCCTCACTGGAGAGGTTGGAATTTGATAAGATGCCATGCTGGGAGGAGTGGCACGTACCTGACCCAGAAGCGTTTCCTCAGCTTAAGATACTTCAAATAGAACGTTGTCGAATGTTAAAGGGAGATATGCTTAATGCCATATTGTGGAGAAGGGATTGTTGTTTGCGGGAAGATGATGAAGGAAGGTCTGATGACGAGATGGTAGGTGGTGGGGATGCTTTATCAATAAGGCCATCTCAATCATTTAATGCAACCACCATCAACCATCTATGTTGCCTCCAAGAACTACGTATTGTTGGGTGTCCGTCTATTGTATCCTTTCCGGACAATTGTTTACCCAAATCTCTGCAAAAGCTGAAAATCTGGCTTTGCCCAAAATTTGAATTCCCCGAGCAACAGCAGCGCAACTATGATTTGGTAGACCTACAAATACAATACAGCTGTGATTCACTGAGCTCCTTGTCGTTGGATGTGTTTCCCAATCTCAAGAATTTGGAGATATCATGTTGTAGGAATCTGGAATCAGTGTCAATTTCAGAGGCACCACACGCTGCGCTTCAACGTCTCACCATTACTTACTGCGACAAATTAGTGTCATTTGCAGGAGAAGGACTGGCTGCACCCAACTTGACTCATCTTCAAGTCAAATACTGCTCAAAGTTGGAGGCATTACCACGTGACATGAAGAGTCTACTCCCAAGTTTACACTCTCTAAAGATATCTGGTTGCAAAAACATTTGCAGGTTGCCAGAGGGTGGTTTGCCGCCTAACTTGAAAGAGCTTTATGTGGGAGGTTGCGAGGAACAACTGTGGGATCTATCATGGATCGCCAACTTCCACGCCCTCACTTATCTCAGAATTGAAGGTTATTATGACTGCGACAACATAAAGTCATACCTGGGTTCGCTGCCTCACCTTCCCTCCCTTACCACTCTTGAGATATGGGGGTTTGATAATCTGGAGACATTGGAGTGCAACGAGCTTCTCCGCCTCACCTCCCTTCAACAACTACACATTGAATGGTGTCCAAAGATGGAGAATATGGAAGGAGAAAAGCTGCCTCCCTCTCTCTTGCTACTTGAAGTTTATTCTTGTGATTTGCTGGGAAAACACTGCAAGAATAAGCATCAACTAATCTGGCCCAAAATTTCCCACATTCCCACCATTGAAGTCGATTTTGAACAAATTTTCTGAATAGAGATTTCTGAAGAGGTAATCATCTAACTTCACGGATCCCATGCCACCACAATTCAATTATACATGTATGAATTTCCTTTTCCTCAAAAGAAAACAGTTCTCTCTTTCTTTACACATTATTAACTAGTTGGACTCATAATCTGATTCGCCAACAACAAAATTTGCATTCTTATTTATTTCATTCATTGGAAATCTCTGAATTTGTAGTTGTGTTCAAAAGAAATATCCTGTTATTCTCAAAAAATGTCACTGTTATATATTGTGTATTTATTTGAGAATTTCCTCAATAAATAGATATTGAATTTTTCTGTTTTCATCCATCTTCTGCAGGTACATTGTAATGAAGTAAAAGTGCCCAAATGGCAGAGATTTCATCATATATAATCTTATACAAATATTTTAGCTTCAGGTTGGTAAATTTACTCTACTTCATTCCATTCTAGAATTTACTTTTCCTCTTCTGTTGCGAAAAAGAAAAATGTTATCAAAACTTGATTTTAGAAGAAGTAGATATATGCTCTGAATGGTAAAATTGTGTTTCTACCTTTGCCACTATTTGATGTTTATGACTTTATGCTGAACTAATCGGTACTACCATGTAGTAACTTAAATTTGATTCTTTTAACTGTTTTTGGAATCTATAAATTGTACTTTTTGTTACATTCTATTTCTTGTAGTTCATTCATAATTTTAGCAGAGAGATCAATTGAAATCTTTTAAAAATATTCGAAAAGAAATTAAAACTTTCACCAAATACTAGGGACATCTAATATGGTTTTTCTTGTTTCCTTTTCTTCTATCCTTTAATCTCTTTTTAAAATTTTCTACAATATTACACAACATGATGCAGTTTGCAACTTCTTTTAAAAATAAAGCTTATTGTCTTGCCTGAAATAGAAGGTGAAGCTTTAAAATAATTTAATAATTTTTTTCCTTTTGTTTTTGCCATCTTTTGCAGGTGAAAAGTTCACGGATGTTAGAGATTTCATTGCACATATATATATAATGGAGATGTAAAGTGGATTAATGTGTTGGGAAGCAGTAGTGCTTTTTTATTTCAGCCTTCATTTTAATTGATATCTACACTAGTAAATTAATGACTGATGTGTATCATATCCACACCACATGTGGAGTTGCTTGGATTATTCAATTCAATGCTTTGCTTCGAAGACAGGAACCATAGATGGTTGTTTGGTTATCAATAGCAGTCATGTTTGGTTATCAATATGCTAAACAAATGAGTTTCAATATCTAATGCAAAGGTTGTATCAAACTTGAATTGAAGGCTTTTCTTTCTCTTTTTTTTGTTGTTGTTAAATCTACAATTCAAAGGTACGATGATGATTAACTTCATCTCATTATTGAAGCTAGCTGAAGTAGTGTTACTTATATGTTAAAGCTATGATAATCTACATCTTACCAAGCATGAAACAGTTAATTTAATTAACTTCTAATCAAAGGTAGGTGCAACATACAGCTTTCATAATCCCTTGGAAGCATATATATGACACAAAAATAAAGTAACTTCCATTGTTAATAATACAATTTCATCTGTGTAAATATAAATCTATGTTTTTTGTTTTTTTATGTCTAATAAAAAAATCCATTATTCTTTTGCTTAGAGTTTTTGCGCATCCGTGCAAAATCGTAAAATGCATATAACATAAAATAATTAATAAAAATGAGACTCACATATGTTGGTTATTTCTCTAACTCTTTAGTATAATCTAACTACTATATTTGTTTAAAAAGTTTTCTTTTCTTATTATATTATTTAAATTGTTTAGACATTGGATAAGTATATATCTTATTTATGTCATTGGCTACATTTTTATATATAATCAACCCAAAAAAATTTAAAAAAAAAATTGAAAGTTTTCTACTCAACTATATGATGATTTCTCTTAGTCTGCGAAAAGTATATCATGTGATCATGCCATTTTTAATTTAATATTGTTTTATCGTCTTCCAATTTCCATTGATTTTTTCAAGTTTATACTAATGTAAAAATAAGGTGAGAAATCAATCAAATTATTCAACTTGTGTACGAATTACCACACTGAAAGGAACGCAGTTTATGCTTATCTAGAATTACAAGATTTTTGCATTTTAAAAACAAGTTAAGGTTTTTGACTTTGAATACTAGCACAATGAAATGAAGAATATATGTTCATTTTTAGATCCACAAAGTCTAATTTAAAATTCTTCAAACTCTTTAATATTTAATGCCGGCACTGTTTGTTAACAACCTAGAAAATGAGAGGGTTGAACACTAGCAAAAACCATTCGCTCATATAGTTTTAATAAATGCATAAAAAATTCTATCGTCACGGCATGGAAATTTCTTATTAACTTGGTTTATTACTTTATTTATAAAAGTATATTTTTTTCTTTGTATTCTTGAAAGGCCAAAACAGACACTCATCAAAGGTTTGTCTCTATAGTTTATAGCATATACAGTTCATCACTTTATATATTTGATGCATGAAAAGTTGCTTTACTTTACTTTTCAATTATTGTGATATATTCTTGACTTTTCAATCATTGTCGACATTTTAAAATTGGAATTTTCTCAAACACTAAAAGATTTCAATTCATACTTTAAATTTAAATACATTCACAATAAAATTAGTCAGACTTATAAATAAGTACTTATTCATTTAATAAAGTTATAAAAAATTATTGTAAATTTCTCTAAATCTAATGTCTCAAATAGTTGACAGCAAAAATATCTCTATCTATGTAAAATTATTTTTTGGAACACATTCCTTCTCTAATGCTTCCAACCACACCCAATCAAGAAAAAGATAGCTTCAAGTTTTGAGATACGGTTCCGCTACGTTACCAACAGCATATCTGCCAACTTCTGCTAACTCTTATTTATAATTGTGTTTCATGGAAGTGTGTTCGTGGATGTGTCTAATAAAAATGTCTTTTTTATAGCTGTGTTTAATAGAAGTGTCTTTATAGATATATTTTCTGGATGTGTCTCTTTATATATGTATTTAAAATATATTAATTATTAGATACATCCACGAACACACTTTCATGAATCATAATTATAAATAAGAGTTGGCAGAAGTTGGCAGATAATATGTTGGTACCCTATACTTTTCCTTGAGATATATCCCTTTCTTTTCTAAGCATAGACTCAACCGTGCATAATAAAAGTAATAGTCTTATAGATTTTTTGTAATGATTTTATAATATATAAATTAATGACTGATGTGTATCATATGATTCATATCCTCACTACATGTGGAGTTGCTTGGATTATTCATTCAATGCTTTGCTTCATAGATAGGAACCATATATAGATGGTTGTTTGGTTATTAGTAGCAGTCATTTTTAAACTTTGAACCAATATGCTAAACAAATGAGTTTTCAGTATCTAATGCGAGGGTTGTATCAAACTTGAATTGTAGGTTTTTTCTTTCTTTTCTTTTTTTTTTTTTGTGTTAAATTTACAATTCGAAGGCATCATGATGATTAACATCATTATTGAAGCTAGCTGAAGTATTGTTACTTATAATGTTGAATAAGTGCTCTTTCTCCATTTACTGAATTGCTCATATGATTGTGTATTTATCATTCAGGTTCTGGTAATCTTCTTGTGTGTGAGGCCCAAGCCAAAACTTTCTGGAGTGTCTCTACATTCCCATTAGTGTATGAACTTAATCAGATTTGGATTAACTTCAAAGGACGCAACCGATTGAGCAAAGAGAAAAAAAGTTGGGAGGAGATGCTAATTTTGCAGGGGCGGTAACGTGTTTTCATCAAGTGAAAGATAGTGTTAATGTTGCAAGTGTGAGGTGTATGAGATTAGTCTCACATTGAAGAAAGCAAAGAAGAGTGAGGAGTTTATAAGATGAGAGACCCATTAATTTAATATCTTAAGGTTTTGAGTTAGTTGTGGTGTCTTTTCATCCGGCAAAGGTGGTCCGGGCAGCATGTCCCATCAAGTTCATTCATTTGTGTCTAGTGATAAGGCGCATCCTAAAATTTTGCAAATTTATGCTACATTAAAAATGTTGCTTAGATCAATGAAAGAAGAAAATGGTGTGAATTTGTAAATGGTATATAGATCATGATCAACAATAATTTGGGAAATACTTGTGGTTTTTCTAAAGTTGTATCAACAAGGATTTGATTAAAAGTTTGTGTTGTACTTGTAAAGTAAGTTTATCCAAAAACATCTATGTGGTGATAGAATCTCTCTTGCAATAGATATCCAAGCCAATTCTACTGAAAGTTTTTCAATCAATGTGTAGAACTTAGAGTAATACCTCCTTTTATAGTCTCTAATAAACTATTTAACCGCTAATGGGACTATAAATTTACACGTAAGACTGATTTAGGTAAAATTTATCTCCTATTTTAATCCCTAACCAAACACATCCTTAGTGTTTTGACCTTTGTTGTTTATCCATTGAATATGTAAACTGTTCTACAGCATGTCTAAGGTTGCAAACAAGATATTCAACAACCTACAAATAATTCTAGTTTAAAAAGTAACCTCGAAGACAACTACCTCGTGAAGCTAATGTCCAAACTCTATTGCCAAGAAATCTTAACCTTATATTATTTTCTATTAATTACCATGATTCATGTGCAGCTACATGCTCCTGCATTTATGTAATTAATTAATTTCCACAAAGCTTAGTGTCCGCTGCTCACATTGAAACAATATCAGTATTTCTATTTAATAAACTGTTGCATCTTTTAAACAAGAAATAAAAACTGCTTAACATTGTTTTAAGTTACCTCGGAGACCAATACCATGTCTTGTTGCTAAGGAATCTTTGACACCTCCTTTATCATACACTACTTGATTGAGAAAAACTTACTTCACTACACTGCAACCATTGTTCTCTTACCTTTCTCTGAAAATCCATCCACTTTGCTGTTGTTGTTGAGATCATATCATGGCTGCTGCACTTGTTGGTGGAGCTTTTCTTTCTGGCTTCATTAACGTTCTCTTTGACAGGTTCCTTACAACGGATGCTGTCAACTTGGTCTTGGGCAAGAAGCTTGGCGACTTAGTTGAGAGGCTCAAGATTTCTCTGCATGCTGCTGAAGCTCTGGTTGATGATGCTGAGTACAAGCAACTGGCCAACGAATCTGTCAGGGAGGGGCTCAACTGTCTCAAGGATGCTGTTTATGACGCTGATGACTTGCTGGACGATGTCCTCACCAAAGCTGCTACCCGAAAGGAGGTAGATTCTTTCTGGCCCATTAGCTTTCTCAACCGAGATAGGGAGATGGTAGATAAGATGGAAGGGGTGGTTAGAAGGATAGAATTTCTTCAAAAACAAAAAGAGTTCCTTGGTCTTGAAAGGAGTAACAAGGATAATAACTTGTCATCATCATGGAGAGCATCCACATCTCTGGTGGAAGGGAATATAAATGGCAGGGAGGATGATCAACAAGCTTTGATCAAAATAATAAATGACAACAGTGAAACTCAATTATCTGTGATCTCTATCTCTATTGTTGGCATGGGTGGGGTTGGTAAAACAACCTTAGCTCAATGGATCCATGATGCCATGGAGGGATTTGATTTGAAAGCATGGGTCTGCATCTCTGACACATTTGATATTGTTGAGATTACAAGGACAACCATTGAGGAAATTACTAAAAGTACTTGTACCCTAGAGAGTCTAAATTTGCTTCAACTTAAATTGAAGGAGATCTTGTTCGAAAAGAAGTTCTTTACTGTTCTAGATGATGTCTGGAGCGATGATGCCGATAATTGGAAGAAGTTTAGAACTTCTTTTCACTGTGGAGCTAAAGGTAGTACAATTCTTCTAACAACTCGCATTAACAAAGTTGTCAGAAGGTTCAAACATGTCCGTCTTACTTTCTTAATGAGTTGTCAGAAGATTATTGTTGGTTACTGTTTGCAGACAATGCATGCTTTCCGGTATCAAATCGGTAGAAAGATTGTCAAGAAGTGTAAGGGGTTGCCATTAGCTATAGAAAGTTAGAAACACTTGGGCGCTTGTTGCGGGGGAAGGATGATATTAAAGAATGGATTGCTGTTTTATCAAGTGACATTTGGGAATTTTCTATTAAAAAGAGTAAAATTATTCCAGCATTGTTAATAAGCTACTTCCAACTCCCTTTTCATTTAAAGCGTTGTTAATAAGCAAAATCAGCTCTTGAGTATTTACTTTAAACGCAAGGAAACCAAAGATGCACTGAAACTGTTTGATGAATTGCCTGGGAGAAATGTGGTCTCGTGGAATATCGTGATCCGTGGCGTTGTTGGATGTGGAAATGAAAATGTCTTGAATACTTATCTGGGGTTTTCTTATTTCAAGCGGATGTTGTTCGAAAAGGTGGCTCCGGATGATATAACATTGAATGCTTTGATTGGTGTATGTGCAAAGCTTCATGATATCGCAATTGGAGTACAACTGCACTGTTTTGCAATGAAAAGAGGACTTTGATTTGGATTGTTTTGTAGGTAGTTCTTTGGCTGATTTTTATGCAAAATTTGGTTTGGTTGAGAATTCAAGGATGGTTTTTTGTGCTGTTACACGTAGAGATTTGGTTATGTTGAATGTCATGATTTCTCGTTATGCCCTGAATTGTTTACCAGAAGAGGCCTTTAGCATTTTCAACTCAATGAGATCGGATGGTGCTAATGGTGACGAATTCACTTTTAGCAGCCTGCTAAGTATATGTGATATTTTAGAATATTATGATTTTGGAAAGCAAGCTCATAGTCTTATTCTGAAACTGTCATTTGAATCTGATATTCTAGTGGCGAGTGCATTAATCAATATGTACGCAAAAAATGAAGATGTCATTGATGCAAAGAGAGTATTTGACAAGATGGCGATTCGAAATGTTGTGGCATGGAATACCATGATTGTTGGGTGTGGAAATAGTGGCGAAGTGATTGATGTTATGAAGATTCTCAGAGATATGTTACTCGAAGGAATTTTCCCCGATGAACTCACTATTTCCAGCGTTCTTAGCTCGTGTGGCTATGCTTCTGCCATAACTGAAACTCAGCAAGCTCATGCCTTAGCAGTTAATCTGTCATTTCAAGAATTTGTATCTGTTTCCAATTCTTTGATTACTGCATACTCCAAGTGTGGTAACATAACTAATGCATTCAAATGCTTCAGATTGATGTTAGAACCTGATCTTGTTACATACACTTCACTGATAAATGCATATGCATTCCATGGTCTTGTCAAAGAAGCAACTGAGATGTTTGAGAAGATGTTATCTTGCGGGATAAAACCTGACCGGATTTCTTTTCTTGGCATTCTCTCTGCTTGTGTGCATTGTGGATTCGTGAATGCAGGACTGCACTACTTCAAATTAATGACAGATGTGTATCATATTATTCCTGATTCAGATCACTATACTTGCCTTATTGATCTCCTTGGAAGACATGGTTTCATAAGCGAAGCCTTTGAATTCTTGAAATCAATTCCAATTCAAGCTGAATCGAACATGTTAGGAGCATTCATTGGGTCTTGTAAACTGCATGAAAATATAGAACTGGCTAAATCGGCAGCAGGAAAGCTTTTTGCCATAGAGCCAGAGAAGATTGTGAACTATGCTGTCATGGCTAACATTTATGCTTCTCATAATCACTGGCTTGATGCTGAAAGAGTTCGAAAAACCATGAGGGACAAGAATGTTGCTAAATTCCCAGGCTGTAGCTTGATACAGGTTGGTAATCAAGTTCATTCATTTGTGTCTAGTGATAAGGTACACCCTAAACTTTTGCAAATTTATGCTACACTAAAAATGTTACTTAGGTCAATGAAAGAAGAAAATGGTGTGAAATCGTAAATGGTATATAGATCATGATCAATAATTTGGGAAATAATTTTTGGTTTTTCTAAAGTTGTATCAACAAGGATTTGATTAAAAGTTTCTGTTGTACTTGTACCCAAAGTAAGTTTATCCAAACACACCTATGTGGTGATAAGAATTAGTAGAGAGCACGTGAAATTAGTAGAGAGCCAGCAAGACACTCCCCACTAAGTAAGGAGACCAAATTTTTATGGAGTCAACAGTCTTTGTCTTTTTGCCATCAAATTATTGACAACTACTTCACAATAAGCTTTCATACACCTACACACAGTTCAGTTACCTTTCTCTGAAAATTCACTTTGCTGTTGTTGAGATCATATCATCATGGCTGGTGCACTTGTTGGTGGAGCTTTCCTTTCTGGCTTCATTAACTTTGTCTTTGGCAGGTTGCTCACATTGGATACGGTCAACCGGGTCTTGGGCAAGAAACTTGGCCCTGACTTGGTTGAGAGGCTGAAAATTTCTCTGCATGCTGCTGAAGCTGTGCTTGATGATGCTGAGTACAAGCAACTGGGCGACGAACGTGTGAGGGATTGGCTCAACTGTCTGAGAGATGCTGTTTATGATGCTGATGACTTTCTGGACGCTGTACTCACCAAAGCCGCCACTCAAAAGGAGGTACGTTCTTTGTTGCCTAGTTTCTTCCTCAACCGACATAGGAAGATGGTAAATAAAATGGAAGGGGTGGTTGCAAGAATAGAATTTCTTGTAAGTCAAAAAGATATCCTTGGTCTTCAAAAAACTACCAAGGATAATAACTTGTCATCATCATCATCATCGTCATCATGGCGAGAAACCACATGTCTGATGGAAGGGAACATATATGGCAGGGAGGATGATCAACAAGCTTTAATCAAAACAATAAATGACAACAGTGAATCTCAGTTGTCTGTGATTCCTATTGTTGGCATGGGTGGGGTTGGTAAAACAACCTTAGCCAAATGGGCGTACAGTGTCGCGGAAGGATTTGATCTGAAAGCATGGGTCTGCATCTCTGAAACATTTGATATTGCTGAGATTACAAAGAAAACCATTGAGGAGATTAACACAGATTCTTGTACCCTTGGGAGTTTAAATTTGCTTCAAAATAAACTGCAGGAAATGTTGTCGGGAAAGAAGTTCTTTGTTGTTCTAGACGATGTCTGGAGCGAAGATGCCGATAAGTGGAAGCAATTTATAACTCCTTTTCAATGTGGGGCTAAGGGTAGTACAATTCTTCTAACAACTCGCAATCAAGAGGTTGCTTCAGTAGTTAAAACATGTCCCTCTTGCATTCTTAATGAGTTGTCGGAAGAGTCTTGTTGGTTATTGTTTGCAGCCAATGCATGTTTTCCGGACGGGAACCCAACACTTGAGGATATCGGTAGACAAATTGTCAACAAGTGTAAGGGCTTGCCATTAGCTGTAGAAACACTTGGGCGCATGTTGCAAGGAAAGGATGATGCTGAAGAATGGAAAGCTGTTTTAAGGAGTGCCATCTGGGAATTTTCCGTGACAAATTGTAAAATTATTCCAGCATTGTTAATAAGCTACTTCCAGCTACCTTCTTACTTGAAGCGTTGTTTCGTTTATTGTTCATTGTATCCCAAAGATTATCATTTTGATAAAGAAGAACTAATTTTGCTGTGGATGGCTGAAAATCTTTTAAGGCTACCAAAAAGAGGAGAGAGCTTAGAAGAGGTCGGGTGTGAGTGTTTTGAAGAATTAACTTCCAGATTATTTTTTAAACCAGCGGAGCATCCTCGTGAAAGGTACGTGATGCATGATCTCTTGCATGACTTGGCAATATTCCTTGCTGGAGACTTCTATTGTAAAATAGAAGAACTTGGTGAACAAGAAGAGATAAATGTTCTCACTCGTCATTTGTCACATTTGTCATATGGAACCTTGGATAATTCGATCTCAAAATTCTTTAAGTCCATTGTGAAATCCGAATCTTTGAGGACATCGTTGTATATCGATGATTTGTTAAGCATGGAAAGCAGAGCATCAAAGTTGAAATACTTGAGAGTTTTATCCTTTCGTAAACTTGATGTATTACCAGATTCAATAGGTAAATTGATTCATCTACGCTATTTGAATCTCTCTTGGACCAAGGTTAAGAAATTACCAGAGTCATTATGCAACTTGTATAATCTACAAACATTAATATTGTATAGATGTTATGGCCTGACCATGTTGCCCAATGACATGCGTAAACTTGTGAATTTATGGCATTTTGATCTTAGGGGAACTTCTTTGAAAGAAATGCCTAGAGGAATAAGTAAATTGAAAATGCCTATTTTAGATTACTTTGTGGTGGGCAAGCACAAAGAAAATGGAATCCAGGAATTAGGAGGGCTCTCAAATCTTGGAGGATCATTTAAGATTAAGAAGTTGGAGAATGTTGCTGATGTCAGACAAGCCAGGAGTGCAAGGATGTTGGAGAAGAACCGCATTGACGCGTTATCGTTGGAATGGTCTTCAGGTAATAAGATGGTTTCAAACATGGAGACTTTGAGAGATATACTTGATAACTTGCAACCGCACAATGGCTTGAAAGAGTTGAGGATCCAGGGATACAAGGGCGAAAGATTTCCAGATTGGGTGGGACACTGTTCTTACGACAATATGACAAGTGTAACACTAGCATCTTGCAAGAATTGCTGCATGCTGCCTTCACTTGGACAACTGCCATCTCTAAAGTCCCTGTGCATTAAAGGTTTTCTTCAGCTCAAGCGTATTGGTGATGAGTTTTACAACAATGACAGCGATCATCATTCCTCGCCTATTGCACCGTTTCCTTCACTCGAGGAATTGGTGTTTGATAACATGCCATGCTGGGAGAAGTGGCACGTACCTCACCCAGAAGCTTTTCCTCGGCTTAGGACACTTGAAATAGAAGATTGTGGAATGTTAACCGGAGATATGCTTAACGACATATTGTGGAGAAGGGATTCTTGTTTGCGGGAAGACGATGAAGGAAGGTCTGATGGGATGGTAGGTGGTGGGGATGCTTTATCAATAAACAGGGGATCTCAATCATTTAATGCAAGCACCGTCAACCATCTATGTTGCCTCCAAGAACTACTTATTTCAGGGTGTCCGTCTATTGTATCCTTTCCGGGTAATTGTTTACCCAAATCTCTGCAAAACTGAAAATCTTGAGTTGCCCAAAATTTGAATTCCTCGAGCAACAGTGTGATTTGGTAGAGCTACATATACATGGCGTCTGTGATTCACTGAGGTCCTTGTCGTTGGATGTCTTTCCCAATCTCAAGAATTTGGAGATATCAGTGTGTATGAATCTGGAATCAGTGTCAATGTCAGAGGCACCACACGCTGCTCTTCAACGTCTCTCCATTGCTTTCTGCAACAAATTAGTGTCATTTGCAGGAGAAGGACTGGCTGCACCCAACTTGACTCATCTTCAAGTCATCTTCTGCTCAAAGTTGGAGGCATTACCACGTGACATGAAGAGTCTACTCCCAAGTTTACAGTCTCTCCAGGTATATGGTTGCCCAAACATTTGCAGGTTGACAGAGGGTGGTTTGCCGCCTAACTTGAAAGAGCTTTATGTGGGAATTGGCGAGCAACAAACGAGGGATCTATCATGGATGGCCAACTTGCACGCCCTCACTCATCTTGAAATTTATTGTGATTACTGCCACAACATAAAGTCATACCCAGAGGTAGGTTTGCTGCCTCACCTTCTCTCCCTTAGGACTCTTAAGATAGGGGGGTTCCATAATCTGGAGACATTGGAGTGCAACGAGCTTCTCCGCCTCACCTCCCTTCAACAACTACACATTTATTGGTGTCCAAAGCTGGAGAATATGAAAGGAGAAAAGCTGCCTCCCTCTCTCTTCGTACTTCAAATTGAAAAGTGTAGTTTGCTGGGAGAACACTACAAGAACAAGCATCAACTAATTTGGCCCAAAATTTCCCACATCCCAACCATTCAAGTCGATGGCAAAAAAATTTCCTGAATAGAGATTTCTGAGCAGGTAAATACCACCCAATTCAATTATACATGCATCAATTTCCTTTTCCTCAAAAGAAAATACCTCTCTTTCTTTACACAATTCAATTATCTAGTTGGACTGATATAAATTTGCATTCCTTTTTTTCCCCCATTCATTGGGAAACCTCTCACTTTGTAGTTGTACTCGAAAGAAATATCTTGTTATTCTGAGAAAATGTCATTTGTATAAATTCAAAGACACGGAATATATATATTGTGCATCCAACATTTGAGAATTTCTTTACATACATCGATAAATGAAATTTACTGTTTTCATCCATCTTCTGCAGGTGCATTGTAATGAAGTAAAAGTACTCAAATGACAGAGATTTCATCATATATAATCTTACACAAATATTTTATCTTCAGGTTGGTAAATTTACTCTACTTCATTCCATTCTAGAATTTACTTTTCCTGTTATGAAAACTTGATTTTAGAAGTAGATATATGCCTCTAATGGTAAAATTGTGTTTCTGCCTTTGCCACTATTTGATGTTTATTCTGAACTTATTGGTTTTACCATATATATATAGTAACTTAACTTTTTGATTCTTTATCTGTTGTTCGATTCTATAAATTCTATAAATATTCTAGGTAAAATTAAAACTTTCGCCAAACAGCAGGGACATTCTTTAATATGCTTTTCCTTGTTTCAGAACATGATGCAGTTTGCGACTTTGAGTGATATGCTAAAAGAAAATAAAGCTTATTGTCTTGCCTGAAATGCAAAGTGAAGCTTCAAAATAATTTAACAATTTTTCCTTCTGTTTTTGCCATCTTTTGCAGGTAAAAGTTCATAGATGTTAGAGATTTCATTGCACATGTATATCTATATATATGGAGATGTAAAGTGGATTAATGTGTTGGGAAGCAGTAGTGTTTTTTTATTTCAGCTTTCATTTTAATTGGTATGTACACTAGTTTAAATTAATGACTGATGTGTATCATAGGATTCATATCCACACTATATGTGGAGTTGCTTGGATTATTCAATTCAGTGCTTTGCTTCAAAGATAGGAACCATAGATGGTTGTTTGGCTATCAATAGCAGTCATGTTTGAACTTTGAACCAATGTGCTAAACAAATGAGTTTCAATATCTAATGCAAGAGTTGTATCAAACTTGAATTGTAGGCTTTTTCTTTTCTTTTTTTTTTCCTGTTAAATTTACAATTCAATGATTAACATCATTATTGAACCTAGCTGCAGTAACGTTACATATATGTTAAAGTTATGATAATCTACGTCTTACCAAGCATGGAAAGAGTTAAATTAATTAACTTCTAATCAAAGGTAGGTACAACAGCTTTCATAATCCCTTGGATATATATGACAAAAAAAATAAAGTAACTTCCACTGTTAGTAATACAAGTTTTTTTATTTGTGTAAATATAAATCTATGTTTTTTCTTATGTCAAATAAAAAAATCCATTATTCTTTTGCTTAGAGTTTGTGCGCATCCGTGCAAAATCATAAAATGCATATGACATAAAATAATTAATAAAAATGAGACTCACATATGTTGGTTATTTCTCTAACTCTTAAGTATAATGTAACTACTATATTTGTTTAAAAAGTTTTCTTTTCTTATTATATTATTTAAATTGTTTAGACATTATTGGATAAGTATATATCTTATCGGGCCTGCTACACATACAAGCCTACAAGCAACCAAGTTGGCCCAGCCCAAACACGAATCACGCGCATGAAAGAGAGATAAGATGCCGCGTCCAAATCACGCGCTCAGCATTCGAACGGTTACGTATGGGAGACTCTTCCACTTCTTCCATTTCTCAAGGCACTTTCAAAACAACGAAACCCTCTCATTTTCGAGCGAAAATCAAGGTTCAAAATATAGAAATCGTAGTTCGAAAACTGCATCAAAACACCATCAATCTCTCTGTGAAGAATCTGAAGAAAAAACAAACCAAGAATACTCAACGTAAGTCCATTAAAATACTGTATATTTTACTTTTCTTCTACGTCGTTCTGCTAGGGTTTACTGTTACTCTTGCTTCTTTGTTATACGTCGTTCTTCTAAGTTATACGTCGTTCTTCTAAGTTCTACGTCGTTCTACATTGTTATTCTAAGTTCTCCTGCTATTTTTGTTGATTTTTGGGGGTTTATTCCGTAGATTCGGGGGTGTAAACTGCTTAACCTTGTAATGTGGCTTTATATTGAAGCATGGTTGAGTGATATCTGTCTGATATCTATATGGATGTATATGAATAATATCTATGGGTGTATCTCACTGTAATCAATGGGTGTATCTTGTTTGACATCTTTGGGTGTATCTGAATAATATCTATGGGTGTATCTCACTGTTATGAATGGGTGTATCTTGCGAATATCTTTGGCTGTATCTGACTCATATATATGGGTGTATCTTACTGTTATCAATGGGTGTATCTTAATTGTTATCAATGGGTGTATCTGAGTCATATATATATGGGTGTATATTACTGATATCTTTGGGTGTATTTTTAGTTTCAGAGAAAATGGCAGCAAGAAACCAAACCAAAGACCTGAAATGTGCCACACATCTCCTGAATGATAAGTTCAGAAACATGACTGAGGAGAAGAAGGCGATTGTGAGGGATCTTGGATTCGGTGGGTTGATGCACATCCCACCACTGAGGGTGGATCACCAACTCTTAAGGGAGCTGGCAAAAAACTTCAAACTTGGGGAGAACAAACTGAAGACAGGATATGGTTCTTTCTATATAACCCCAAAAAAAATAGGTGATGCGCTTGGCATCAATGCAACAGGTAATTGGCTCAAAATTATAGATGTATATTAAGTTATTGCTTGGGTGTATATTAACCTGATGCTTGGGTGTATTTGAACCGACTTGGATGCTTTGTTGTCTTCTTTTTTGTAGGAGATCTATTTCCTGAGAAAGTTGACTACAAGAAACTTTCTGATGATGACAAAATAATTTATAGAAGATTCCAGGGTAAGACCCTCAAAAGTCTTACCGATGAAATGATGGAAATCGGCGTTGGCAACGAAGAGGAACGCCTGATGTTCAAGAGGATATTCATCCTCTTCATACAGATGGCGTTCCTTTTGCCAACGACGATAAACAAAATATCACCCGTGCACCTGGTCCCGATTTTTAAGATGGACGGCATAGAGGAGAGAAACTGGGGGGGCATGTTTTGACCTTCATGATCAGAGGCATAACAGACTATCAAGAGAAGAAGAAGAAGGCAATCAATGGCTGCCTCTTCGCCCTGATGATAATCTACTTTCACCTTTCAAAAAACAAACGCAAGAACAGGGTTGAAAGACCACCAAAGCCATGGATTGCCAACTGGACTAAGGAGCAGTTGGTGAAAAGAATGAATGAAGAGAGAGAGGAAATTTTGGTGAGTAATCATAATAAGTTGGTGTACTTTATTTACCCGAATGGTGCTAACTAAAATATCTCATGTTTCAGGGGATTCTGAATTTGGCAGAGACAAAAGAAAAAATGAGAAAAAAAAGAAAAAAAAACAAAAAGAACAAGAAATAAAAAAAACAAAAAAAAGGAAGGCGAGCTCAACATCGTCTTCGGAGACAGAAACTACCGACAGTGACACTTCTACCTCTGAGTCTGAGGCTCAAGAAGACTCGGAGGATTCGGGAATTAAACACTCCAGCAAAAAGGGGAAAAAGTAAGTACCATACTTGGGTGTAATTTCTTTTTCGAGTTGGGTGTATTTTGTTTGATCACGTTGGGTGTATGTAGTTTATTAAGCAGGGTGTGTTTCGTTTGCTGCGTTGGGTGTATATTGTATACTCAGTTGGGTGTGTCTCGTGAATTCATTTGGGTGTATTTTTAGTATGTTCTAAATGATGATTGTTTGCCTGCAGAATGGACTCAAGAAAAAGAAAGCAGAGGGAAGAGGAGTCAGATTCTGATTCAGAATCTGAATCTGAACCAAGTGACGAGTAATGTCCTGAAATTATTACTCCTTTCTTTTGGCTTCGTTATAAAGATTTCGTGTATTAACTGAAGTGTCTATTATTGACTTATAGGAGCGAAGAATCATCTCCTGCGGAGAAGGAGAAGAAAAAGAAAGAAACAAAAACAACTCCAAAAGAGTAAGCACTTCTTTCATTAATATTCTGTGATAAAATTAATTTTTTATTTCTGATTGGTATTGTTTTTTTTTCCACCCAGAACACCACAAAAAAAGAAAAAAGTAGTTGTGGAGGATTCACCTCCTGAAGAAGATCAATACTTTTACGGGTACAGTACCTCGTAAGCTATCCTACGGTCTAACATCGTAATTATTTTTGTTAACGTCTTATTTTATGAATGTAGTGAGACATATGAAATATCGAGTGACGAACTCGATGAATTGCTAGGGGAAAACGTTCATAAATCTGCTGCAGAGGGGTATGTCTTGCTGTGCTGTGTATTTGATATTTTGGTGTCTTTTGTTTGCTAATAATTGTATCTTGTTTCGCAGGGACAACCAGGCTGACCTGCGATCGACAGAAGGTCGCTATGTGTCCTCTGAAACGTAAGAAGCTTTATTATTTAATAAAATCTTGTTATCGTGATATGGATGTATTCTGTGAAACAATATGGGTGTATTTTGTGGATCAAGTTGGGTGTATCTTGTTCACTAAGTTGGATGTATATTTCTTTTGAATAACATGAAATCTGTTTAGACTACCGGCTGTCAACTTGGGAAGTGATGATACTTCCTCTCAAAGACGCACAGAACAGAGTAGTGTAAACCAGCCATCTCAGAGCATGTAATTTCTCTTTCAAATAACCGTTACTTTTCTTCTTCTAATAACTTCTACTTCTAATTCTGTATATATTTTTTTTAGAAAAAAAAGCCCTTTATTATTTTATTCAAGAAAAAAAAGGCAGCAAAAAAGCAAAAACTGCAACTATGTAAGTTCTCAAAAAACAAAGTCCGTCTTCTTTTTGAATTGTTCGGGTGTATTTTTTGACCTTCTTTGGGTGTATTTTAGGTTGACTCCGGATGATTCGAATATCATGGTTGTTAGGGAACAAACGCCGTCGGAAGCGCTTGCAATGTGAGTTATCCAAGAATATTTCAACCTTATAACCTTATTATTTTCAAATACGTTGTTAACCTTTCATTTTTATTCTTGTTTAGAGTCCCGATCCAATTTTTTGTGCCGCCATCCCAGCAAACAACCACTGACGCAGATTCCGAACCAACCCCTATGCTACAGATTGAAGGGGCTAGAGAAACGTAAGAAAATAGTATTGGGTGTATATTAGTTAAGTGTTTGGGTGTATATTTGCTAAGAGTTTGGGTGTATACTCTTCCTGATCGATTTTGTGTAACTGTGCAGCACTCCTGAAACCCCCAAATAACATCAAGAAACAACACCCAAGCTTCCCCCAGCTCCAACAAAAATGTAAGTTAATTAGACTAGAATCAATCTTTGCTTGTCATCCGTATATTCTTATTCTTCCTCTTATTGTTATACATAATGATGCAGTCATCCAGACGCCGAGGACGCTGCTGCCCTGTTGATGATGGCACGGACAGCAGCCTATGTTCCTAAAATAGATCCGGGGATGCCATCATTCAGCCTCGGATTGACAGATTCAAGCCAAGAGGGGGCGTCGACGCAGGAGACTGAAAGGGAAAAATCTCCAGAAACTGCAACTATGCTAGAACAATTGGACAGTTTGGTCCAAAAGTTAGCAAGCAGTGCGTCAAAGGGAAAGGACGAAAGTCCAAAAATTCAGAGGGAGACTGGGGGAGAAAGTTCTGCTAAGTTTGAAACCCCGGGGGGAATAAATCAAATTCCGGATGATATGAAAGAAAAGTGCTACATCTGGGGGACGAGACTGAAGGAGGATGCAAAGGGCGATACTAACGAGTTTGAGGAGATATGCACTCTCACTGGCCAAGGAGAATACATTTTGATGAGAACGCACCTTGCATCCCTCCAGGCAAACAGTGATATAGAATCTCAGGTAATTTTAGACTAACATTAATGTTTTTACACCAAAGTCAACTGCAATGTTTATTAATTTAAAATTGATTTCTAGATTGTATCTGCCATCTGCCTCATCCTAAACCAGAAAAAGGAAAAGAGGTTTCAGGCACAAATATACTGTCTCCCCCTGATATTGTGGTAAGTGTTACTTCTACGAACTTTGGGTGTATTTTATGCATTGATTTGGGTGTATTTTTTAGCTTACATTGGGTGTAAGTTGTGTATTTTCATGTTTTCATTTCTTGTATTGCAATTCTTGCAGAGCATGGCACTTTCGGATCACCCAATGGGGGAATTCATATCTCCGAAAACGAACAGAGAATTCAGGGTGGAAGCCTACCCCAATTTCATTCCCTTCATAGATAGAAAAAAATTAATTTCGCATCCATATGTAAGTTTTTGTTTCGTAAATTTGTTAGTACGCTTATTTACTTATATGCCAAATAAAATAACACACTGTTGAAATGTGGCAATCCTTCAGATTTTTGCTCCTGTTTGCCACTCGGGACATTGGTGGTTATGGCTAATAAATACAAGAAATACTTGACCCGCTACACAAAAAAGCTCCAAGCCCTGAGAGAAAGGACATTAATAAATTCACTGTAAGTTGCCTCTGTCTTCTTTACTTTAATAGATAGGTCTATTTTGAAATTTGAGTTGGGTGTATATTCCATATTGGATTGGGTGTATCTTGTCCATTGATTCGGGTGTATTACTGACTTGTTTTGGTATTTAAGGGATATGTATTTTCGAGATTGATAGCATATGCCGGCGGGAAACCTCTCGAGAAAGGCGAGAAGGAGAAAGAAATTAAAGCCCCATATGTTAAAATTTCAGGCCAAAAAACAAGGTATAGATTTGTGACTCTGAACCTTAAACTTTCCTAAATGAGATTTGTAATTTATTTTCTTCATTTTCAGCTATGACTGCGCTATTTACGTAATGAAGTGGCTTGAGTTAATAGAGCCGGAAAACATTAAAAAGGGGAAGTATGAATGGGATAATGGGACACAGGTAATTGTCTTTAGAACTATATAACTCTGTATTACTTTACTGAATTAATATTTCTGTTTAAACATAATATACTTTTTAATTGTAGGAGGAGGTGGACCACTATAGAGTGGAGTATGCTTCCCGGATACTATTCAGTGAGATGAATAAACAGAGAGATCGGGCAATTAGAGAGAGTAGTGCTATAAGGCTATCGAAGCCATCCTCTGTATTATTGAGTCCGTTTTGTCAGATTAATTCTGAGGATATAGAAACTGGGTAGTTTGTAAATTGAACAAATGATGTAAATGTTTGCCATTTATCAAAAACTTCTATTCCATGTATATTTTTTCCCATAGTTAAACTATCTGTGCTGGTAAACTGTCTGTGATGTATTGAAAAACTGTATTACAGGTGGTAAAACATAAAGCAAAAAATCAAGGCATACGCATATTATAAACTTTTACACCCAACGCAAGTCTAATAATACACCCGAGGTTGAATAAAATATACACCCAATTGTCTGTGCAGTATTCAAAATGAATGAATTACAAGTACTAAAATATGAAAAAAAACATCAACTGAAATATATCGCCCATAACCTGTGAATTTTTACAGCTTTTGTTCTATATGTATCTACATATGTGTCTATATGTAAATTGTCTATTAACAAAAATACACCCGAAAGTAACAGTGATTTTACACCCATACTCTCTATAACTATACACCCAAAGAGTTATCCCCTGCTGCTGGTACCCTGAACTGATAATTTATAACTTGTCCCTGATATTGGCTGCAACTTGAATGCGCCGCTGATGCAGCATCAAACATGTTTATCTGAATATAACACTCACGCATTAGCTAAACTATTAACTAGAAAAATAAACTCAATCGCCACAAATTTAAAGAACATTACATTTACCTCGCTTAAAACTTTCGTCTTCTTCTTCTTTGTGGCATTTGCAATCTGTTTCTCCAGCTTTGAACCTAGCCTGTTTTTTGGACGTCCTCTTGTTCGAATCCTTGGCGGGCTTTGAAGCTCGTTAACGGATTCCAAGTTGGCGTCTTCGTGGGATAAAGAAGATGTCCCATTCCTTTTGGCTTTTAGTGCTTCCATCTCGGCCATGACGTTATCGTACGCACGGTGCAGAATTGCAGTCAGCTCCTCCGATTCGGAGGCAAATTCGCAAATATTTTGCGAACGAAAAACCAGTTGGTCGAACCTCTTGCTTCTTGGCTCCATTAGTGGCTCGTCGTGGCTGCTCTTGATGTGTGTGTGTCACCTCTTTACCTTCTTGCTCCATCGTTCCAGTATGTATCTAGGGGAAACTTGGCTTACTTGTTCGAAGCTTAACACGCTTAGTGCGTGACGGCACAGTATCCCTCTCGACTCGAATAATAAGCATTGGCATTTTACCTCGGCTGCAACTGAGTCGTAGGTAACCGCGAACTTGTCCAATATTGAGCTGGAAACTTGTTCTCCGACTTCGTATACTGAATAGCCTAGAGCGGAATTCTTTAATCTGGTGATGCAATTCGCCTTTCCTCTGAATTGGGCTTGGACTTCCCTAAACTTTGCGTGGGTGTACGCATCTTGAAACTGAGCTTCGATGGAGGATTTGGTTACACGGTATGACCGTATGAAAATCTGCAGCATCTGATTCTCTCTCTGCTTGCTCCCTGCTTCCGAGGCAATTATCGTACTGTTTGACGAACTGAATGAGCGAGCTGTTCTGGGTGATGTACTTGTTAAAAAATGAATGCATGCTCTCGCTCCTTTGTGTGCTTCTCATCCCTGCCCAGAAGTGGTGGTCCAGATAGATAGGAACCCATATGTGACGGTCTTCGTACAGATCTGCATAATACACCCAAACACACACAGTAAAATACACCCGAGATATAGTACAATTTACACCTCTGCTGCAGAATTTAAAAACACATTACCTGAGAGCCACTTGTTGTCCGCAAGACCAAAATTCACTAGAAAATCGTTCCAATTCCTATCGAATGAGTCTTTGCTGTGAGAGTTCCAAACAACATGGCTCATTTGTTGTTCGATATCGGCGTGTCCCTTGTACCCGTTTAATTTGCTTGGAATCTTCTTCATGATGTGCCAAATACACCAGCGGTGAACTGTTGTTGGCATACAGGCCTCTAAAGCCCTTTTCATTGATGCGCACTGATCGGTGAGAAACCCTTTCGGAGCGTTTCCTCCCATGCAACGAAGCCAGCATTGAAATAACCATTTGAATGATTCAATTTCTTCGTTCTTCATCAAAGAGCATCCGAGAAGTGTTGACTGACCGTGGTGATTCACCCCGACAAAAGAACCACAGACCAAATTATACCTGAAACGAATTACCATGGTCCAGAATGCAAAATCATTAGGTACACCCCAACAAATGCTTAGAATACACCCAATGACACGGCCAATATACACCTCTGCTGCGGATTCGTAAAAATAAATTAATTTAGCATCATAAAAAGGGACAGTTTGTTACCTGTTTGTATTGTAGGTGGTGTCGAATGAAATGACGTCTCCGAAATACTCACAGGCGGCTCTGCTTCTTGCGTCGGCCCAAAAGGCCAGCTTAATCGATTGATCCTCTTCGAGTTCGAGCTCAAAAAAGAAATTCGGATTCTTCTCTTTCATCCTTAACAAATATTTCCCGAATTCCTTTGCATCTTCTTGTTCGGAAACATTCCGCACTTCCCTGGTAATGTAATTCCTCACGTCCTTTTCGATGAAATTTAACTCGGTGACCCCCGGCAGCCGCAACAAATGATTGGTAGGTTTTGTGTGGTCTGATACCGGCCTCGTCGTTATTCTCTATCGTACGACGAATGGACATGCTTAGTTCCCTGTGCTGTTTGAGCATCTCTGCTTTGCTTGGACAGCAGGGGTGTGAATGATCCAGCACAACCTTTGAAATGATCCAAGCACCGACATCCTTCAATGTGTGTATATAAATTCTTGCAGGGCAGTTGAAACCGGCTGTCGGATTGGTCTTCTCGGTTGGAGATATTTTAGATTTCCATTTTCCCTCTCTGCTACATGTAATCAGTTGATTCTTAATCTCGTTTCCCTTCCTATTTGTGCACCGAACTCTTGTAGAGAAACCTGCAGCCTTGGCGTAGTTCCTGTAAAATTTTCCGGCATCTTCAAGGGTCTTAAAGGTCATTCCGACCTTCGGAACAAGCTCGTCATCAACAACAGAGAGAGGCTGCACAATAAACCGTGTCAGAACTGTGAATACACCCATAGGTATGATACAAATACACCCAATCATGTCTAATATGATACACCCGAACCGAAACAACTCAACTACAGAATGACCTTTAAAGCCATAAACTGTCAATACACAAGCTGCAGAATACACCATGTCAAAAACTAAAAACACACCCAATCATGTCTGATATAATACACCTGAACAACAACAACTCAATTAAAAATAACAAAAAACCAGTAAAGTGTATATACACCCATACTTATAGCTAAAATACACCCAAAGAAGAAATTGATCTACACCCGAGCGTCTGCTATAAATTCCAGGTAATTAAACAATGTTCAGCAATTTTTAAACTACACAATGCTATACAAATTACTGTAAATCAAACCTCAGGAACTTCGTTAGATTCAAATTCATAATCCACATCGCCTGGATTCAGCGTAGAATCTGAGCTTGAAGGATCCATTATCTTCAAAACGAGTTCGAACTTTGATTTCAGAAAACAACAAATCAAGAGAGAAAACGAAGCTCGAGTTGCAGAGAGAGAAAAAGAGAACGTAAACGAAGAACATACCAGTGAGAAAAGAAGAGGAAAAGATCGATGGAGAAGAATGAGGAAAACGCGCGAGAAGAAGAACAACCAAATCTCAAAATAACGAAAAAGAAGAAGGAAACAAATATTTTAAATTTGGAAGTTAGATATACGCGGCATATTATATAGCGCGTGTAATCAACGTAGCTGGAGGAGCGAGTATTTTAAATTTATTATTTAATAAACTTGTAAAGCATACAAGCCCTAATGGCTTGTATGCAGAGCTTTTCCGATATCTTATTTATGTTATTGGCTACATTTTTTGCCTTAGTGTACTCTTCTATTCATATATAAACAACCCAAAAAATTTAAGAAAAAAAATTAAAGTTTTCTTGTCAACTATATGATGGATTCTCTTAGTCTACGAAAAGTATATCATGTGATTATGTCCCTTTGAAATTTTTAATTTAATATTATTTTATCGTCTTCCAATTTCCATTGATTTTTTTAAAGTTTATATCAATGAATCAAATTCACTTTTTCTTTTCTTTTCTTACCATCTTCTGACAGTAGCTTGTAATGAGGTAAAAGTGTCCAAATGGCAGAGATTTCGTCATATATAATCTTACACCATATTTTAGCTCTAGGTTGGTAAATTTACTCCACTCCATTTCATTCTACAATTTACTTTCCTGTTCTGTTGGAAAAGAGAAAAAAAAGTTGAGAAGGAATTGGATTGATATGTCAGAACCAGAAGCAATGTAAAAGAAATGAAGACATGATGGAGAAAGTTGGAGTAGCAGTTAAAAGGTTTTGTTGTTGGTATCATTACTCTGTCCCTTTCCATAATTTTATCTTTTTCTATTTTGCAATGGAAAAAAAAATTACAGCTTGATTTGTGGAAAGAAATCGTTTACAAAATGGTGATCCAGTCTTTGCCAAATCTTTATATTTATGCTTAACCAAATTCACGGTACATAGCAAATAAAACAGAGCTATTAAACTGGTTTCCAGAATTGAAATGTACTTGATTTTAACAAGATCAAAGCTGCAGATGAATGCAGAATGTCTGATAGCTTTTTCATCAGAGTCAGTAGGACAACAAAAGGAATCTGCATGAGGTGTATAATGCTTTCAAAATAAAAGGATCAAGTTATTGTTGTGTAGTCTTTTTTAACCATAGATTGAATCATGAGATAATATTAAAAGTAGATGCCTATATAAGCTATTTCTAATACTAAAAATAGGGGCTTAATAATAACTATTTCTTCCTTGTCTTGTTTGTATAAAGATATATATGTGTCAACATGCTATCTAAATTTTGGTAACATATTTTTACAGTATCTATCCTTATCATCAGCTAGAACTAAACGAATAGGTTGGGATTTTTGCCTTCAACTGCTTGCTAGATTTATAACTGTTGAGTTGAATTCTACACTCATCTAGTGCCATGTATAACTTTGTTTTATCAAATTGCTTTCCAAACCTGATGAAGATATAGCTAATGTTATTAGAAGGTCAACTTGTGTTCATGCCATCAGAAGACAATTTAGTTTCTATCAACTTTATTTATTGGTGAATTTCTTTATTCTTCTTCTTTTTCTTTTCTTTTTTTTTTTAAATAAAATGAAAAACTGGCATACCAAGAATAATGTAAAATCCCTACAATACCCCTTGTTCCTCTTTTTTTTTCAAACCAAACCCTAACCCTCTTCTAACACACTCACTCACCTCTCACTACCGCACACACTCTCACTCCCCTCACACCCTCTTCCTCACAGCACACACACAGACTTGAAGGAAAAAGAAAGAAAGAAAGAAAAGGGAAAGAGAGAAGAGGGGAGACCGTGAGAAGAGAAGGGAGGAGGAAGGAGAGAGCTGTCCATGCCGAGCCACCACGCGAGGAGAGAGAGAGCCGTGCCTCGTCATCGCTGGCCTGGAGCTTGCCCTTCGTGTCCCGTCGCGTCGTCGCCAGCCACGTCCAGCTCGCCGCCGTCGCATCGCCATCAGAGGCCAGAACTGAGTGAGATGCCTCTGAGAGAGGGGACGAGCGCGAGAGAGGAGACGAGGAAGAAGGACTGCCACCGTTCTGCCTCGCTACCGTCAAACTGCTACAGCTGCCGCGCCTTGTCTCCATCGCCGCTGAGCCTCAACAGCCGCCATGCCAAGTCGCCGTCACTGAGGAGAGCACGAGGAGAGAGAAGGGAGAGACTTCGCGAAAGGGAAGGAGAATACGACAGAACTCGTCGCCGGGAAGAGGGGTAACGGTGGTGTGTTGTCGCTGCTGCCGCCGTTGCTGGTCCTATGCTTCCGGTTTAAGCATCTTATCGGAGCCAATGTTGCCATCACCGTTGTGGTTTTTGGAAAAACGCCGCCGAATAGTGCCTTTGTTTTGGTTTAGGTCTTTTCCTTAAACTTGCATCGTTTCCACTTTTGCTCTGCTACTATTCCATTTATGCTACCTTGTTTCCATTCTATTTCAGCGGCTATAGCTGTGACTATTACAAAGTTGTTGCTGCGGGATTAGTTGGAGTTGTTGCTACTGCCTCGGTCTAGATTCTACGTCCTTTCGATCCATTCTATTCCAACCATTTTCACCCTTTTAATTTGCCACTCCGGTTTTAGTTTCTTCGGTCCCCTGGGACCAAGTTGTGAGTAGACTTTACATTTATAATTGTTTGGTTTTACGTCTATAATAATTATTTGGATGTATGGTGCTTGAACTTAGTTATACTTATAAAGATTATTATCAAATGATTTTAAAATTGGTTTTACTAATCGATTTATTAGAACTAAATGCTTATCCTTGTTAAACTCATTTTAATATGCACATGAGACTATATATTTTTATGAGACTATATGTATGTTGAAGAAGTTTTATATTATTTTAAAGTATTTGATTTTATTCGAATATGTATTTTTGAAGTATTGAAATTTTGTTGGTACTCACTTGTTTTGGAAATTGTGAAATATTTTGAAATGCCTTAAGATTGATAAAATATGATTGAATATGATTTGGATGACAAAGTATTATCTGATTTGATTTGATTCGATACCTTATATATTTGTAAGATCAAAGATTTGTTGTGTTTGAAATTATATGTTTTGAATTGGTTTGGGAGGCTCGTATTAGAAAACCGTAGTTAACGGCGGTTATGACGTTAACCTAGATGCATCTGGCTCAGACCTCAGCTAGCAGGGGCGTTGCTAGCCTAATGTGTAGGCCACACGTTGGATCTGTTATTCCGTACGGATACACTAGAGGAAAGGGCTACCCATAGAGGTGGAGCCGCCTAAGTGTGGACTTTTGATTTGATTTCTGTATGAGAACTCCCTTATTGATTCACTTATTATTATGAATTATTATTTTCTAATTAAAATTATTTTTGATATAATGTTTATATATGGTCTCATGTCGATTATAGATGTATTGTCTGGTCACTGGGTTGCAAAACTCATTCCGTTTTTCTAAAAAATAATTTTCAGGAACAAATACTTGAATGGGTGAGCCTTCTATTCAAGAGTAATGATCTGCAATTGGTACTTCATTTTTATTGAGTTCTTAGACGTCATATGCTCCATATATCACAGGCAGGATCCATCCATATCTAATTATTTTACCTTTTATTAAAAATATGAAATTATTCATTTTAGAAAGTGTAAATTTCTTTAAAATATTTGTAACTTTCTTATTTAATTTATATTTGAGTTTGATAGGCTTGCTAGGGAACTGTTTCCCTGAGCGCCAGTCATGGTTCATTTTGGGCTGTGACAAAGTGGTATCAGAGCCAGGTTTAATCTGTGTATTATGGAGCAAGTGTCCTATGATAGGATCACAATTGTATAAATAGAAGCGCGCCTATTTGTACAAATTGTGGCACTATCAAAGGCCTATTGGAATGTCCTCTTTGTCCTCTATGTCATTGTTGTCTTCTGATTATTGAGACCATGCGTCCTCTGTCGCTTCTTACTACTCTTGTCCTTTTGTACCCAATCTTGGCATATCCTTTGGTAGGTTTTCTCAAATGTGTTTTTGCAAGGGTTTCAGTTTTGGTTCTGATTCGCGATTTCTCTCCTAGCTAGTTCTAATTTTCTCCGATTTTGTGAATGTGTGCTTTAATCTTCTTCGTCTTTGGGTTGTTCTTTATGATTCCTAATGTCAATAGTTCAGGAGTTATTTAAAAGATTCGATTTATGTTTGTTGTGAATTACCATCTGATTTCTTTATAGAATTGTATTTGGATTTGTGGATTGCATGAATTTGCTGAGTTTCTGATCGAGATGCTTTGTTCTGGATTTGATAAGCGATATTGAGATTTTGCTTCTTATGTTGATGATTTTTGAAGCTAACATAATTTTGATTAGCTTTTGATTCTTTTTTCAAATCAATAATTTTGAAAACAGCTATTTAGTTGCTTAAGAAGGACTATGTGATGCAACATATGAATAGAGTGTTATTGTTGTTTGTTCGATTGTTGATTTTCTTTGCTTAAGTGTAGTGAATTATTTGGGTGATAAGTTAACTGGATCGAAAAAAAAATTTTTCGATCTAAAAGTTTAGTTTTGTTTTTCTAATTGATGATCTGTTTCCATTATGGTTCTTTGTTGCTGAATATGACTTTTTGTCACGGAACTTTTCCTGCTTGATAAGTTGAGAGAAAGATTGTGAACGCTTGCCTTTTTGTTGGTGATTATAAGATAAATTTTGCTTTTGAGTATGATCTGAAGCCTGAGAATTTTCTTAACCCTTGCTTTTCTGAAAATTTCCTTATTTTCAACTATTGTTCTTATTCTCAGAGGTTTAAGGAGATTGATTTTCTTGATTTGTAGTGCTTTTGTGATATTTGGAAGTAGATTTTAGAGATTGAAAAGAATTGTTGACAATTTTTGATAAAAAGACTAGATATCTAATTTCTTAAGGCAAAATAAATTACTTATACGAATTTTTTTTTTCTTTATTATATTCAACTAATTATTATAAACCATGCTTTCTTATTATGTACCCCTTAATAACTCTAGTTTTAAAATTATCTGATTTCTCAACGAAACCTGATATTTCATGAATTACATTTGGTTGGGTTTGTGGAATAAAATAATGTAAGTTAAATTATGTACTTATTTGAGCTATACAATGATACTTTAAATTAAATTTTCACTAGGATTCAAAATATATTATTTATTTTAATGTGATAATATAGGATTTTTGTGAACTTTGTTGCTTTTAAATTTATAAGTGGGAATCAATATTCAAAACAACTTGAGATTTTATTAGGACAATCGTAATATATATAGAGACTATTTTAGTAAATGTTTCAACAAGTTAGGATTTTTTTTATTGAATAATTAGTAATTTGAAAGTCTTTTCTCTTGTAACGAAGTTATTGCTAATTTTATTATTAGTATTATGGAGTATTTACTTGAATATTCTCTTGCTTTACATCTTAATCATTAGCTTCTTTGTCATGATTATGGAAGCTCTGTTCTCTTGCTTTGCACTCATTTAAGTATTTAATTATTATAATTCTTGACTCTTTGTGAAGTTGTTAAAGTATTTCAGCATTTGGCGTTTTGACTTCTATCAGAATGTATTTTATACATTAAACCTCACCGTTACTTTAAGTTTTTCCTTTCCTTTTTCTTGTGAGAAATTTCTTTTACAAGGATTTCACATCTTCCTTTAACCATTGATGATTATATGCTCCTATTTTTATTTTATTTATTTTTATGCATATTAAAATTTTAAGAGCCATTAATATCGGTTGAAAATTGTTCCAAAGCAGATATAGATGTTTGTCTATATAAAATATGTGCATCAGTGTATGCATAATGACTAATTTACAATTGGCAATTTATAGTTTATAATTTTTGTTCTCCTTTTCACAAAAAAAAATAGTCAACTTTTTTCTATAACCATAGTTATACTTGCATGTATGTTTTCCATTTATCTAAAATAAAAAAAAGAGATAAAGTATATATATTTATGAATATGAATTTTTTTTTTGTGTTTTATCTTTACAAGAAATCTGATTTCATACTAATTTTCTGAAATTCTTTTGCTACGTACTTTGATTATGTCAAGAGCAAATTCATAATTGGAGATTTAGACCAAAAAAAAAAGGAAGAAAGTAGTTATTATAATTGATCCTAGTGTGTTAATTGCCAATACTTTAAATTTTAGTTTTATTATTATTATTATTTTATATGTGAATTTATTTGTAACTTCATACTAAGTTTTGCTATATGATTATAGGGAATCATTTAACTTTATTTTATAATAATGACAAAAATAAGTTAAATGTATAGGTGAATTTTGGCCTTGAGAATAATGAGATGATTGCTTGCATTTTCTCGTTATGTTTTACGTTATTTATCTTTTATTTATAGTCAAAAGCTATTAAATTTTATTCTAGTATACTTAATATTCAAGGTTATGGCAATAATTATTTCAAATGGCCTTTGTCAAAGAATTCTAGATAAGAGAAAATGAGGATGTTAATTTTTGTGACAATTACTGTTTTTAATTTTCACAATTGTACAATTGTCTTTCTAAAAGGTGCGGTCAAATCTTCTATTTGTTGTTTTGCTTTCTCCCTCTGTTATTGTCTTTGTCTTGTTGCTTGGGATTTGGATTTATAATTGTTGCGGGTATTTTATTTACGTTGTATGTTTGTTGCTGTTTAGCTTTCCTTACCTATAGTGCTGTTGCTTCTTATTGTTTTCTTTAACTTCATTTGTCCTAATGTTCTTATTTTGTTTGATAAATATTGTAAAATTTTTAGGCCTTGTATGTTCTTCCTCTTCTTTGATTCTAAAAGATTGTGTGTTATTTAATTGTATTCCTAGTCATTCTCTTAAATCTTTGTGAATATTACTGTTGATTTTAGTGGCCATCTCTTGTGAACTTCGTACTTCTTTGATCCAACATAAACTTGTTTTGACTTCATACACCATCTTTTCTTTTATTGTTCTATCAAAGTTCTTGATTCAAATTTCCTTACTAAGATGCGATTGATTCTCTTTTTGGCATGCTTCACTGTTTTTGTATATCCTTATTTAGTTGCGATCATACGCATCTCTCCGAATTCTTGCGAACACCATCTGTGATGTTTGCTCTTTTCTGCCTAAGTTTAGAATCCTTTTAAACAAACTCGTGTTTGTTTCAATGTCACGTGCGATTCTCAGATATAACAAGCGATACGTTAGTTCTTTAGGACACAGCAACCGATGCGGAAGTTCAGAAAGTTGAAATTCGAACACATGACATAAGTCTGGTTGCTACCATGGATATGTACTACAGAACCAAGATTGTATTTAGAAAAGATTGACGAACGACGTGAAGAGGGCTATGTATATATGAGTTGTCAAGGGAACGAGAGTAGGGAAATGCCAATGACATCGTTTTATCAGGATCCTATCTTGTAACTTTTGCACCTCGTTATGCTCATTTCTCATGTTCGGTAAAGTGCTAAAACCATGTAAAGTTTTGAAGATTATATCAATTTTCGAGGACGAAAATTTTTATAAGGAGGGTAGAATGTAAAATCCCTACAATACCCCTTGTTCCTCTTTTTTTTTCAAACCAAACCCTAACCCTCTTCTAACACACTCACTCACCTCTCACTACCGCACACACTCTCACTCCCCTCACACCCTCTTCCTCACAGCACACACACAGACTTGAAGGAAAAAGAAAGAAAGAAAGAAAAGGGAAAGAGAGAAGAGGGGAGACCGTGAGAAGAGAAGGGAGGAGGAAGGAGAGAGCTGTCCATGCCGAGCCACCACGCGAGGAGAGAGAGAGCCGTGCCTCGTCATCGCTGGCCTGGAGCTTGCCCTTCGTGTCCCGTCGCGTCGTCGCCAGCCACGTCCAGCTCGCCGCCGTCGCATCGCCATCAGAGGCCAGAACTGAGTGAGATGCCTCTGAGAGAGGGGACGAGCGCGAGAGAGGAGACGAGGAAGAAGGACTGCCACCGTTCTGCCTCGCTACCGTCAAACTGCTACAGCTGCCGCGCCTTGTCTCCATCGCCGCTGAGCCTCAACAGCCGCCATGCCAAGTCGCCGTCACTGAGGAGAGCACGAGGAGAGAGAAGGGAGAGACTTCGCGAAAGGGAAGGAGAATACGACAGAACTCGTCGCCGGGAAGAGGGGTAACGGTGGTGTGTTGTCGCTGCTGCCGCCGTTGCTGGTCCTATGCTTCCGGTTTAAGCATCTTATCGGAGCCAATGTTGCCATCACCGTTGTGGTTTTTGGAAAAACGCCGCCGAATAGTGCCTTTGTTTTGGTTTAGGTCTTTTCCTTAAACTTGCATCGTTTCCACTTTTGCTCTGCTACTATTCCATTTATGCTACCTTGTTTCCATTCTATTTCAGCGGCTATAGCTGTGACTATTACAAAGTTGTTGCTGCGGGATTAGTTGGAGTTGTTGCTACTGCCTCGGTCTAGATTCTACGTCCTTTCGATCCATTCTATTCCAACCATTTTCACCCTTTTAATTTGCCACTCCGGTTTCAGTTTCTTCGGTCCCCTGGGACCAAGTTGTGAGTAGAATTTACATTTATAATTGTTTGGTTTTACGTCTATAATAATTATTTGGATATATGGTGCTTGAACTTAGTTATACTTATAAAGATTATTATCAAATGATTTTAAAATTGGTTTTACTAATCGATTTATTAGAACTAAATGCTTATCCTTGTTAAACTCATTTTAATATGCACATGAGACTATATATTTTTATGAGACTATATGTATGTTGAAGAAGTTTTATATTATTTTAAAGTATTTGATTTTATTCGAATATGTATTTTTGAAGTATTGAAATTTTGTTGGTACTCACTTGTTTTGGAAATTGTGAAATATTTTGAAATGCCTTAAGATTGATAAAATATGATTGAATATGATTTGGATGACAAAGTATTATCTGATTTGATTTGATTCGATACCTTATATATTTGTAAGATCAAAGATTTGTTGTGTTTGAAATTATATGTTTTGAATTGGTTTGGGAGGCTCGTATTAGAAAACCGTAGTTAACGGCGGTTATGACGTTAACCTAGATGCATCTGGCTCAGACCTCAGCTAGCAGGGGCGTTGCTAGCCTAACGTGTAGGCCACACGTTGGATCTGTTATTCCGTACGGACACACTAGAGGAAAGGGCTACCCATAGAGGTGGAGCCGCCTAAGTGTGGACTTTTGATTTGATTTCTGTATGAGAACTCCCTTATTGATTCACTTATTATTATGAATTATTATTTTCTAATTAAAATTATTTTTGATATAATGTTTATATATGGTCTCATGTCGATTATAGATGTATTGTTTGGTCACTGGGTTGCAAAACTCATTCCGTTTTTCTAAAAAATAATTTTCAGGAACAAATACTTGAATGGGTGAGCCTTCTATTCAAGAGTAATGATCTGCAATTGGTACTTCATTTTTATTGAGTTCTTAGACGTCATATGCTCCATATATCACAGGCAGGATCCATCCATATCTAATTATTTTACCTTTTATTAAAAATATGAAATTATTCATTTTAGAAAGTGTAAATTTCTTTAAAATATTTGTAACTTTCTTATTTAATTTATATTTGAGTTTGATAGGCTTGCTAGGGAACTGTTTCCCTGAGCGCCAGTCATGGTTCATTTTGGGCTGTGACAAATAAATCCTGATATGTGCAGTTTGTAATAACTACATATATTAAGCTGCATAGGATCAGAATAAATATATTATTCTTACATGTAAAATTATTCAAGAAGAAATCTTGTCTTAGAATATATTAGTTAGAACAATAATACCATGAACCAATGTTCTTATCAATGAAGTTCAGCAAATTAAAACCAATAAGGGAATGACTCAGCAATTAAAACAGTACTTCAGAAAACAAAATAAGCTCATGATCCTATAGACATTATTCTCTTCAAAATTGATAGTGTAATTTATTTAGGAGTATCTCTGAAACAGGACTTTATTTTATTTTGAGCATAAACAAATTGAAAGTAAAAAAAAAAAAATACAAAATTATGAATTTTTTAAGAAGATTGTGGGGTGGCTGATGCTCTGGAATCCAACTCTGAATCAATAATTTTGCTTGATAATCACTTGTAATAGTTGAAATAGTGGCATAACTCTTAATTTAATACTAAGTAGTAACTAACATGCTCTATACCATAACTAATGTGATTTGATGCATTTGAGAGAGATTAGTAATTTGGTATAGTAGCACTATTAAGCCTGGTCCCATAAGTCACGAGATAACACATTAATTGAAACTGCCAACAAGACATAATCATGTTGCATTCATCAAATAATTTAGAATGAAGGACAAAGTTAGTGTGAGCCAGCTAGAAGCTAGGCAATTCAAATAACTCATTTCATACAAATTTTCCATGGACAAAGGACAGAGATGTTTAGACGACTTGAAGTCAATGTGCTTCAGCTAACAAGTAAGGAGCACGACACAATCAAAAAGGGAATGCAGTGAATGAAGCTGAATTATTGGAACTTGGAAGGAGGAAAGCAATTGCACTGCATCTGCATCATTATTTTACCATGACCCACAACCAGCTCATTATGATAATGTATCTGACATCAAAGGCAAAAATAATGATGCCAGTTTTGAAAAAATAAATAAATAAAAACTTAAAAAGTAACAAACAGTAAGAATTAAAGGCAAAAATGAAAATTACCTTCCTTCCAAATACATAAAATTAGTACTGAACCAGCAAGACACAATCACTAATTAAGGAGACCAACGTTTTATTGAGTCAACAGTCTTTGTCTTTTTGCCATCAAATTATTGACAACTACTTCTTCACAATAAGCTTTCATACACCTACACACATTCACCTACAAACCCTGCAAAATCTGCATTTTCACTCTCCTTCATACCCGAATTCTAATCACTTGTTTGAGATCATATCATGGCTGGTGCACTTGTTGGTGGAGCTTTCCTTGATGGCTTCATTAAAGTTGTCTTTAAAAGGTTGCTCACAATGGATACGGTCAACCAGGTCTTGGGCAAGAAGCTTGGCCCTGACTTGGTTGAGAGGCTGGAAATTTCTCTGCATGCTGCTGAAGCTGTGCTTGATGATGCTGAGTACAAGCAACTGAGCGACGAAGGTGTGAGGATGTGGCTCAACAAACTGAGAGATGCTGTTTATGATGCTGATGACTTTCTGGACGCTGTACTCACCAAAGCCGCCACTCAAAAGAAGGTACATTCTTTGTTGCCTAGTTTCTTCCTCAACCGACATAGGAAGATGGTAGATAACATGGAAGGGGTGGTTTCAAGAATAGAATTTCTTGTAAGGCAAAAAGATATCCTTGGTCTTCAAAAGACTATCAAGGATAATAACTTGTCATCATCATCGTCATCATGGCGAGAAACCACATGTCTGATGGAAGGGAACATATATGGCAGGGAGGATGATCAACAGGATCTAATCGAAATAATAAATGACAAGAGTGAATCTCAGTTATCTGTGATTCCTATTGTTGGCATGGGTGGGGTTGGTAAAACAACCTTAGCCAAATGGGCGTACAGTGTCGCGGAAGGGTTTGATCTCAAAGCATGGGTCTGCATCTCTGAAACATTTGATGTTGCTGATATTACAAAGAAAACCATTGAGGAAATTACAAAAACTACTTGTGGCCTTGGGAGTTTAAATTTGCTTCAAAATGAATTGCAGAAAATCTTGTCGGGAAAGGAGTTCTTTATTGTTCTAGACGATGTCTGGAGCGAAGATGCCGATAAGTGGAAGCAATTTATAACTCCTTTTCACTGTGGGGCTAAGGGTAGTACAATTCTTCTAACAACTCGCAATCAAAAGGTTGCTTCAGTAGTTCAAACATGTCCCTCTTTCATTCTTAATGAGTTGTCGGAAGAGTATTGTTGGTTATTGTTTGCAGCCAATGCATGTTTTCCAGAGTCAAACGGTAATCCGACATTAGAGGAAATCGGTAGAAAGATTGTCAAGAAGTGTAAAGGGTTGCCATTAGCTGTTGAAACACTTGGGCGCTTGTTGCGAGGAAAGGATGATGCTACAGAATGGAATGCTGTTTTAAGGAGTGACATCTGGGAATTTTCCTTGAAAAATAGTAAAATTATTCCAGCATTGTTAATAAGCTACTTCCAGCTACCTTCTTACTTGAAGCGTTGTTTCGTTTATTGTTCATTGTTTCCCAAAGATCATGAGTTTGAGAAAAATGAACTAGTTTTGCTGTGGATGGCTGAAGATCTTTTAAAGCTACCAAAGGGAGGAGAGAGTTTAGAAGAGGTTGGTTCTGAGTGTTTTGAAGAATTAGCTTCAAGGTTATTTTTTAAACCAGCTGAGTATCGTCGTCACAGGTACGTGATGCATGATCACTTGCATGACTTGGCAATATTCCTTGCTGGAGACTTCTATTGTAGAATACAAGAGCTTGGTGAACAAGAAGAGAAGAAGGTTCTCACTCGTCATTTGTCATCTTTGCCACATGGAAGCTTAGATCATCCAATCTCAAAAGTCTTGTCCATTGTGAAATCAGAATCTTTGAGGACATCTTTGTATATCAATGATTTGTTAAGCATGAAAAGCAGAGCATCAAAGTTGAAATACTTGAGAGTTTTATCCTTTCGTAAACTTGATGTATTACCAGATTCAATAGGTAAATTGATTCATCTACGCTATTTGAATCTCTCTAGGACCGATGTGGAGACATTACCAGAGTCATTATGCAGCTTGTACAATCTACAAACATTAATATTGTATGCATGTTCTAAGCTGACCATGTTGCCCAAGGGCATGCATAAACTTGTGAATTTACAGCATCTTGATCTTAGAGAAACATCTTTGAAAGAAATGCCTAGAGGAATAAGTAAATTGAAACACATGCCTATTTTAGAATACTTTGCGGTGGGCAAGCACGAAGACAATGGAATACAGGAATTCGGAGGGCTCCCAAATCTTGAAGGATCATTTGAGATTAAGAAGTTGGAGAATGTTGTTGATGTGAGACAAGCAAGGAGTGCACGGATGTTGGAGAAGAACCACATTGACAACTTATCGTTGGAATGGTCTTCAGGTAATGAGATGGTTTCAAACATAGAGACTTTGAGAGATATACTCGATAACTTGCAACCGCACAATGGCTTGAAAGAGTTGAAAATCAAGGGATACAAGGGCCAAAGATTTCCAGATTGGGTGGGGCACTGTTCCTACAACAATATGACAAGAGTAACACTAGCATCTTGCAAGAATTGCTGCATGCTGCCTTCACTTGGACAACTGCCATCTCTCAAGTACCTGCGCATTGAAGGTTTTCTTGAGCTCAAGCGTATTGGTGATGAGTTTTACAAGAATGACAGCGATCATCATTCCTCGCCTATTGCACCGTTTCCTTCACTCGAGGAATTGGTGTTTCATAACATGCCATGCTGGGAGGAGTGGCACGTACCTCACCCAGAAGCTTTTCCTCGGCTTAGGACACTTGAAATAGAATATTGTCCGATGTTAAACCGAGATATGCTTAATGGCATATTGTGGAGAAGGGATTGTTGTTTGCGGGAAGATGATGAAGGAAGGTCTGACGAGATGGTAGCTGGTGGGGATGCTTTATCAATAAGGGCATCTCAGTCATTTAATGCAAGGATCAATTGTTTACCCAATTCTCTGCAAAACCTGAAAATCTCGATGTGCCCAAGATTTGAATTCCTCGAGCAACAGCAGCACAAGTATGATTTGGTAGAGCTAGAAATAGAATGCAGCTGTGATTCACTGACCTCCTTGTCGTTGGATGCCTTTCCCAATCTCAAGAATCTGGAGATTTTCGGGTGTGAGAATCTGGAATCAGTGTCAATGTCAGAGGCACCACACGCTGCTCTTCAACGTGTCTCCATTACTTACTGCGACAAATTAGTGTCATTTGCAGGAGAAGGACTGGCTGCACCCAACTTCACTTGTTTCGAGATACATGGTTGCCCAAACATTTGGAGGTTGGCAGAGGGTGGTTTGCCGCCTAACGTGAAAGAGCTTCATGTGGGAGGTTGCGAGGAACAACTGAGGGATCTATCATGGATGGCCAACTTGCACGCCCTCACTCATCTTACCATTCATGGTTCTTACTGCAACAACATAAAGTCATACCCAGAGGTGGGTTCGCTGCCTCACCTTCCCTCCCTTACCACTCTTTGTATTGATTCCTTTTATAATCTGGAGACATTGGAGTGCAACGAGCTTCTCCGCCTCACCTCCCTTCAACAATTGCACATTATATTCTGCGACAAGCTGGAGAATATGGAAGGAGAAAAGCTGCCTCCCTCTCTCTTGCTACTTGACGTTTATTCTTGTGATTTGCTGGGAGAACACTGCAAGAACAAGCATCAACTAATCTGGCCCAAAATTTCCCACATCCCCACCATTCAAGTCGATAGCAAACAAATTTCGTGAATAGAGATTTCTGAGCAGGTAATCATCTAACTTCACGGTTCTGATGCCACCACAATTCAATTATACATGCATCAATTTCCTTTTCCTCAAAAACAAAAGACTTCTCTCTTTCTATACACATTATTAACGAGTTGGACTGATAAATTTGCATTCTTTTTTTTCATTCATTCGGAAACCTCTCACTTTGTAGTTGTAGAAATATCCTGTTATTCTAAAAAAAAATCATATATTGTGTATCCAACATTTGAGAATTTCTTTACATAATCGATAAATGAAATTTACTGTTTTTTAAAAATAAATTTTCAAGAGTAAATATTTGATTATGTGAGCCTTTCTATTCAAGATTAATGATTTGCAAGGGGTATCTATTCTTTGTTGAATTCTTAGACGTCATTCGCTCTATATGTCACAACATCCATCTATATTTTATTTTTGTTAAAAATGTAATTATTCATTCTTGAAACTGTAAATTTATCAAAAATATTTGTAACCTTATTTATCTTATATTCGAATCTGTTAGACTTGCTAGGGGACTATTTTCCTAAGTACCAATCATGGCTCATTTTAGGCTGTGACATGTTTTTGCCATCTTTTGCAGGTAAAAAGTTCACAGATGTTAGAGATTTCATTGCACATGTATATATATATATATATATATATGGAGATGTAAACTGGATTAATGTGTTGGGAAGCAGTAGTGTTTTCTGATTTCAGCTTTCATTGTAATTGGTATGTATACTAGTTTAAATTAATGATTGATGTGTATCATATGATTCATATCCACACTACTTGTGATGTGGACTTGCTTGGATTATTCAATTCAATGCTTTGCTTCAAAGACAGAACCATAGATGGTTGTTTGGTTATCAATAGCAGTCGTTTGAACTTCGAACAAATATGCTAAACAAATGAGTTTCAATATCTAATGCAAGGTTTGTATCAAACTTGAATTGTAGGTTTTTTCTTTCCTTTTCTTTTTTTTTGTTTTGTTAAATTTATAATTCAAAGGCATGATGATGATTAACATCATTATTGAACCTGGCTGCTGAAGTAGTGTTACTTATATGTTAAAGCTATGATAATCTACATCTTACAAAGCATGAAACCCTTAATTTAATTAACTTCTAATCAAAGGTAGGTGCAACAGCTTTCATAATCCCTTGGAAACATATATGACACAAAAATAAGGTAACTTCCATTGTTAATAATACAAATTTTTTCATTTGTGTAAATATAAATCTATGATTTTTGTTTTTTTATGTCTAATAAAAAAATCCATTATTCTTTTGCTTAGAGTTTGTGCGAATCCGTGCAAAATTGTAAAATGCATATAACATAAAATAATTAATAAAAATGAGACTCGTATATATTGATTATTTCTCTGACTCTTAAGTATAATGTAACTATTATATTTGTTTAAAAAGTTTTCTTTTCTTATTATATTATTTAAATTGTTTAGACATTGGATAAGTATATATCTTATTTATGTCATTGGCTACATTTTTATATATAATCAACCCAAAAATTTTTTTAAAAAAAATTGAAAGTTTTCTAGTCAACTATATGATGGATTCTCTTAGTCTGCGAAAGGTATATCATGTGATCATGTCATTTTTAATTTAATATTGTTTTATCGTCTTCCAATTTACATTGATTTTTTTCAAGTTTATACTAATGTAAAAATAAGGTGACAAATCAATCAAATTATTCAACTTGTGTACAAATTACCACACTGAAAGGAAAGCAGTTTATGCTTATCTAGAATTACAAGATTTTTGCATTTTAAAAACAAGTTAAGGTTTTTGACTTTGAAGACTAGCACAATGAAATAAAGAATATATTTTATGGCTATGTTCATTTTTAAATCCGCAAAGTCTAATTTAAAATTCTTCAAACTCTTTAATACTTAATGCCGGCACTGTTTATTAACAACCTAGAAAATGAGAGGGTTGAACACTAGCAAAAACCGTTAATCGTTCATATTGTTTTAATAAATGCATAAAAAATTCTATCATCACGGCATCTTATTAACTTGGTTTATGTATAAAAATATATTTTGTTCTTTGTATTCTTGAAAGACCAAAATAGACACTCATCAAAGGTTTGTCTCTATAGTTTATAGCATATACAGTTCATCACTTTATATATTTGATGCATGAAAAGTTGCTTACTTTACTTTTCAATTATTGTGATATTCTTGACTTTTCAATCATTGTCGACATTTTAAAATTGGAATTTTCTCAAACACTAACAAATTTCAATTCATACTTTAAATTTAGATACATTCACAATAAAATTAGTCAGACTTATAAATAAGTACTTATTCATTTAATAAAGTTATAAAAAATTATTGTAAATTTCTCTAAATATCTCTAGATGTAAAATTAAAGGACAGTGAACATCTTTTTTGTTGAAAAGATTCTTTTTTTGTTGGTATGTTTCTCTCTTCCTCTCTATAATTTTATTTTTGCTGTTTTGCACAGAAAAAAAATAAAATAATAGCTTGATTTGTCGAGAGAAAAGAGTTACAAAATGGTGTTTCTGTCTTTGCCAATTCTTCATGATTAGAGCCAGTTATTGTGCTGCAAGATTCATGTAGGAATAATAAAAGGAATCAGCATGCATGAGGTATATAAGCTTTCAAAATAGAAGGATCAAGTTATTGTTATGTAGTCGGTTTTTTTTTTTTTTTCTTACCACAGTTTGAATCATTACATAAAATGAATAGTATTAGATACCTAAACTAAACTATTTCTAATACTAAGAGAAAACATTCTATAATAATAACTATTTCTTCCTTTCTGGGTTTGGATACATCATCAGACAAATTCACAAGGTGATGAAGGTATGTAGCTAATGCAGACATGATTCAAGAATATGCTTTCCACATTTAAAGATGGCAATCCTGTACCTGAAATAGTCATTAGAAGGTGAAGTTCTGGTGATGCCATCAGGAGCAATTTCATTCCTATCAACTTCACTCATTGATCTTTATCTTGGTATGTGCAGTTTGTACATATATTAACCTGCAGTGGGATTCAAATTATTCAAGAAAAAGCATTGTCATAGAATATTTGATCTTTTTGGACTGAATTGAAGAGGATAGCTACAAATATACAGGGTTATTGTTATGTAAATTCAGGGTATTATGTGTATGGAAAAATTTTTCTTTTATAACTTGTAGTATTATAACCAAGTAACCAACAATCACTTTAGTTTCTTTATAATTTTTCTTTTATAACTTGTAGTATTATAACCATCAAATTTTCTGAATACAGATTTCTGAGCAGGTTATTATCTAACTTCACGGTTCTCATACCACCACAATTAAATTATACATGCATAAATTTCCTTCTCCTCAAAAGAAAATACCTCTCTCTTTCTTTAGACATTATTAACTAGTTGGACTGATATAAATTTGCATTCTTTTTTTTTTTTTTCATTCATTGGGAAACCTCTCACTTTTTAGTTGTACTCGAAAGAAATATCCTCTGTTATTCTCAGAAAAGGTCATTCTTATAAATTCAAAGACACGGAATATATATATTGTGCATCCAACATTTGAGAATTTTTTTTACATACATCGATAAATGAAATTTACTGTTTTCATCCATCTTCTGCAGGTACAGTGGTTATCAAGTAAAAGTGCCAAAACGGCAGAGATTTCATCGTATATAATCTTATACAAATATTTTAGCTACAGGTTGGTAAATTTACTCTACTTCATTCCATTCTAGAATTTACTTTTCCTCTTCTGTTGGGAAAAAGAAAAATGTTATCAAAACTTGATTTTACAAGAATTAGATATTAGATATATGCCCTTAATGGTAAAATTGTGTTTCTGCATTTGCCACTATTTGATGTTTGTGGCTTTATGCTGAACTAATTGGTACTGCCATGTAGTAACTTAAATTTGATTCTTTAACTGTTTTTGGAATCTCTAAATTGTACTTTCTGTTACCATGCTATTTACTGTCGATCATTCATAATTTTAGCAGAGAAATAAATTGAAATCCTTTAAAAATATTCGGAGTAAAATTAAAACTTTCGCCAAACACTAGGGACGTTTGGTATGGTTTTCCTTGTTTCCTTTTCTTCTATTCTTTAATCTTCTTTTAAAGTTATTTTTACAATATAACACAACACGATGCGGTTTGCGACTTTGATCCAACATTGTGTTCATGAGGTTTCAAATAATTGCAGTACTATATGTGTACCCACCAAAGAGATATACAAAATGAAAAAAAGAAAAAAGAAAGACCATAGAATGATAAATTGATAATAATGCATTTTGGTTTTTGTGATGACAAACACTTAGTCATGAAATGTTTTTAATTTGTGTAACCTCTGAATTCGGCAGGAGATACAAGGAGGATTAAGCAGAGAAAGTCAAAGATTATGAAACTGTTAGGGACTTGGGTATTATGGGGTGCTCAAAGTCGCACATCGAGTAGTATGGGATGTTTGATATTGTATATAAGGAGAGTGGTTCTTCCCCCTTAACAGCTAGCTTTTAAGGTGTGGTTTTCCACTTTCCTTAGATACTTAACAATGGTATCAGAGCGTGGTTCTCGGCGCCATGGAAAGGGTTACCTATAGGTTGGATTAAGGTGAATACCGAATACTGATAGACCGTAGCAAAGTGGCTACCGGTGTCGATAGAGTGAATCCTAGTGGCATATACACATTAAAAAGTTCTCTCTAATTTTCCAACTACCTCTTTTTCCCATTTGGTATTTAATATTTATGCTGTTCATATTGTAAACATTATTTGATCTTTGTTTGGTAAGTATTAAGCTCGATGGAGTGTAAGCTTGAAAACACTTCATCAGAAGTTGTTTGTTTTACTTTCTTGGAAGAAGAGTCTTCGGGTTAAAGTGAAACACTGTTGTAGTTGTACTAGCTTAGCTTCTTGGTGGTGTTGTTTGACTGAAATTCTATTATTTAACCTAAGGCTGAAATTTGTATGTTGGAGCTTCATTATCCATTTGTAAATAAATAAATAATAATTTATATATTACTTCCAGAGCAAGCATTTCTTATCCCTATATTATACCCTCCACTTTTTTCTTTGAGTTCACTTTATTTTCCTTTAGCTCCTCTCAATAAAGCTGTATGAGGTACCTTCCTCTGCAATTAAACATTAGTTTCATTGTGATTCATTCCTTTTCTCTATGTTAGTTTGCATATATACTAATAATTTGTGGAAAAGATAAGTTTCTCAGCAAAACAGTGAAATCAATAATATATATAATTTTACGCGTATAAATTCACACATGCATAAATTTCCTTTACCTTTAAAAAAAAGTAGTTGTCTCTTTCTTTAGACAATATTTACTAGTTGTTTTGATAATCTAATTCGCCAACAAGAAAATCTGCATTCTTTTCTTTCATTCTATCTGGAACCTCTCATCTTGTAGTTGTACTTAAAAGAAACATCCTCTATTATTCTTAGAAAATGTCATTGCTATAAATTGAAAGACAGGGAATATCTTCTCTTCTGTATCTAACATTTGCTGAATGCCTATACATATATCGATGAATCAAATTTACTGTTTTAATTTTATCATCTGGAGGTAGCCTTTTAATGAGGTAAAAGTGCCCAAATGGAAGAGATTTCATCATATAGAATCTTATACAATATTTTAGCTTCAGGTTGGTAAATTTACTCCACTTCATTCCATTCTAGAATTTGCTTTTAATGTTCTGTTGGGAAAAAGGAGAAAGTTAAGAAAGCTTGATTTGAGAAGGAATTAGTTATATGCACTTAATGACATAATAGTCTTTCTGCCTTTGTCACTATTTGAGAAAGTAGTGTTTTCTGTTTTGTGATTTCAGCTTCTTGCTAATTGGTATCTGTACTACTTTAAATTAATGGTGGATATGTATCATACCTACACTACTGTGGACTTGCTTCAGTTGCTTGGATTATTCAATGCTTTGCTTCAATGTTGGGACCCATGGGTGCTTGTTTGGTTATCAATGGCAGTCATGTTTGAATAAAGGACAAAGTAACTGTGAACCAGCTAGAGGCTACTTAATTCAGATAATGCAATTCATACAATTTTTCCATGGACAGAGATGTTGGGATGACCTGAATTTAATGTTCTTCAGTTAACAAGTAAGGAGCACCACACAATCAAGAAGGGAATACAGTGCTTGAAGCTCAATTATTGGAACTTGGAAGGAGCAAAGCAATTGCACTGCATCTGCATCTGCATCATCATTATTTTGCCATGACCCGCAACCGTCTTTGTGTTTTTGCCATCAAATTATTGACAACTACTTCTTCACAATAAGCTTTGATACACCTACACACAGTTCACTTACAAACCCTGCATAATCTGCATTTTCACTCTCCTTCATACCTGAATTTCTGATCACTTGTTGAGATCAAATCATGGCTGGTTCACTTGTTGGTGGAGCTTTCCTTTCTGGCTTCATTAACGTTGTCTTTGACAGGTTCCTCACAACGGATGAAATTGATACTTAAAGAGTAAAAAAAATATACAAACAATTCATTTTTCATTTACATATATAGTTATATTAACAAAATACTAATCATTTTAGGAACATCGTGTTAAAAGTCACGTTATAGAGAAATCTCTTAAGTCAAGTAAATAAAAAAATTACAACACAAATAAAATGTCAAAAAATTGTTGCACTCACATTAACATTGGTTAGTGAATACAAAGATACAATATTTTTTTAAAAAAAAATTAAATCTATTATTTTTCTTAGTTCAAAGAATTATATTTCATATAATACATTAAATGAGACAAATACAACACAATCTTATTTTATATAACCTATTATATTATAATATTTTAGGTAATTATTCGATTAGCACAACTTCGAATACAAAAATCGACATCAATCCACAAATGGAAGAATTCGCACAATTGATTTTTGGATATTTCATAACTAATAAGTCTTTCAAAAATTTATTTAATTATTCAATTTAACAAATATAAAAAAAAAAAGCATCGCACGGATCTCACTCTAGTAAGAAGTACTTGACATAACACCCAAAACACTTAAAGCATCAAATGGATTCATTTTTCCTTACCATACAATAGATGGAGCATAATAATATGCCCCATCTTATTATGAAAATTACAAGATGTTTTGACTAATACATGAAACACATTATAATAATTATTTCTCTTAAGTGCACGAGCTGAGATAAAGTACATAGGTGTTTTTTTTTTTAAATTCTTACAATATAGGTTCCACATTTTATTTAATGGCTAATGATAATAAAAAAGAGAATGAATCGATTCAAGTCTATAACCTTGAGTTATTAGACATTGCCAAAGGACTTGGATCAAGAGTAGCATAATTGAGCAATTCAGTGAATAACTCCAAATGCTTCATTTTCATCTCATCCAAGGTAACCCAAGCCTCTATACCATCTTTGAATTTGGTATCAACCAAAGTTATCATATTCATAAACACATAAGTACTCTTTAAACCAATATTACTCACCCAAATAGGTTTTCCCCATCCAAAATCAGCATCATATAATCCAAAGTTACACCAACTAGTAAAACTTAATGCTTCCAATTCCTCATCCTTTATTTTACTGTCAAAAATCCTAAGACTATTTTCCATAATTGAACTTCCCTCATCACTTTGCAATATTGCAACAAAATCTTTATCAACAAATTCAATTGAGTTCTTCAATTTACTCACCAACTCATCCAAACTCAACTCATGTTCATCCATGTGATCTGCTAGTGTGTACCACAGAAAATTCCCTATAGAATTCTCAGGACATAGAGATTTGTCCATTTTTCGACGAAGATTCACAATATGAATAATCCCACAAGGCCTTTGAGTTTCAAATTGTAACTTTGATGCAGCCATGAAACACTTCCACAAAAATGCAGAAACTATCTCGACACGTGTAGGATGATTCTTCAATGGATCTGATGAAGATTTAGGCAGAATTTGAGCCTTGAGTGTGTTAATAGCTGAATTTGTGAACAAGAATCTTCTTGTGACCCATTTTTCTTCTCTAAACAAGGAACTCCAAATTTTCTTTGATAAGTCTCTGAAATGTAAAGTACTTGTAGGGAAGAGAGAACTTGTAGAAAAATTTGGCTCTGTCAAGAGTTTTAAATTGCTGTTGATGTTGGTTTTTTCTGTCCACATCTTCAAGAAAGTGTTCATTGAATCACCATCAATGATCTTATGAGAAATGCAAAATCCGATAGCAATTCCACCACAATCAAAGACATTGACTTGAATGTTAGCCACATGAGTTCCTATAAATGTTTCAAGGGAGAATGGATTATTAATTGGAAGAAACTTGTGTAATGAATCCAAATCAGGCTTTTCTAGAAACTCTAAAATAGGACAATTCACTTTTGCTACTACAAAATTAGCACCTTCATCATTGCAATCAATGGACAAATCATCTTTGATCTTGCCACTAAGAGGGTAGAATTGTGTTAGTGTTTCAGATAATGATTGTTTAAGCAATTCTAGTCTCTTGGGAAATTCAGAGAGATTGTGTGAAGAGTAGAATAGGATGACTATAGCATAAGGAACGGGAACAATTTGATCTAAAAGGGAGTGTTTGAAGGTTCTTAGATGAGAGGGTGTGGGAGAAGAAGGCCTAATGTTTTCTCTACAAATGATTTCAACTTTAACATCTTTCATTGTTTAGCTAAAAATAGCTATGTATAGCTTAAGCTTATGAAGAGATTGAGAAGAAAAATTATATTCTAGTTGTGTATTGTAATCTGGTTGGTGTGTTCTTATATATAGAGAAACTTAAAGACCACATCATCATACATGAATATATTTTAAGGGAAAGCATAGAGAAATAATGCTTTTTTTGAACAATGTAAATAATAAATTAAAAAAGAAAAATTAATTTTAATTTTAAAATTCAAATTTTAAATTAATTAGATTTATCTATGTTTAATAGGTCTGAGATATGTCATGAAACCACTTATCTCAAAAGTTTAAGCTGATGGGAGAAAATAACATTAATGGTTATATCTCTAACACTCTCCCTCAAATAAGAGCCTCTTTTTGGGTTTGTTTGATTTTGCATAGGCCTTCTTTTCTCTTTTATTTGCCTTATGCTATTTTTTTACTTTTGGGGTTCAACAAAGATCGAACTCTTAACCTTTCGAACATAGACTATGTCATGAAACCACTCATCCTAAAAACTTAAGTTGATAGAAAAAAATAACATTAATGATTATATCTCTAATAAAATATAGTCTATTATTTATATTATTCATAATTTTTATTGTCTATTTAACGGAATTGATATTTTAAAGCACACATGTCCTTTTTTTTTCTTCAGGTATCTCTTAGAGATTTAAATTGGTGCTATAATCTAAGAATTAGCTAATTTATTATACTTGTTTAAATAGATGAATAAATTGATCATTCATGTATTTAATCAACTTAAGTTTGTTAGTATATGTATTATTTTATTAAAAACAATTTCATTCAAGTTAAGTAAGACTATTAAATTATTAAACAATACTAGAATAAATACCCGCTCGAAATATAAAGATATATTTAGTAGATTTTCATTGTACGCAATTATTTTACGTTACCAAATTAAAAATGTATATGATGCTACTTATAAATATAAAAATAGAAACGTGATACTAATTAACTAATGGAATAAATTATCAAACTTCATACAGTTTTACTTGGTAAAAGTATATTTATAAAAGAAATTTTCCTTTTTATGATAACATATGAGAATTGAATTTATAGTTTTAAAACATTTATAATAAATTTACCTTTGGCGTCTTTGTTCTTTTTAGTGGATAATTTTTTAAATTTATTTTAATTGTGTTGCATGATTAAATAGCATTATCACCAAATAATATTATATTCTATAGATAATATCTAGTTAATTATATGCTGAATTAAAATAAAATTTATTTATATTTATTTATAACTGATTGGAAACACAAATTTTTTTAATATTATTTAATTTGAAATCAAATACCATATATTTTTTTAAATTACTGATAAAAAAATGCACATAAATATCCACATACACCCATTAATACATATTCCAACTATTACACCTTATTTGTCATTAATGGAATTAAAACTCAATGTCCATCTACTGCCGGTGACCAATAACCGCAAATTAATTTTATTATGGAGGCAACGTTAGTGTAGGACGCGGATATGGAGAGCAGGGGAGTTTTACCGGATTGTGGTGTCAGGAAGACACTAATCGGACCGTGCGAGTTGCTGAAGGGAACTTGGACTTTCCGATTTCCTGGTCCAAAAGCGGACCATCCGATTTGCGCTTCCCCAAACCACGTGTCGTTGAATGGATGCTCCCCACAGACGGTGTCCCTTTAACACTACCAAACCGAGTCATTGCATGCGTATCCAGGGAATTCACTTTTCCTTCCTTCCCCACCCAGCATACAGAACTTCATCTTCTTCCTCTCTCAACGTTTTGAGCTTCTGCTATTTGAGGAAAAAAAAGCTAAAATGTTAAGAAAATCAAAACCTAGAAATGTTGATCGTCCGGAACTTCACATTGTAAAATATCTGAGCTATTCTGATTATGTAAGTTTTTTTGTTAAATCCTTTTTATGTTTTCAGAATTATATTTTTTATTTTTAAAAATTTAATTATATTTATGGTTGTTAGGAGTTGATCTGAAGAACATATATATGAATTAGTGTATAATTTTATTGATAGAAATTTAAAAATAAATGTTTAAATAAGGTGTAAATGTAGTTGGTTCTTGTTTAGAGTTGTTTGTAATATAATAGATTATTAAAAAAAATTAGTTTTTAGAAATTTTTGGAATAATATTAGAAGTTATGGTTAATTATAGAAATTTAGGAACATATATTTAAATAATAGTTAGAAATATATATATATATTTAAATGTAGTTAATTGTTGTTTAGATTCTTTTTCAATAACAGATTAGAAGTAAAAAAATTAATATTAGAATTTTTTGTAATAATATTAGAAATTATAGTTAAATGGTTAAATGTTCTAATTACATTTAAAAATTTAGAAATATGTATTTAAATAATAGTTAGATAAGTGGGTTTAAATATAATTAATTCTTGTTTAGAATTTTTTTTCGAATATGAATAGTTCAGTATTAAATATGACTTGTTTATAAATTTTTATAATAATATTTGAAATAAGAGTTAAGTAGTTAATTGTTATGTTTAATTTTAAGAATTTATGGTTATATGTTTAAATAATGGTTACCAACATGTGTGTTTAAAAATAAGTAATTGTTGTTTAAACTTTTTTTCGAATATAGTAGATTAGTATTAAAAATGGCTTGTTTATAATTTTTTATAATAATTTTAGAAATAATAATTAATTAGTTAAGTGTTGTAACTAATTCTAAAAGTTATAATTTTAGGATACTTTCGATATATATTTTTTTGGAACAATGTTAATAATTTCAAATAGTAAATTAGGATCTGTAAAGTATAATTTATTTGCGATTTTGGTAGTAATAACTTGTTTCCTGTTAGCCTTTTAATGTACAGAAGTATGTTATTTTAGTTGAGGTTTTATTATTATTACATTGGGACATTATTAGTTAGATAAAAAGTGAAAGTATGTATTAGTGACTATTATCTGCAGTAAGTTAGATATAGGCTCTATGTACATTAATTAAAATTAGAGATGAAAATGTTATTACTTGGTAAATCGGATTCAATATAATTATATGTTTTAATTAGATTTTTAAAATTATGTATGATAGTTGTGTAATTTGAATCGTGCTTTTGCTATGCTTTTGTAGGCTTTACGGATGATGACATGTGATTACCCTGTCCCTCCTGATCGGTACAATGAGAGAGTGGAGGAGCATTTACGATCAACTGGGTTTTACCATGTTAGTTAGATTGGAGTAGTTCAAACTTTACTCTCTAAAGTAAAATTAATGGTGAGAGATCACACTTTACTCTCTAAAGTAAAATTCAAACTTTAGAGGATCCAAATAAAAAAAAAATATATATGCACATAGATATCCGCATACATGATACACCCATTAATACATATTCCAACTACTACACCTTATTTGTCATTAATGGAATTAAAATTCAGTGCCCACCTACTACCAGTGATCAATAACCCTGGTAAAAATCTTTTTTCCTTTTACTCTAAAAGTGGGGTGTCATCTTGTTTTTCTTTTTTCATTTCCGAAATTAGGTATCCTTTGCTTTTTGACTTTTTCTTTTGTATGCCTGCCGTGCAGCAGCTGGTCAGCTGGCGCCTTCACATCAATTCCAAAACAAGCCGGTGATGATGGAATCAGAACATGAAACTCCAAAGGAGAAGAAAGATTTATGTCGATTCAAAGACACACACAGTCACACACATTTAGCCGAGCAGAAGAAGGCTTCGAATGACAGAAGACACCGAGGGAGGGCGCCGACCCTGAGATGATCTTCGCTCCATCATATGCCTCCGTATTAAAAACTTAGTGAGCAATAGGTTGTCAAAATATTGTTCCTTCGTGGCCTGGGATGTGCGTGGTGATCGCCTGTGGCGCATCAGATCATCGTCAAAGTTATAAAGCAAATTTTGCAAGAACCAATTGTAAGTCTCAATCTTTGCTAAACATAATTTATTAACTTTGGTTTTAGTATATAAACGAACATAAGAAATGATCGAGCAGATTTATTGGATTAGGTGAGGTAATGCAATCTCAATTTTGTGATTAAGTCCTTATTTTTTTTTTTCCGAACCTCTGTTACTGTGACTGCATCTCCCTTCACCGCCAATTCCATCTCAAGTTCTGCTCTATTCAATTGGATCTACAATTTGAGTTTTAACTCTCAACATTATGATTCATTCCTAATTTGGTTTTTGTTTATTAAATAGACGTTACAATAAGAAAATTTGTCTTTTTAATGTAGAGTTAATAGTGTCATGTATGATGGAAAGTTGACTGGTGGAAAGAAGGTGCGTTACTTTCTGTGTTTAATAGATTATTTTTCTTATTTAACTTGAAAACTAAAATTCATAAGATCTATGTTTACTTTATGTGTTTAATGGATTATTTTTCTTATTTAACTTGAAAACTAAAATTCATTAGATCTATGTTAATGTACGGGGAAAACCTTTGTATAAACTAAATTGCATATCCTCATGGAATATTTTTACTATAATAGTCTGATCATTAACTTGGATTGGTGTTTTTTTTCATTTTTATAATAGATAATATTTTCTTTATAGGTAATATAATTAGTGTTAGGTATGGAATTATATGCTTTTGCTGGTTGTAATTTTGCAGTTTCAGGTGAGCAACCTGTAAAATGATTATAAGTGCCATGCGATTTAGTTTGGGTTTCGTCAATTATTTTGCGAGAATCTCGATTCTGTGTTGTTTTTTGTCCATAATTGAGTTTCTAATAAAAAAAAACACGTATCAGTTTTCTTATCATCAATTCGGCTATTCCTATTACGCCACGTCGCTACGGGGATGCTCCCATAAAGTTGCATAAAATGTCTTTTTGTAACGACGCTTACGTATCGTTATATTATTAGACGTTTTAATAAATTGGTTCTTTTAAATTTTTTAACTAATTAAAATAAAACCGATTTTTTATGTAATAATCAATATTCTAAAAACTGACCGAATCGGCCGGTCTAACCGGTTCAATCAGAACCAGCCTGAAAAATAGTCCGGTCCAATTTTCAAAACCCACCCCTTCCCCCTAACACCCACCTCACCCCCCAATTCGAGAATCAGTATTCCCCTGAAATCTGAACCCAAGGTCAAACTCACCCAACCAAAACCCTAAGTTCTCCCTGCAACGGTTCCGCTGCAGTGCCGCCGCCGTCCGTGCTGTCGGCGCCTCTGCTTCCTCTCTTGTAGCTCGGCGTTCTCCTTCCCCCTGTCCCCGTCCTCCCTGGCTTCTCTCGAACTTGGAGCAGCTCGCCGCTGTGTCGCCACTCGCTGTCGTCTCGCCGGTCGCCGTCCATGTCTCCGTCGAAGGTTAGTGGCACTGCCTTCACTTCTTCGGTTCTTCTCTTCCTTTTATGCCCTGTTGCTGATTTTTGAATGTGAAACTGTGAATGGATTAATGGTCGACTGGGTATTCTTCTCAGTCTTTTTACTTTCCTTGGGCTAGTCTTGGATCTTTCTGTCTCTAAGCGTGTGATAGATTGATTCTAAAAAGGCTTGGAAAAATCCCTCTATTCCAATCTCTCATGTTCTGGCGAATCTTCTTCATAGTAGTAAATTCTTCACCTCCTCTTTGATATCCTAGATTATGAAATCATAGGGTTCGATTGGTCGTCTGATGAGGTCGAAATCCCTTTCTCTTTGAGCTTTGTAGCATTTATCTTCAGGGGTCTGACTCTCAGCAGTGAATGACAAAGGAATGTGGAATGTCAAGCTGTGAAACTGAAATCATCAATCTTTCTTTTGCATTGATTTTGTGCTGTTGCTCTTTTTTTAATTCCTGAAATTTTTGTTGAAATTTTCTTGCTGCTGCTAAAAATAGAAATCAAATCATTATTGAAATTTTTGTTTAGCTTTATTGATTTCAGGTTTAGTGTGATTAGGGATTACTTGTTACTGTTTTTTAACAATTGTTGCTGAATGCTGAATGCTGTTGGTAGTATTAATTTTGCGCTGTTATTAATTTTCTGGTTGTGCTGCTGCTGCTGTGGGTTCTGGGTTCTGGTTCTGGTGTGCTGTTGTGTGTTTTGTTGCTCTGCTGTGTTGATCATCTTTCTCAATTGTCAATTTTCTTTATCAGAATTGAGAAGGAAAATGGCAATCTGAACCAGCAAAAGGATTTCCGCAGCATCAGCGTGTGCTCACAATCGCAGGAACAAGAAAACTAACTCTTTTTCGGCCCTCTAGTACCTCTTCATCTTTCCTTCTATTTCTGCACTCGTTCATTGTATAGTAAGTCAACCCTTTGGATTACTGGCATAATTGAATTGGAGATTTAAGAGAGATAGTTGATTTCTTAATACTGAAAATTCACCTTTAGTTTTGATCTAATTGTTTTGTTTAGTAGGAACTAATAGAATCTCTTCATGGCTTTATCATTGTTGTTTTCTAAGTTATACTAGTTTCTTGTAAGAGAATTAATGCTAGCTAGTCTGGCCTTCCGTTTTGCACAAATAGCAATAAGTAAATACGGCCATTTTATCAAAACTATAGTCACAATTAGGAAGTTTAATTTAATAGTATATGATGCAGATACGCCTACGATACAGATATTTGAGCAGAAACAAAGTATTTGTACATTATAGCATATGTTGCGGAATAGGATAATAACAATTAAGAGTATTGAGTATTGAGTATTGAGTATTGCAACTACCTCTTCCAGAGGGATCTCTGCAACAGTCCCATGATAACTCCAGAGGTGAAGCCATGCGATCCTTTGATCAGCAACATTTTGGTCGTCACCATGCTGGGAAATCAGTGATACAACTGGATGAAGAAATACATAAGGTATTTCTTGAATACTTATAGTATATTTGAAAAATGAAATTGGCTTATTGGAATTATTTTTAGATAAAAGAATAATTTTCTGAACAAGAAAAGAGAATGGAGGACAAGAGATCCTCATGTAAAAGGAAACCAATGAAAGAAGACATTAGAGAGCAAAACTTTCCAATTTCTCGTCCTGTTTGAGGGTGAAATTCTCTCTAAAATGTCATGTGCTTTGAATAAAAATAGTGTGACTTAACTAGTAGGTAAAAATCGTAGCCAAAGCTGGTAGAACTATTCCTCTTTTAAGGTTTTTGTTTTGTGGCATTTTGGTTCAAAAGTCAGTAAGTAGCAAGAATTTTGTGATTGTTGACTCAGCAAGAATGAAAAGCATCTATTATGCTGGATTTATGTCTACAGAGCTTCAAACTTAAAGCATCAATGCTTTTGCAACTTCTTTTGTTATCTTATGAAAAAGTTTTGCCAAGCTGGTAGGTTTCTTTTTACTGCAGTGACTGTTTTGAAAAAACGAAGATGCCCTTGATTTGTTGATAAATGGTTATTTGCTCTCTTTATCTAGTTTCATCTTGGATTTTAATCTGATAATTTCAAGCACATGTTTACTCTGAACAATTAATACTTATGAAGGACAATTCTGCAGGTATATAGGAATAGGAATGTCATTTTAAAAAATGAATACCAATCTTCAAAGCTATGTGAGGCACTGTACACCAATTGCAAGGACATGATGGATCGGCTTCAGGTTCTCAGACTACCTTCCATGGCAAATTTTAATGCATTTTTCTGTGCATTTTTCTGTCATAATTGCAGCAGCAGCAGCGCTGATGAAGGTCTGCTATCATAATTGCATTTTTCTGTCAACTTGTATTCTACCATACAATGGGGCATAATCTTTATAATTTCTTTTTCAATTTTTGCAGATGTTGGGGAAATCTAAATCTCAATTTATAAAGGATTAACACCAAAGGCTTTTTAATTGGTTGGTGGCCTTCTCCTCGTCATGGTCGTGATTGACCGCTTTATTATAAAGTTCATTTTGATTGAAATGGGAGCATGGTTACTTTTTATATTTCTTGAGACCTACACAAGGATGTTTTGGTCAGCAGAGTCACTGTACTATAATCCAGTTTGGCATTTTATAGTTGCAACATGGGAAACTCTTGTTTATATTGTGTGCAGCACCACACCATGTATATTCAGCACCACACCTTTACTTAATTATATATATATATTCAGTACTAACCTACATGTTTGTTTTCATAAGAATAAGACATATATTCTAAATTAATTAACTTCTAATCAAAGGTAGGTGCAACAGCTTTCATAATCCCTTGGAAACATATATTGAACCAAAAAAAAAAATGCCAAACCAAAATGATTATATCATCCCAGGCGAAATGAATATAGAAAAATGCTTTAGATATTTATTTTTGTCTCGTATGTCAAACAGGTATAATTAGAGTACAAAATAAAATAATTACAAATAAAATATCAAATGTTTACTTTTTATTGTTGCTATTGTATTTTTTTGGATTGTAGACTGTTGGGGTGTTAATCTCAAATGTGAAACGGTTTAATTTAGAGTAAATGATCAAATTAGTCCCTGAAAGATCATTTATTCTCCAAATTCGTCTCAAAAAGTTTTTTTTTAATCAAATTCATCCTTTAAAGATTTTAAATTAATCATCTTAGTCTTTCTGTCGCTTTTTTTTTTGTTGATGATGTCAAAATTTGCTAATGTAACAAGTTAAGTGACACCTCAATAGAGTCTTAATTAACTATTAACATAATAAGTTTATGAAATTATATCAAATCAAAACCTAATTGAGGTGATAACTTGAGGCATTGGAATTCCTCAATTTAGAGTTGATTTGATCTACTTTGATAAGCTAATCATGTTAATAGTCAATTAGGACTACTAGATGTGTGTTGTGATGTTACTTAACGTATCACATCAACAAACTCTAATGTTATTAGTAATGAAAGTGACATGATTAACAAGACTAATTTAAATGACAAATTTGATTAAAAAATTTTTTGGAGAACCAATTTAGAGAACGAGTGATTTTTCAGAACTAATTTGACTATTTACTCGTTTAATTTGGGATGTAGAAATCAGATCTTTCAATTTTTGGGAGATGCAGAAATCGAATTCTCAGATTGAAAGATTAAAAAAATTTGAGGTACACAAATGGCTCCCATTTTAGTACTTTTGGTAGTTTTAAAAAATACAAATATATATATATATATAATGTTTTTATCTTTTTATCCTATGATCTTCAAATCCCATTTCAAAAAACAGTTCCTTTTCCCTCCAACACTTTTCTCATTTGTAACTCAATACTTCAGTAACTATTCTCATGAACCACATCCATGTAATCATTCCCTTAGCAGACTCAAAGCTTTTGTTCCAATTCCTAATGAACCCAACTTCAGGGACCCTGAAATTGTTCATTTGTTTTGTGCTAAAGCCCTCAAAGTTGCTGCTATAAGGGCTTTTCTCCGTGAAGGGAAACAGTTGCAGGCCCATTTGATAAAGTTTGGTTTTTGTCATGTTCTGTCAGTGCAAAATCAGATCTTGAGTATTTACCTTAAATGCAACGAAACCAAAGATGCACTGAAACTGTTTGATGAATTGCCTGGGAGAAATGTGATCTCGTGGAATATCGTGATCCGTGGCGTTGTTGGATGGGAAATGAAAATGTCTTGAATCCTTATCTGGGGTTTTCTTATTTCAAGCGGATGTTGTTCGAAAAGGTGGCTCCGGATGATATAACATTGAATGCTTTGCTTGGTGTATGTGCAAAGCTTCATGATATAGAAATTGGAGTACAACTGCACTGTTTTGCAATGAAAAGAGGACTTGATTTGGATTGTTTTGTAGGTAGTGCTTTGGTTGATTTTAATGCAAAATTTGGTTTGGTTGAGAATTCAAGGATGGTTTTTTGTGCTGTTACACGTAGAGATTTGGTTATGTTGATTGTCATGATTTCTTGTTATGCCCTGAATTGTTTACCAGAAGAGGCCTTTAGCATTTTCAACTCAATGAGATCGGATGGTGCTAATGGCGACGAATTCACTTTTAGCAGCCTGCTAAGTATATGTGATATTTTCGAATATTATGATTTTGGAAAGCAAGCTCATAGTCTTATTCTGAAACTGTCATTTGAATCCGATATTCTAGTGGCGAGTGCATTAATCAATATGTACGCAAAAAATGAAGATGTCATTGATGCAAAGAGAGTATTTGACAAGATGGCGATTCGAAATGTTGCGGCATGGGATACTGTGATTGTTGGGTGTGGAAATTGTGGCGAAGTGATTGATGTTATGAAGATTCTCAGAGATATGTTACTTGAAGGATTTTTCCCAGATGAACTCACTATTTCCAGCATCCTTAGCTCCTGTGGCTATGCTTCTGCCATAACTGAAACTCAGCAAGCTCATGCCTTAGCAGTTAAGCTATCATTTCAAGAATTTGTATCTGTTTCCAATTCTTTGATTACTGCATACTCTAAGTGTGGTAATATAACCAATGCATTCAAATGCTTCAGATTGATGTTAGAACCTGATCTTGTTACATACACTTCACTGATAAATGCATATGCATTCCATGGTCTTGGCAAAAAAGCAACTGAGATGTTTGAGAAGATGCTATCTTGCGGCATAAAACCTGACAGATGTGCATTGTGTGCATTGTGGATTCGTGAACGCAGGACTGCACTACTTCAAATTAATGACAGATGTGTATCATATTATTCCTGATTCAGATCACTATACTTGCCTTATTGATCTCCTTGGAAGACATGGTTTCATAAACGAAGCCTTTGAATTCTTGAAATCGATTCCAATTCAAGCTGAATCGAACATGTTAGGAGCATTCATTGGGTCTTGTAAACTGCATGAAAATATAGAACTGGCTAAATCGGCAGCAGGAAAGCTTTTTGCCATAGAGCCAGAGAAGATCGTGAACTATGCTGTCATGGCTAACATCTATGCTTCTCATAATCACTGGCTTGATGCGGAAAGAGTTCGAAAAATGACGAGGGACAAGAATGTTGCTAAATTCCCAGGTTGTAGCTGGATACAGGTTGGTAATCAAGTTCATTCATTTGTGTCTAGTGATAAGGCACACCCCAAAGTTTTGCAGATTTATGCTACTGTAAAAATGTTGCTTAGTCCATTGAAAGAAGAAAACGGTTTGAATTTGTAAATGGTATATAGATCATGATCTACAACATATTGGGCATGTTTTACAACTCCTCAATTTTGGGAAATACTTTTGATTTTTCTAAAGTTGTATCAACAAGGATTTTATTAAAAACTTTTTGTTGTGCTTGTACACAAAATGAGTTTATCCAAACACAATTCTACTAAAAATTTATCAATCAATGTGTAAAGCCAAAAGTAACCTCCTTAACTCCTTTTATAATCCCTAACAAGTGTAGTTACCCGTGCGCCGTACACGTGATAAGATTGAAATTATAATTTTAAATTATTTTTTAAAATTAATTTAAATTATAATAATTTGATTAATAAAAAATTAATATGTTATGCATTGTTTGTTTTTTTTAAATTTAGTATTAATTAGATTAACTCTAAAATAGTTATTAATCGATTTTAATAATCTACTTTCTTCAATAAATCAGACATATATACTGAATGTGATAATAAATAATATAGTAATAGTTAAATCTACCCACAAACATATTGGCTATTATCACACTCTAAAACAAATTAAATATAAAGGCTATTAGCACGCACTTATAAATCTATAAAATCGCATTGTCTTTAATTCGTGCAAGGGTTTATTTATCAAATAAACTTAAAATATAAACAAAAAATATTTATAAAATAGACCTAACATCGCTTGAAAGAATCATGGAAAATAATCAACTTACCTTATCATCCATAAGAACCATTTCTATGTAAGTCGTGTTGTTCTTGTCTAATTTGGATGAGACTTTTCATAACCTTATAATTCTTGCCTTTATTTTTCAAACTTTTTTATTACATAATCTATCATAGGTAATACTGCTGTTGATAGAATCGTAGTTAGTATCCTTTAGGTATGAAAAATAATAAACAGAAGAAGTTCTATGTCTGAGGTACAAATTTTCTAGATGATAAATAATTGTAACCATTCAATATTAATCCTTATATATATACACACACTAATTATACACGGTAATAGTTAACAAATATTTTCAATGGAGATACTTACTCAATATATATGTTATCGACATTAATTATATGCCAATATTTTTAAGAAAGGGCTAAAAGAGGAGATATATAAATATATATAATATTATTGTTATATAGGAAGCATACATAAATTGCTACATTTTTTTATTATGTTATACAACTTAAAATTATACTATCATGTTATTATTAATCCTAGATACTTGTTATAATTATATCAACTTTAATTATGAATCTAAATAAATAAAATAGATAACATTCAATATTATTTTTCTCTTTTTTACATTCAATATTACTATAAATATAAAAAGTAAAATAATTAATGAAAAAATATGAGAAGAAAATAAAACATATTAATTAAAATTCAATTTGTTATCTAATTAATCTTGTGTCCATATGATATAACTTTACAAAAATGTTATGAATCACAACCTTTTTTATTCTACAAAAAAAAACACTATATGTAGCCTTTAGTAGTACAAAAAATAATTATAAAAATTAATTATTGATATTGATACTAATCATAATTGATTATTAATACTCTAACTTTTTAAAATATATTTTACCTTTTTAAAATATAATGCATGTACCGTGTAGACTTTATTATTAATATTAATATTAATATTATTATTATTATTATTATTATTATTATTATTATTATTATTATTATCCACTAATTGATATCAAATTAAATGGGTCACTATTAATGTGTGCATCAATTATCTCCTAATAAAATTATTGCACTTGAATGAGAATTAGAACTATATCAATTGATATAATTAGAATGATTAAAAATATCGATGATTTATAAATAGTTTAATAACGCATTAAATATTAATTTGGTATAATTATAATGAATATATTTTCTTAAATTAATATAATCATGAATTATTCATGAGCTAATTGTAATATAATTAAAATAAATTTATTTGAGAAAAAAATTCATGTATAATTTTCAGAAATTATAATAATTTTTTTATTTATATATACGTATATATTAATTTTGTTAAATAATTCTATATATATATATATATATATATATATATATATATAATTATATACATATACATAAATAAAAAATATATGAATTATATTTTGTTAAACTCCATGTTACCAGCTATTAAAAACATTTAAATCATATGTATTAATTTTTTTTGTTATAATTATTTCGTTTTATATATATGATTTTTTTTATTCTACAATCGTACAATAATATTTTTTATAATATTATTGCTATATATGAAGCAGTTTTATATTACTATAATTATATCAAATTTAATTATTACTGTAAATATAAAAAATAAAATCACTAATGATTATAAATTTGAGTAGAAAATAAAAATTCATAAGCTAAATTCAATTTGTTAACTAATTAATTTTATGTCTATATAATATTATTATTATTATATAGATTAAAACTGTGAATACATACTAATAAAATTATTACATACAAATAAAAATGAGAACTATATCAATTATATTAATTATATAAATTCGAAATTATTATTATTATTATTATTATTATTATTATTATTATTATTGAGTAATGATGATAATTCATGTGATAATGAATATTACCTATAAAACATCTAAAATTAAATAATATTCAAGTATAATTATGTGATAATTATAATTCAAAAATTACTATATATGAAGTCACGTGAATTATTATTATAATTGATATAATAATTGTTATAATTGCTACATATTCTTAATCTTATCGGTTGTATAAATTTAACTATATCAATTATATTCAAATTAGTAGTCAATTATTTTTATGAAAATTCTTGCTATAATTAGGTTATACTTATGATGAGATTATCTTGTATTAATCGTTATAATTAATTTAATAAAGATATTTATTAAGTATATATATTATATGTATTAATTATATACCAATATTTGTAAGAATGAGTTAAAAAAAGTGATATATAAATATATATAATATTATTGTTATATAAAAAATAAATTTAAATAATATATTAAATATTAATTTGATATAATTATAATAAAAATATTTTTTTAAAATAATATAATCATACATTATTCATGAGCTAATTATAATGCAATTAAATGTATAATATTATTCTATATTATTTATTTACCGTCATGATTTGATTTGATTGTTTTCTAATTTATTTACTTACATAAATGATTAAAATATATAACATAACTATCGTAATTATTATAACTTTATGATATAATTATAATTAACATATTTTATCATAATTAAATATTGATTTGATATAATTATAATGAAAAACGTTTCCTAAAATAATATAATCATATATTATTTATGAGCTAATTATAATACAATTAAAGATATTATTATATCATAATGTCTATTTACTATATTAATATAATATCAAAAGATACATGTTTCATTATTTTTTATAGATAAAATCGGTTTTTATTGGCAACTAAATTGTGTTTAGATCAACAAAAACTATATGTTTAGGTAGAGATTTTTTGTCAAATATAATGAAATACAAATAAAGAAATAAAGGATAAAAATAAACTTAAATAATATATCTGGCACCACTTTATTTTATTAATTATTAAATTATTTAAAAATAGTACATCCACGAAAAATATTCATAATATATAAATTGAGACAATAATTTAAAATTTTTTAATTATAATTTAATCAAATACTAATATTAAAATCAAATTACTTAAACAATATTGAATCTATTCTAGTTCTTAGTCACGTATAATATAGAGTCATTCTCGTAACGATAACCAACTGAAATAACATCGTAAATATCAACATTTAGAATTCATGCAAATTCAAACAATCCTCTTGTTAAATAAGTTTCATCATCCGCTATCCATACAATGCGGCAAGATATAGAATTGTCACACCGAGAAACCAAACTAACCCTTATTCCTCTCAATGGCATTGCATGCATGCAAAAGAAAGCTGGTAATTTCTGAAAAAAATCACAATATATTATAAAATTATTCTAATAATGAACAGCTTAAAATAAAAAAATTTAAATATATTACCAATCGTTGAAATTGTATATCCGAGTTTGTCACGAATTTAGCAAAACTGAACTTAAACTGAGAGAATTCAATCTCATTATGTGCTCCACTATTGAAGATTTTCGGGTAGACGTAAAAAGCATGGAAGGGATGGAACTTGAACTTGCCCTATAAAATTCCGTAGATGCAATTCCTCAATAAAAAATCGAGCTCCTCCCAAGAAAGCTAACTTTAACCACATTCCATTAGGTTGGTCATAATAGGTGAGTAGATCCAACCATCCTTCGATAAAATAGAGATTATTGTCCCTTCTTTGAACGCTTACATCCATGTAGTTGGAACCTGAATCAGTGAAGACAACTCGATGAGATATTTCATGGATGTGATGCATTTTAAACGATTGTGGTAAAAGACAATCGAACTGGAACATTAGACGCTAAGAATAACTTAGAGTAACAACAATTAATAAATTATTAAAAGAATAATATAATAGAATGAGTATATGAAAAATATTATAAAAAATTATAAATTGTACTTTAAAAGGATCAACTTCAATAAAAAAATGAATAATACATTCTTATTCTATGAAGTAGTAAAAAAATACTAAATATAAAATTATGAGCTGATTCTCAAATTTAGATTCATGTCCCACAGAAAAACATTATTTATAGACTTTAGTAAAACAAAAATAAATATGTAAATTACTTATTATTAAGGCAATTTTTTATTATGTACAGTAATTACGCATTATAATTGATAAGTAGTTTAATAGTGCATTAAATATTGATTTGATATAATTATAATGAAAATATGTTCCTAAATTAGTATAATTATATATTCTTCATTAAATATTAATTATAATATAATAATATAATTATAATAAAGGTATTTTTTATAAAATAATTTAGAATAGATGAAAAATTTCATTCGTTTTGGAGGGAAAACGGACTCACGAGAGATCGACACATCACCCTTATTAGCTGGGGGAAAACCAATTTTAGTATATTAAGTAGATAAACCAACTAACCAATCATTTAGGTAAAGTTTCTCTCTTATTTTTACCCCCTAACCAAACAAATCCTTTTTTGTTTCTTCATTGAATATGTAGCTGTTCTACAGTATTAAGAAAGTTAACTTAATATTTCAGCATCAGCATCATTATTTTAGCATGAGCGACAAACAGCTCATGAATCATGGTGATTTTTTCTGTAGTACAAAATTTCCACAAAGACTACATTTCCATTGGTTGTTAAAAAGTTTGCTAGGACACGATTAAAGGTTTTATGCAATTACTTTGCACCTTCCAAAACAACAATTAAAAACTAAAAGTATAGTGTTATAATTAAGAGCCAGCAAGACACTCCACTAACACAATTTTTTTATGGCGTGGAACCAATGTCTTTGAATAATGAACCTTAAATTATTTTATTATCAAGGTGTGCAGGGGAATGTTCCTTCTTTTTTTCGAATAATTGATTTGTTATAACCGAAGAAAAAAAAAAAAAGGAAGAGGGGTTTAATGAGTCACGTGACTCACCCCCCTCCCTAGCCCCATTTATTTTCTTTTACCCGAAACCCTTCTCCTTCTTTTTCAATTTCATTTCTTCTTCTTCTTCTCCCTTTCCATCTTTTCATCTCTTCTTCTTGAAATCATACACTATCTTTAAATCCACTTCTTTCATTTTACTTCCTTCTCCTTCTCTTCTCTTCTTTATTTTATTCATTCAAATTTCTTTTATCACAACCCTAAATCATGGAGCTTCAACTTATTTAGTAAAGAAAATATTCAACTTTTGAGTTCTGGTTATTATTGAGGCTTCAAGGTAACTCTTTGACTCAATAATTAGCTATATCTCAAATTTTTAGCATCCCTATACTTGTGGGTATAGCAAAATCCGAATTAGGGTTATTATGGTTAGAAAATTTGGGACTTTTGTCAATGTGAGTAAGATTATGTTAATTGACGATATTAGTAGCTCACAAATATCATTATTGTCATATTTCTAGAGTTGTAGAGTTATTGGACATCATTTGGTAGCTCGTTGATGCGCTCAGAGTTGCTTCCGGTTTTTTGGAATAAGTTGTGAGTGGATATTATATCTATAATTGTTTTTAAATATATCATTATCAATATCTATGTTGAATCATTAATTTTGGAGTTTGAAAATATTTTATTATTGTGATTTCTGAATTTTTGAAAATAAATATTGATTTGTGAAACTTACAATTTTATAAAAATATACACGAGATGATATTTATATATTTTGTAAAGTATAAATGTTTTCTTATTTGACCTTATGTAAATTTTAATTAAATTTTAGTATGCAATCCTATATATATTGATTTGCTATGGAATTTAGTAGTATGTTATAAGCACTAGAGATTTTTATAAGTGATTTGGTTTGGATTGGTTTGGGAGACTCTGACTAGAAAACCGTAGTTAACGGCGGTTATGACGTTAACCTAGATGCATCTGGCTCAGACCTCAGCTAGCAGGGGCGTTGCTAGCCTAACGTGTAGGCCACACGTTGGATCTGTTATACCGTACGGGCACACTAGAGGAAAGGGCTACCCTTAGAGGTGGAGCCGCCCTAGATGTGTAATATTTGATTTGATTTGACTTCTGGAATGAGAACTCCCATTTCAGTTCATCCGCTTAAATATTTATCTAATGTTTGTATAATTAATTAATATGAATTCCTCATCTCTGAAAAGAAATATAATTTTCAAGGTAAACTCTGTATTGTCTCGTGTGGGTTATAGATGTAATGTTTGCTCACTGAGTTGCAAAACTCACCCTATTATATTCTCATATTTTTCAGATACAGGAGTCATTCCAGGTTCCATTCCACCAGTCCCTCAGTAGATCTTAGTCATTTTGGTGAGCCCTTCTTCTTTCCAAGGGCTAAGTAATTATGTAATGGAACATTTGCTCAAAATCTAGATTATGTCAATGCTCCATATGTCACAGGCAGGATCCTCGTGTGGGTTATGTTATTTTGAATCTTGAACTGTTTAGGTAGTGATTATGATTTGGTTATGTAAGACTTATGGTTTTAACTATATACTCTAGTTATCAACTTGATATATATATGATGCGTATTTTGGATATATTTGGTTGTGGATATAATTTGGAGTATATTGTTGTTGTTGTCTTGGAAATGGAGGTTTATTATTAATACAGGGAGTTAATATTTATGTTGGTAAGGTCCTAGAAACAGAAGAGATTCTGTCCGTTTTTCTGAAAATTTAGTCGTTTGGCTTGCTGAGGGACTTGTCCCTTGAGCGCCAGTCATGGCTTGGTTCGGGTCATGACAAAGTGGTATCAGAGCTTTAGGTTTTCCTATGTAATATGGAGCAAGTGTTCTTTAGCAAGATCACAATTGTGCAAATGGAAGCCGGCCCATTTTCACAAAGTGTGATGTTACTAGAGGCCTATAGAAAGTTGTCATCAATCCTTTGTTCTTATAATTCTTTCTGTCAATCCTATTGTCTTTGAACTCCATATACATATGTCGTTGGTGACTCAATCGCTCTACTTACTCGATAGGTGGAAGATGCCACCTAAGAAAAGACGTGGTGGAACTGTTGGTGCTCCTGATACTGCTGAATCCAATAGGGCAGTTTCTCCGCCACTTGGAGCGCTTCGACAAAGGCCAAGGAGCCAAAGGATAGCTGATAGGCGCGAAGGAGAGATACCCCGCGAGAGAGTTCAAGAGAACCCAGCAGTAAGAGAGGCTCAACCGGACTTAGCAGCTGAATTGAGGGGAATGAATCAAACTCTTAATGCGGTGTTACAGGTTCTAACAAATCAAAATAGGGGTGAAGCGAGACTTCCTAATGCGCCAAATCCTCAGCCTCATAGGGTTCATCAATTGTTTGGGGATCAAGAGCCGCCAATTGAAAAGTATTTGAAGTTGAATTCGTCCACTTTCAATGGAGATTCATTGGATGAAGATCCACAACAATATCTAGAGGATGCAAAGAAAGCTATTCGAGCTCTCAAGTGCACCAAAGAATGGGCTGTTGAGTTAGTATCCTACAACTTGCGTGGTTCAGCAAGATATTGGTATGAGTCTCTTCTTGAGAGCAAAGAAGCAGGTGGGCTTCCTCCTCCTTCTTGGAAAGAGTTTACTGAAGAGTTTCTTGCTCGATTTTATCCAGCTAACAAGCAAGCAGAAGATGCAATTGCCTTTGAAAGATTAAGGCAAGAGAATATGACAGTGACTGAGTATGCTAAGGAGTTTACTAGACTTTCTAAGAGTGCTCCGTACTTGGTGAATTCAGAAGAGATGAAAGTTCGTCGTTTCGTTCGTGGATTGGCAGAACCTATGTTCACTACTCTTATGCCTGAAGTCGGACGCATGTCTTTTAAGGATGTCCTAAACTCTGCCTATGGAATTGAAGCTGGGATAGCGGAGAGAAATGCTTTTAAGGATGTTGGTAAGAAGCCCAAGATGAAGGGACAATTTTCTGGTGGATCTAGTTTAGGAGGATTTCAGTCTCATCATGGTCAAACTAATCAGCAAGGTTATTCGGGGTATCGAGCTCGTCCTCAAGCATCTTTTGGTGGGGTTGCTTCTTCTGGATCTGCTCCCATGAGTGTTTCGAATCCCAGACCTTTTGTTAAGAGCACCTCTCAATCTAGTGCACAGGGTTCAAATCAGACAAGGCCAGCTCAGCCCTATTGTCTTCAGTGTGGGAGTTACCATTCCGGTATATGTTTCAAGGCTACTGGTGCATGTTTTGGTTGTGGTCAATCTGGTCATCTTAGGAGGGATTGTCCAAATCCTAGAGGAGGCTTTGCTCCAGGTATTGCACGTCCTACAACACCAATGCCATCATCTTCAGCTATGTCTCTTGGAAATTCTTCTGGTCCTAGTGGCAGAGGAGCAGGTGGCAGGGGTCAGACTTATAACAGAGGAGGGAGCCAAAGAGGAAGAGGTCAGGCACGAGTGCATGCCTTAACACGTCAAGATGCTCAAGCTTCTCATGCTGTGGTGGCAGGTACTTTACAAGTTTGTTCTTTAGATGCTCGAGTGTTATTTGATACGGGTTCTCATTATTCATATGTATCTCCACATCTTGCATCTCGTTTCGATAAACAACCTGAACTGTTATCCTACCCATTTCATGTTGGCACTCCGCTTGGAGTCTCTACGATGGTTCGAGTCGTATTTCGGTCTTGTGTTGTTAGAATTAATACCGTTGAAACCTTAGCTGATTTGATCCTTTTAGAACCAATGGAAGATATTGATGTCATCTTAGGCATGAATTGGTTAGCAGCTTGTCATGCTGATGTGGGCTGTTACTCCAAAACTGTGAAGTTTGACATACTGGGTATCTCACCTTTTGTTTTTAAGGGTGATGACTGTCCCACTTTAGCTAGCATCATCTCATCTATGAGTGCTATGCAATTGATGGATAAGGGAAACCAAGGATTTCTGGCAGTTGTTAGAGATGTTGATGCCGAAGTGCCTAGTCTTGATCATGTTTCGATTGTTAGAGAATTCCCTGACGTGTTCCCTGATGAGCTACCGGGGATGCCGCCTGATCGTGAGGTTGAGTTTTCCATAGAATTGGCTCCGGGAGTCCAACCTGTGTCCATTCCTCCCTATCGTATGGCTCCAACTGAGTTACGAGAATTAAAAGTTCAATTGGAAGACATGCTAGAGAAAGGATTCATTCGTCCTAGCACTTCTCCGTGGGGAGCTCCTGTTCTATTCGTAAAGAAGAAGGATGGAACGATGCGACTATGTGTGGATTATCGTCAGCTCAATAAGATAACTGTTCGCAACAAGTATCCATTGCCAAGGATTGATGATTTGTTCGATCAACTTCAAGGAGCTACATGTTTCTCAAAAATCGACCTACGTTCAGGGTACCATCAATTGAAGATAAAAGAGGAAGACATTCCAAAAACTGCTTTTCGTACTTGCTATGGGCACTATGAGTTCTTAGTAATGTCCTTTGGTCTGACGAATGCGCCTGCAGCTTTCATGGACTTAATGAATCGAGTCTTCAAACCTTTCTTAGATCGCTTTGTTATCGTCTTCATCGATGATATCTTGGTGTATTCGAAAAGTGCTACGGAGCATGAGTATCATTTGAGGATTGTGTTACAAACCTTAAGGGATCACAAGCTCTATGCTAAGTTTTCTAAATGTGAGTTTTGGCTTGATCAAGTGACATTCTTGGGGCATGTGGTATCAAAAGATGGAATCATGGTGGATCCAAAGAAGGTTAAAGCCGTTCAGAAGTGGCCAAGGCCTACTACAGTGACAGAAATTCGTAGCTTTCTAGGGTTGGCCGGCTACTATCGGCGATTCATCAAGGACTTCTCGAGAATTTCTGCACCATTAACCAAGTTAACTCAGAAGAATGTAAAGTTTCAATGGTCAGAAGCTTGTGAGGAAAGTTTTCAGACACTTAAGGCTTGTCTAACCTCAGCACCAGTTCTTGTTTTACCTTCTGGGTCCGGGGGATTCTCAGTCTTTTGCGATGCATCTCGGATAGGACTTGGTTGTGTATTAATGCAGCATGGCTGCGTTATTGCCTATGCCTCGCGACAACTCAAGAAGCATGAGCAGAATTATCCAACTCATGACCTGGAAATGGCAGCGGTTGTCTTTGCTTTAAAGATTTGGAGACATTACCTTTATGGTGAGACCTGTGAGATCTATACGGATCACAAGAGTTTGAAGTATATATTTCAACAGAAGGATTTAAATTTGAGGCAACGGAGATGGATGGAGTTGCTAAAAGATTACGATTGTACCATTTTGTATCATCCTGGAAAGGCAAATGTTGTAGCAGATGCCCTCAGTAGAAAATCTATGGGTAGCTTGGCCCATATCACTCTTGGAAGGAGACCAATTGTTGAAGAAGTCCATCAATTGGAGGCCAGTGGAATTCAATTTGACCTTGGAGAATCAGGAGTTTTCTTAGCACATGTTCGAGCCCAATCTTCCCTAATAGAACAGATCAAGGTTGCACAAAGTGATGATCCGAAACTAAGAAAGCTTATGGAAGATGTTCGTAATGGGAGGAACTCAGACTTTTCTCTTGATCAAGATGTATTACGTTGTGGTCAACGCTTATGTGTGCCAGATAACCCCGACTTGAAGAAAGCTATTTTGGAGGAGGCTCACAATTCTAAGTATACCGTTCATCCAGGCTCCAATAAGATGTATCAAGATTTGAAACAATTGTTTTGGTGGGAAGGCATGAAGAAAGACATAGGAGTTTTTGTTTCTCATTGCTTAATTTGCCAACAAGTTAAAGCTGAACATCAAAGACCTGCTGGGTTATTACAACAGATTGAGATACCTGAATGGAAGTGGGAAAGGATTACAATGGATTTTGTAACAGGTTTACCTTGTAGTTTTAAAGGTTTTGATTCAATTTGGGTAATTGTGGATAGAATGACGAAGTCAGCTCACTTTCTTCCGGTGAAAACAACTTTCAGTGCAGCTCGGTATGCTCAACTTTATGTTGATGAGATAGTTAAGCTACATGGAATTCCAGTGTCCATTATTTCAGATCGCGGGCCCCAGTTCACCTCTCATTTTTGGAAATCTTTTCAAAAAGCGTTAGGAACTCGTCTAGATCTTAGCACAGCTTTTCACCCTCAAACCGATGGGCAATCAGAGAGGACGATCCAGATATTGGAAGACATGTTAAGGTGTTGTGTTCTAGATTTTGGTGGAAATTGGGACAGCTATCTACCTTTGATCGAGTTCTCTTATAATAATAGTTATCAAGCCAGCATTCAAATGGCACCATTTGAGGCTCTTTATGGGAGAAGATGCAGGTCACCTATTGGGTGGTTTGAGGTTGGTGAGGTTAAGCTTTTAGGGCCAAATTTGGTACAAGATGCGGTTGAGAAGGTTCGCATAATAAGAGAACGTTTATTAGCAGCTCAGAGTAGGCAGAAGGCTTATGTTGATAACAGAAGGCGTAACTTAAAGTTTTCAGTGGGTGATCAGGTATTTCTGAGAGTGTCGCCTATGAAGGGAGTGATGAGGTTTGGGAAAAGAGGCAAGCTTAGTCTTCGATACATTGGTCCATTTGAGATACTGGACAGAATAGGTGCAGTTGCTTACCGCTTGGCATTGCCGTCTGAGTTGTCTATGATTCATCCAGTATTTCATGTATCAATGCTGCGCAAATACCTTCCCGACCCATCTCATGTGCTTGCACCACAAGCCATAGAGCTAAACGAAGATTTATCATTTGAAGAGAAACCGGTGACTATAATAGATCGTCAAGTAAAGAAACTACGTTTTAAAGAGATAGCATCTGTGAAAGTTGTTTGGAAGAATCATTCGGTAGAAGAAGCAACTTGGGAAGTGGAGGACGCTATGCGCGACAAATATCCATATTTGTTTGAGTCTGAAGGTAACTATCACACTTATCATAGTTTATGGGTTTGAAATTCGGGGACCGAATTTCTTAAGGGGGAGAGAATGTTATAACCGAAGAAAAAAAAAAAGGAAGAGGGGTTTAATGAGTCACGTGACTCACCCCCTCCCTAGCCCCATTTATTTTCTTTTACCCGAAACCCTTCTCCTTCTTTTTCAATTTCATTTCTTCTTCTTCTTCTTTTTCTTCTTCTTCTTCTTCTCCCTTTCCATCTTCTCATCTCTTCTTCTTGAAATCATACACTATCTTTAAATCCACTTCTTTCATTTTACTTCCTTCTCCTTCTCTTCTCTTCTTTATTTTATTCATTCAAATTTCTTTTATCACAACCCTAAATCATGGAGCTTCAACCTATTTAGTGAAGAAAGTATTCAACTTTTGAGTTCTGGTTATTATTGAGGCTTCAAGGTAACTCTTTGACTCAATAATTAGCTATATCTCAAATTTTTAGCATCCCTATACTTGTGGGTATAGCAAAATCCGAATTAGGGTTATTATGGTTAGAAAATTTGGGGCTTTTGTCAATGTGAGTAAGATTATGTTAATTGACGATATTAGTAGCTCACAAATATCATTATTGTCATATTTCTAGAGTTGTAGAGTTATTGGACATCATTTGGTAGCTCATTGACGCGCTCAGAGTTGCTTCTGGTTCTTTGGAATAAGTTGTGAGTGGATATTATATCTATAATTGTTTTTAAATATATTATTATCAATATCTATGTTGAATCATTAATTTTGGAGTTTGAAAATATTTTATTATTGTGATTTCTGAATTTTTGAAAATAAATATTGATTTGTGAAACTTACAATTTTATAAAAATACACACGAGATGATATTTATATATTTTGTAAAGTATAAATATTTTCTTATTTGACCTTATGTAAATTTTAATTAAATTTTAGTATGCAATCCTATATATATTGATTTGCTATGGAATTTAGTAGTATGTTATAAGCACTAGAGATTTTTATAAGTGATTTGGTTTGGATTGGTTTGGGAGACTCTGACTAGAAAACCGTAGTTAACGGCGGTTATGACGTTAACCTAGATGCATCTGGCTCAGACCTTAGCTAGCAGGGGCGTTGCTAGCCTAACGTGTAGGCCACACGTTGGATCTGTTATACCGTACGGGCACACTAGAGGAAAGGGCTACCCTTAGAGGTGGAGCCGCCCTAAATGTGTAATATTTGATTTGATTTGACTTCTGGAATGAGAACTCCCATTTCAGTTCATCCGCTTAAATATTTATCTAATGTTTGTATAATTAATTAATATGAATTCCTCATCTCCGAAAAGAAATATAATTTTCAAGGTAAACTTTGTATTGTCTCGTGTGGGTTATAGATGTAATGTTTGCTCACTGAGTTGCAAAACTCACCCTATTATATTCTCATATTTTTCATATATAGGAGTCATTCCAGGTTCCATTCCACCAGTCCCTCAGTAGATCTTAGTCATTTTGGTGAGCCCTTCTTCTTTCCAAGGGCTAAGTAATTATGTAATGGAACATTTGCTCAAAATCTAGATTATGTCAATGCTCCATATGTCACAGGCAGGATCCTCGTGTGGGTTATGTTATTTTGAATCTTGAACTGTTTAGGTAGTGATTATGATTTGGTTATGTAAGACTTATGGTTTTAACTATATACTCTAGTTATCAACTTGATATATATATGATGCGTATTTTGGATATATTTGGTTGTGGATATAATTTGGAGTATATTGTTGTTGTTGTCTTGGAAATGGAGGTTTATTATTAATACAGGGAGTTAATATTTATGTTGGTAAGGTCCTAGAAACAGAAGAGATTCTGTCCGTTTTTCTGAAAATTTAGTCGTTTGGCTTGCTGAGGGACTTGTCCCTTGAGCGCCAGTCATGACTTGGTTCGGGTCATGACATGATTAATATTAAATATAATAAATGTATAATTACTAAGTTGAACAAAATAAAAGGAACTATATAGAATTGAGTTAGAAATGGAGATCACAACGATTTGTTAGCCTCTCTCCAATTACCGTTTTGGTTTCTTTATGAGAAAAATACAAATAAAGAAATTGTTCATTTCGATTATTAAGATTTAAAGCAAAAACCACTTATTATGAAACTAAACAACTTGTAATTCTCTTTCATCTCTCAAATAATTTAAGAAAACAAAAATTTAAAGTTGCAAACAAAGTAAGCATAAGACATTCAACAAGGTCCGAATAATTCTATTGCCAAGTAATCTGTTGCATCTTTCAAAAAAGAAATAAAAAATGAAGAGTTAGTACAAAGCCAGCTAGGAACTCCACTGCTTAGAATTATTTTAAGTTACGTCGGAGACCCATACCATGTCTTGTTGCTAAGGAATCGTTGACTCCTCCTAAGCATACACTACTTGATTGTTTGAAAAATTTAGCAGTTCACTACACTGCAACAATTGTTCTCTTACCTTTCTCTGAAAATCCATTCACTTTGCTGTTGTTGAGATCATATCATCATGGCTGGTGCACTTGTTGGTGGAGCTTTCCTTTCTGGCTTCATTAACGTTGTCTTTGACAGGTTGCTCACAACGGATACGGTCAACCGGGTCTTGGGCAAGAAACTTGGCCCTGCCTTGGTTGAGAGGCTGAAAATTTCTCTGCATGCTGCTGAAGCTGTGCTTGATGATGCTGAGTACAAGCAACTGGGCGACGAACGTGTGAGGGATTGGCTCAACAGTCTGAGAGATGCTGTTTATGATGCTGATGACTTTCTGTACGCTGTACTCACCAAAGCCGCCACTCAAAAGGAGGTACGTTCTGTCTTGCCTAGTTTCTTCCTCAACCGACATAGGAAGATGGTAGATAACATGGAAGGGGTGGTTTCAAGAATAGAATTTCTTGTAAGTCAAAAAGATATCCTTGGTCTTCAAAAGACTACCAAGGATAATAACTTGTCATCATCATCATCGTCATCATGGCGAGAAACCACATGTCTGATGGAAGGGAACATATATGGCAGGGAGCATGATCAACAAGCTTTAATCAAGACAATAAATGACAACAGTGAATCTCAGTTATCTGTGATTCCAATTGTTGGCATGGGTGGGGTTGGTAAAACAACCTTAGCCAAATGGGCGTACAGTGTCGTGGAAGGATTTGATCTCAAAGCATGGGTTTGCATCTCTGAAACATTTGATGTTGCTGATATTACAAAGAAAACCATTGAGGAGATTACTAAAAATTCTTGTAGCCTTGGGAGTTTAAATTTGCTTCAAAATAAACTGCAGCAAATCTTGTCGGGAAAGAAGTTCTTTTTTGTTCTAGACGATGTCTGGAGCGAAGATGCCCATAAGTGGAAGCAATTTATAGCTCCTTTTCACTGTGGGGCTAAGGGTAGTTCAATTCTTCTTACAACTCGTATGAAAGAGGTTGCTTCAGTAGTTCAAACATGTCCCTCTCACTTTCTTAATGAGTTGTTAGAAGAGTCTTGTTGGTTATTGTTTGCAGCCAATGCATGTTTTCCGGAGTCAAACGGTATTCCAACATTAGAGGAAATCGGTAGAAACATTGTCAAGAAGTGTAAAGGGTTGCCATTAGCTGTTGAAACACTTGGGCGCTTGTTGCAAGGAAAGCGTGATGCTAAAGAATGGAATGCTGTTTTAAGGAGTGACATCTGGGAATTTTCTACGAAAAATAGTAAAATTATTCCAGCATTGTTAATAAGCTACTTCCAGCTACCTCCTTACTTGAAGCGTTGTTTCGTTTATTGTTCATTGTTTCCCAAAGATCATTACTTTGAGAAAAATGAACTAGTTTTGCTGTGGATGGCTGAAGATCTTTTACGGGTACCAAAGAGAGGAGAGAGTTTAGAAGAGGTTGGTTCTGAGTGTTTTGAAGAATTAGCTTCAAGGTTATTCTTTAAAAAGCTTCAAAACAAGTACAAGTACTATGAAGATTTAGATTCAACGTATTCAAGGTTATTTTTTAAACCAGCTAATAACTATTTTGTGATGCATGATCTCTTGCATGACTTGGCAATATTCCTTGCTGGAGACTTCTATTGTAGAATACAAGAGCTTCGTGAACAAGAAGAAAAGAAGGTTCTCACTCGCCATTTCTCATATTTCCCACCTCGAAGGTTAGATCATCCAATCTCAAAAGTCTTTAAGTCCATTGTGAAGCCAGAATCTTTGAGGACATCGTTGAATATCAATGATTTGTTAAGCATGGAAAGCAGAGCATCAAAGTTGAAATACTTGAGAGTTTTATCCTTTCGTAAACTTGATGTATTACCAGATTCAATAGTTAAATCGATTCATCTACGCTATTTGAATCTCTCTTGGACCAATGTTAAGACATTGCCAGAGTCGCTATGCGACTTGTATAATCTACAAACATTAATATTGTATGAATGTTCTAAACTGACCATGTTGCCCGATGGCATGCATAAACTTATGAAATTACGGCATCTTGTCCTTAGGGGAACTTGTTTGAAAGAAATGCCTAGAGGAATAAGTAAATTGAAACACATGCATATTTTAGAATACTTTGTGGTGGGCAAGCACAAAGACAATGGAATCGAGGAACTAGGAGGGCTCTCAAATCTTGAAGGATCATTTGAGATTAAGAAGTTGGAGAATGTTGTTGATGTGAGACAAGCAAGGAGTGCAAGGATGTTGGAGAAGAACCACATTGACAAGTTATCGTTGGAATGGTCTTTTGATGATGAAATGGTTTCAAACACAGAGACTGAGAGAGATATACTCGACGGCTTGCAACCGCACACTGGCTTGAAAGAGTTGAGAATGGAAGGATACAAGGGCGAAAGATTTCCAGATTGGGTGGGACACTGTTCTTACAACAATATGACAACTGTATGGCTAGAGTCTTGCAAGAATTGCTGCATGCTGCCTTCACTTGGACAACTGCAATGTCTAAAGTCCCTGTGCATTTCCGGTTTTCTTGAGCTCAAGTGTATTGGTGATGAGTTTTACAAGAATGACAGCGATCATCATTCCTCGCCTATTCCACCGTTTCCTTCACTCGAGGAATTGGTGTTTCATAACATGCCATGCTGGGAGGAGTGGCACGTACCTCACCCAGAAGCTTTTCCTCAGCTTAAGATACTTCAAATAGAAGGTTGTCCAATGTTCAAGGGAGATATGCTTAATGCCATATTGTGGAGAAGGGATTGTTGTTTGCGGGAAGATGAAGAAGGAAGGTCTGATGAGATGGTAGGTGGTGGGGATGCTTTATCAATAAACAGGGGATCTCCATCATTTAATGCAAGCACCATCAACCATCTATGTTGCCTCCAAGAACTACTTATTTCAGGGTGTCCGTCTATTGTATCCTTTCCGGACAATTGTTTACCCAAATCTCTGCAAAAGCTGAAAATCTCGAGTTGCCCAAAATTTGAATTCCCCGAGCAACAGCAGCGCAACTATGGTTTGGTAGAGCTACAAATAGAAGAGAGCTGTGATCCACTGAGCTCCTTGTCGTTGGATGTCTTTCCCAATCTCAAGAATTTGGAGATAGAAGGGTGTAGGAATCTGGAATCAGTGTCAATGTCAGAGGCACCACACGCTGCTCTTGAAGAAGTCATAATCAGGGGGTGCGACAAATTAGTGTCATTTGCAGGAGAAGGACTGGCTGCACCCAACTTGACTCATCTTGAAGTCACATATTGCTCGAAGTTGGAGGCATTACCACGTGACATGAAGAGTCTACTCCCAAGTTTACACTCTCTCCAGATATATGCTTGCCCAAACATTTGCAGGTTGGCAGAGGGTGGTTTCCCGCCTAATTTGAAATCACTTGAAGTGGGAGGTTGCGAGGAACAACTGTGGGATCTATCATGGATCGCCAACTTCCACGCCCTCACTCATCTCAGAATTTATGGTTTAGGGTGTGAGAACATAAAGTCATACCCAGAGGTGGGTTCGCTGCCTCACCTTCCCTCCCTTACCACTCTTCAGATATGGCACTTCGATAATCTGGAGACATTGGAGTGCAACGAGCTTCTCCGCCTCACCTCCCTTCAACAACTACACATTAAGTGGTGTCCAAAGATGGAGAATATGGAAGGAGAAAAGCTGCCTCCCTCTCTCTTGCGGCTTGAAGTTTATTGTTGTGGTTTGCTGGAAAAACACTGCAAGAACAAGCATCAACTAATCTGGCCCAAAATTTCCCACATCCCCACCATTCTAGTCGATTTCAAACATATTTCCTAAATAGAGATTTCTGAGCAGGTAATTATCTAACTTTACGGTTTTCATGCCACCACAATTCAATTATACATGCATCAATTTCCTTTTCCTCCAAAGAAAAGACCTCCCTCTTTCTTTAGACATTATTAACTAGTTGGACTGATAAATTTGCATTCTTTTTTTTCATTCATAGGGAAACCTCTCACTTTGTAGTTGTAGAAATATCCTCTGTTATTCTAAAAAAAAGTCATTCTTATAAATTCAAAGACAGGGAATGTATATATATATATATATATATATATATATATATATATGTATATTGTGTATCCAACATTTGAGAATTTCTTTACATAATCGATAAATGAAATTTACTGTTTTTATCCAACTTCTGCAGGCAGATTGTAATGAAGTAAAAGGGCCCAATGGTGGAGATTTCATCTTATGCAATATTTTAGCTTCATGTTGGTAAATTTACACCACTCCATTCCATTCTAGAATTTACTTTTCCTGTTGGGAAAAACAAAAATGTTATGAAAGCTTGATTTTGTTATATGCACTGAATAGTAAAATTGTGTTTCTGCCTTTGCCACTATTTGATATTTATGATGAACTTATTGGTATTGCCATATAGTAACTTCAATTTGATTCTTTTTCTGTTTTTCAAATCTATAGATTCCACTTTCTGTTAAGATGCTATTTTACCGTCGATCATTCATAATTTTAGCAAAGAGATAAATTGAAATCCTTTGAAAATATTTGAGGTAAAATTAAAACTTTTGCCAAACACCAGGGACATTCCTTTGTATGGTTTTCCTTGTTTCCTTTTCTTCTATTCTTTAATCTTCTTTTAAATTTATTTTTACAATATAACAGAACATGATGCGGTTTGCAACTTTGAGTGATAGGCTAAAAGAAAATAAAGCTTATTGTCTCGCCTGAAATGGAAAGTAAAGCTTCAAAATAATTTAACAATTCTTTTCCTTCTGTTTTTGCCATCTTTTGCAGGTAAAAAGTTCACAGATGTTAGAGATTTCATTGCACATGTATATCTATATATATGGAGATGTGAAGTGGATTAATGTGTTGGGAAGCAGTAGTGTTTTCTGATTTCAGTTTTCATTTTAATTGGTATCTACAATAGTTTAAATTAATGACTGATTTGTATCATAGGATTCATATCCACACTACATGTGGAGTTGCTTGGATTATTCAATTCAATGCTTTGTTCAAAGATAGGAACCATAGATGGTTGGTTGGTTATCAATAGCAGTCATGTTTGAACTTTGAACCAATATGCTAAACAAATGAGTTTCATTATCTAATGCAAGGGTTGTATCAAACTTGAATTGTAGGCTTTTTCTTTCTTTTTCTTTTGTTTTTTTTGGTTAAATTTATAATTCAAAGGCATGATTATGATTAACATCATTATTGAAGCTAGCTGAAGTAGTGTTACTTATATGTTAAAGCTATGATAATCTACATCTTACCAAGCATGAAACAGTTAATTTAATTAACTAGGTTGGTGCAACAGCTTTCATAATCCCTTGGAAACATATATGTCACAAAAATAAAGTAACTTCCATTGTTAATAATACAAGTTTTTTGACTTTTTCATTTGTGTAAATATAAATCTATGTTTTTTGTTTTTTATGTCTAATAAAAAATTCCATTATTCTTTTGCTTAGAGTTTGTGCACATCCAGTGCAAAATTGTAAAATGCATATAACATAAAATAATTAATAAAAATGAGACTCACATATGTTGGTTATTTCTCTAATTCTTAAGTATATTGTAACTATTATATTTATTTAAAAATTTTTCTTTTCTACTTATTATATTATTTAAATTGTTTAGACATTGGATAAGTATAATCTTATTTATGTCATTGGCTACATTTTTCGCCTTAGTGTACTCTTCTATTATATATAATCAACCCAAAAAATATAAAAAAAATGAAAGTTTTCTAGTCAATTATTTGGATTCTCTTGGTCTACGAAAAGTTTTGAAATTTTTAAGTTTATACTAATATGAAAATAAGGTGAGAAATCAATCAAATTATTCAACTTGTATACTAACTAGAATGTGACCCGCACGATGCACGGAACGGTAAATTAAGAATATTATATAATAAATATTAAAAATTATTATATTTTGTAAAATTAAATGAAATATGTATAAACTAAAAATAAATTTAAATAGTATTTTATTTAAAAGAAATAGTAGTATAAAGTATTTGGATGTTGGAATTGATTTTGTATTTGGTTTAATTGATGGAATTGGTCTTCTTATGCGGCACTCGTCTTCCTTTTTTTATTGGTTGTTGTTAGAGTTGTTGCTTTCTTCTTTCTGTCATAGATTGTTGTGAATGCATGCTCCTTATGAATTGGTGAGTTGTGTACATTTTCTTTTGTGTTGTTTGTTCTCTTTTTGCATGTATGGTCTTCTTCCGAAAATGTGTCTTGAATTTGTATCGTTTTTTTTCTCCTCAATCTCTTGATAGGTATGTGATCGTCTGATGATATTAGTGTTGGCGAAGTTGGTTCCTATAATCAATGAATAATATAAATTAGAAATAAAAATGATGTTTTAAATAAGTGATTTTTTTAGTATTACTTGTTTTATTTGTTGTAATGGGTGTTGTTGTTCAGTGTTTTTAGTTGGAACAAATGTCTTGGTAACGGTGTATTGTTGAGAACCTTCTTTGAGATTAAACTCATTTAGTTTGACTTCAAAAATAAGTGTGAGGTTGCACAAGTTTTTCAATTGGGGTGGTGCTTCAAGATCATTACTTTTCTGAAGTGTGATTAGATTTGAAGCAGTTGTGTCCAGCAATTTTTTTGCTTCGCCATCAAATAATACAAAAGTTGCTGTAGCACTTTGATCTGAAACCTTTAATTGAATTCTGAACCTAAAATAAGTATTGGGTTAATAACTAATAATTTGCTAAATGAGATTATGAAAAGTATATAAAGTTACCTTATGGTTGGATATTGTGGTGTTTGATTACATGTGCCACAAATATAGTTGTCTCCTTTTTTATATACTTTCTTATGATACTTTTCACATTCAACATAGTTCCATCCAAATTTGTCATCAATTCCGTTTATAGTTGCTAAAATTGTAAAGATCTTTTCCTATTCCAATATTCCATTTATGTTATCATTAGGTATATTGTATTTGAGTAAGAATGAATGTATAATGCATGTTGTGAGATTTTTTTGTCATACCTGATAATCAGATTCCATTGCATAGCCATTAGATCTTGAATAGTTATTCGATTTCTAATCATTCTACTCTAAAGATTTGTGTTGGCATTGTCTTGGCTTGGTATCTCCATTACTTTTTCATGTTGATCAGTCCTGTTTAGGAATTTTTTTATATTTATTAAATTGAATAATTAAATAAATGAATTAATTTTTGAGAGAGTTATTAGTTATGAAATACCCATAAGTCAGGCAGTCAGCTGTATGAATTTTTCAATTTCTGGATTGATATAGATTTTTGTACTTGAAGTTGTGCTAACCTAATAATCACCTAATATTATAATATAATAGGTTATATAAAATAAGATTGTGTTGTATTGTGTCAATTAATGTATTATATAAAATATAATTCTTTGAACTAAAAAAAAAACAATAAATTAAAATTTTTTGAAAAAGATCATACCTTTATATTCATTAACCAATGTTGATGTGAGTGCATCAATTTTTTGGCCCTTGATTTGTGTTGTAATTTTTTTATTTATCTGATTTGAGAGATTTCTCCACAATGTGACTTTCAACACGATGTTCCTAAAATTAATAGTATTTTGTTAATAACTATATATCTAAATGAAAAATGAATTGGTTGTATATTTTTTTACTCTTTGAGTATCAATTCCATTCTTCGTATTTTTGTGGGTTTTTCTTTAACATCTACTTGTTCTTCTTCTCCTATTGCATGCAGTTTTTCAATGACATCTACAATAAAAAGAACAAAAATGTGTTGATTTTTTTAATAAATTATTTTTAATAAGAATAATTGAAATAATATAAAATAAAATTACCTGTTAAAGTTTGTCTTTGACCCACTTTATTAGATAATGTTTCAAGTGATGCAAATTTAAAATAGTGTTGGAGAATGTTCAAAACTGGATCTTTGATTTTTTTTCACAATAGTTGTTATTAAAAAATCTGTTTTCATAGTACCTTTAATTGCTCTATACAAATCATTTGCATCTTCTATTTTCAAATTTTTTATAGTATAGACTTTTTCTTCTTCTAACAAATGTTTGAATTTGTTTATCATATTTTTCTTCACAATTACATGAAGAGGTGTTCCCTCCAGTGTTAGTAAATCATTGTTAACAATTAGTTAAAAAAATGATTGCGTTTATTTTTTTAAATTATTAGAAAATGAACAATGATTATCAAATTGAGAGAAGTTTAACTTTAACGATATTAAAATACAATTATATATAAAGTATTATAAAATAATATTAAAAGTATAAAAAACAAAAATAATTAAAGCATTTTTTTAAATTCAATTTAAAAACAGAATAAATTTGTTTATTTTGTACCTTTTCATCTAATATAATCATTTCTAAGAAAAGAGGCTCCTCTTTATTTTTGGGTGTTAATGTTTTTCATAGACGAACTACGCGAACTTTGATAAACCAATTGTCCGTATGTTTGGTTATATTGTCCAATGAATGATGCTCCATTGAGTAAGTTTGAGATGTTGTATAGTTTGGAAAGAAATTTCTTATGGTAAATTTGATGTTATTTTAAAGAATAGTTATTAGAGACTTATATAAGTAGTTCAAATAGTATATAATTTAAATATTTGTAACGTAAAATTTATTATGATTAATAATATTATTATGACATTTATTATATGGATATTCATTACATTTAATGATTGAGTTTATAGAAATTAATAAATTAATTATTGGTGTTATAAAGTTATTATATTGTTTATAACGGTAAGATATAATAAATATAATAATATAGATTTAATATCTTTATAGGTTACAAACTTAATTTCAAAATTTATAATTTAAAATGACTTGGTTGAAGAATATTTGTATATTATATGAATTTAATAAAAAACTTCTAGATTTATATGGACTTAATAGAAAATTTTTAGGCTATTTGCAAATGTTTAAGTTTTAGGAAGTTTTAGAATACTTCACCTACATGAATGAAATACACCCGATACTTGGTGTGACTATATGATACTCTTTTTGTATTGTAGAGATCCAAAGTTGAGACCTATGTTCACTAAAATAATGGCAGTAGTGAAGTAATATGCAATAATAATGATATAAATTTTTAATGAGTTAATTTACATAAATTAATAAATTAATTATTAGTATAATAAATTTATTGTATTATTTATAATGGTAAGATATAATAAATATAGGAATATGATTTCAATGTCTTTATATGTTACAAATTTAATTTCAAAAATTTTAATTTAAAAAGACTTGATTAAAAAATATTTTGTATATTATATGGACTTAATTAAAAATTTTTAGACTAATATTAATAAAAAATATTAGTCCTTAACGTTTCTCTTTGAACAATTAATATATACTAACGTACCGAAAATGACGAAAAATTTATTAGCATTAATTCAAAATTAATATTCTAATTACTTAATTAAATGATTTCATAAAATTTTGGAGTTAGAATAGAAGCCAGTACATCTTCTTTCTGCCCATTTTTTCTTATCCCACTTTTAAAGCAATTTATTAATTAATAATAGTATTTTTATCTGTAATAATGAATAATACCAATTATTCCTAATAAAATACATAAATTAGTAAGTTGAATTAGATAATATCATATTATTAAATGTGATCGGTCCTTGGTGGATCAAATTGAATGCCGATGTCTTAATGCTAAAGATGACCAAGCATTCCACCTAATATGATATTGTCACATTTAAATATATATTTTTTAGTGAAGTAATATGCAATAATAATGATATAAATTTATTTACTAACTAATAAATTATTATAAGCTTTAAAATGTAACTTTAACCTATTTAAATTGTTATATGTGATTAAGAATATTACATAAATTTCATAAACCAATTTTAAGTGGTTTAAATTATGATTTATAAATGATATGATTAAGAATTTTGTAAAAGAAAAAAATAAAAAAATTGTAGCATAATATATAAATAAATTTAGAAGTATACAAAACTAAGAGGAAAAAATATCCTTAAATTCAACCCATGGTTATATGTGCAATGTCTAAAAAGAAGTATTGAGATTTAATTTTCGGACCAGTTAGAGCATTGTAGATGTCGATCTTATTCCGAAGCGTGTTATACTTGTAGATACAACCATTTTCACAAAAAATATGTATGAGAAATTTTAGAAGAAAGAAATATAAACATTACTCTAGACGTAAGAAATTGATTACATATGAAGAAATATATTATCGCAAGTTTTTTCAAAGGAGTTTGGTATGAAATTACTCATCGACTCACAATGTGTAAGAGATGACTTACTTTATAAAAGATATATTCTCATGAGTTTGTTGAAATGCCATTGATATGGAATCAAGTACTGCAAGCATAAACGACTGGTAAAGAATAAGTTTATGAATAAAAAAGATAAAAGATAGGTTAAGTATATCTACTTTTAATTTCTTATATAAAATTACCTCAATGTTGTAATCCTTAGGAAAATACTTGGCACGAATTTTTTTCGTTAGACGAATTTTCTTAGTTGGCCTGGTTTCTGCAATTGATGCAATGCGGAGAGGTGCCAAGAAGAAGAGGGTTTCGAGAAGCATGAGAAGAGTAAAATTTGATTCGAGGAAAACACAATGGCTCATACCGGAAGAGCATGGAGGAAATAGGATCTTGGTACGGAGAGGTGCCAAGAAGAAGAGGGTTTCGAGAAGCATGAAAAGAGTAAGGAGTTTTCAGGCGAAAAGCATGAGAAAAGTAGTGAACTCTTTGGTTTTCAGAGGTTTTTTTGGGGTAAATGTTAATTTGTGTTTTTGTTGTTTTTTATTCTGTTTTTTAGTTTTTTTTTAATTTAAAAATAGAAGTTGATTTGGCAAGATTTGAGTGGTTGAAATTTGGCCAGATTTGATTGGTTGTTTCTAAAATTTTGCCACGTAAATAATATTGCTGACATGGCGTTAGTAGAATAAGAGGAATAACTTAGAAATAATGTAGTGCATGTTTATGTATCTACTTTTATATATTAAGAATAGATTACCACACTAAAAGGAACACGCAGTTTATGCTTATCTAGAATTACAAGATTTTTGCATTTTAAAAACAAGTTAAGGTTTTTGACTTTGAATACTAGCACAATGAAATGAAGAATATATTTTGTGGCTATGTTCTTTTTTAAATCTGCAAAGTCTAATTTAAAATTGAGTAATTATCCAAATCAGTCTTGATGTTTTCAAAACAGACACTTTAGTCCCATAGTTTTTGAAATACACAAAAAACTCTCCCACTTTTTACTCCAACAGACAAATTAGTCCCTAGCCTTATTTCTCTGTCAATGACAAACAAAAAATGCTGATATGAAGACATGGACTAAGCACACGTGGAATGTCTTTTCTTGTGTATCTAACATTTAAGAATTTCTTTACATATATCAATGAATCAAATTCGCTTTTTTTTCCCTTTTTTTTTACCATATTCTGCAAGTAGCTTGTAATGAGGTAAAAGTGTCCAAATGGCAGAGATTTCATCATATATAATCTTACACAATATTTTAGCTCCAGCTTGGTAAATTTACTCCACTCCATTCCATTCTAGAATTTACTTTCCTGTTGTGTTGGAAAAAAGTAAAAAAAAAAAAGTTATGAAAGCATGATTTTAGAAGGAATTAGTTATATGCACTTAATGACAAAATTGTGTTTCTGCTTTTGCCACTAACCAAATGGTTTTGGTATATAGGCCATATAGCAACTTGTTACAATTTCTTTTACCATTGATTATTCATAACCGAAGGGGTAAAAGAAAGTAAAGCTTATTGTCTTACCTGAAGTTGAAAGTGAAGCTTTCAAAATAATTTAACAATCTTGTTTCTATTTTTGCAATCTTTTGCAGGCTGTTTTAACTTATGTGGTTGAGATTTCATTGTACTTGCGTATATGTGGAGATGTAATGCTATACAGTGGCAATCATATCTTCATTTTTTTCATTCAATTCGAAGTTCATCTGAGGTGGTAAATTGGATTGATATGTCGGAAACAGAAGCAATGTTTTTGTAATTTACTTTCAAGTTGGTCTGTACATTAGAATGGACAGAATAAGAAATGAAGACATAATGGAGAAAGTTGGAGTAACAGTTAAAAGTTTTTGTTGTTGGTATCATTACTTTGTTCCTTTCCATAATTTTATCTTGTGATCACTTCTATCTAACTCCCTCTTTTGCAATTACATTTTTTGGTGGCATTTCTGTTTGTTAAATATACTTGCAGTCCTGATCCTAAAATCAAAACAGTGATCCAGCATAACTGCTGTACTATGCATTCTCACAAAAAGGTGGAGAAAATAAAATAAACAGAAAACTGTAGAATGATAAGTGTCTTTGGTTTTCGTGATGACAAGCACTTAGTCTTGAAATGTTATTAATTTGTGTATTAGTGTTTCTGGATAAGTTCTGAAATCAGAAGAGTTGTTTTCTTATTTTAGCTTCAAGTTAGTAACTTTACTCAATTCCATTCTCAAATTTACTTTTCCTGTTCTGTTGGGTGAAAGAAAAAGTTATGAAGCTTGATCTGAGGAGGAATTAGTTATATGCGCTTAAGGACAGAATTGTGTTTCTGCCTTTGCCACTATTTCATGTTTATGCTGAATGGTATTGCTATATAGGCCATATAGCAACTCAAATTTGATTCTTTATGGTCTTTTCTTTCATAGTTTCTAGTCAACAAAAAAAAAACAAAGCTTATGGTCTTGCAGGTAAAAGTTCACAGATGTTCGGGATTTCATATACATGTATATATGTGGAGATGTAAACTGGATTAATGTGTTGGGATGCAGAAGCAGTGTTTTCTGATTTCAGCTTTCATATCTACACTACATGTGGACTTGCTTGGATTATTCAATTCAATTTTTTGCTTGAAAGATGGGAACTATATCTGCTTGTTTGGTTATCAATAGCAGTCATGTTTGAACTTTGAACCAACATGCTAAACAAATGCTTCTCTCTCTAATGCAAGGGTTATATCAATTTTGAATTGTGTTTTTTTTGGGGCTAAATTTACAATTCAAATCCATGATGATTAAGATCATTGAACCTAGCTGAAGTAGTGTTATTATATGCTAAAGCTATGATAATCTACATCTTACCAAGCATGCAGCAGTTAAATTAATTAACTTCTAATCAAAGGTAGGTACATCAACTTTGATAATCCCTTTGGAAATATATAACACAAAAATAAATAACTTTCGTGGTCATTAATACTCGAATTTGGGCATTTCTTACATATCATGTAGATATAGGTCTTCTTTTTCCAATTAGTTAGACCAATAATACCATGAACTGATGTTTTTCATCAATGAAGTTCAGCAAATTAAAACCAATAAGGGAATGACTCAAAGCAATTAAAACAGTACTTCAGAAAACAAAATAAGCTCATGATCCTATAGACATTGTTCTCTTCAAAATTGATAGTGTAATTTATTTAGGAGTATCTCTGAAAGAGGACTTTATTTTATTGTGTATAAACAAATTGAAAGTTAAAAAAAAAAAGAAAGAAATCATCATATGTCCCTTATTAACAGCATAGAAGCTCCTGCAGTCACTCTAGAAAACCGTACTATTACCTTGCTCACACAAAAGTTGAAAGCCTTGAAATTTTGTTGCTTCTTCATAGAGTTGAAGCTAATTTTTTTTTATAATCACTTGTAATTGTTGAAACTAGAATGTGACCCGCGCGATGCGCGGGACGGTAAATTAATAATAATATATAATAAATACTAAAAATTATTATATTTTGTAGAATTAAATGAAATATGTATAAACTAAAAATAAATTTAAATGGTATTTTATTTAAAAGAAATGGTAGTACAAAGTATTTGGATGTTGGAATTGATTTTTGTATTTGGTTTAATTGATGGAATTGGTCTTCTTATATGGCACTCGTCCTCCTTTTTTTTATTGGTTGTTGTTAGAGTTGTTGCTTTCTTCTTTCTGTCATATGTTGTTATGAAGGCATGTTCCTTATGAATTGGTGAGTTGTATGCACTTTTTTTTGTGTTGTTTGCTCCCTCTTTGCATGTATGGTCTTCTTCCGAAAATGTGTCTTGAATTTGTATCGTTTTTTTTCTCCTCAAACTCTTGATAGGTATGTGATCTTCGTCTGATGATATTGGTGTTGGCGAAGTTAGTTCCTATAATCAATGAATAATATAAATTAGAAATAAATGAATTAATTTTTGAGAGACTTATTAGTTATGAAATATCCATAAGTCAGCTGTGTGAATTCTTCAATTTTTGGATTGATATAGATTTTTGTACTTGAAATTGTGCTAACCTAATAATCACCTAATATTATAATATAATAGGTTATATAAAATAAGATTGTGTTGTATTGTATCAATTAATGTATTATATAAAATATAATTCTTTGAACTAAAAAAAACAATAAATTAAAATTTTTTGAAAAAGATCATACCTTTATATTCACTAACCAATGTTGATGTGAGTGCAACAATTTTTTGGCCCTTGATTTGTGTTGTAATTTCTTTATTTATCTGATTTGAGAGATTTCTCCACAACATGACTTTCAACACGATGTTCCTAAAATTAATAGTATTTTGTTAATAACTATATATCTAAATGAAAAATGAATTGGTTGTATATTTTTTTACTCTTTGAGTATCAATTCCATTCTTCGTATTTTTGTGGGTTTTCCTTTAACATCTACTTGTTCTTCTTCTCCTATTGCATGCAGTTTTTCAATGACATCTACAATAAAAAAAATAAAAATGTGTTGATTTTTTTAATAAATTATTTTTAATAAGAATAATTGAAATAATGTAAAATAAAATTACCTGTTAAAATTTGTCTTTGACCCACTCTGTCAGATAATGTTTCAAGTGATGCAAATTTAAAATAGTGTTAGAGAATGTTCAAAATTGGATCTTTGATTTCTTTCACAATAGTTGTTATTAAAAAATTTGTTTTCATAGTACCTTTAATTGCTCTATACAAATTATTTGCATCTTCTATTTTCAAATTTTTTATAGTATAGACTTTTCCTTCTTCTAACAAATTTTTGAATTGTTTATCATATTTTTCTTCACAATTACATGAAGAGGTGTTCCCTCTAGTGTTAGTAAATCATTGTTAACAATTAATTAAAAAAATGATTGCGTTTATTTTTTTAAATTATTAGAAAAGGAACAATGATTATCAAATTGAGAGAAGTTTAACTTTAACGATATTAAAATACAATTATATATAAAGTATTGTAAAATAATATTAAAAGTATAAAAAACAAAAATAATTAAAGCATTTTTTAAATTCAATTTAAAAACAGAATAAATTTGTTTATTTTGTACCTTTTCATCTAATATAATCATTTTTAAGAAAAGAGGCTCCTCTTTATTTTTGGGTGTTAATGTTTTTCATAGACGAACCACGCGAACTTTGATAAACCAATTGTCCGTATGTTTGGTTATATTGTCCAATGAATGATGCTCCATTGAGTAAGTTTGAGATGTTGTATAGTTTGGAAAGAAATTTCTTATGGTAAATTTGATGTTATTTTAAAAAATAGTGATTAGAGACTTATATAAGTAGTTCAAAGAGTATATAATTTAAATATTTGTAACGTAAAATTTATTATGATTAATAATATTATGACATTTATTATATGGATATTTATTACATTTAATGATTGAGTTTATAGAAATTAATAAATTAATTATTGGTGTTATAAAGTTATTATATTGTTTATAACGGTAAGATATAATAAATAAAGAATATAGATTTAATATCTTTATAGGTTACAAACTTAATTTCAAAATTTATAATTTAAAAAGACTTGGTTGAAGATATTTGTATATATATGAATTTAATAAAAATTTCTAGATTTATATGGACTTAATAGAAAACTTTTAGGCTATTTGCAAATGTTTAAGTTTTAGGAAGTTTTAGAATACTTCACCTACATGAATGAAATACACCCGATGCTTGGTGTGACTATATGATACTCTTTTTGTATTGTAGAGATCCAAAGTTAAGACCTATGTTCGCTGAAATAATGGCAGTAGTGAAGTAATATGCAATAATAAATTAATTATTAGTATAATAAATTTATTGTATTATTTATAACGGTAAGATATAATAAATATAGGAATATGATTTCAATGTCTTTATATGTTACAAATTTAATTTCAAAAAATTTAATTTAAAAAGACTTGATTAAAAAATATTTGTATATTATATGGACTTAATTAAAAATTTTTAGACTAATATTAATAAAAAATATTAGTCCTTAACGTTTCTCTTTGAACAATTAATATATACTAATGTACCGAAAATGGCAAAAAGTTTATTAGCAGTAATTCAAAATTAATATTCTAATTACTTAATTAAATGACTTCATAAAATTTTGCAATTAGAATAGAAGCCCTAGTACATCTTCTTTCTGCCCATTTTTTCTTATCCCACTTTTAAAGCAATTTATTAATTAATAATAGTATTTTTATCTGTAATCATGAATAATACCAATTATTCTTAATAAAATACATAAATTAGCAAGTTGAATTAGATAATATCATATTATTAAATGTGATCGGTCCTTAGTGGATCAAATTGAATGCCGATGTCTTAATGCTAAAGATGACCAAGCATTCCACCTAATATGATATTGTCACATTTAAATATATATTTTTTAGTGAAGTAATATGCAATAATAATGATATAAATTTATTTATTAACTAATAAATTATTATAAGCTTTAAAATGTAACTTTAACCTATTTAAATTGTTATATGTGATTAAGAATATTACATAAATTTTATAGACCAATTTTAAGTGATTTAAATTATGATTTATAAATGATATGATTAAGAATTTTGTAAAAAATAAAAAATAAAAAATTGTAGCATAATATATAAATAAATTTAGAAGTATACAAAATTAAGAGGAAAAAATATCCTTAAATTCAACCCATGGTTATATGTGCAATGTCTAAAAAGAAGTATTGAGATTTAATTTTCGGAACAGTTAGAGCATTGTAGAGGTCAACCTTATTCCGAAGCGTGTTATACCTGTAGATACAACCATTTTCACAAAAAATATGTATGAGAAATTTTAGAAGAAAGAAATATAAACATTACTCTAGACGTAAGAAATTAATTACTTATGAAGAAATATATTATCGCAAGTTTTTTCAAAGGAGTTTGGTATGAAATTATTCATAGACTCACAGTGTGTAAGAGATGACTTACTTTATAGAAGATATATTCTCATGAGTTTATTGAAATGCCATTGATATGGATTCAAGTACTGCAAGCATAAACGACTGGTAAAGAATAAGTTTATGAATAAAAAAGATAAAAGATAAGTTAAGTATATCTACTTTTAATTTCTTATATAAAATTACCTCAATGTTGTAATCTTTAGGAAAATACTTGGCACGAATTTTCTTCGTTGGACGAATTTTCTTAGTTGGTCTGGTTTCTGCAATTGATGCAATGCGGAGAGGTGCCAAGAAGAAAAGGGTTTCGAGAAGCATGAGAAGAGTAAAATTTGATTCGAGGAAAACACAATGGCTCATACCGGAAGAGCATGGAGGAAATAGGATCTTGGTACGGAGAGGTGCCAAGAAGAAGAGAGTTTCGAGAAGCATGAGAAGAGTAAGGAGTTTTCAGGCGAGAAGCATGAGAAAAGTAATGAACTCTTTGGTTTTCAGAGGTTTTTTTAGGGTAAATGTTTATTTGTGTTTTTGTTGTTTTTTATTCTGTTTTTTAGTTTTTTTTTTAATTTGAAAATAGAAGTTGATTTGGCAAGATTTGAGTGGTTAAAATTTGCCAAGATTTGATTAGTTGTTTCTAAAATTTTGCCATGTAAGCAATATTGCTGACATGGCATTAGTAGAATAAAAGGAATAACTTAGAAGTAATGTGGTGCATGCTTATGTATCTACTTTTATATATTAAAAATAGATAGTAGCATAACTCTTGATTTAATATTAAGTAGTAACTAACATGCTCTATACCATAACTAATGTGATTTGATGCATTTGAGAGAGATTAGTAATTTGGTATAGTAGTACTATTGAGCCTGGTCCCATAACTCACAAGATAACACTTTAACTGAAACTGCCAACAAGACGTAAGATGTGTTTGGCAAACACGTTGGAGATGATAAAAGTACGTGCTTTGAACGCTGTTCTTTGATGTTTGGCAATTTTTCTTTGGAGATGATAAAATATTTAATCAAATATGTTACATTTTTTAAGTATTAACGTGAGAATATTAATTTAGTATTTTTTTACATCGTACTTTTATTTTAGTACTCTCAATATTCTTATTCTTAATATGTTAAATATCATGATGATTAACATCATTATTGAACGTAGCTGAAGTAGTGTTACTTATATGTTAAAGCTATCATAATCTACATCTTTCCAACATGAAACAGTTAGTTAATTAACTTCTAATCAAAGGTAGGTACAACAGCTTTCATAATCCCTTGGAGTTATATGACACAAAAATAATTTTATTAAGAGAATGGTATACTTTTAATAAATTGATCATTTAAACTTTACAATTTTGTGATCATATTTTTGTTTACTTGCTGGGTTCTATGGTTCATGCCAAACAAAAAGCTCAAAGTATTGCTTTAGAATTCTTTTTTGTTGATTATAACATGTAATTATTCCACTAAAATGTGTACTGGCGGCCTCTATGCCAATGGCAAGTTGGTGGGCATGTAACTACTTTTCTAAAATATTTGTGTCAAATTTTTCTCAAGCCAAAACTTTCTGGAGTGTCTCTACATTCCCGTTAGTGTATGAACCTAATCAGATTTCGATTAACTTCAGTGGACAGAACCAATTGAGCAAAGAGAAGAAAAGTTGAGAGGAGATGCTAATTTTGCAGGGGCAGTAGCTTGTTTTCATCAAGTGAAAGATCGGACGGTCAAATCTTATTGAGCTGAATCTTTAACTGGAGATTCTTCACCCATACTTCTTCAATTTGGAGGATTGATTTGAAATCGTGTAATATATATAACTGCTCAGTGTAGAAGAGATTATGAGAACAATAGTATGATGAGGTTGTTGCCAAACCAACCTATGTACTGAATATTATTAATGCTGTTAGTTTATTGGTTATTATTTTGTACGATGATCCACCAAAATTCATGGTCTTTATTATTAGTTGGTTTACTAAAAATGATATATCATTCATACTAATAAACAAATATATACATAAATTCTCATTGTTTCTCTACGATGACCTAACCTTACAGTTCACACTAATAAATTCTTATTACTCTGATGCATATATGTGCAGAACCAGCAAAAATGAAAGACCAAAATGTCATGATCATGTTTCTATGGTTTAATAAACTAAAATTGGTTCATCTTACTAATCACCTAATATGACTTGGATATATGCCTTGCATATTCCCAAGTCATAACTCATGCAACAGTTGAAACCTTCCTCAACTTGCATTTTGTTGCATCACTCAGATTTAAAAACACAAATTAAAAGCTCCAAACAAACTATTAAACTAAGTACTTGTTTGGGCGTCATTATTTTATTAAAAAAAAAATTTTTTAATGAAAAAATATCTTTTTTTATTTTTTAGCGTGTTTGGCAAATTTCTAATAGTAAAAGTAAAAGCACTAGAAAAATTAAAAAAAAAACATCTTTTTTGAGAAGCTGTAATTTACATCTTTTTTTAAAAAATCTTTTTTCCTTAGAAAAAAAGATGTTTTTTATGTAATAAATAAACAAAAAAGTACTTTTATATTATTATACCCAAACATAATTGATAGATAAAAAGATCTTTTTGTATGAGATATCCAAACATAAAATTACTTTTACTTCTCCAAAAGATCTTTTGAAAAAGATAACTCGAAAAAAGATCTTTTCTTAAAAGCTCACCCAAACAAGCCCTAAGTCTAAGATATTAGCAACATACAAATTATTAAAATAAGACAACTAACATGCATTATTGTTATTAATAACCTCATAATGTTACCATGATATACATACAAAAATGTGGCGCCAAAACGTTCCTAGTTTTATATAGTTACGGAAACAGCACCACTTGCAAGAAAGAATTAAAAAATGAAAAGTTAGAGCAAATCCAATTAAGCACTCCAAGCTATGAATTTCTAAGTTATCTCGGAGAGCGATACCATGTCTTGTTGCTAAGGAATCATTGACTTCTCCTTAGCATACACTACATGATTGAGAAAAACTTAGTAGTTCACTACACTGCAAACCATTGTTCTCTTACCTTTCTCTGAAAATCCATTCACTTTGCTGTTGTTGAGATCATATCATCATGGCTGGTGCACTTGTTGGTGGAGCTTTCCTTTCTGGCTTCATTAATGTTGTCTTTGACAGGTTGCTCACAATGGATGCGGTCAACCGGGTCTTGGGCAAGAAACTTGGCCCTGGCTTGGTTGAGAGGCTGAAAATTTCTCTGAATGCTGCTGAAGCTGTGCTTGATGATGCTGAGTACAAGCAACTGGGCGACAAACGTGTGAGGGAGTGGCTCAACTGTCTCAGGGATGCTGTTTATGACGCTGATGACTTTCTGGACGCTGTACACACCAAAGCCGCCACAAAAAAGGAGGTATGTTCTTCCAAGCTTAGTTTCTTCCGTAACCGACATAGGAAGATGGTAGATAACATGGAAGAGGTGGTTGTAAGAATAGAATTTCTTGTAAAGCAGAAAGATGTCCTTGGTCTTCAAAAGGGTACCAAGGATAATAACTTGTCATCATCATCATCACCATCATCATGGCGAGAAACCACATGTCTGATGCAAGGGAACATATATGGCAGGGAGGATGATCAACAAGCTTTAATCAAAACAATACATGACAACAGTGAATCTCAGTTAGCTGTGATTCCTATTGTTGGCATGGGTGGGGTTGGTAAAACAACCTTAGCCAAATGGGCGTACAGTGTCGCGGAGGGATTTGATCTCAAAGCATGGGTCTGCATCTCTGAGACATTTGATGTTGCTGAGATTACAAGGAAAACCATTGGGGAACTTACTGAGAATTCTTGTACCCTTGGGAGTTTAAATTTGCTTCAAATTGAATTGCAGAAAATCTTGTGGGGAAAGAAGTTCTTTGTTGTTCTAGACGATGTCTAGAGCGATGATGCCGATAAGTGGACGCAATTTATAACTCCTTTTCACTGTGGGGCTAAGGGTAGTACAATTCTTCTAACAACTCGCAATCAAGAGGTTGCTTCAGTAGTTCAAGCATGTCCCTCTTGCACTCTTTATGAGTTGTCCGAAGAGTCTTGTTGGTTATTATTTGCAGCCAATGCATGTTTTCCAGAATCAAACGGGAACCCAACACTAGAGGATGTGGGTAGAAAGATTGTCAAGAGGTGTAAGGGGTTGCCATTAGCTGTAGAAACACTTGGGCGTTTCTTGCGAGGAAAGGATGATGTTAAGGAATGGAATGTTGTTTTAATGAATGACATTTGGGAATTGAAAAATAGTAAAATTATTCCAGCATTGTTAATAAGCTACTTCCAGCTTCCTCCTTACTTGAAGCGTTGTTTTGTTTATTGTTCCTTGTTTCCCAAAGATCATGAGTTTGAGAAAAATGAACTAGTTTTGCTGTGGATGGCTGAAGATCTTTTAAGGTTACCAAAGAGAGGAGAGAGTTTAGAAGAGGTTGGTTCTGAGTGTTTTGAAGAATTAGCTTCCAGGTTATTCTTTAAAAAGCTTCAAGTCAATGACAAGTATTTTAAAGAATTAGCTTCAAGGTTATTTTTTAAACCATCTAGGTTTTTCTCTGAGAGGTTCGTGATGCATGATCTCTTGCATGACTTGGCAATATTCCTTGCTGGAGACTTCTATTGTAGAATAGAAGAACTTGGTGAACAAGAAGAAAAGAAGGTTCCCACTCGCCATTTGTCATATTTGTCATATTTGCCATATGGAAGCTTAGATCATCCAATCTCAAAAGTCTTTAAATCCATTGCGAAATCAGAATCTTTGAGGACATCGTTGCATATCAATGATTTGTTAAGCATGGAAAGCAGAGCATCGAAGTTGAAATACTTGAGAGTTTTATCCTTTTGTGAACTTGATGTATTACCAGATTCAATAGGTAAATTGACTCATCTACGCTATTTGAATCTCTCTTGGACCAATGTTAAGACATTACCAAAGTCATTATGCAACTTGTATAATCTACAAACATTAATATTGTACAGATGTACTAAGCTGACCATGTTGCCCAGTGGCATGCATAATCTTGTGAATTTACGGCATCTTGATCTTAGGGAAACTTGTTTGGAAGAAATGCCTGGAGGAATAAGCAAATTGGACCACTTGCATACCTTACGTTCCTTTGTGGTGGGCAATAATGAAGATAATGGAATCCAGGAATTAGGAGGGCTCTCAAATCTTCATGGATTGTTGGAGATTAAGAAGTTGGAGAATGTTGTTGATGTGAGACAAGCAAGGAGTGCAGGGATGTTGGAGAAGAACCACATTGACAAGTTATGGTTGGAATGGTGTTCAGATGATGAAATGGTTTCAAACACAGAGACTGAGAGAGATATACTTGACGGCTTGCAACCGCACAATGGGTTGAAAGAGTTGAGAATGAAGGGATACAAGGGTGAAAAATTTCCAGATTGGGTGGGCCGCTGTTCCTACAACAGTATGACAAGGGTAACACTAGCATCTTGCAAGAATTGCTGCATGCTGCCTTCACTTGGACAACTGCCATCTCTAAAGTCCCTGCGCATGGAAGGTTTTCTTCAGCTCAAGCATATTGGTGATGAGTTTTACAAGAATGACAGCGATCATCATTACTCGCCTATTGCACCGTTTCCTTCACTCGAGGAATTGGTGTTTCATAACATGCCACGCTGGGAGGAGTGGCACGCACCTGACCCAGAAGCTTTTCCTCGGCTTAGGAGACTTGAAATAGAAGATTGTGGAATGTTAAAGGCAGATATGCTTAAGGGCATATTGTGGAGAAGGGATTCTTGTTTGCGGGAAGATGATGAAGGAAGGTCTGATGAGATGGTAGGTGGTGGGGATGCTTTATCAATAAGGCCATCTCAATCATTTAATGCAAGGACTATCAACCATCTATGTTGCCTCCAAGAACTACTTATTTCATTGTGTTCGTCTATTGTATCCTTGTCATTGGATGTCTTTCCTAATCTCAAGAATCTCAAGATAAACTGGTGTAGGAATCTGGAATCAGTGTCAATGTCAGAGGCACCACACGCTGCTCTTCAACGTCTCTCCATTACTTCCTGCGACAAATTAGTGTCATTTGCAGGAGAAGGACTGGCTGCACCCAACTTGACTCATCTTCAAGTCAGCAGGTGCTCAAAGTTGGAGGCATTACCACGTGAGATGAAGAGTCTACTCCCAAGTTTACACTCTCTCCAGATATATGGTTGCCCAAACATTTGCAGGTTGGCAGAGGGTGATTTGCCGCCTAACTTGAAAGAACTTGAAGTGGGAATTGGCGAGCAACAAATGAGGGATCTATCATGGATGGGCAACTTAGACGCCCTCACTCATCTTAGCATTTATGGTTTTTGGTGTAAGAACATAAAGTCATACCCAGAGGTGGGTTCGCTCCCTCACCTTCCCTCCCTTACCACTCTGCATCTCTTTGCTTTTAATAATCTGGAGACATTGGAATGCAACGAGCTTCTCCGCCGCCTCACCTGCCTTCAACGATTGCACATTGAGCACTGCGACAAGCTGGAGAGTATGGAAGGAGAAAAGTTGCCTCCCTCTCTCTTGCTACTTCATGTTTATTCTTGTGATTTGCTGGGAGAACACTGCAAGAACAAGCATAAACTAATCTGGCCCAAAATTTCCCACATCCCAACCATTAAAGTTAATTTCAAGAAAATTTTCTGAATAGAGATTTCTGAACAGGTAATTATCTAACTTCACGGTTCTCATGCCACCACAATTCAATTATACATGCATTCGTTTTTCCTTTTCCTCGAAAGAAAAGACCTCTCTCTCTTTCTTTACACATTATTAACTACTTGGACTGATATAAATTTGCATTCTTGTTTTTTTTTCCATTCATTGGGAAACCTCTGTAACGTCCCAAGCTTTTTTTTTATTACTGCCCTACCCTCTAATTTTATCAAAATTCTAATCTACTCTTATCCCTCTCTTTCCAACCTTAAACCTAATCCAAAAATCCCTAATGCTACAACACATACACCCACAAACAGGAGAAAGAAAGAGAGAAAGGGAGGAGAACAGAAATCAAAAGGGGAGCGATTGAAGAAGAAAGGAAGGAGGGAGTCCTACCGTCGTCGCTGTGCCCGTCGCCGCCACTGCTGTTGATCGAGATCGTCGCCGTCCCGGTTTAGGTCATCGTCGTCGCCAAACAGGGCAGAGAAGGAGGGCGCGAACGGGAGAGAGAAAGGGGAGCTCTGCTGGAACTCGTCGCCGAAATGCTGCTGCCTTCCACCACTGCGACACAGAGCCGGCCTTCTGTTCTTCCACTGTCATTGCAGTTGCCTCCGTTGCGGGTGGAAGAGGTCACCGGAGAAGGGATTGTCCTGCTCTGCTTCTGCTTTTAGTTTTTCATTGGTTCTCGGAGACTCTAGGGCCATGAATGTTGCCGCCGGAGTCGTCGGAATTGTTGTCGCTAAGAGCCACTACTGCTATACCTTTATATCGGTAAAACAAACCCCATTCTGCTTGCACTTGACATCTCTTTCTATTCTTGTTACGCTTTTATCTACCTTACTGTTTCGCTCCATTTTCGTGCCCTTTTTTTCGATTGATTTGCTTTTGCTGTTGTTTGTTACGGGCTAGAAGAGGTAGCGATGCTGCTGCTGATGTCAAGATTACATCCGTGAAGTAGTCGTTGTTGCTGTTTGAATTGAAGCTAGGCTCGGTCCAAATTCTGCCTATTTTGTTTCATTCTATTTCAACCTTTCTCACAATTTAATTCGACACTCCTGGATTGATTTCTTCGTCCCTTAGTAGTTTTGTTTTAAGGTATTGAAATAAAGTCTGATAGGATAAGATTCAATATCATGTTTATTGATTTAAAAATAGATACTAAAATATCTGTGTTAATCTTCCAAATTTCAATATCTCATTACTTTTAAAAGGTAGGAATACGAGAATAAAATTTGTAAAGAGGGTGACTGAAATTTTAATAATATTTTATATTTAAAATATTCTAATTTCAATTAATTAATTCTAATTTTATTTTTTGTGCAAATTAAATTAGAATTTTATTCTTATTTCAATTTTTGTCTCTTATTTTGCACCAAACAGAATATTGAGATTTATTTCAATCTCTGTCTCTTAGTCTCTGTCTCTCCATCTTAGTCTTTCCGTCTCTGTCTCTCTATCAAACGTTATCTAAGACCAAATTGTGAGTAGATTTTATATTTATAATTTTTTTTACTTTAAATTTATAATTATTTTGATATATGCAGCTTGAATTTATGATTATACTTACAAATTACCAATAAGGACTTGAATTTAATTTTAATAATGAATTTATTAGAACTAAATATTTATTTTTGTGAAATTTAGATTTTCAATCTGCACATGAGACCGTATACATATTTGATGAAGTTTTGTATTATTTTAGAATATTCGATTTTATTTGAATATGTGTTTCTGGAACATTGAAGTATTGGTGATACTCACTCATACTAAATTTGTAAAGTATATTCAACATTTCATATAATTGAAAATGATTTTTGATGAAAAAATATTATTTGATTTTATTTGATACTGTATACATTTGAAAGATCAAAGATTGGTTGTATTTGAAATTATATGTTTTGAATTGGTTTGGGAGGCTCGTATTAGAAAACCGTAATTAACGGCGGTATGACATTAACCTAGATGTATCTGACTTAGATCTCAATTAGCAGGGACGTTGCTAGCCTAACGTGTAGGCCACACGTTGGATCTGTTACTTCGTACGAACACAGTAGAGGAAAGGGCTACCCATAGAGGTGGAGCCGTCAAAGTGTGGACTTTGATTTGAATTCTATATCACTTATTATTATCAACTACTATTTTCTAATTAAAATTACTTTGATAATAATGTTTATATGGTCTCATGTGGATTATAAATATATTGTCTAGTCACTGAGTTGCAAAACTCATTCCTTTTTCTAAAAATATTTTTCAAGAACAAATACTTGACTATGTGAGACTTACTAATCAAGAGTCACGATCTGCAATGAGTATCTATTTTTGTCGAGTTCTTAGATGTATATACTCTATATGTCACAGGCAGGATCCAACCGTTCTTAATTATTCTAATTTTGTTAAAAATGTATAATTATTTATTTTATAACTTGTAAAATATTTGTAACTTTCTTATTCAATTTATATTTGAGTTGGTTAGTCTTGCTAGGGGACTATTTTCTTAAGCGCCGATCAGAGCTTAGGTTTAATCTGTGTAATATGAAGCAAGTGTTCTTTAGTAGGATCACAATTGTATAAATAGAAGCGCGCCTATTTGTACAAATTGTAGCACTATCAAAGGCCTATAGAAACTCTATGTCATTGTTGTTTTCTGATTATTGTGATATTGCGTCTTCCGTCGCTTCTTACTACTCCCGTCCTTTTGTATCCAATCTAGACTTATCCTTTGGTAAATTTTCTGGAACATGTTTTTGCAATGATTTCAGCTTTGGTTTCAGTTTGCGATTTCTCTCGTAGCTAGTCCTAATTTCTCCTGATTTTGTTAATGTATTGTATGCTTTAATCGTTTTCATCTTCGTGTTCTCTGTGATTCCTAATGTCAAGATATCATGCATCATTTAGAAGATTCGATCGATGTTTGTTATAAATTGCTATCCAATTTCTTTATAGAACAATATTTGGATTTGTTGATTTCATGAATTTGCTGAGTTTCTGATCGAAATGCTTTGTTCTGAATTTGATAAGCAATATTGAAATCTATTCTTAATATATAAAAGTAGATACATAGTGATGAGTTTGGAAAACTCTAAACCAAATTGATGATGATCAAACATTATTAACAGCAAAATTATTAAGCTAATTTTGATTAGTGAGCTGATTAAAATAATTTTGTTGTGCAGATTTTTGTTGGGCCGAAACAAAAGTAAATTAACAAAGCCCAACTGTTGCATTATTAATTCAGCTTTGTGTTTGTAATCAAAGCTAGTTATACTGGGCCAGAATAAAGATTAATGTTGCAAGCCCAACCAAATGCCTTCTTATTTGCTTCCTATGCTTAATCCGCTACACAACTCATCAGGAAAGCAAATGCTTACCAAATGGGCCAGCCTTGATCATGTTGTCACAAGCCCAAATTATACTAAAGAGAATGTTTCCATGCTTGGTCCGAAACAAAGGAAAAATGAAAGCAAAGTGCTTCCAACGGAACCAAGTATCAACCATGTGATGGATTTCAAAATCTATTACATTGTTAATTAATGCATGGGGAACATGAGAGAGAAAAATTCAGCTGAAGTGATTGATGGTTATTATGACTTACACACCACTCTATGTTAGGGAAGTAAAAGCAAGCTATGCCTAATTAATTTGTTTAACTTCTTTGCATTGCTTTTCTTTTCTTCAGATTCCTTTTATTCTCTCTCATCTCTTTCTTCTTCTCTCTTTGGTCTTTGTCCAGTAAACCATGGACGCCGTGCTCTTCAACGAAGAAAAAGGAAGAGTTACATGCATCAAGACCATCAAGCTAATGATGGCAAGAAAACATACCAAAAGAAAGATGAGCTGTGGCTAAGATGCTTACCAAATGTGGTTAGTTTTGGTGAAGCTATCTTGAGCCTTTCATGCTCAAAAATGGAAGAAGAAGATTCGGCCAGCTAGAGGAGATTCTTGAAGCATGGCTTGTCTTTGATTCTGCTCAACCACCACAGGGAGTAGCTAGAGTGGCGAAGTGATGGTTGGAGGCAGAGATTGAAGCAGATGAAGTCATCATCATCATGAGGCATCAAGGGTCAGAAATCCATCTTGGAGAGGAAGCCAAGGATGGAGAGCCCGGATTGATGAAGGTTGATGATCAAGAAAGGACTTGAGGTAATTGCATGTTGGTTAATGCATGGTTATCTCTTCTCTCTCTGAGTGGCCGAACCGGTTCTGTGTTTGTTGAAGGAGGAAGAAAGTTGGTTCGGTTTTTGGCTTCAAGTGTGGAGGCTTTCCTCTTCTTTAAAAAGGGGGAACAACCACTGTTTTGAAGTAAGGAGAAAATTTGAGAGTGCAAGGCACAGAGTTCTCAGAGCTACCTGAGCTAACAGATTTTTCTTCTCCTTCAATGTATTCTGTTTAGTATTTTTCTGTTTAATTTTGTCATGTCTTGAGTCTCATGGTAAAAGGCAAACAAGTGAGGTTTGTAATGAAAAAGCCATAGAGCGGAAAAAGGCAGAGAGTGCAAAATTAAAAGAAAAGCCATAGATGTCTTAGAGGTCCTTTGTTCATCTATGTTGTGTATCATGATTCTGTGGGAATCCCCTTGTAAGTTGGGTTAGCACTTTACAAGTTGTAACAGATTGGTTATAGTGAAATTCCATCATATTTGTGATGGAGACTGGATGTAGGCTGCACTGCACTTAGCAGCCGAACCAGGATATATCTGGGTGCAATCTTCTTCTCCTTCTACTCCATTTCTGTTTTCTACCACACACGAGCAAAAGCCAGAATTATCTTGTGTCAAGTGACGAGACAAAACAAAAAGTCTCGTGACTAGGGACGAGACAAAACAAAGTTGCTCGTGTCAAGTGACGAGCAAAAACATAAAAGTCTTCTCTGAAGTTCAGCAAGTGTCAGCATTCGGAAAAGGGGGCTAAGATTCAACCCCCCCTTCTCTTAGCCACTGAAACCATCAATTGGTATCAGAGCTTGGTCTCAAAAAGATCAAGCTTTGCAGCTTGGAGTAAAGATCCTCATGGCAGAAAACAGTGGCGCAAATGTGTTATCATACAATCTGGCTGAAGGTCAATCAAGCAATAGACCTCCCCTCTTCAATGGGAAAAATTATACCTATTGGAAGGAGAGGATGAAGATATTTGTACAAGCCGTGGACTACAGACTTTGGAAGATCATCTTGGAGGGTCCTAAATTTCCAACTACAACAAGTGCTCAAGGAGTAGTCTCTCTTAAACCTGAAGCAAGCTGGACCGAGGAAGATAGGAAGACGGTGGAGTTAAATGCCAAGGCAACCAATCTGCTCAACTGTGCTATCAGCTTTGAGGAGTACCGACGAGTATCACGGTGCACAACGGCAAAGGAAATCTGGGACAAGTTGCAAATCACTCATGAAGGAACTACCATTGTAAAGAAGACTCGGACAGATATGTTAAACAGGGAATATGAAATGTTTGCAATGAAGGAAGGAGAGTCCATCGATGAACTGTTTGAACGGTTCAATATCATCACTGTTGGCTTAGATGCTCTTGGAATCACACATTCAGAATCTGTGCTAGTGAGAAGAGTATTGAGATGTCTCACAAAAGAGTGGGAAACAAAATCCTTAATTATTTCTGAGAGTAGTAACTTAGATTCTATGACACTTGATGATTTGAGAGGAAACTTACTTGCCTTTGAAAACTCCTATTTGAAAAAAGATTCAAAAAAGAAAGGAATTGCTTTTTCTTCTGTGACTAACCCTCTGGATAATGAATCCAGTGATAACTCTTCTGAAAATGAGTTTGTGTTGTTTGCAAAAAAATTCAGGAAAATGGCAAAGCTCAAAAGCAAAGGCAGCGGCTCCAGGAGGACAAAGAAAGATCTTAGCAAGGTAACCTGTTTCAATTGCAAGGAAATGGGTCATTTCAAATCTGATTGTCCCAAGCTGAAAAAGGAAGAGAAGCCGAAAAAAGTGAAGAAGAAAGGACTGATGGCCACATGGGAAGATTTGGAAAATGACTCAGATGATGAGAATGAAGAGTCTGAGACTAAATCACAGCACTGTCTCATGGCAAATGAGATAGACCAGGTATCATTTCAAAACTCTAACACTGAAGACCTTCATCTCATGATAGATCACCTTTCTGAAAAAATTAGATGTTTTCTGGCTGAGAATCAAGATCTTGAACAGCAAAACTTCATTCTTAAAGCTGAAAATGATTTCCTCAAAGAAAAATTAAGAGAGGCCGAAACTGTTTGTGATCTTGTGGAAGAAAACAAGTTGTTAAAAGCCCAAGTTAGAAGCTGTGAAAGTGATCATTCTGTTCTTGCATATGTGAACTGTTTTAAGCAAAATGAAGAGTTGCTCAAAGAGGTTGAAAGACTTAAAGATGACTTAGCCAAGTTCACCCAAAGTTCTGAAAATTTGAACCAAATCTTGGCTAGTCAAAAACCTCTTTATGATAAAGCTGGGTTGGGATTTTATAAATCTGAAAAATTACATTTTGAAAATATTGCCTCATCTTCAAATGATGTAACATATCAAGACCCAACTCACTTTAACAAAACTACAACTCCAAGATTTTGTAGAATGTGCAACCGAAGTGGTCATTTTCCAGTTCAATGCTTCTTTGGTGAAAGAATGATGGGTGACAAAGTTTACAAAGTTGTTTTTGATTACAATGATTTGGGACATAAGAGATGGTTTAACGTGAAAGGATCCAAAAAAATTTGGATACCTAAGGTCACTTGAGTATGATTTGTAGGTCTGTCTAGCATCCAAGAAAAAGGAAAATATGTGGTACATGGACAGCGGATGCTCTAGGCATATGACCGGAAAGACAACCTTCTTCATAAAGCTTGATGAATATGATGGAGGACTTGTTACCTTTGGTGATGATGCAAAAGGAAAAATAGTGGCTGTTGGGAAAGTTGGTAAAAACTTTTCTTCTTGTATAAATGATGTGCTCCTTGTAAATGGTTTGAAACATAACTTACTTAGTATTAGTCAATTGTGTGATTTAGGTTTTGATGTTATCTTTAAGAAGTTTGTTTGTTTGGTTGTTTGTGAGAAAACTGGGGATGTTTTATTTGAAGCTAAAAGATGCAATAATGTGTATGGATTAACTCTTGAGGATTTAAAGGAACAAAATGTAACATGCTTCACCTCTCTTGAATCTGAAAAAGGCTTTGGCATAGAAAGTTGGGACATGCTAGCATGTACCAAATTTCTAAGCTAGTCAAAAAGAATTTGGTTAGAGGAATTCCGAACATCAAGTTTGATAAGGATCTTACTTGTGATGCTTGCCAATTGGGCAAACAAGTAAAATCCTCTTTTAAATCAAAAGATGGAGTCTCAACCAAAAGGCCATTGGAAATGTTACATATTGATCTTTTCGGTCCTACTAGAACTCAAAGTTTGGGAGGTAAACACTATGGTCTTGTGGTGGTTGATGATTACTCTAGATTTGGTTGGGTACTTTTCCTTGCTCATAAGAATGATGCATTTTATGCCTTTTCCACCCTTTGTAAGAAACTTCAAAATGAAAAGGATTTGAAAATTGCCCATTTGAGAAGTGATCATGGAAGAGAATTTGAAAATCAAGATTTTGAAAAATTCTGTGATGACTTAGGGATTTCTCATAATTTCTCATGCCCTAGAACACCCCAACAAAATGGGGTGGTTGAAAGAAGGAATCGAAGCCTTCAAGAAATGACTAGGGCCATGCTATGTGATGATGAAATTCCCAAATTTTTATGGGCTGAAGCTGTGAACACAGCGTGTTATATTTTGAATAGAACAATCATTATAAAAGGGTTAAAGAAAACTCCTTATGAGCTATGGAAAGGAACCCCTCCAAATCTTAAGTATTTTCATGTTTTTGGATGTAAATGCTTTGTACTTAATAATAAAGAAAATCTTGGAAAGTTTGATCCAAAATCCTATGAAGGAATGTTTGTTGGATATTCCACCACAAGCAAGGCTTATAGAGTTTATCTCAAAGACCATAGGACAATAGAGGAATCCATACATGTTACTTTTTGTGATTCTAACTTAATTCCCAGTCCTGTGATAGATAATGATTCAGATGGAGAAGGAGCTGGAACAAGCAAAGAAATTCCCAAATCTGTCCAAAATGAAGAATCTGCCAGTCCAGTTTTGTCTCGTCAGATTGAAGGAGAAACTTCCGATTTATCTCCTGAGCAGGGACGAGAAACTGAAACAGTAAGACCACCAGAAGATCATCAAAGCTCAACACCTGTCCGGAAGCCTAGAGAATGGAAGTCTATGAAGGGTTATCCTCATGACTTCATCATTGGTGATCCCTCTCAAGGAGTAACAACAAGATCATCCACCAAAAGGGCAACCGAACCTAGCAATCTTGCTCTCTTGTCACAAATAGAGCCCAACAATGTCAAACAAGCTCTTGAGGATCCATCATGGGTCAAAGCAATGCAAGAGGAGCTTGCTCAATTCGATAAGAATAAGGTTTGGACATTAGTACCTCATCCGGATGGTAAGAAGGTAACGGGTACTAAGTGGGTTTTTAAAAATAAACTTGGTGAGGATGGACAAGTTGTTCGTAACAAGGCTAGATTAGTGGCCCAAGGTTACGATCAAGAAGAGGGTATTGATTTTGATGAGTCTTTTGCTCCGGTAGCTAGAATGGAAGCAATTAGGTTGCTTCTTGCCTATGCTGCCCATAAGGGTTTCAAAATGTTTCAAATGGATGTTAAGTGTGCTTTCCTTAATGGTTTTATTGATAGGGAAGTGTATGTGGCTCAACCCCCCGGCTTTGAACATAAAGAATTTCCAAATCATGTTTTTAAATTAACTAAGGCCCTTTATGGTCTTAGACAAGCTCCAAGAGCTTGGTATGAGAGGCTTAGTGCCTTCTTGTTGGAAAATCATTTTCAAAGGGGAACCACCGACACTACCTTATTCATTAAGACATCTAATGATGATATCCTTCTTGTTCAAGTTTATGTTGATGACATAGTATTTGGTTCGGCCAATGTTTCCTTGTGTGAAGAGTTTGGAAAACTCATGACTAGTGAGTTTGAGATGAGTTTAATGGGAGAGCTTACTTTCTTTCTTGGTCTCCAAATTAAGCAAACTCCTAGTGGTATTTTTATTCATCAAGGAAAGTATGCAAAAGAACTTATCAAAAAGTTTGGCCTAGAAAATTCCAAATCTATGGGCACTCCTATGCATCCCAATACTAAGCTTGAAAAGGATGATGATGGCCAAGATGTGGATGAAACAAGGTATAGAGGAATGATAGGTTCACTCATGTACCTTACCTCCTCTAGACCGGATATAGTCCAAAGTGTGGGTGTGTGTTCAAGGTTTCAATCACATCCAAAAGAATCCCACCTCACGGCTGTTAAACGCATCATTAGATACATTAAAGGAACTTGTAATTATGGATTGTGGTATCCTAAATCTGATGACTTTTGTGCAGTAGGGTTTTGTGATGCAGATTATGCGGGAGATCGGGTGGATAGGAGGAGCACCTCCAGCATGTGTTGCTTCCTTGGAAGCTCACTCAACATGTGGTCAAGCAAGAAACAAGCCACAGTGGCTCTATCCACTGCTGAAGCCGAATATGTTTCCGCATCTGCTTGTTGTTCACAATTAATTTGGTTAAAAACACAATTAGAAGATTACAAATTAAAAATCAATAGCATACCCTTATTTTGTGATAATATGAGTGCTATAAACATTTCTAAAAATCCTGTTCTGCACTCAAGAACTAAGCACATTGAGATAAAATATCATTTCATTAGGGAACATGTGCAAAAGGGTACTATTGATATTCAATTTGTAAAATCTGAAGACCAAATTGCTGATATTTTTACAAAACCTCTCTGTGAAGACAGATTCTGTTCTTTGAGAAAAAGTTTGGGAATGTTTGATTTGAGTTTCATTGAAAATCTGTGATTTTGTGACTCTGTTCTGCTCGTAGGTTTGGACGAGATAAAAATAAGGCACAATTGAAGAGTTGTGGTCAAGGGAGAGGCAACGCAGAATTCAAAATTTTATGGGCCCCACCAAATTTCAATGACCCCACCATAACAGTTTTGATAGTTTCCCGTTTTTGTTTGAAAAATATATCCACAAAATCTCTTGATTGTCTTATCATATCTTTCTGGAAGAAGCATAGGTCAAATCAAATCCCTCTTTTTCAACTAACTCCTTGATATAAGGAAACCATCTTTTCAAAACTTTTGGAAACCACCCTGATCATTAATTACCCACCATGTGCATTAACTATATCATATTCTCCTTTCATTCTACATTTATTCCATCCATCTTCTCTCACACAATTCGGTTCAATTCACTCTTTCATTCTCTACCCTTTCAATCTCATTATCATGAACAAAAAAGACACACCCAAAAAGAGCACTCAGAAGCTTCAAGGCATTGCTTTGAATGACACCAAGGAGCCAGCAAATTTGGAGTCATGGGATTTCAAGAAAAGGTTTCATAAGCCACATTCTCACTATGATCCATCTAGGTTCGACTCATGTGCCTCCTTTGAATTCCACAATGAAGTTCTACAAGAACGCGATCTCTGTGCTACTTATCTAGTCAGTCTAGACTCATTCTCCAACAAAGGGATCAATATCTCCTCTCTGTTTGATGATCTTCAATGGACCCCTCTGCTTCACATCCGGAAGCCAGTTTACCCATGTTTAGTCCGTGAGTTCTACGCCAACATGAGACTTATTGATGGCACAATCCACTCATATGTGAAGAAGAGTCATATCACTCTTGATACTGGAACCATTGGAATGGCTCTAGGTTACAAAGAAGAAGGACCAAGAGCATTCATGTCTAAGAAATGGGATTTACAGGTTGGAATCACCTACCAGATGGCTTTAAATCACACCTGCGAAGGTCTCTCCAAAATGGATGGTACAGCACCAACTCTCAAAGAACTTGGTCCAGATAAGACTATTCTTCTTTATAAGATCATATCTCACGTTCTCATACCACAAAGTGGTCCACGCCATCGGGTAACAGTGTCTGACTTTCTTATCCTTTTTGCTCTCGTTACTTCATCTCAAATATCATTTGCATATCTTATGATAAGGCACATGTGGAAATCTGTCAAGAGTTCAAAAAGGCCTAATCTTCCATATGGGATGTTTCTCACCTGCATCTTTGAATATTTTAGAGTTGATCTAACAAATGAAGCTGTTGAGGATAAGGTTTCAATCATAAAGGGAGAAGGAGATGGTAACAAGAATGCTGATTCTGAATCAGGAGTACAATCTATCTAATGTCTTATGTGAATTTTGGTGTTATTTTGTTCATGTTTGAACTTCGAATCGATTGTATCGATACTGTGATATACTCTTACTACTTATCTTGAATATTTTGTTATGTTTATCATGGTTGTTCAGGTGCCCCTTTGATGACAAAAGGGGGAGGAAATTTAGGTTCCAAAATTGAAATTGGAACGAAACAGGGGCTGGAAAAACAGGGGAACAGGGGTTGAAATTTTCATTTTTTGGAAAATTTATGACTACCCTTGTTGTTCAAAGAAAGCATGGTGTTATTGCTTTTGTTTTTAATATGGTCCTTGCTGTTTGAATTGCTGTGGTCATGGCTGTTTGAATTGCATTTGTTTATCATGATTAGTCTATTTTGGCATTTGGATGATAATGATGTTGAAATTATTTTGATGCCTGGCTGTTGATTCATCATTGATAAACTTGTTTGTTTGAAAATTTATTTTTGGCAGTTTCTTTAATTGAGTAACATATCAAAACTGCCTTGTTTTGTTTCTTCAAATATTTTTCATCATGTTGTTTTGCTCTTATATCCTAAATAGGAAAATGTTTGAAAAATATTTGAATACTTTTTGTAGTTTGAGCAGTAAATCAGTTTATGATATCAAATGAGTTTTGATTATCAATTAAAACTGCTCAGAAATCAAACAATTTAGCATTATAAAATCTGCTAAATAACATTATTACTTGAAGCTTGATTTAAATGTTACAGGTTTATGCTTCCCTTGGTAAAACAGCATATATTAAGGGGGAGCCATGTGACATTTTGAAAGGGGGAGAAATTCAAATCAAAGGGAGTATTCCTTACTCAATCTTTTAATTTCTTTCCATTTCAATTTTAATAATGTTTGTCATCAAGGGGGAGATTGATGAGTTTGGAAAACTCTAAACCAAATTGATGATGATCAAACATTATTAACAGCAAAATTATTAAGCTAATTTTGATTAGTGAGCTGATTAAAATAATTTTGTTGTGCAGATTTTTGTTGGGCCGAAACAAAAGTAAATTAACAAAGCCCAACTGTTGCATTATTAATTCAGCTTTGTGTTTGTAATCAAAGCTAGTTATACTGGGCCAGAATAAAGATTAATGTTGCAAGCCCAACCAAATGCCTTCTTATTTGCTTCCTATGCTTAATCCGCTACACAACTCATCAGGAAAGCAAATGCTTACCAAATGGGCCAGCCTTGATCATGTTGTCACAAGCCCAAATTATACTAAAGAGAATGTTTCCATGCTTGGTCCGAAACAAAGGAAAAATGAAAGCAAAGTGCTTCCAACGGAACCAAGTATCAACCATGTGATGGATTTCAAAATCTATTACATTGTTAATTAATGCATGGGGAACATGAGAGAGAAAAATTCAGCTGAAGTGATTGATGGTTATTATGACTTACACACCACTCTATGTTAGGGAAGTAAAAGCAAGCTATGCCTAATTAATTTGTTTAACTTCTTTGCATTGCTTTTCTTTTCTTCAGATTCCTTTTATTCTCTCTCATCTCTTTCTTCTTCTCTCTTTGGTCTTTGTCCAGTAAACCATGGACGCCGTGCTCTTCAACGAAGAAAAAGGAAGAGTTACATGCATCAAGACCATCAAGCTAATGATGGCAAGAAAATATACCAAAAGAAAGATGAGCTGTGGCTAAGATGCTTACCAAATGTGGTTAGTTTTGGTGAAGCTATCTTGAGCCTTTCATGCTCAAAAATGGAAGAAGAAGATTCGGCCAGCTAGAGGAGATTCTTGAAGCATGGCTTGTCTTTGATTCTGCTCAACCACCACAGGGAGTAGCTAGAGTGGCGAAGTGATGGTTGGAGGCAGAGATTGAAGCAGATGAAGTCATCATCATCATGAGGCATCAAGGGTCAGAAATCCATCTTGGAGAGGAAGCCAAGGATGGAGAGCCCGGATTGATGAAGGTTGATGATCAAGAAAGGACTTGAGGTAATTGCATGTTGGTTAATGCATGGTTATCTCTTCTCTCTCTGAGTGGCCGAACCGGTTCTGTGTTTGTTGAAGGAGGAAGAAAGTTGGTTCGGTTTTTGGCTTCAAGTGTGGAGGCTTTCCTCTTCTTTAAAAAGGGGGAACAACCACTGTTTTGAAGTAAGGAGAAAATTTGAGAGTGCAAGGCACAGAGTTCTCAGAGCTACCTGAGCTAACAGATTTTTCTTCTCCTTCAATGTATTCTGTTTAGTATTTTTCTGTTTAATTTTGTCATGTCTTGAGTCTCATGGTAAAAGGCAAACAAGTGAGGTTTGTAATGAAAAAGCCATAGAGCGGAAAAAGGCAGAGAGTGCAAAATTAAAAGAAAAGCCATAGATGTCTTAGAGGTCCTTTGTTCATCTATGTTGTGTATCATGATTCTGTGGGAATCCCCTTGTAAGTTGGGTTAGCACTTTACAAGTTGTAACAGATTGGTTATAGTGAAATTCCATCATATTTGTGATGGAGACTGGATGTAGGCTGCACTGCACTTAGCAGCCGAACCAGGATATATCTGGGTGCAATCTTCTTCTCCTTCTACTCCATTTCTGTTTTCTACCACACACGAGCAAAAGCCAGAATTATCTCGTGTCAAGTGACGAGACAAAACAAAAAGTCTCGTGACTAGGGACGAGACAAAACAAAGTTGCTCGTGTCAAGTGACGAGCAAAAACATAAAAGTCTTCTCTGAAGTTCAGCAAGTGTCAGCATTCGGAAAAGGGGGCTAAGATTCAACCCCCCTTCTCTTAGCCACTGAAACCATCACATAGGTTTACCCACATTGCTTCTAAGTTATTTATCTTCTTCTACTAACGTCATGTCAGCACCAACGCTTACTTGGCAAAATTTTAGAATCCACCACTAAAAATCTTGCCAAATCAACTTTTATTTTTACATAAAAAAAACAAAAAAAACTAAAAAAACACAATTAAAAACCAACAAATTAACTTTTTCCAAATCAATCCTTATTTCTAAAACAACAAAAACACAAATTAACATTTACCCCAACAAAAAGCTCTCAAAACCAAAGAGCTTATTACCTTTCTCAAACCCTCACCCTATTAGCACCTCTCCGTACCAAGATCCTATTTCCTCCATCCTCTTCCGGTCCCATCCTATTTCCTCCATCCTCTTCCGATCCCATGAGCCATTGTTTTTTCCTAAAAACAAATTGTACATCGCGATGTCCATCTCCAGCGGAGCCGCATTGCATAAATTGCATAAACCAGAGCAAACTCCATTCCTCTTCTTGCGGTTTTCCGAGCTCGATTCTGGGTCTCAAACCAACATCACCATTCGGTGCCGCCAACGTAGGAAATTTGTCCCAGGTATCTTCCTAAAGATTTTCAACTTTGCCGTTTTCTCTTCTCATTGTTCAATATCATTTTCAATAGCCCTATTTATTTGTTATAAATAATAACATTTTAATTGTGAACTCATTGCAAGTAGCACAAGTTTATGTATTCTTCTTTTGTAAACGGTTCTGTCCAACCGTCACAACTAAAATTAATGTGCGTTTAAAATTATTGCTCCCTATATACTATCGATTGCAATATTTCATCATCAAATTATAAATTGTTATTTTACATATGGAGTACTTCTTCCACAATTTACATTCACGTGTTCCTTTTTTTTTTCAAATTGTTATTCTAGATGTGCAGTATTGCTTCCACAATTTACTTGGATTGGATTATCATTCTTTGACCATATCTTATTCTCTTTGTTGTAGAATGATTTGCAGTCAGACCGGAAGAGTTAATACCCAAAATTGCTAGATGAAAATCAACCAATCACTATTTAGTAAAATGTTTTAAAAAAATTAAAACAAAAAACTCTTATCTATTATTATTCAATTGAAACATCAAATACTAATTAAATACAATAAACATACATTAAAAGTGTCATAATAATAATAATTATAAAAAATTTCAGTTACAAATATTCAAATTCTACAACTTATACATATTAAAACTCTTACTATTCTTCATTTCTTAATCTCTTATACTAATTGTCAAAAATTTCTTAAATTTAATATAACATTTTATATATTTTTCATTCTCATTCATTTATTTTTTTTCATTATTTACAAACAAAAAAAACTGCAAGAAAAGATAAAGTGTAGCCATTAATGCAAACCAAAAAAAAAAAGAAAATACAGTTATGTATAACTCTAATAAAAATAACCTAGGTCTTTTTCAAAAGTAAATAAATTCAAAATCTATTTATAATATGTTCTCTAAAATATTTTTAATATAACATTTATTAAAATATATTATATAGTATAAATAATCTACTTCTCCGCGCATTGCGCGGGTCTCACTCTAGTTTTTCTTATGTTGATAATCTTTGAAATTATAACATAATTTTGATTTGTCTTTGATTCTTTCTTATAAATCAATAATTTTAAAAACTGTTATTTAATTGCTCAAGAAGAAGGACTATATGATAGAATATATGAATAGAGTGTTATTGTTGTTTGTTCGATTGGTGATTTTCTTTGCTTAAGTGTAGTGAATTATTTAGGTGATTAGTTAGCTGGATCAAAAGTCTTTTCTAATCTAAAAGTTTGGTTGTGCTTTTTTAATTTGATGTTCTGGTTCCATTATAGTTCTTTGTTGCTGGAAATGGTTTTTCTGTCATGGAACTATTTTTGGCTTGATAAATTGAGAAAAAAAATTGTGAACACTTGCTTTTTAGTTGGTGATTATAAGATAAATTTTGCTTTTGGATAAAATATGAAATTTGAGAATTTTCTTAACTTTTTGTTTTTAAATATTCTTTTATTTTCAACTATTGTTTTTATTTTTAGATATTTAGGAGATTTATTTTTTTGGTTTGTGGTGCCCTTGTGAGATTGAGATTGTAAATTTTAGATATTGAAAAGAATTGCTGGCAATTTCCGACAAAAGAGACTAGATATCCAATTTTTCTAAGATGAATAAATTATTTAATTTATACGAGTTTTTTTCTTTATTATATTCAACTAATTATTATAAACCATGCTTTTTTTATGAACCTCTTTAATAACTCTAGTTTTGAAATTATCTAATTTCTTAATGAGACTTAGGCTACGTTTGGTTGGAAGGAAAGAAATAGAAAGAAAAGAAAGGAAAGGAAAGAAATTGAGTGAATTTTTATTTTCTTTAGATGTGTTTGGATGAAAGGAAAATAAGAAGGAAAAAAATGGTATAAAAAGACAATTTTACCTTTATATTATAAAATATATTGAAAAAAGTAAAGGGGTAATATTGGAAGTAGAGAGAGATAAATAGTTTTCTCTCCATTTTCTCTCCATTATTGGAGGGAAAGAAAATTGGTGGGTCCCACCAATATTTTTTCATTCATTTTCCTTCCTCTCCCATTTTTCTCCTCAACCAAACAAAAGAAAATAATTATTTTCCTTCTAATTTCTTTCCATTCCTTTTCTTTCCTCCCATTTTCACCTCAAACAAACACACCATTAATGTTTCATGATTCACATTTGGTTGGGTTCGTGAGATAAAATAGTATAGTAAAATTATGTACTTATTTGAGTTATACAATGATACTTTGATTAAAATTTTTTTTTCTAGGATTGGAAAGATATTATTTATTTTAACGTGATAACATAGGATTCTTCTGAACTTTGTTGCTTCTTATTTATAAGCGGAACCAATAGTAAAATAACTTGAGATTTTATTAGGATAATCATAGCAAATAAAAACTATTTTGGTAAGTTTTTCAGCAAGTTAAGATTTTTTTTTAATTAGAAAATTGGTAGTTTGAAATGTTTGTGCTCGGGTAAAAAATTTGTTTCTATTTTTATTGTTCATATTATTGAGTATTTATATGTTACAATTTTTTTCACAAGATACAATTTTCTGTTTTTAATTTTCTGTTTTTCAGTATGATACCTGATATTGTTGTTGAATCCTTTATCTCTAGTCATTAAAATAGGTTGTTGCCTATGAATTGTTATTGTCGTTATTACTATTCAAGTCACCATTGCCTGTTGATCGATATTATTATTGTTCGTAAATAGTGAATTCTTGCATATTGATATAGTTATAATTCAATTTTCTATTCAATGATGACTTGGTAATGTTTATCATATTTTCTAGTACTTTTCTCTTTTTGTCTCATTGTTATTGTCATTTGTCTCTTACATAACAATTCAGTACGCCTTGCATGATATTTTAGGTGCCTTTGATATTAAAAATTACTTTATTATTTTTACATGATGACTTTGCATGTTCTAAATTTATTTGATTGATTTGGTTTTGTTATTAGTAGTAGTTAGTAGTGAGTAGTGATTTTGTCTTGTGATTGAACTTCTTAGTTTTTTGATTTGTGTAGTTGTTGTTTTTGTACTTGTTAGGCTCACTTTCGAGTTGGAAATGAGTAAGGGATCTGAAAAAAAAGATTGATAGTTAGATTAAAAAAAAAAATCTTAAATTATGATTATTATTTCATGTTAATAAAAAGATACTTTTTTAAAAGTATAACTTTAAATTACTAAGGTTTTTCTGGTACTTATTTCTAATGGTGGATCTTTTACGGGAAAGAAAAAAAAACAGCGCACACAAAGACAATAGCATTGTGGATGTAATTAAAAATATCTGTTACATGTGAATAGAAATGCACACTAAAATGAACATGAAGATTTATGATTGCGAGTTTGATGTCCAAGTCTATTCATTTTTACATGTATTAGCCTTTACTATTAATTTTTACATGTATTAGCCTTTACTGCCAAGAGCGTATATATATATATATATATATATATATATATATATATATAGAACTTTAAATTCAGTTAACTATTTATGAAAATGAGTTTTTTTTGGCGTTTCATTTTTACAAAAAAATATGATCCCATACTAATTTCATAAAATTCTTTTGCTATGTGCTTGGATTATGCTGAAAGCTAAATTATGTTGAAAATTTAGACAAAATAAAAAGTAACAGTTGTTATAACTAATGTTGGTTTATATTAATTGCAATTACGTCAAATTGTAGTTTTATTTTCATTATCTTATATGTGCGTTATTTGTAAATTAAGTCATAATTCTGTGATCATATGAAAATATTTGAATGTATTTTACAATAATAATGAGTTAAATGTACATGTGAATTTTGACTTAGAGGATAATGAGTTAATTGCTTACATTTTCTCGTTATGTTTTACATAATCTATCTATTATTTAGAGTAAAGAGATATCAAATTTTATATTAACATATTTATTTAATGTTCAAGGTAATGATAACAATCTCAAAAGTACTTAGTTGAAGGTTTCTATGAAAAGGAAAAGGAAGCATATTGATTTTTGTGACAATTGCTGTTTTTTATTTTTATGATTGTCAAGTTGTCCATTTCAGAATGTGTTACCTAGTACCACAATGTTAGCAGCTTGACTCATCTCCATGTTAGCAGCTGCTCAAAGTTGGAGGCATTACCACGTGACATGAAGAATCTAGTCCCAAGTTTACACTCTCTCCTGAAAGGAACAAATGAGGAGTCTATCATGGATGGGCAACTTGGACACCCTCACTCATCTCACCATTTTTGGTATTGGGTGTGAGAGTACAATAAAGTCTTACCCAGAGGTGGATCCCCTGCCTCACCTTCCCTCCCTTACCACTCTACATATCAACTACTTGGATAATCTGGAGACATTGGAGTGCAACGAGCTTCTCCACCTCACCTCCCTTCAACAATTGCACATTGAGTACTGCAAGAAGTTGGAGAATATGACAGGAGAAAAGCTGCCTTCCTCTCTCTTCCTACTTCAAAGTAAAGGGTGTTATTTGCTAGAAGAACAATGCAAGAACAAGCATCAACTAATCTGGCCCAAAATTTCCCACATCCCAACCATTCAAGTCGATTGAGAAAATTTATTCTGAATTGTGATTTCTCACCAGGTAATAATCTAACTTCACGGTTCTCATGCCACTACAATTCAATTTCCTTTTCCTCAAAAGAAAAGACTTCTCTCTTTCTTTACACATTACTAACTAGTTGGACTGATAATCTGATTCGCCAACAACAAAATTTGCATTCTTTTTTCTCAATCATTGGGAAACCTCTCAGTCTGTAGCTGTACTCAAAAGAAATATCCTCTGTTATTCTCAAAAAAGGTCATTCTTATAAATTGGAAGATAGGGAATATATATGTGCATCTGTATATTCTATATCCAACATTTGAGAATTTCTATATTCTATCTCCAATAGCAGTCATGTTTGAAGTTTGAACCAACATGCTAAACAAATGAGTTTCAATATCTAATGCAAGGGTTATATCAAACTTGAATTGTAGGCTCTTTTTTTGGGTTAAATTTACAATTTGAAGGCATCGTGATGATTGATATCACTATTGAACCTAGCTGAATATGTTAAAGCTATGATAATCTACATCTTACCAAGCATGACACAGTTAATAATTAACTTCCATTCAAAGGTAAAGTATAAGAGCTTTGATATACCTTTGGAATTATATGACACAAAAATAAAGATTTCATTAAGAGAATGGTATACTTTTAATAAATTGATCATTTAAACTTTACAATTTTGTGATCATATTTTTGTTGACTTGCTGTGCTCTATGGTTTATGCCAAACAAAAAGCTTAGAAATATTTTTTGTTGATTAAAACATGCAATTATTTACAAAAATATCATATTAAATGAATTGTAGATCCTATACTAACTCTTTCTAATATGAAATTGTATGCTGCCATGTGCTTACTATGTAATAGTTTGACTGATATAATAAGATATTCTTTGCAAGCCTAATTTTGGATTCATGGGCATATTATCGTTCTCTTACTAGTTATTTTTTGTAAAATAAATGTCAGCCTCAACTTCCGTTGCAGTATTGTTATATTGATGTCAAATTTTTCTCAAGCTGAATTTGTGCCTTTCAAGTTTCAATTTTCTGTTTTTGAATCTAGAAAGGAAGCTAACAATGTTGAAGAAGTGCTCTTTCACCATTTACTAAATTACTCAAATGATTGTGTATTTATCATGTAGGTTCTGGTCATTTCCTGTGTGGTAGGCCCAAGCCAAAACTTTCTGAAGTGTCTCTACATTCCCGTTAGTGTATGAACGTAATCAGATTTGGATTAACTTGAGTGGACACGATCAATTGAGCAAAGAGAAGAAAAGTTGAGAGGAGATGCTAATTTTGCAGGGGCAGTAACTTGTTTTCATCAAGTGAAAGATCGGACTGTCAAATCTTATTGAGCTGAATCTTTAACTGGAGATTCTTCACCCATAGTTTTCAATTTGGAAGAATCGATTTGAAATCTGAGCTCTGTAATATATATAACAGCCAGAAATCATGAACAGCAGCTGCTTTTCTTGTTGATGCATTTAGGTAACCATTTGCTCAGTGTAGAAGAGATTATGAGTACAATAGTATGATGAGGTTGTTGCCAAACCAACCTATGTACTGAATATTATTAATGCTGTTAGTTTATTGGTTATTATTTTGTACGATGATCCACCAAAATTCATGGTCTTTATTATTAGTTGGTTTACTAAACATGATATATCATTCATACTAATAAACAAATATATACATAAGTTCTCATTGTTTTTCTACGCTGACCTAACCTTACAGTTCACACTAATAAATTCTTATTACTATGATGCATATATGTGCAGAACCAGCAAAAAAATATAATACAATTGACATTTGCAAAATAAAAGACCAAAATGTCATGATCATGTTTCTATGGTTTAATAAACTAAAATTGGTTCATCTTACTAATCACCTAATATGACTTGGATATGCCTTGCATATTTCCAAGTCATGACTCATGCAACAGTTGAAACCTGCCTAACCTGCATTTTTGTTGCATCACTCAGATTTAAAAACACAAATTAAAAGCTCCAAACAAACTATTATACTAAGACTAAGACATTAGCAACGTACAAATTGTTAAAATAAGACAACTAACATGCATTATTGTTATTAATAACCTCATAATATGTTACCATGATATACATACAAAAATGTGGCGCCAAAATGTTCCTAGTTTTATATAGTTTCAGCAGAGACTAGTAGTGTCCGTTGGTGACACGGAAACAGCACCACTTGCAAGAAAGAATTAAAAAATGAAAAGTTAGAGTAAATCCAATTAAGCACTCCAAGCTATGAATTTTCTAAGTTATCTCGGAGACCGATACCATGTTTTGTTGCTAAGGAATCATTGACTCCTCCTTGGCATACACTACTTGATTGAGAAAAACTTAGTAGTTCACTAGACTGCAAACCATTGTTCTCTTACCTTTCTCTGAAAATCCATTCACTTTGCTGTTGTTGAGATCATATCATCATGGCTGGTGCACTTGTTGGTGGAGCTTTTCTCTCTGGATTCATTAACATTGTCATTAACAAGTCCCTTAGAGAGGATGTGGTCAACCGCGTCTTGGGCAAGAAACTTGGTCCTGGCTTGGTTGAGAGGCTGAAAATTTCTCTGCTCGCTGCTGAAGCTGTGCTTGATGATGCTGAGTACAAGCAACTGGGTGACGAACGCGTACGGGATTGGCTCAACTGTCTGAGAGATGCTGTTTATGACGCTGATGACTTTCTGTACGCTGTACTCACCAAAGCCGCCACTCAAAAGAAGGTACGTTCTTTGTTGCCTAGTTTCTTCCTCAACCGACATAGGAAGATGGTAGATAACATGGAAGGGGTGGTTTCAAGAATAGAATTTCTTGTAAGTCAAAAAGATATCCTTGGTCTTCAAAAGACTACCAAGGATAATAACTTGTCATCATCATCATCGTCATCATGGCGAGAAACCACATGTCTGATGGAAGGGAACATATATGGCAGGGAGGATGATCAACAAGCTCTAATCGAAACAATAAATGACAAGAGTGAATCTCAGTTATCTGTGATTCCTATTGTTGGCATGGGTGGGGTTGGTAAAACAACCTTAGCCAAATGGGTGTACAGTGTCGTGGAAGGATTTGATCTCACAGCATGGGTCTGCATCTCTGAAACATTTCATGTTGCTGACATTACAAAGAAAACCATTGAGGAAATTACAAAAACTACTTGTAGCCTTGGGAGTTTAAATTTGCTTCAAAATGAATTGCAGAAAATCTTGTCGGGAAAGAAGTTCTTTATTGTTCTAGACGATGTCTGGAGCGATGACGCTGATAAGTGGAAGCAATTTATAACTCCTTTTCACTGTGGGGCTAAGGGTAGTACAATTCTTCTAACAACTCGCAATCAAGAGGTTGCTTCAGTAGTTCAAACATGTCCCTCTTGCACTCTTAATGAGTTGTCCCAAGAGTCTTGTTGGTTATTGTTTGCAGCCAATGCATGTTTTCCGGAGTCAAACGGGAACCCAACACTAGTTGATGTCGGTAGACAAATTGTCAACAAGTGTAAGGGTTTGCCATTAGCTGTAGAAACACTTGGCCGCATGTTGCGAGGAAAGGATGATGCTGAAGAATGGAATGCTGTTTTAAGGAGTGCCATCTGGGACTTTCCTATGAAAAATAGTAAAATTATTCCAGCATTGTTAATAAGCTACTTCCAGCTACCTCCTTACTTGAAGCGTTGTTTCGTTTATTGTTCCTTGTTTCCCAAAGATCATTACTTTGAGAAAAATGAACTAGTTTTGCTGTGGATGGCTGAAGATCTTTTAAGGCTACCAAAGAGAGGAGAGAGTTTAGAAGAGGTTGGTTCTCAGTGTTTTGAAGAATTAGCTTCAAGGTTATTTTTTAAACCAGCTGAGTATCGTCGTGACAGGTACGTGATGCATGATCTCTTGCATGACTTGACAATATTCCTTGCTGGAGACTTCTATTCTAGAATACAAGAGCTTGGTGAACAAGAAAAGAAGGTTCTCACTCGTCATTTGTCACATTTCTCACATCGAAGCTTATGTCCTCCAATCACAAAAGTCTCTAACTCCATTGCGAAATTGGAATCTTTGAGGACATCGTTGTATATCAATGATTTCTTTAGCATGGAAAGCGGAGAATCAAAGTTTAAATACTTGAGAGTTTTATCCTTTTATAAACTTGATGTATTACCTGATTCAATAGGTGAATTGATTCATCTACGCTATTTGAATCTCTCTAGGTGTAAGATTAATAGTTTGCCGGAATCGTTGTGCAGCTTGTATAATCTACAAACATTAATATTGCATGGATGTAGTAAGCTGACCATGTTGCCCAGTGGCATGCATAATCTTGTGAATTTACGGAATCTGGATCTTAGGAATACTTCTTTGGAAGAAATGCCTGGAGGAATAAGCAAATTGGAGCACTTGCATACCTTAAGTTCCTTTGTGGTGGGCAATAATGAAGATAATGGAATCCAGGAATTAGGAGGGCTCTCAAATCTTCATGGGTTGTTGGAGATTAAGAAGTTGGAGAATGTTGTTGATGTCAGACAAGCAACGAGTGCAAGGATAAGAGATAAGAAGCACATTGATAGGTTGCGGTTGAAGTGGTCTTCAGGTGGTGATATGGTTTCAAATATGCAAACTGAGAGAGAGATACTCCACAGCTTGGAACCGCACAATGGCTTGAAAGAGTTGACAATAAGGCGATACACGGGTACAATATTTCCAGATTGGTTGGGGCACTGTTCTTACAACAATATGACACGTGTATCTCTAATGTCTTGCAAGAATTGCTGCATGCTGCCTTCACTTGGACAGTTGCCATCTCTTAAGGACCTGTACATTCAAGATTTCGGTCAGCTCAGCAGCATTGGAATTGAGTTTTACAAGAATAAAGACAATCCTTCTTTGCATATTGCTCCTCCTTTTCCCTTGTTGGAGAGTCTGGAATTTTGTGATATGGCATGTTGGGAGGAGTGGCACTTACCTGATTCAAAAGTTTTTCCTCAGCTTAAGAGTCTTCAAATAAGAGATTGTCCAATGTTAAAGGGAGATATGCTCAGTCATGTATTAGTGAGAATTGTTTCTTCCTCAATGAATGTTTCAGAAGTTCGCAAACTGGAAATAAGACAAGATGACAAAGGAGGGTTTCTAGAGATGGTACTTTCTGGGGATACTTTATCATTTAGCGGTTGTGAATCTATGGTGGAGTCTGCAATTAAAGCAATGATGAGCATCAACCATCTAAGTTGCCTCCAAGAAATAGAAATCTCAGAGTGTTCATCACTGACCTCGTTGCCGTTGGATGCCTTTCCCAATCTCGAAGATCTCGAGATAAAAGGATGTTCAAATCTGGAATCAGTTTCAATGTCAGAGGCACCACACGCTGCTCTTCAACGTCTATCCATTACTTTCTGCAACAAATTAGTGTCATTAGCAGGAGAAGGACTGGCTGCACCCAACTTGACTCATCTTCAAGTCAGATGGTGCGACAAGTTGGAGGCATTACCACGTGACATGAAGAGTCTACTCCCAAGTCTACAGTCTCTCCAGATATTTGGTTGCTCAGACATGTTCAGGTTGGCAGAGGGTAATTTGCCGCCTAACTTGAAAGAACTTGAAGTGGGAATTTGCGAGCAACAAATGAGGGATCTATCATGGATGGCCAACTTCCACGCCCTCACTCATCTTGAAATTTATGGAAAATACTGCCACAACATAAAGTCATATCCAGAGGTGGATTCCCTGCCTCATCTTCCCTCCCTTACCACTCTCACGATACGCGGCTTTCCTAATCTGGAGACATTGGAGTGCAACGAGCTTCTCCGCCTCACCTCCCTTCAACAATTGCGCATTTCAGACTGTTGGAACCTGGAGAATATGGAAGGAGAAAAGCTGCCTCCCTCTCTCTTGCGACTCAAAATTGAACAGTGTCATTTGCTGGGAGAACACTGCAAGAACAAGCATCAACTAATCTGGCCCAAAATTTCCCACATCCCAACCATTCAAGTCACTCGCGAAAGAGATTTCATGAAAAGATTGCTTCTTAGGAGGTAATTATCTAACTTCACGGTTCTCATGCCACCACAATTCAATTATACATGCATCAATTTCCTTTTCCTCAAAAGAACATACCTCTCTCTTTTTTTATTTCATTCATTGAAAAAACCTCTCACTTTGTAGTTGCACTCTAAAGAAATATCCTGTGTTATTCTCAAAAAAGGTCATTCTTATAGATTCAAAGACACGGAATATATATATTGTGCATCCAACATTTGAGAATTTCTTTACATACATCGATAAATAAAATTTACTGTTTTCATCCATCTTCTGCAAGTACATTGTTATGAAGTAAAAGTGCCCAAACAGCAGAGATTTCATCATATATAACCTTATACACATATTTTAGCTTCAATATTGGTAAATTTACTCTACTTCATTCCATTCTAGAATTTACTTTTCCTCTTCTGTTAGGAAGAAGAAATATGTTATCAAAACTTGATTTTAGAAGAATTAGATATATGCCCTTAATGGTAAAATTGTGTTTCTGCCTTTGCTACTATTTGATATTTATGGCTTTATGCTGAACTAATTGGTACTGCCATGTAGTAACTTAAATTTGATTCTTTAACTGTTTTTGGAATATATAAATTGTACTTTTTGTTATTTTTTACTGTTCATTCATAATTTTAGCAGAGAGATCAATTAAAATCTTTTAAAAATATTCGAAATAAAATTAAAACTTTCACCATATATTAGGATATTTTTTAATATGATTTTCCTTGTTTCCTTTTTTCTTCTATTCTTTAATCTTCTTTTAAGGTTTTTTAGAATATAATACAACATGATATGGTTTGCCACTTAGAATGATAGGCTAAAAGAAAATAAAGTTTATTGTCTTGCCTCAAAATGGAAAGTGAAGCTTCAAAAGAATTTAATAATTTTTTTCCTACTGTTTTTGACATCTTTTGCAGGTAAAAAGTTCACAAATGTTAGAGATTTCATTGCAGATGTATATATATGGAGATGTAAAGTGGATTAATGTGTTGGGAAGCAGTAGTGTTTTCTGATTTCAGTTTTCATTTTAATTGGTATCTACACTAGTTTAAATTAATGACTGATGTGTATCATAAGATTCATATCCACACTACATGTGGAGTTGATTGGATTATTCAATTCAATGCTTTGCTTCAAAGATAGGAACCATAGATGGTTGTTTGGTTATCAATAGCAGTCATGTTTGAACTTTGAACCAACATGCTAAACAAATGAGTTTCAGTATCTAATGCAAGGGGTTGTATCAAACTTGAATTGTGGACTTTTTCTTTTTTTTTTCTTCTTCTTTTTTTTTAAATTTATAATTCAAAGGCATGATGATGATTAACATCATTATTGAAGCTAGCTGAAGTAGTGTTACTTATATGTTAAAGCTATGATAATCTACATCTTACCAAGCATGAAACAGTTAATTTAATTAACTTCTAATCAAAGGTAGGTGTGATGAGTTTGGAAAACTCTAAATTAATATTTGTGATGACTAAACATTATTAATTTGATTAATTGCAAAATTAATCTTTGATCTAATATTGATTAATTTAATTTTGTAATGCAGGTTTGCTTGGGCTGAAAAATTAAATAACATGTTGCAAGCCCAATGGAATAATGTTATCTCAGCTTTGTTGAATATTTCCCACACTATGAGGCTGAATTATTTTTCTGGGCCAACATTACTTATTATTGATATAAGCCCAAATTTGTTTTATGCATGCTCCAAATCTTATCAGGAAAGCAAATGCTTATATTTGGGCCAAGAATAACCCTTACTACAACCAAGCCCAAAATTATTAATGTTTCCATGCATCAACCGAATCCATGAAGCAAATAAAGTAACTAAATGCTTCCAACGGATTCCACTTCATTATATTGAAGGATTTCAAACTCAATTAATGCATTGGAAACATAAGAAAGAGAGAGAAAGATTGATTTGATGGCAGCCATAATGATACACGCCACTCTAAGCTAGGGAAGTGGAACTTTTAATTTCATTTCATCATTGTCCATTAGTTTGAGTTCAAATTTCTCTCTCTTCTCTCTCTCACATTTGCTTCTCTCTTCGGTTAATACTCAGGAAACCATGGAGGCTACATGGTGCTACCGAAAGGAAAGAAAAGCAAGGTTGAAGACCATCAAGTTGATGGCACGAAAAAGAAAAGGAAAAGTATGCTGTGGCTAAGATTTGCATCACTTATGGTAAGATTTTGTGATGAGATCCTGGCTTCTTCATACCCAAAAAAGGAAGATGAAGATTCGGCCAGCAGGAAGATCCTTGGAGGCATGGCTTGTCTTTGATTCTGCTCAACCACCACAGGGAGTAGCTAGAGTGGCGAAGTGATGGTTGAAGGCAGAAGTTGAAGCAGATGAAGTCATCATCATCATGAAGCATCAAGGGCCAGAAATCCATCTTGGAGAGGAAGCCAAGGATGGAGCGCTCGGATTGATGAAGAGTGGTGACCAAGAAAGGACTAGAGGTATTTGCATGTTGGTTTTTGCATGAGTTACCTCTTCTCTCTGTATGGCCGAACCGGTTTTTTGTTGAAGGAAAAGAAGCTGAGCTCGGGTTTGTGTGTCAAATCGTGAAGGCTTCACTTCTCTATAAAAGAGGTGAACAGTCATGGTTTGATCCAAGGAAAAGAAGTAAGGAGAAAATTTGAGAGTGCAAGGCACAGAGTTCTCAGAGCTACCTAAGCTAGCAGTTCTTCTTCTCCTTCAATGTTTTCTGTTTAATATTTTTCTGTTTAATTTTGTCATGTCTTGAGTCTCATGGAAAAAGGCAAACAGTGAGGTTTGTAGAAAAAGCCATAGAGCGGAAAAAGGCAGAGAGTGCAAAATTAAAAGAAAAAAGTCATAGATGTCTTAGAGTTCCTTTGTACATCTGTGTTGTGTTTCATGATTCTGTGGGAATCCCCTTGTAAGTTGGGTTAGCACTTTACAAGTTGTAATCTGGATGATTATAGTGAAATTCCATCATTGTTGTGGTGGAGACTGGATGTAGGCTGCACTGCACTTAGCAGCTGAACCAGGATATATCTGGGTGTCATCTTCTCTCTCTCTCTCTCCTACTTCAATTCTGTTTTTATTGTTCAAGATGCAGCAACAAAAATGTCTCATGCCAAGTGACGAGACAAAATGAAAATGTCTCGTGACTAGGAACGAGATAAAACAGAAAAGTCTCATCTAAAGTCCAGCAAGTGTCAGCAAGCAAAAAAAAGGGGCTAAGATTCAACCCCCCCTTCTCTTAGCCACTGAAACCATCAATTGGTATCAGAGCTTGGTCTCAAAGAGATCAAGCTTTGCAGCTTGGAGTAAAGATCCTAATGGCGGAAAACAGTGGCGCAAATGTGGTGTCTTATAATCTGACAGAAGGACAATCAAGCAACAGACCTCCTCTTTTCAATGGGAAAAATTATACCCATTGGAAGGAGAGGATGAAGATATTTGTACAAGCTGTAGATTACAGACTTTGAAAGATCATCTTGGAAGGTCCTAAATTCCCGACTACCACAAATGCTCAAGGAGTAACCTCCCTTAAACCAGAAGCAAGCTGGACCGAGGAAGATAGGAAGAAGGTGGAGTTAAATGCCAAGGCAACCAATCTGCTCAATTGTGCTATCAGCTTTGAGGAGTACCGACGAGTATCACGATGCACAACGGCAAAGGAAATCTGGGACAAGTTGCAAATCACTCATGAAGGAACCACCATTGTAAAAAAGACTCGGACAGACATGTTAAACAGGGAATATGAAATGTTTACAATGAAGGAAGGAGAGTCCATTAATGAACTGTTCGAACGGTTCAATGCCATCACTATTGGCTTAGATGCTCTTGGAATCACACATTCAGAATCTGTGCTAGTGAGAAGAGTGTTGAGGTGTCTCACAAAAGAGTGGGAAACAAAAGCCCTAATTATTTCTGATAGTAGCACTTAGATTCCATGACTCTTGATGATTTGAGAGGAAACTTACTTGCTTTTGAAAACTCCTATTTGAAAAAGGATTCAAAAAAGAAAAGAATTGCATTTTCTTCTGTGACTAACCCTCTGGATGATGAATCCAGTGATAACTCTTCTGAAAATGAGTTTGTGTTGTTTGCAAAAAAATTCAGGAAAATGGCAAAGCTCAAAGGCAAAGTCGGCAGTTCCAGGAGGACGAAGAAAGATCTTAGCAAGGTAACCTGTTTCAATTGCAAGGAAATGGGGCATTTCAAATCTGACTGTCCAAAGTTGAAGAAGGAAGAAAAGCCGAAAAAAGGAAAGAAGAAAGGACTAATGGCTTCATGGGAAGATTTAGAAAATGACTCAGATGATGATGATGAAAAATCAGAAACCAAGTCCCAACAGTGTCTTATGGCAGATCATGTACATCAGGTAGTCTTTCATAACCCGACACTGAAGATCTTCATCTTATGATAGACCACCTTCTGAAAAAATAAGATGCTTTCTTCTAGAAAATCAAGAACTTGAACAACAAGTCACCATTCTTCAAGCTGAAAACAGTTTTCTAAAAGAAAAAGTGAGAGAGGCCGAAACCGCTTGTGATCTTGTTGAAGAGAATAAGCAGTTAAAAGCCCAAATTAAAAGTTGTGAGAGTGACCATTCAGTTCTTGCATATATAATTGTTTTAAGCAAAATGAAGAGTTGCTTAAAGAGGTTAACAGACTTAAAGAAGACTTAGCCAAGTTCACTCAAAGTTCTGAAAATTTGAATCAAATCTTGGCTAGTCAAAAACCTCTTTATGATAAAGCTGGGTTAGGCTTTTACAAATCTGAAAAATCACATTTTGAAAACATTGCTTCATCTTCAAATGATGCAAAGTATCAAGACCCAACTTGCTTCAACAAAACAGCAACTCCAAGATTTTGTCGACTATGCAATCGAAATGGACACTTCCATCCAATGTTTCTTTGGTGAAAATGATTGGTGACAAGTTTGTAAAGTTGTTTTTGATTACAATGGCTTAGGACATAGAAGATGGTTTAACGTTAAAGGATCCAAAAAGATTTGGATACCTAAGGGCTCTTAAGCATTGTTTTGCAGGTGTGCCTAGCATCCAAAAGAAAGAGAACACATGGTACATGGATAGCGGATGCTCTAGGCATATGACCGGAAAGACAGCCTTCTTCATAAAGCTTGATGAATATGATGGAGGATTTGTCACATTCGGTGATGATGCTAAGGAAAAAAATGCTGTTGGGAAAGTGGGTAAGAATCTCTCATCTTGTATAAATGATGTCCTTCTTGTACATGGATTGAAACATAACTTGCTTAGTGTTAGTCAATTGTGTGATTGGGTTTTGAAGTTATTTCAAGAATTTGTTTGCTAGTGACATGTGAGAAAACTGGGGATGTTTTATTTGAAGCTAAAAGATGTAATAATGTGTATGGATTAACTCTTGAGGATTTAAAAGAACAATGTAACATGCTTTACATCTTTTGAATCTGAAAAATGGCTTTGGCATAGAAAGTTGGACATGCTAGCATGTATCAAATTTCTAAGCTAGTCAAAAAGAATTTGGTTAGAGGAATTCCAAACATCAAGTTTGACAAGGATCTTACTTGTGATGCATGTCAATTGGGCAAGCAAGTAAAATCCTCTTTTAAATCAAAAGATGAATCTCAACCAAAGGCCATTAGAAATGTTGCATATTGATCTTTTTGGTCTACTAGAACTCAAAGTTTAGGAGGTAAACACTATGGTCTTGTGGTGGTAGATGATTACTCTAGATTTGGTTGGGTACTTTTCCTTGCTCATAAGAATGATGCATTCTATGCCTTCTCCACCCTTTGTAAGAAAATTCAAAATGAAAAAGATTTGAAAATGCCCATTTGAGAAGTGATCACGGAAGAGAATTTGAAATCAAGATTTTGAAAATTCTGTGATGACTTAGGAATTTCTCATAATTTTCATGCCCTAGAACCCCCCAACAAAATGGGTGGTTGAAAGAAGGAATCGAAGCCTTCAAGAAATGACTAGGGCCATGCTATGTGAAAATGAAATTCCAAAATTTTTATGGGCTGAAGCTGTGAACACAGCATGTTATATTTTGAATAGAACAATCATAAGAAAAGGTTAAAGAAAACTCCTTATGAGCTATGGAAAGGAACCCTCCAAATCTTAAGTATTTTCATGTTTTTGGATGTAAATGCTTTGTACTTAACAATAAAGAAACCTTGGAAAATTTGATCCAAATCATATGAAGGAATGTTTGTTGGTCCATACATGTTACCTTTTGTGATTCTAACTTAATTCCCAGTACTGTAAAGGATAATGAATCAGATTGTGAAGAAGATGGAACAAATAAAGAAAATCCCAAATCTGTGCAAAATGAAGAATCTGTCAGCCCAGTTTTATCTCGTCAGATTGAAGGAGAAACTTCCATTTTGTCTCCTGAGCAGACACGAGAAACTGAAACAGTGAGACCATCAGAAGTTCATCAAAGCTCAACACCTGTCCGAAAGCCTAGAGAATGGAAGTCCATGAGGGGCTATCCTCATGATTTCATCATTGGTGATCCCTCTCAAGGTGTAACCACAAGATCCTCCACCAAGAGGCAAACCGAACCTAGCAATTTTGCTCTCTTGTCACAAATGGAGCCCAATAATGTCAAACAAGCGCTTGAAGACCCATCATGGGTCAAGGCCATGCAAGAAGAGCTTGCTCAATTTGACAAGAATAAGGTTTGGAATCTAGTACCTCATCCGGATGGTAAGAAGGTAACGGGTACTAAGTGGGTTTTCAAAAATAAACTTGGTAAGGATGGACAAGTTGTTCGTAACAAGGCTAGATTAGTGGCCCAAGGTTACGATCAAGAAGAGGGAATAGATTTGATGAGCCGGTAGCTAGAATGGAAGCAATTAGGTTGCTTCTTGCCTATGCTGCCCATAAGGGTTTTAAAATGTTTCAAATGGATGTTAAATGTGCTTTTCTTAATGGCTTTATTGATAGAGAAGTGTATGTGGCTCAACCCCCCGGTTTTGAACATAAAGATTTTCCTAATCATGTTTTTAAACTTTCAAAGGCTCTTTATGGCCTTAGACAAGCTCCTAGAGCTTGGTATGAAAGGCTTAGTGCCTTCTTATTAGAAAATCATTTTCAAAGGGGAACCACCGACACTACTTTGTTCATTAAAGTTTCTAATGATGACATTCTTCTTGTTCAAGTTTATGTGGATGATGTGTTTGGATCAGCCAATGAGACCTTGTGTGAAGAGTTTGGAAAAACTCATGACTAGTGAGTTTGAAATGAGTTTAATGGGAGAGCTAACCTTCTTTCTTGGCCTCCAAATTAAACAAACTCCTAGTGGTACATTTATTCACCAAGGCAAGTATGCTAAAGAATTGATAAAGAAATTTGGCTTAGAAAATTCCAAATCAATGGGAACACCAATGCATCCTATACTAAACTTGATAAAGATGATGATGGCCTAGATGTGGATGAAACACGGTATAGAGGAATGATTGGTTCACTAATGTATCTTACATCCTCTAGATCGGATATCGTTCAAAGTGTGGGTGTATGTTCAAGATTTCAATCTCACCCAAAAAAGATCTCATTTAACGGCTGTTAAACGCATCATTAGGTACATTAAGGGAACATGTGATTATGGTTTATGGTATCCAAAATCTGATGACTTTTGTGCAGTAGGGTTTTGTGATGCAGATTATGCGGGGAGATCGAGTGGATAGAAGGAGCACTCGGGCATGTTGCTTCCTTGGAAGCTCACTCAACATGTGGTCAAGCAAGAAACAAGCCACAGTGGCTCTATCCACAGCTGAAGCTGAATATATATCCGCATCTGCTTGTTGTTCGCAATTAATTTGGTTAAAAAACTCAATTGGAAGATTACAAATTAAAGATCAATAGCACCCTTATTTGTGATAACATGAGTGCAATAAATATTTCAAAAAATCCTGTTTTGCACTCAAGAACAAAGCACATTGAAATTAAATATCATTTCATTAGAGAACATGTGCAAAAGGGAACTATTGATATTCAATTTGTAAAATCTGAAGACCAAATTGCTGATATTTTTACAAAACCCTTATGTGAAGACAGATTTGCACCTTAAGAAACAGTTTGGGAATGATAGAATTAAGTTCTGTTGAAAATTTGTGAACCTTTTGATTCTGTTTGGTTTTGTCTCGTAGGAAAGCAGGAGACAAATTTCAGGATGTGTTGAATGGGCCATGATTCAGGGGGAGGCTGCGCAGACTTTAATGGGCCCAACATAATCAAGTTTGACCCCTCATTGAATTTTTAATGACTCCTCACTTATGATGATCAAATCTTTTGAGTGTCATATCATATCTCATTGGAAGTAGTTAATGTCAAATCAAATCTTTCTCTCTCCAACTAATCCCTTGATTCAAGGAACCTTCTTTTCAAATTTGGGAAACCGCCTTGGGTAATAACCGCACATAATGTCATTAACCACTCCCATCATTCTCTCTCCAATCAACATTAATGCTCCCTTAACCTCCCTCCAATTCTCACCCTCGGCCAACCTTTCTTCTTCCACCACCATTGTCTCTCTCCATAATGAAAAAGAAAACCGCTTCAAGAAAAAGTGGAAGAATCAATCTCTCTCAAAAACCGTTCACTCCACAAACACACACTCATATTCACATTCACTCTACATCATCTTCCTCTCCCTCTCAATCGGCCAAACCAACATCCACCATGAGAAAGAAGATTGCTCACAAGAGTTCTGGCCGTGGCAAAAATAAGGAGCCCAGTGTTGATGAAGAGTCGTCTCAGACATCACCCGTTCCATCTCCACCACCGCGATCACCCAAGAAGGCAACACCACACACATCAGGAAAAAGCTCTCAGAAGCCCAAAGGTTTCGTGTTGCATGAAACCAGGGAACCAGCGAACCTTGAGTCACTGGAGTTCAAGAACAGGTTTCACAAGCCTCATTCTCATTTTGATCCATCCAGATTTCTGACATGTGCATTTTATGAATTTCATCAAGAAATTCTGGAAAAGAGGCATATCTGTCTTTCCTACCTGGTGAATCTTGATTATCTGTCAACAAAAGGAATTGTCTTGCAACCTCTGTTTGATAACCTCAAGTGGACCCCTCTGCTACACATTCACAAAATGGTCTACCCAAAACTGGTTCGGCAATTTTATGCGAACCTCAGGATGATTGATGGTGCTCTCCATTCTTATGTGAAACGTGTGCATATGGTTCTGAACTCAGAAACCCTGGGTGCTGCCCTCGGGTACACGGACGAAGGACCAAAAGCATACATGAATGACAAATGGGATGATCATGTTGGGATCGGTTACAAACAGGTTCTCAGCCATATTTGTGCAAACATGTCTGGATTAGATGGCACGGTCCCTACTCATAAAGCTCTTGGACCAACAAACTCTTTGCTGCATCGCATCATTACCCACATTTTAACTCCACAGAGTGGTTCTCACAATAGGGTAACTGTATCTGATTCTTTAATCATTTTTGCCCTTGTTACTTCTACTCCTATTTCATTTGCTTATCTTATGATCAGACATATGTGGGATTGTGTAAGAAGTACCAAAAAGGCAAATCTGCCTTATGGAATGTTTCTCACGTGTGTTTTTGAGTACTATAAGGTAGATTTAACCAATGAGTCTGTGGAGAACAAAACTTCCATGATCAAAGGTGGTGGTGCGGTAAAAGGGACAAAGAGCAAGAAACCGATGCCTATGGATAGTGATCTAGAAAGTCAGTTTGAATCTTCTAAGGCAACTGAGTCATCAAGGGAAATCCTCACCGAATTCTCTAACATGTCCACCCTCATGATTCAATTCCATAGAGCTGCTCGAAAGCTAGCCTATGAAAATGAACGTGCCTGGGGCAGATGCAAAGAGCGAGTGGGTATGATGCTGGAAAATCTGGAAAAAGATCTGGGCGCTGGCAGCGAGGAAGATGCTGCAGATTCTGATTACAATCTGTCTGATGATTAGTATTTATTTTATTTTACTTGATATTGGCTTAAGTAGGCTCAATCTTTCCTTTTGTTTTTTGTATGAGCGAAGCTTCAAACTCCCTGCTCTGTGATACTGTCAAACACTCATGTTATTTTGCTGTCTTATTATGTTTATGTTGTGGTATCCATCATATTTTGTGCAGGTGTCCCCCTATGATGACAAAAGGGGGAGGAAAATAAGTTTCCAAAATTGAAATTGGAAACAAAGAAAAACAGGGGACAAGAAGAAGAGGAACAGAGATGAAATTTTCAATTTTGAAAATTCATGATCTCTCTTGTTCAAAAGAAACATGTTAGTTGATGATATCATTTGCATTGTTCCAACTGAATTTACTAATTTTGGCTTATCATGTTTTGATTATTCTGATTTGGCATCTGGTTTATAGTTATGCTAGATTTTTATGCCTGGCTGATGATTAATAGCCTTATTGTCTTGAAAATGTATTTTTGGCAGTTTCTTTAAAAATTGTATAAAGCATCAAAAACTGCCTTATTTTGCTTTACAAATATTTTCCTTATGTTATGTCACTCTGATATGTTGAACAGGAAATGTTTGTCCTTTTTTTTCTGTTTGTATTGAGCAGAAAATCAATTATGATAACAAATAAGTTTTTTTTTATTATCACCAAACTCTGCTCATAGATCAAGCATTCAACATTTTTTCAAATAAATATGTTGAATAACATTGTTATTTTGAAGCTTGATTAAATTGTTACAGGTTTTATGCTTCCCTTGGTATAGTAGCACATATTGAGGGGGAGCCATGTAACACTTTGAAAGGGAAGAAATTCAATTCTCAAAGGGAGTACTTGTACTCTAATATTTAATCTCTTTCCATTTCAATTTTAATAATGTTTGTCATCAAGGGGGAGATTGATGAGTTTGGAAAACTCTAAATTAATATTTGTGATGACTAAACATTATTAATTTGATTAATTGCAAAAATTAATCTTTGATCTATATGATTAATTTAATTTTGTAATGCAGGTTTGCTTGGGCTGAAAAATTAAATAACATGTTGCAAGCCCAATGGAATAATGTTATCTCAGCTTTGTTGAATATTTCCCACACTATGAGGCTGAATTATTTTTCTGGGCCAACATTACTTATTATTGATATAAGCCCAAATTTGTTTATGCATGCTCCAAATCTTATCAGGAAAGCAAATGCTTATATTTGGGCCAAGATAACCCTTACTACAACCAAGCCCAAAATTATTAATGTTTCCATGCATCAACCGAATCCATGAAGCAAATAAAGTAACTAAATGCTTCCAACGGATTCCACTTCATTATATTGAAGGATTTCAAACTCAATTAATGCATTGGAAACATAAGAGAGAGAGAAAGATTGATTTGATGGCAGCCATATGATACACGCCACTCTAAGCTAGGGAAGTGGAACTTTAATTTCATTTCATCATTCCATTAGTTTGAGTTCAAATTTCTCTCTTCTCTCTCACATTTGCTTCTCTCTTCGGTTAATACTCAGGAAACCATGGAGGCTACATGGTGCTACCGAAAGGAAAGAAAAGCAAGGTTGAAGACCATCAAGTTGATGGCACGAAAAAAAAAGGAAAAGTATGCTGTGGCTAAGATTTGCATCACTTATGGTAAGATTTGTGATGAGATCCTGGCTTCTTCATACCCAAAAAGGAAGATGAAGATTCGGCCAGCAGGAAGATCCTTGGAGGCATGGCTTGTCTTTGATTCTGCTCAACCACCACAGGGAGTAGCTAGAGTGGCGAAGTGATGGTTGAAGGCAGAAGTTGAAGCAGATGAAGTCATCATCATCATGAAGCATCAAGGGCCAGAAATCCATCTTGGAGAGGAAGCCAAGGATGGAGCGCTCGGATTGATGAAGAGTGGTGACCAAGAAAGGAGGTATTTGCATGTTGGTTTTTGCATGAGTTACCTCTTCTCTGTATGGCCGAACCGGTTTTTTGTTGAAGGAAAAGAAGCTGAGCTCGGGTTTGTGTGTCAAATCGTGAAGGCTTCACTTCTCTATAAAAGAGGTGAACAGTCATGGTTTGATTCAAGGAAAGAAGTAAGGAGAAAATTTGAGAGTGCAAGGCACAGAGTTCTCAGAGCTACCTAAGCTAGCAGTTCTCTTCTCCTTCAATGTTTTCTGTTTAATTTTTCTGTTTAATTTGTCATGTCTTGAGTCTCATGGAAAAAGGCAAACAGTGAGGTTTGTAGAAAAAGCCATAGAGCGGAAAAAGGCAGAGAGTGCAAAATTAAAAGAAAAAAGTCATAGATGTCTTAGAGTTCCTTGTATCTGTGTTGTGTTTCATGATTCTGTGGGAATCCCTTGTAAGTTGGGTTAGCACTTTACAAGTTGTAATCTGGATGATTATAGTGAAATTCCATCATTGTTGTGGTGGAGACTGGATGTAGGCTGCACTGCACTTAGCAGCTGAACCAGGATATATCTGATAAAGTAACTTCCATTGTTAGTAATATAGGTATGTGCACATCCGTGCAAAATTGTAAAAATAAGGTGAGAAATCAATCAAATTATTCAACTTGTGTACTAAATATCAGACCAAAAGGAACGCAGTTTATGCCTATATAGAATTACAGATTTTTGCATTTTAAAAACAAGGTTTTTGACTTTGAATACATTTTTGAGATTTCATTGTACTTGTGTATATCTGGAGATTTAATCCTATACAGTGGCAATCATATCTTCATTATCTTCATTCAATTCGAAGTTCATCTGAGGTGGTAAATTGGATTGATATGTCGGAACCAGAAGGAATGTATAAGAAATGAAGAAATGATGGAGAAAGTTGGAGTAGTAGTTAAAAGGTTTTGTTATTGGTATCTTTTGCCCCTTTCCATAATTTTATCTTTTCCTATTTTGCAATGGAAAGAAAAAATGACAGCTTGATTAGTGGAAAGAAATCATTTATAAAATGGTGATCCTGTCTTTGCCAAATCTTTATATATATGCCTAACCAAATTCAAATTAAATAAGGCTAATAAACTGGTTTCCAGGATTGAAATGTACTTGTTTTTAACAAGAGCAAAGCTTCAGATGATTGCAGAATGTCTGATAGCTTTTTCATCAGAGTCAGTAGGATAATAAAAGGAATCTGCATGAGGTGTACAATACTTTCAAAATAAAAGGATCAAGTTAATTGTTGTGTAGTTTTTTTAACCATAGATTGAATCATGAGATAATATTAAATGTAGATGCCTATATAAGCTATTTCTAATACTAAGGATAGGGGCTTAACAATAACTATTTCTTCCTTGTCTTGTTTATATGTGTCAACATGCTATCTAAATTTTGGTAACATATTTGTACAGTATCTATCCTTATCATCAGCTAGAACTAAAAGAGTGGAATTTTTGCCTTCAACTGCTTGTAACTGTTAAGTTGAATTCTACACTCATCTAAAGCCTTGTATAATTTGTTTTATCAAATTGTTTACCCAAGGTGATGAAGATATAGCTAATGTCATTAGAAGCTCAAGTTGTGGTCATGCCATTAGACAACAATTTAGTTTCTATCAACTTTATTTATTGGTGAGATTCTTTATTCTTCTTCTTTTTCTCTCTTTTTTTTATAAAAAATGAAAAATAGGCATTCTTTTTTATGCAAAATGAAAAAGAGGCATACCATGAATAAATCCTGCTATGTGCAGTTTGTAATAACTACACATATTAAGCTGCATAGGATCAAAATAAATATATTATTCTTACATGTAAAATTATTCAAGAAGAAATCTTGTCTTAGAATATTTGATCATTTGGGACTTAGAGAGGATGGCTACAAGTATTCTCTTCTGAAATGTCTGTATTAAAAACTTTTTCTTCTAACCTGTAATATTATGTCAATCAAATCATGCTTGTGATAACTTTCTTTTCTATCTAACTGCACTGCTGTTTTTAACTTCCTCTTTTGCAATTTCATTTTTTCGTGGCATTTCTGTTTGTTAAATATACTTTCAGTGCTGTAGAAAGCAAAACGGTAGAAAATAAAATAAACAGAAAAACTGTAGAATGATAAGTGTCTTTGGTTTTCATGATGACAAGCACTTAGTCTTGAAATGTTATTAATTTGTGTATTAGTGTTTCAGGATAAGTCCTGAAATCAGAAGAGTTGTTTTTTTATTTTAGCTTCAAGTTGATAACTTTACTCAATTCCATTCTCGAATTTACTTTTCCTGTTCTGCTGGGTAAAAGAAAAAGTTATGAAGTTTGATCTGAGAAAGAATTAGTTACACGTGCTTAATGACAAAATTGTGTTTCTGCCTTTGCCACTATTTCATGATTATGCTGAATGGTATTGCTATATAGGCCATATAGCAACTCAAATTTGATTCTTTAACCTTTTTTTGAATCTGTAAAATGGACTTTTGTTACAATGCCATTTACCTTTGATCATTAATAATTTTAGCAGGAAGGTAAATTGAAATCCTTTAATATGGTTTTCCTTGTTTCCTTTTCTTCTTTTCTTTAATCTTCTTATATTTATTTATTTAATTTTATTTTTACAATATAACACAGCATGATGCAGTCTGGGACTTTGAGTGATAGGCTAAATGAAAATAAAGTTTATGGTCTTTTCTTTCTTAGTTTCTAGTCAAAAAAAAAAAAGCTTATGGTCTTGCCTAAAATGGAAAGTGAACCCTCAAAACAATTTAACCATTTTATTTCTGTTTTTTTTTTGTTTTGACAATTTTTGCAGGTAAAAGTTCACAGATGTTTGGGATTTCATATACATGTATATATGTGATGTAAACTGGATTAATGTGTTGGGATGCAGAAGCAGTGTTTTCTGATTTCAGCTTTCATATCTACACTACATGTGGACTTCCTTGGATTATTCAATTCAATTTTTTGCTTGAAAGATGGGAACTATATCTGGTTGTTTGGTTATCAATAGCAGTCATGTTTGAATTTTGAACCAACAATGTAAACAAATGCTTCTCTCTCTAATGCAAGGGTTATATCAATTTTGAATTGTATTTTTTTTGGGCTAAATTACAATTCAAATCCATGATGATTAAGATCATTGAACCTAGCTGAAGTAGTGTTATTATATGTTAAAGCTATAATAATCTACATCTTACCAAGCATGCAGCAGTTAAATTAATTAACTTCTAATCCAAGGTAGGTACATCAGCTTTGATAATCCCTTTGGAAATATATAACACAAAAATAAATAACTTTCGTTGTCATTAATACTCGAATTTGTTAGTGTTGCAAGTGTGAGGAGTGTTGAAGTTAGTCCCACATCAAAAAAAGCAAGGAAGAGTGAGGAGTTTATAAGATGAGAGACCCATTAATTTGACATTTTAAGATTTTGAGTTGGATGTAGTGTCTTCTCATCTTATGTTCTCTCACTTGATTCCTCCCGAAGTCTCAGAATTTTGGGCATTTTTTACATATCATGTAGATGTAGGTCTTCTTTTTCCAATTAGTTAGAGGAATAATACCATGAACTGATGTTTTTCATGACTCAAAGCAATTAAGACAGTACTTCAGAAAACAAAATAAGCTCATGATCCTATAGACATTGTTCTCTTCAACATTGATAGTGTAATCTATTTAGGAGTATCTCTGAAAGAGGACTTTATTTTATTGTGTATAAACAAATTGAAAGTAAAAAAAAAAAAAAGAAATCAAAGCTTGAAATTTTGTTGCTTCTTCATATAGGGAGGGAGGGGGGGATTTGGTGTCACTTGTGGGGGTTTATATAGAAAGTTTCACATCCAACGCGCCAACTGAAACGTCACACCCGTAGAAGTGGGCTACACGGCGTTCGGCTGACTGAGGAAGCGATGGAAGTAAATGTAATTATTTATCGAGCTCCAACTCAAGTTACTAGACGTGATTCTTCACGTGACCCAAGAAGATGTGTTCTTTCCACAGACCCTATGGCAAACAACTAGAAAATGACAAATTGACATACATAACATATATATACTAGAACAAAAAATTTAATTATATTAACTGGTTGTATTTTTGTTTAATTAAATGTTAACGATAATAAGTTAACTGTTAAATAATTATTCGTTGTAATTATTTAGATAAAGATTAATAAAATAAATTATCTAATACTTAACTTACTAAGAATTATGATAATAAATTGTTCCGACAAATTATATATTGAGTTGCATAACAATTCATATTAACATTGTCGCGGCTGTTCAGCTGAATCTTCATTGTTTTGAAGGAATTCATATATATAATGTAATTTTTTATTTTTAAACTACGAGGTAATTAACATTACTTCATTAAGGGTTTGGTAATAACTGTACTTCATTAAGGGTTTGGTATTAACAATACTTTATTGAGGGCTTAGAGTTTAGGATTTATGGTTTTCGGATTACAGTTTAGGTTCTACGGGAAGACTTTCGATGGTTCAAATCATCAGATTAATTATCCATCGGCTCTGATAACGCTTGATGGGAACACCATGGATATCTCTCGACTACCGGGGAGATTTCGAGTAGGAATCAAGTGACAGAACGTAAGACGAGAAGCCGCCATATCAAACTGAAAACCTTAACTTAGTGAGTTGATGGTTAATCCCGAGCTATAAACTCACCACTCTTCCTTGCTTTCTTTGGTATGTTACTAACTTCATACACTCACCCCAATGGCAACGTTAACAGTTTTTAGGTTTTACGGACTAAGGTTTAGGGTTGAGACCATCTCCAGAAGGGAACTCATCTCAGTTCCTGCTTATGACCCCACTGTCAAAGAAGGTAGCTCCACATCATCTTCTGCGTCCTAAACAGTAAATAGGAACTCAAAGTTTCTCTCTTTTCTCCATTAGGAGGAACTAAATTTAGTCCCTATTGTGGTCCTACTTAATTAATTAATTAAAATACTTAAAATTAATGTAATTAATTTTTTTCAATAATACAATTTAAGTTTTTAAATTTAAAAATAATTCACTATCAAAAGATATTAAGATTAAATAAATTGATATTTAACAATAATACACAATATATAGTTCGGGATTACACTAATTTGTAAAGTCACTTATTGCAAAGAAAAATATAATTTTACAACGGCTATTTTTACACCGGCTAATTTAATATAACAATATATATAATACTCAATATTAATTATGACAAAAAATTAACATAAATCGTTAATTAATTAGAAATTTAATTATTTAATTTAAATAATTATTATGATTATTAATAAATTAATTACGATTTAGTTCTTATTTAAATAACTAATATATATCATTAATTAAACAAAAATATTATTTGTTAATATAATTAATTATATATTTAAATAATAACTCGCCAAATGGCAAATTATTATTGGCTATAGTAAATCCCCATTCAGAGAAACTAACACGGGGACTCAGCATTGGAAAACCACTTGCGGAATAAGGTTTAGGTCATAGAAACTAGGGATTATGGTATTCCGTATTCGGTCAAAAGGGATAGATGCAAGTGGTTACTGTCTAGGGTTTAGGGTTTAAAACCAATATTTTTTAATCCACGTCTTCGTCTCTAAAAGAGTGTATATATCAAGAAACACTATACAGGGTTGTGCTTGGTCGATGTCTATTGTTGCCGCCATTCTTAGCCACTCCACCAGATCTGTTACCCACCACTAAACAGTCGTAACATCCCTCACGAGTATCAAGCCACCACACCGTCGCAGAGCCGTGACACATATTTGCTGTTTGACTTGGTGAGGCACAGAGTTTCGAAGGATGTTGAGGACACGGATGGGTGATCCCGGCGACACTAAATTTGTGTATCTGCAATTTGCTGCTGAGGCACTACTCCACAACGTTTCAGACGCTGACTTCTTACTGGTTTACCCTCAGTGAGTTCTTAACCTTTATCATCTTGTCTATCCAAACGTTTGTTTTTTTTCCTCTTCCTCTCCTTGATCCTACAACTAAATTTATCCTTGTATTTTTTCTTACAAAAAAATTAAAAATTATACGTATAAATAATAATTTAAGTCTTTAATTAAATATGTGTTTTTTGTTCCTTATTTTTAACAAACTAAATGTATACACACAAAATATATTATGTCCATGTCTTGAATGTATGTCTCTTTCTGTCTGTGTCTAATCGTATACGTCAACCGAACGAAACCTGACAGTATACAGAAATACACACATAAAGCATAGCTTCTTCAACGATTTCTTTTTCTAAATTGGAAAGTACGAATAACAAGCCATATTTAATGATTGGGACCATTATTATCGTCTCCACAAGTACACGGGTGCACCGGAATAGGCCATATCTAGCGCGAATATTTTTAATTAACAATGTAAAAAATTACTCTATTTCCGAAATAATTGTCTTTTATTTTTTAAATTTTAGATAGAAGAATCTTTCTTAAATATGGTTGAATATCACCATTCATATTGACATTATACCTCACACTATATAAAATAAAATATAAAAGTATGAATATTACACATATATACAAAAATATAATCTCATTATATATTACAGTATTAGATAAAATGTTAATAATTACACTTCGACTATTACATATCGTAACATATACATATAAATATAATTGATGCTATACTAAGTTTAATATGATCACACCCGTGTCTTTGTTCCGGGCCTGGCTTCCATGCCATGGCAATTGGAAAAAAAAAAGTAAAAAATAAAAAACCCGGAACGATCCTTGTGGTTCTGCTCTTCTTGGACTTCCCCTGGCCCACGACCCAATAAAAATTAGATGAAGGAAACGCTGAAGGTTTTCCTCTACTACATCGGCTGAAAAATACTTGCGCCTTTCATTCAAACCCATAACATCCTGACCCCTTCGTCGTTTTGCATCCAACCACCAACACCTCTTCCAGGAGACTCTCGCACGAAGTTTCCTCAGTCCACAAATAGCAACCTACACAATCCAGGTAAGCCGTTCCGAATCCCTTACTGCGATTCGATTTAGACCGTCTGTTGGTTGCTTCACAGAATCCCACTCATCTGATTGTGTGAAATTGATATCATCAACAACCGAGGCTGTCGGTACATGTTGCATATTTTTTCATGCAAAAAAATTTTTTTTTACTATGTTTCCTTGCATCATCATTCTTGTTATATAGGGCCTTTGCTACGACGGTGGGGAAAACCATTATCCAATCTCGTTGGTAGTGTCCCTTCATGGGGGTGCACTATTTGCTGAACCATTGCCTTGCCTCCACTATCTTGCGCCGGCTACCTTCTCTGCATGTTTCATCTAACATGCAATCTTGACGGTTTTTATCATTCCTTAGTCCCGTGGCATGCCTGCCTATTTGTTTTACTTCGCGATTCTCGTGTAGAACCACTGAGTTCCACTAGCAGAAAAATGACTCACTTCCGAACCCCATGTTTTACGTTTCAAAGCTTTTGCACATGTTACTGTTGTTCGCTTCCATTTTTTTCCCTTCTCAGATGAAACCCTAAACCCTAATGATATTTTTGATTCCTTCAATTTTTGACAGTGTTTAACTGTTAGAAAAGTCAATAACGTTTATCCAATATTGTGTGTTGTTGTTTGAAATACTATTTAACCACCTCTAGATTACGACTCTCAGTGCTGTTATTTGTATTGTAACAGGTGATCATGTCTTCATCCAGGAACAAGGGCAAGCGGCCTGCAACAGACCTTCAACGAGACCAGCAACACCGCCCACTGCGTTTTCTGAAGCCAATGATAAGGCCCCCAAGCTTCAAACTAGTAAGCCACCCCCCGAGACGTACATCACAAGACACCCAATGTTATTACTTCCTGAATGATCAATGTGTTGGCCAACACTTTCCTGTTCTTTTGCAGGCCCTCCTAATCGGTCCAGACAAACTCCCAAGCTGGGCCCCGTAGATAACCCTGGTGGTCCCTGACGATAGGTGTATCGGCCATCGGTGCTTCTGGAAACAACAACAAAATGGCAGCATCGCATTGACCCGAGGTTGGCCAGAGTTCTACCGGACGTACCAAATTAATTTAGACTCCATGCTTCTTTTCGAGCACAAGGAGAACTCTGAATTCCAGGTGCGCATCTTTGACTTCGGTGGACGCAAAAACACATACCGCCCCCGACCGTCAAAGGAACCTTCGTACGAAGTGAAAGGTACTTACCGGCGTGCCCGCTGTATCAACAATCCTTCCTCACACAAGGCGAAAGCGATAGCCCAAACGCACAAGACCAAATGGCCATTCTTTGTGATGGGCCTCACTGACTGCGTCTTGCACTCCCACCTGTTGGTAAGGCACCAATTCGTTTTCTTGTACGTCTCTTCATCAATAAGTTTATTCTCTATTAATGATCTGCTGCTATGCTACAAACATCCAAATGGCTCTCATCTGAGCCATTTTACCGGTCAGAGACACACACTCTTCCTATCACACGGACACATTGAGGTCGAGGCCACCTACACAAGATTTAGTGGCAAGCGAGACGGTAGCTTCGGGGTCATCTTCGGAGGCTGGACAGAATCTGCCAGCCTGTGCAAATTCGAGCCCGGAGGTGTGGGGATCTTTGAGGTCATGTCAACTGAGCCAGTCACAGTTCTGCAGGTCCGAAGGAGCAACGATGCCGGAAGCTCCTGAATCTTGCTATCCTTATGTTGTTAACCAGACTTGTATTTTGTGGATGAACTTTGTGTGTATCACTTTTTGGAATTCCGTTACTTGATGTGCTAATTCCTGGGAAAACAATAGACCAAGTTTCTTGTATTTTGTGGATAATGCTGTATCGCTCTTTGAAAGTACACTGTGTTGTCTGCGTGTAATGTTTACGGCTGCTAGCACGACGTACATCGCGTCCCAGCTTGCTAACCAAATTGAACTCCATCTGCATCCTACTTCTTACATTACACTGACTAGTACTGCTTTACTTCAGTGGATTTCTCCATTATTAGTTCTCTGCATTCACTATGCTGAAATTTAAATGGCTTAATAAGGACAAACAAATATTTCTCATACACCAACTCCCAAGTTAAGGTAAATCTTGAAATCTCTTGCGATAGATTAGCACAATATTTGCATCTGCATCAAGGTTTTACAGGTAGATGTTGATGTAGAAGTGCTACTTTATTTTTTTTGGGGTACTTTGTAGAAGTACTACTTGACCAGTTCTGGAGGAGGAGTTGGGGTAGCATTATTAAGGTAACGGCATAGTATGTGACTCTTTTTTTTTTCTCGGCAAGAGTCCAGGCAGATTGCGACATCGAACCCAAAACTAACAACTTTCTTATCGCCCAATTCGTATCCCACCTATCGACTAAATAAAAAAAGGGTTCCCTCCTACACGCCGGCCAGGAATCTTCGTTTCCACCTCCATTGCCACTGTCCATTACCGACGACCATTACGAACTTCTTCTTGCCATCACCATTTCGCGGGATAGCATCTTCATCATGTCGTTGTGTCCTAGGAGTGGCCGTGTTCTGTTTCCTATCTCCTATGTTAGACCCATTTCCTTTTCCATCCAAGATTTGCAACGCTAACTAGTTGCCGTCGTCGCCACTGTTGAAGACCATTAGGCACCTTCTCCATTCAATCTCCCAACCTCGAACCCTCTCGGCGGCGACGAGGTTTGTCGCTGACTATATATAGCTCTCCCTAAGTCGCCGATGTTGCGCCGAATACCCTTCCAATGTCATCACCTTTTCATCGCTGCATTGAGTCACCGAGTAGGGTGACCATTAGAACGTGCGTGGTACTTATGGGTGCTTTTTGGGGGGTTCGGGTTTAGTATTACAGATTTTTTTGGGCACGAAGGTAGCCCAGGTTCCAAGTTATAAGCAAAAAAAAAATTGACCCAATTCGTCCAAAAAAACAAATAAACCGATTCTTAAAAATCAAACCGAATCAAATCGCCTCCTCATTCGCCGTCGCCGAACGTCGCCTACTTGTTGGGGCGTCGCCGACACCGCGTCCTCACTCGCCGCCGGTAAAACTCTGTTCTTGATTTATTTATTGCCTTATGGGTTCTTCCTGCTTCTGAGGTTCTATGCTTGAAGTTGCTGCCTTCTGAGTTTTGATTATGATTTATGAGTTCTATGCTTCTTGATTTTGATTTTCTGATCTCGTCTCCTTCTGAACTTGCTGCCTTCTGAGTTCTGATAATGAGTTCTGTGCTTGAACCTGCTGCCTTCTGACTTCTGATTATGAGTTTTGTGCTTGATTTTTTACTGATTTCGATTTATTTTGCTGCCTTCTTGAATTTGTGATTTTGATTTATTTGCTGCCTGCTTGAACTGATTTCAATTTCTTTTGCTGCCCTCTTGAATTTGTGATTTCGATTTATTTGCTGCCTACTTGATTTACTGATTTCAATTTATTTTGCTGCCTTCTTGAATTTGTGATTTCGATTTATTTGCTGCCTGCTTGATTTACTGATTTCAATTGCTTGATTTACTGATTTCAATTTATTTTGCTGCCTTCTTGAATTTGTGATTTCGATTTATTTGCTGCCTGCTTGATTTACTAATTTCAATTTATTTTGATGCCTTCTTGAATTTGTGATTTCGATTTATTTGCTGCCTGCTTGAATTACTAATTTTGATTTATTTTGCTGCTTCATGATTTTTTTTATTTTCTGAGGTTATTTATTCATGATTTTGAATATGTTTTGCTGCTTCTGAATATGTTTGCTACTTCATGATTTTTGTTTGCTGCTTCATGATGAATTATTTATTTATTCATGATTTTGAATATGTTTTGCTGCTTCTGAATATGTTTGCTGCTTCATGATGAATATGTTGGCTGATTCATGATGAATTATTTATTTGTTTATGGTTTTTCTGAAGTTATTTTCTGATCTTTGGTTTTTTTATTGTTACAGATGGAACAATCACAAAGTAACCCACAGCCATAAGATAATGTTGTTCAAGATTCTCAAACTGGTTCATCCAGAGGTAAATCTGATGTGGATTTGCCTAATGTTGCTGATTCTTCAAATACAGCTTCTTTTGGTGGTACTTCTGATGATGGTGGCTTTGGATTGCCTGTTTATAATGGAGATGTTGGAACACTTAATGATAATTATGATTTTTGATGAGTTTCACCTTTAAATAGTTGAAAACTTGCTAGTAACCCACAGCCACAAGATAATGTTGTTCAAGATTCCCAAACTGGTTCATCCAGAGGTAAATCTGATGTGGATTTGCCAAATGTTGCTGATTCTTCAAATACAGCTTCTTTTGGTGGTACTTCTGTTGATGGTGGCTTTGGATTACCTGTTTATGATGGAGATGTTGGAACACTTAATGATAATTATGATTTTTGATGAGTTGCACCTTTGATTAGTTGAAAACTTGCTAGTAATTGTTTCTTTTGAATGTAGAACATTATGGGTTTGTCATTATGTCCGTTTTTTTTGTTTAGTTATAAACTTTGATGTTTGAAGTTGTTTGCGAACCTCTAATATTAAGTAATGGATAATTTATTATGTGAAATTTTAAATTTTATTAAGTTAGAAATTATTGAATATTTATATACTTAAGATTATTTTAAGTTTTTTAATAATTTTATTTAATATTTAATTAAACCGGTTAAATCCCAGTTGAACCAATAAACTATTGAACCAGTAACCTCACCGGTTTATTGACCGATCCGGTTCTCGTAACCTTGCCCTTAATTTAACGTAATTGCTTGATGTGTGGAAAACGATCCAACACAAAACTCACCGGCAAGTGTACCGAGTCGCATCAAGTAATAAAACTCACGGGAGTGAGGTCGATCCCACAGGGATTGAAGGATTGAGCAATTTTAGTTTAGTGGTTGATTTAGTCAAGCGAATCAAGTATTGGTTGAGTGATTTTGTATCCAACAGTAAGTAAATAGCAGAAAATGTAAAGGGAAAGGGATGAATTGCAAAAATTAAAGAGAATTGAAAGTAAAGGTGCTGAATCTTAAAGAACAAGAAATTAAATGACTGAAACTTAAAGTGAAAGAAATGTAAATTGCAGTAACCTAAAGTGCAAGAAATATAAATTGCTTGAATAGAAAAGGGATTTGAGGATTGGGATTTCAGAATTTAAGCAAGGAAAATTAAATTGCAGCAATTAATGAAGCAAGAGATAAATTGAAAGTAACTAGAATTCAAACAGAAAGTGAAAATGTAATTGCAGCAGTGGTTCAGCAGAAGAACCAAAAGGATAAAATCAGATCTCAGGACTCCAGAGACTAGATAGCAGATTCTAAATCTCAATTGCCTTCCTAGATCCAAGTTCACAAAGCAATTAAAGAGAAATTGAAGATTGAAGCAGTAAAGGAAATGAAATTGAACTCAATTATGCAGAAGAGAAATTAAAGAGATCTTGAATGGAGATTGAGACAGAAGTTCCTCAATTCTTCACACTCAAGATTCAATCAAAATCCAGTAAAGAAAACAAAAGATCAGAGGTAGAAGAAATGAATTCTCTCCTCCAATTGCAGAAAACAGAAAATGGAAAGTGAGCTCTCAAGTTCTAAAGATCAAAATTTGAAAGTAAGCTTTCTCCAAAAAAAGAACTCTCCTTCTAATCCTAACTAACATCTATTTATACACTTTCTATTTTGGATCTAAGAATTTTTAGTGGGCTTTTTGATTTGGTGAAGAAATGAATTAAGTTGGATTTTTGAGTGAAATTCAGCCCATCTTGCTCCCAGGAGGCTGCCCTGCCCTTGTGGAGGGCAGAGCAGGAAAATTGTGTGATGAAGCATGTTGCGTGCCAAGTGTGGGATAGGCATCAGGATGCTGCCCTGCCCTTGTGGAAGGTAGGGCAATGTTGCCATGGTGCGCCTTGCCTCCCTGCCCGTGTGTGCTGCTGCTGGCCGTGCACCAAGAAATGCTGCCCTGCCCTCCACAAGAGCAGGGCAGCGCGGGCTTTCCTTGCTCTTGGGTGAGGTCCCAGGTTCGAAACTTGCTGGATGGCTTTTTGTTGCATTTCTTCCTTAGGTTTATTGGCACCAAAGTAGCGCCTAGTTCTTTGCTTCCTTAAGGTGCTATGTTCGATCCTTGGAGGTTGAAAACAAACCAATTTTTGCTTGTTTTCCTTGTATTTGAGCGCTACTTCTTTCCTTCTTGTTCTTGGGTTCGAAACCCATGGGTGGCACTTGGAGACAATTTTCTTTGATTTATTTTTGTGAGAGCCCGATATTGCTCTTGAGGGGGGCAGGGTAGAATTTTTTCTTCCCTTGTTTCTTGGCCTAGAATTGTGCTCTGCCCTCAAGGGGGGCAGGGCAGTGAGGCCTTGAGTGCTTGGTTCATTGTTGTGCTCCCTTGGAGGGCAGTGTGCTCTTGAGGAGGGCAATATGGCTTCCTTCCTTCCATGCGCTACACTCTTTTCTTCTTTTGGGCCACGCTTTCTTAAGCCACGCTTCACTCTTTTCTTCTTTTCTTCACCTTCAAATAATCAAAACAACCAATCAAAGTATCACTAAATTCACAAGGTTTATAAATCAATTAAATTTAGCTTAAACCTCATGATTTAGCATCAATTAAATGGTGGTTGTTTGATTCAAATAAAACATGCAATTCCACTCTAAATTGCTTACTTAGGGTGCAAGAAAGTGCATAAAAACTAGTGAAACAAGTAAAATTAGCTTGAGAAATGGGTATATGATGACTTGTCATCAATTGCAAACCGGTCCGGTTGAATCAGTGAATTGAATATTGAGTAGGCTGCTGATTTTTTTTGTTTTTGGTCTTGGGATTAGGGTGCTGATAAATATAGGTTTTTTTTTTGTTGTTGAATGTGGTTTGTTTTTGTATGGATGAATGAAAAAAGGTTATTAGGTCTTTTGAGCCTTATTTTAATAACTGGACCTTTATGACAAAAAGTAATTAATTATAGTCCATTGACTTAGACTATTGTAAAGAGATTGATTTGGGTGAAAATTAGACCGCATCAACATTCGAACTGGTCAACGCGGGGTCAAATCCGTTGAAAACCGACCGGTTCGCTAAACGTAGGGTTCGAACCCATGATCGCGTGAATGTGCAGCATCTCCTTGCCACTATACCAAGCTTATTCTTCAATAATGTTAATGACAAACAATATATATAACAAAGGTTGAATGATTTTTTATTTTTTTTATTCTTTTAAACATGGATTCACATGAATACCAAACAAGTTGTGACATGGTATATAAATATATTGATATATTGATATTGATTGTGTTATCTTTTATTTTTTCTTATTCATTTAAATTGATAAAATATTTTGTACTAGTAATTAATTTATTATCTTTTTTGCAGTATAAATTATATCTAAAAATTAATATTTAATTGTTATTATATATTTTTAAAAATATGTATTTAACTTTTAATTTTAATTTTATATTTTTATTTAATTATGACCAGGTCAACCGGATAAATCAGTGACTCACCGATTGAACCAGTAACTCAGTGACCTAGTCGTATGACCGAGTCAATTACCGGTTCGGTTATAACTATGCTCTTTTTTCTTAGGCTATCATTCCAAGGATCAATTGGGAATTGTCATAGAAGCTAGCTGACAAAAGTTTAACCTACTATTTGCAAAGCGATCCTTGTTTTTCTGGTTATTTTCATTTATTTCCTGATCCTTCAAAGTCCGGATTATTCTTTCACCACCGGAAAAAAGCTTCCTATAAGAATGATGTATTTGAATAATTCCGAATGTACGTGCAAGTGTGCAACATGCATAGTTAGATACTTAGATTAGGGTTCACATGTATCCACGTGCGCTACAGTGTCTGTATGTGAGAAAGTATCTATATACTACACTTTATTTGAGCTTGTTTGAAATCGTTAAAATAAGACCGTCTTTTACCCAAAATATTTATGTTTCAATAAAAAGTTTAAAATAAACGGCATTAAAAATAATAATTGAATCTAAAAAGTATTTTTAAGTAAAAGCAATATTTTAAAGGATAATGGTTTTTATTAATTTGATTTCAAGTATAAAATATTAAATAATATACACAATTATTTTATATCTATTTTGTAATTATATAACTTAAAAGTGGTTTTTTTTCACACGTTCTAAATACAATATATATTATTTTAAAACCATTATTTCAGCTAAAGTATTTAAATATAAATTGATTGTCACATAAAAATACATATACAAATAAAACTACTTAAAGAAATTAAATTTCATTTTTCAGCAATTCCAAACACGAATAACATTATTTCTTTTATTTCTTTCAACTTTTTTTTTCCATTATTGGTATTCAATACAAAACTCAAAAGGAGAATGAATGGGGACCAATCCTACACACACCCCTTGAAACTATAAATAGCCCCATATATGTTATACCAAATATAATAAACTCGTAGAATAACATCAAAACAATTTAATTATTTGATAGTTAGTATTAGATTTGCACTATATCAAAGTTCCAAGCCATGCCACTTGTTAGTAAGGACCCTCTTGTAATTGGGCGCGTGATTGGGGATGTTTTAGACCCCTTTGAAAGTTCTATTCCAATTAGAGTTACTTACAATAATAGAGATGTTTGCAATGGCTGTGAATTCAAGCCTTCTCAAGTTGTCCACCAACCAAGAGTAGCCATTGGTGGAGTTGACCTCAGGAACCTCTACACTCTGGTAATTTACTACTATTTTCTTTTGGACACGTGTTAGATTTAACAGTTCACTCAATGTTTTTACTTATTACTTTTATTTAAAGATGAAATTTAGGTACGAATTATATTAAGTAATCTAGTCAATATGTTAAACTATTTAATAATTTCTAGCTATAATCTTCATGCTAAGGAATATATTTTTGTATGAGCAGGCACTACTTTTTGATAAATAGAAAAGTTATGCCTAAAGACATATCATAAACAACATCGTAACAAATCAACTTAAGTTTGGTTAAATAATTAATTTACTCATATACTTAAACAAGTATTAAGAGTTTAAATTTTATATTATATGTAAATTAATTTATTGACTAATAATAATTTTTAAATAAAATTTAAATATATGACACATTAATAATTGGCCTGTTAGACCAGATAATTTTATGGGAAAAAAAACATCTTAACACAAACTAAGGTCGATCTGCTGAAACAAGAACTTAGAGAACCTCAGCTCCACTTCCAATGAACGTGGGTCTACGGACGGATGTATATGATAATAATATTTATTTGTTCCACTAAATTATTAAATTTGACCTTATAATAATTTTTTATTTAATTTTAGTACTTCATAGTCAATTTAAAAATTTCATATTAAATGTCATTATAATAATCAATTCTTAAATATATCTTTTGGAGGTTAAATTTTCAAAAAGTTTAAGACCAATATAACAATAATGTATGAAAATTATGCTTGATTTGCTTATGTTGAGGGGTTGTTCTTATGAAATTGTTGTTGAATCGATCTTAAATTTTTTAAAAAATTAGCCGTCAGGAGTATATTTGATGCAAATTAAAAACTTTTTGAGACAAAATTAAAACAAAATAAAATTTAAAAATATTTTTAAAACTTTTATCAAATTTTAAGGACAAAAATTATACTTTACCTATTTATAAATAATTATTTTAATATTTTAATTTATAAAATTAGATATTATAAAAACTAATCATGTTATATTATAAAATTAGATATTTAACACAAACTAAGGTCGATCTGCTGAAACAAGAACTTAGAGAACGTCAGCTCCACTTCCAATGAACGTGGGTCTGCCTTTGCTCATGCTTTTCTATATATACACATGCCGCATGTAATAAGACTCAACATCTACAACAATATATAGACAAGACATTGTGAAGAAAAAAGAAACAAACTACTTGTATAGATTCTCTATCTCATTCCTCTTTCTTTATAATTTGGTATTTTATTTATTGAAAAAAAAAACAATATGACAAAACTTTTGAAATTAAAAATACTTCTCTCGTTTTTATCGTAATTGTTGTTGGGTATATATAATTGTGTCTAATATAACATTTTGATATGTTAGATATAGAGAACTACTAATGTACTTAAGCAATAGCTAAAGCTTGCCAAAACTTGAAAGAAAAATAGTTATGGCATGGGATTATATATGTTTAAAACAAATTAAAGTGATTTTAATGACTTAATTAATTCTTATTTGATTTTACTTATAGGTTGCTGTGAATCCAGATGCCCCTAGCCCCAGCAACCCTAGTATGAGGGAACACCTACATTGGTGAGTCACAATAATTATGGTGCAAAATTTGCACACTAATTAAAGAAGACTAATGGTACATGATTATACTATATTACAACAATTCACGTATTAAATCAATAATTTATATATATAGTTTTTTTTTTTTTTTAGCTTAATACTACTTTTACTTATGTAATATCTCTTTTGTGTTTATTAACTTCAGGCTGGTAACTGATATTCCCGCCACAACTGGACCTAGTTTTGGTACGTATAATTGTTGTGCATTTATTTAGTCTCTAAACTTGCACGCCAGTTTGAGATTAGTTTTTAAAGTTTCAATTGTTTCTGTTTAATATCCAAACTTTAAATATGACTCACATTAGTTCTTTAAATATATTTTGGCATACAAACGTTAATAAAGCACTAATATAAACTGCTAGATGTCATGTTAAAACGACGGGGTCGTTTTGATTTTTATGCTCAAATAGCCCAAAAACATCGTTGTATCACTTTTTTTGAGAGGAAAATTTTTAATAAACACCATTTACGATATTATTTTTGAGTTGTTTAAGTGCCAAAATCAAAACAATGTTATTTTGTAAAATTTGGCGTCATTTGTGCGTCAAAAATTGTCCTAAGAACTAACATGAGTCGCATTAATAAAGTTTGGAGACTAAATAGAAATAATTAGAATTTTCAGAGATTAAATTGAAACTAAAATGTAAATTCAAGAATTAAATTGAGAATCATGTTGTTTATTTAGTATAATCTCGTTACCATAAAAATTGGCCCTATAACTATAATACATGGACCATGTCTTTTGAAAACATATATACAAATTAAATGAGTTTGTCAAAAAAAATATAATGTAATAGGTAACAATTTTACCAAAGTACAACAGGTAATTTATTTAATTAATGAGGTTACTGATAAAATGGAATAAATACAACTATGAACAGGTAACGAAGTGGTAGCATATGAAAGTTCACGACCAACGTCAGGGATTCATCGAATAGTGTTGGTGTTATTTCGTCAATTGGGTAGGGAGAAGGTTTATGCCCCTGGTTGGCGCCAAAACTTCAACACCAGAGAATTTGCGGAACTATACAATCTTGGTTCGCCTGTTGCTGCTCTCTATTATAACATCCAAAGGGAGAATGGCTCTGGTGGCAGGAGGTTATATTGATCATCATCATAATTACATAAATAATAATAATAATCAACAATAATAAATGACTACTTTTCTTTCGATCCAAACTCAAGATAGCTGTATGCATAAATTGAACCCAGCCTAGGCTACTGCACGGTTCATTCTTTACATGTTGTGTATTGGCAACAAAAATTATAGTATGTTGTTCGATTTTAAAAATGCTATTTATATACTAAAATCAGCCATGAATGCTATTTTATAATTGATCTCAACACATTACCATCATTTCCTAGAATACAACATACATTACTGTTGTAAATGCAATTAACATTGCCAGCAAAACAGAGAGTACGAACTGATTTTCTCCTTTCTTTGATTATCCTTCAATTCACTCTATTTGTTCCAATTGTTTTCCAACCCCATCATTCTTTCTTCAATATATTTGTTTTCTTCATAGTCAAAATATTTAGAAATCAGCTCATTAGAGCCACACAAAATAATAGTTGTGTGGTTGTTTAGTCTACAATTATTATGAACACAATTAGTTAAAACACAACTAAGTTCAAAAGCAAATACATATCAAAGATGGAAGAACACTTACACAATAGTAGCAATAATAACAAAAGATCATGTCTGAATTCTTAGATGTCCCAGATCATTCCATTTTCTATCTCATTCACCCTCCTAACTAGATGTTTTATCGGTCTTCTTCTCACATGTCTAAGTCATCTGAGACGCGATTCAACTATGTTTTTCACAATGGGTGCTACTCCAACTCTCTCTTATATCTTCGTTTTTTATTTTAACCAATCGCGTATGACCACTCATCCATCTCAATATCTTCATCTTTGCCACACTCAATTTATGTTCGTACTCCCCTTTAGTCGTCCAACATTCCGTACCTTAAAGCGGTCTTATAGCGGTACGATAGAATTTATCTTTAAGTTTTAAAGGCACTTTTTTGTTGCATATAAAACCAGATGCACTCCGTCATTTTGACCAACCTACTTGGATCTTATGATTTACATCCTGTATGATACACCCAAGATACTTAAAACTTTTAACTTTCCGTGAGCAACAAAAATAAAAATATTAAAGTGCAACTTGTTTATTCAAAAAAGAAAAATAGAGACTGAAATAATATTTATTTTAATTTTAATACCGTTCCCAAAAAAAAAAATTAAACAGGTATCTAATATCTTGAAAATTAACTATTTTGTATACCAATTGCATACATAAATAATTGAATGGCTAGGTGCATTCAGATTAGATTTTTGAAAATAAAAGGGAAAATAGGACGTGGAAGCCAGAGAATGGAATTTTATGAGCAGGATCTCACGTACTGTCTCTTCCTCTATATAGATCGAAATCCAAATATTATTGTTGTTATGGATCGGATTCCTAATAATAATTTGTATTTATTTATTCAATTTAATTACGAGAGGGTGGGTTCTGTTGCGTGAATGTAACGGCTAAAGCCTACAACGACACTTTATTTGGGGCGGAAGCATCAGCTCCCACCACCAACAAGGAAGGGAGGCCAACGTGGTCTTTGCTTTTCAGACATAAAATAAAATAAAATAAAAATGAGCAAGAACCGGTACTTTTCCAAATTTGCCCCTACCGACTAAAACGACCTTCATCAACCTCATTCGTTGAGTCCTTCCTATAAATTCAAGCATCAACCATCCACGTTCCTCAGCGCATTTTCGCATCTGACTCCTTTTCCCTCTCTCTCTATAGATCCCTTTTTGTCCCCCTTACTCTTCGTCTTTCTCTCGTTAAGGTATGTTTGCTCTCTGAATCACGTTTGAATTTACGTTTAATTTCACCTTCGTTTAGTGGTTTTTCTGTTGATTCCGTTACTCGCTGTTCGAATTTCGCCGAGATCCGAGTGCACTGCTTTTGGATCTGTGTTTTCCACTTGTTTTTTGTTCGTTTCTCGATTCTCTTGATTTGTTGGACATTGCTTTGTTCTGTTAAGATTGCATGCAAAATCTATCATTTTATTTTTGCTGCCGTTGAAGATTTTGCTGGATTTCAATAGTAGAAACGGAAGTTGATTAGAGGATTTGTGATCTAGCGTTCATTTTTGTAGCAGTTTTCTTTTCTCAGTAGTTTATGGTCCCTGGTTGGTGCATTTCATCTGACTTGTCCGAGTTTCAGTACCTGAGCGTTATTTTGCCGCTTTTCTTTAGATCTAAGTTTTGATCTGTTGAACAATCAATGATCTTTGTGAATGAGTTGAGAATTTGGTGAACAGATAGTAGTGATAAGAATGATAACATGTGAATGTATAAGATCGAAAAGAAAAGAAGTGTAACGTCGCTAAAACACTACTATCTTATGAAGTGGTGGTTGGATGATAGAAGGGGTGTGATATTGATTTTTCATCAGGCTAATGCCATCTTATACCAGCAAGTTGCAACAAAGTCTAGTATTTTTCTTTTCCAGTATCAAGTCTCCTGTTCTTCAATTTAGCATTGGAAATTATACTCATATTTATTAATTTTTATGGATCAAGTGAGATTATATATTTTTTGAAAGAAATGTTAAATCTGTTTGATTGTGAATTTTGTTCCCTTATCAAATTTACTTTTTGTCATTGTAGAACAAGCTTTGCTTTTTGGCATCTTCCTTATACTATCTTTTGAAATAGTTTGGTAGATAATATGTCTGTCACTCTGTCCAAATATGGCTATCAACGTGTGAAATAACTTCTGCAGTTTAAATTGTACTTGGCTCATCGTTAAATTTGTGGGGTTTTGTTTTTGTTTTTGTTTTTCAGTTAAAACACACTTTTAGTAAGCTACTTATGGGAACTGTTGTTGAAGCTGCTAACAAGGTATTCTCAGTTGTTTTACCTTTGAACTTGCTTTTAGAATTTATCTACTTGGATCTTTTTCTTCCAATAATGTGATCTGTACTTAGATGGGTTCTGTTTATAAATGTTACAATACTCATTACCAAGAGAATTTTAAGGTTTAAATTTCGAAAATATAGTTTCCATAGGCAGACTGCTGTTAGCTATTCCTTTGTTATGTCTTGTGGGGCTGTGGGCCACTTTCTTTTGCATTGTTGAGATCACGTCACTTTATTGTATTCCAAACATAACTGATCTCTGATCTCTTTATTTTTTTCTTTTTGATTTTTTTCCTTTTTTTTCCCCTGCATTTGATTATAGGGTGCAAGTGGAAGCATTCTACAGAAAAGAAATCCTACAATCGTTTTTGTGTTAGGTGAGCTCATTAATTGCATTGAAAGTCACGGGTTTCTTTACCTGGATAGGATAGATTGCTTATTGTGTCTGCACTATCATTGATAATTTCATCCAACATAATAATACATGCACAAAAAGATTACCTACAATGCGAGAATAATTGGCTTGAGCTATTCTTTTAAGCCACTTAGTTATGTCTTATATGAACCTAATTATTATAATTGTTATTTCAAACATTCCAATACTACTTCTCAAGTTGATGCATTGATGTCATATACACCATACTTGCTGCAAACATGGTTTATCGGATGACCGCTAAGGGATCATAAGTGCAGTGGAAATTTCTCTAGACTTTCCTCAAAAGTGACAATTGGTTTTAGTATATTTTATTCTTTTATAGAATATTTGATTTGAAGCTATATATAAAGGCTGTTCAATTATAAAACACAAGCTTCATAGGTTGTCACTTTAATTGCCTATCTTTTTTGACAATTCTTTTAGCCACATCATTTCATATTACAATTGCAATTGCTCAATGCCCAGCTTCAGAACTTGATTAAACAATCACAGAATGCTTCATAATTTTCTGAGATATGATATACCTCCAAAGAGAAGTGCACACAAATTCTAAGGTTGAGGGAAGGTTTGTGATTACAAATCTCCACGTGCCTTAACCCTCAGCATATATTTTTAATAATTTTTTCCCCCGAGTTTTTTTGATGTATCTAATTACTAGGATGGCAAAAGTAATGTTTGTTCAAGTTATTAAAAAGTTCAACTTCCAAATCATTTTTCTTCAAGTTTTTCTTTACAATATATGTAGGTGTATCAATGGTTTTCTAGTTACTAGGATGTCAACAGTAATGTTTGTTCTAGCTATTAAAAGGTTCAACTAGTCATGTTGGTCTAGAAGTTTGACTTTGCAGTATGTTGGTGTATTAATGGGCTTACATCCTATCTGCTAGTTAGTATCTAGCAAGTATTGAAGCTTTTACGTGATCCTGAGTCTGAAATTGGTTGAAGAGGTATTGCTGCCTCTACCCTTCAATACTGGTGGAATCTTTCCCGACTATACATAGTGATGAAGTTCACTTTGGACATGCCAAAATGTTGTACACTAATACTAAAACATTTGAACTAAGTGTGAGGTAATTGTTTGAGAACGCATAATTATACAACTTACAAAATAGTCCATATTCCCTGAACAGAAGATATAGGTAATTGTTCCATACAGACTTACTTTTGCATGTCTTCGTGAAAAAAGGCATTTTTGATGGAAGCAAGTAAAGGTGCTGATGGTGGATAGCAGCCAATCTAAGAAGAAAATGGACAGGAAAAGGATTAGGCTAGGAAGGAAACTGCTCAATGACAGACTAGATATATTTGTTTGGCATTTAAGCGATAGTCTCATTCAGCATGATGGGTAATTGGAAAGAATCTGAGAGAATGAGATAGAGAGAAAGGAGAGTTTTCTCGAGAATTTGAATATTATGATGATTCAGTGCTTATACAGGGTGCATCGGTGGAATAGTACAGAGGCAGTGGTGTCATTGCACACACTAAGCCAGTTAGAGAATTGTGAGTTTTGTTAGAGGAATTATCCTAGTTGGTAGATCCATAACTACTTCTAGTTAACTGTTCCTAACTGCCTCTACCTTTTAGGCTCTTCTAGATGCTATCCCTAACTTGCTCTATTATATACAATAAATATCCTTAACCTGACACAAGGAATATTCTGCTCTATGTTCTAAGCCGCACCATCCTAGATTCATGAATCTTATTAATTTATTTGTCACTTCCAACATACCAACATCTTTAGTCATCTTATGATCATGGCCCTTTGTAATCATATGTGTCAGATCTTCTCTATGTTTAACTTAAAATCAGTAAGATTCTAATGGATAATAAGATTATTCATTCTTTACTCGAATTATTATAACCTACATAAAATTTTGTACTGTGGGATTTGGATTGTCTTTTCAATACCTATCTTTCATGTTTGTTGTTGCCAAACCTTTCAATGGCCTTTCTCAGTTACTTCAAATTCACACATTTATTACTCTGTGGTTGTTATGAACTTCAGCTAGAGTGATCCCTTGAAAAACTGCTTTTATTGTTGCTTTTTGTTTATGAAAAGCGGCTTTGTAACTAAGACAATAGAATTTAGGAAGGAAAAAAAATTACAGCCTTGGATCTTAGTTTGACATTGCTTCCCATGTGATTGAGCAAGTTGTAATAAGTTACCAAGTTACCAAGTCCCAACTGTTTCTATTTATCGATAACCATATATAGAGAATTAGTTATTACCAGTTCATGACCTCGTGGTCATTTATAATTGGCATTTTCTGACTTCTAAGTTGAATTTTGACCTGATACAGGTGGGCCAGGAAGTGGAAAGGGCACCCAATGTGCTAACATTGTGCAACACTATGGGTATACTCACCTAAGTGCTGGTGATCTTCTACGAGCAGAAATAAAATCTGGTTCTGAAAATGGGTATAGTTCCTTTGCTCCATTTGATATGATAGTGAATTAGCGTTAGGTTAATAGTTACGTTGTTTTGAACTTAATCTTCTTGTCTATTTACAAGAATAGGAGATTAGATCAATAGATTGAGCCTTAGCATTTGAATAAATCTTGTTAGAATTGGAACAGAATGTGTAGAATGAGAAATTATAGTGAAATGGTATCTTATAATTCAACTAAAAGTTGTGACGTTTTGTCAGTTCTGATGCTAGTGCCATCTCTTTTTGTTCAGTTTGTGTTGCCTATATCTCTTATCATTTTCGCATTTATTTTCTGATGTTTGACAATTGACAGTACAATGATTCAAAATATGATTAAAGAAGGAAAAATTGTTCCATCGGAGGTTACAATTAAGCTTCTGCAACGAGCAATGGAGGAAAGTGGCAAGGACAAATTTCTTATTGATGGTTTTCCTCGTAATGAGGAAAACCGAGCAGCATTTGAGAAAGTGGTAAATGTTAATTCTATTAAATATCTTTTCATTTGTGATTGTTTCCAGTATGGTTGTGCAAAATTGTAATTTTGACAATAAACTATGGTCGGCAGACAGGAATGGAACCATCATTTGTCCTGTTTTTTGATTGTCCAGAGGAGGAAATGGAGAGGCGACTTTTAAGTAGGAACCAGGTTTGGGCTCTTTTTCCCTTCCTTTTATGTAATTTTTTTGTGTTATAGTTCAGTACTAAATAGCAAATGCTCTTTTTTGATAATAAAGGGTAGAGAAGATGACAATATTGAAACAATAAGGAAGCGGTTCAAGGTTTTCTTGGAGTCTAGTCTCCCTGTGATTAGTTATTATGATGCAAAGGGTAAAGTTCGTAAGGTAAATGATATTTTGTACTTCTACTATCTCTTTGGTAAGCTTCTTGCTTCCAATTTGTACTAAGGGCATGTCATACTTTTCTGTCATAGATTGATGCTGCAAGATCTGTTGAAGAGGTATTTGCCACAGTTAAAGCAATTTTTGAGCCAAAAAATGAAAAGGTAAACCATTATGTTCGCATTATGTCAAAACTTTATAGGTACAAGTTCCATTTTGCAGTGAAGAGAAAATTAATAAGTCAGTGTTGTCATCGTTGTTAATTAGGAATGGGTTATTGAAAAATTACAATATGTTGTGTACTATAATTTATCTGCTAACTCATGCCAGTGCTATGGGTGTGCAAAAATTGTACAACATTTATAGGTGGATATATATTTTTTTTTCACTTGTACATATTATAATTAATAAATGTTTAAACATCTAGAAGTAATTATTTATTTATTTATTTTTTACCGACCTCATTTGAAAAGCTAGGTCTCAGTGAGAAAATATAATAATTAAGGAATGGGACATCCAAGTTAAATAGAGCATCATAACATCATTATTTTTTTTTTTTTTGTGTGGACAAATAAGTTCCTAACCAAAATTAAGTACTTATAGGGACTTATGTGTCTTTGAGGAAGATGGTCAATGACTTATTTGTCCTTTATTATTATTATTATTATTCACCATGGCGTGGATATTCTTGGCTCAAATAGTATTGTCTCCTATGGAGAATACTTGTAGTTTCGACCAAAATGGCATAAGATTATTTCATTCCCAAGAAATACTCCAGTTTAACATACGGTCATATGAATGCATTAAGCATGCTTTTGAGTCTCGTCGATTAAAAGAAACCCCTATTGGGAGAGTTAGCCCCACCATGACGTGGATATTCTTGGCTCAAATAGGATTGTCTCCTATGGAGAATACTTGTAGTTTCGACCAAAATGGCATAAAATTATTTCACTCCCAAGAAATACTCCAGTTTAACATACGGTCATATGAATGCATTAAGCATGCTTTTGAAACAAAACAAGGAAAAAAATAGTGATAAATTTCTAGAGTAGCAAAGAAGACTCTTAACCTCTAAAGTTTAAACTTCTCTAATTGAACTAGTTCTCTTATCAATTGTTGTCACCATCGTATAAGTGTGAACCCTTGGTTGAATGTTGTTGACTTTAATTATATGCCAACGAGTAACCAGTTAGATATTAGATGTTTGAGGATCTGCCTACAATTACTGGGTTCTTAATGAAATTGCACACTATTACAATTGTTATTAACCTTAGCTGAATCGCAACTCACTGGTTGAACAAACTTGAAATAAAATTTTGCGTATCTGCAGTTCTACCCTTTTTTTTTTTTTTATAGTTTTGCTTCTCTGATGTGTAGAAATTACTCTGACATATAAGGCAAAAGCATATTGAAATTATAAGTGAGACTGTTCAATTTCTTAAATCTTAAGAAATAAATGACAAATCACGGTCATGCTATGAATTTGATGTTTCTCTCTGATTTTTTTAGGCTGATTGAGCATCTTGCACCCTTGGATTCATGCTGGAATCTAGAGGTAAAGTTGCATTCTGAATGACAAGAACTACCAAATTTAATTTATTTTTTAACAGATGTATTTTGAAATTCCATTTCAAGTTTTTTGATGTTTTAGTGGAAGCAATTAAATTCTAGCAAGTAAGATATAACCAATTGAAAGTTACTCTCTGAAGTACATATAGCAATAAATTAGTAGTTCACTTTCATTTTAAAATGCTATTTATTTAAACCCCTGATGTCCTTCCAAGGTATAAATACTTTCTAGGTGTAACCTTCCAGATGTGTCTAGACAAAATCTGTTAGAGACGAAACTGCAAACACCAGCATTTTTTTATACTCTTACATGATATTCGTAATATTGTTGTAAGCGCTGAGAAGCAAAGTATATTCTTTCAAGATTATAAATGAAAGCACATAATTTCGGTTATTCTTACATCCTGTTCTGTTCTTTTAGCTACAAAGAATATATTCTGATAAGATTGCTAATAAAGATTCATGATTTCTGGTTATCAAATGTTGAAACATCAAGTTTACTGTGATTCTGTGGAGGCTCAAAGACTTTCGCATCTTTGGAACCATAGAAGTCAATTTCTAATTCATGCTTATTTTCATGGTGAAAACTCCCATGGAATTTTTATGTGAAGTGATAATTAAGAATCGTTAGATAATAATTTAATCAAATCTATCAAATCATGTAATGGTTCTTAACTATAACTTCATATGAAAATAACTGCATGTGAGTATTTACTTATTTTCATTATATAGTAAAATGGCCATTATATGCAAATTGATGGGAAGCTACTTGATTCATTAAAAAATAGTTAAATTTTGTGAATGATACTAAAGTATCTCCCACGTGGATAGTGATTTTTTTGTTTAACTGCTGTTTTCTTTCAGGTTTTACTATTATATTATTGGCTGCTTCTTCGTTGCCTCACATTTTGGTATTAAAATATAGAAAATTGTAGTTTACTAGTTTATACCTGAGATTATCCCCCGTATTCTTATGTTGTACCGTGTTGACTTATTCGTTGATTGTTCCAATAAAGCATTTTGTGTCTACAAGAATATGGCTCCTTTTAAAGGTGTAATCTCTCTTCCCCTCCTCTATTATTATTTTTTGGATAATTCAGATAGAACTATCATCTTTCTAATGTGTTATAAATTTGTACATCATTTATGTTATTAGCACCAGTTTACTGTCAATGAATAGTGGGAGTTTAAAATTAAGTAGTTCGTACAAATCTCGTAGGTCACTTAATAATGTAGGAGGCATAAAACAATATATATAAATTTCATCTTAAATATCAATCCAAACTCCGGTACGTTACCTCACCACATTAACCCCTAAGAATAATCTGAGCTATCAAAAATAATAATACAAAAACAATCGATGTCATATAATACAAGGCAATGGGGACAGCGAAGTAGGCATCCTCATCTTGCCCAAGAAACAGAATCAATTTCGTCCCTTGCTGCCTTATATAGTTCGAGCCTTTTAGCACACTGTTTTCTCCTCTCCATCAACGCAGGATCTTCATCTAACAAATTTAATAGCTGTTCAGCCTGCATAAAACACCAAAGACAAAATCAGTCAGATCACCTTGTAAATCATTAGTCAATATAGAAAAAGTACTACATATATTCCTACAAAATTGAATGGAACTCATAAAAAGACCGAACTCCATTTTCCATATCACAGAGATAGCTTTTCTCTTTCCACCAACATACATTTAAAGATGCATCTTTTTGTTCCTGATATGATTTTTTCATATCTAGAATTTTGGTTAGAGAGATAGACCCTTCATGTCTCCCAAAAACAAATATAATCAATAGTAAGATGGACAATTAATAGTCAAGGATGAGTACTCTTTTGGTCCAAAGGCTTGGTCGAAATCAAAATCATTCCTAGTCCTTTTTTTTTTTTCGAAATTGTCTCGATCGTTAAAATTATTTTTAAAATAATCCTTTTATTAAAAATATCATTTTTAGACTATTTTGCCCATTTATAAAATTTTATTTTTCTAACTCTCAACCTCCCAAAATATCATTGGAAAAAAAAAACTGAGAGAAAAAACCAAGGAAGAGAAGGGAAAAAAGGCGGGGGAGGGAGAAGTTAACGGCGGCTGCTCCACCACTGTTGCCACCGTCAACGGCGCCAATGGAGAGAGAGCAGCAGATCGGAGAAGAAAGGAAGAGAGAGAAAAGTTGAAGGAAATGACGGCGGCGATGGCAGTGAGAAGGGTCGTCATCGTCGCTGAGCTCACCAGGAGAGACAGGAGACCAAACCAGAGAGAGAGAGAGAGGGAGAATTCGTAGAGAAGGAAAGGAAAGAGGCGACGGCACGGGAGCCACTGCCGACACTGCTGCAGGATAAGGTGTAGTCGCCGGCGCCATGCTATTCTTCTTCACCTCCTTCCTCTGTTTATTGTTGATGGAAGTGTTTTTTTTCCATTGTGTGTGAATGATTGCTGCTGTTGATTGTTGATGGAAGTGTTCTTCTCCCTCTATTCAATTTTCATCTCCTCTGTTCTGTTTGGGTAAGGATGAGAGGAGAGGTATTTTTTTTAGAGCAATGTTACACGGCCACCAAATATTATCATTTTTTGCCAGCACTTAGCCAACAATAATTTGTAGCCATATTTACAGATATTTTGCACACAAGAAGTATGTAATTTACACCTATATTTATTAGAGCGTTGCACACATAAATCAATATAATTTTGCACCCATGAATCAATACAATTTGCACTCACGTTTTTTCAGAATTTGCGTACATAAATTAGTAAGATGACAATTTACTGTTTGTGCTGGCCAAATGAAGGCAAAAAATAGTAAAAGTTGTTGGCCTTCAAGAGTTCCTCTTTTTTTAATTATTTTCAGGGACAATTTGTCCAAAAATAAAAAGGGGTGATTTTGAAAATAATTTTAACATTGAGGACAATTTCAAACAAAAAAGAAAGCTAGAGACGATTTTGATTTCGACCCCAAACCTTAGGAACCAAAAGAATACTTGTCCCTAATAGTCACAAACGCTCAATTTGATCGTTTATTTTATCCTATTTTAAATGTTTGTATTGTCTCTTAATAGGAACATGAAATGATGAGCAAAGTCAGAAATCAAAGCTATGTCAGAGGAGATTTGTCATTGAAGGCGAGAGGGAAACAGTGAGAGAAAGCATACCTCTTTCTTCCCTATTTGTACATAGAAACGGTTTAGCAATGCCAGCTTTGCTTCTCTAACTTGACAATAAACCACCGCCTTTGGAATTGTGTTCTTGAGTGTGTCTGACACCATACCAATATAAGATAACACGTTTGATCCAATCCTCCGGAAATGACCCTCTCCATAACGATCGACATTTGGGGCAGCATACCGATCCCCATCTGGCGCAGCTGGATTAGCGGATCTAGTTGAACTAGGTGGATTAGCTGAATTAGGTGGATTTCCAGCTCTCTCCACTTCCTGAGGAAGTTTCCGGAAGAACTCCACAGTGAGATATGAAGACTCCATATCCACAAGCCGTAGAGTTGCCTTCTTACTCTCTTCACGGAACCTCTCTAAAGCCTCATTTGTAGCAGCAGCTAATTCGGCTTGAAGAGTTGGAAAACGCTTTAGTTCCTGTTTAGCAAAAGATTCATAGGCTTTTACAGACCATTCAACCTACATGAACATAATAACTACAAAATAAAATTCACAAACTTTACCTCGGTTTCAGCTATTGATTTCCTCACAAGTTCTTTCAAGACATAGTGAACCTACGTTGAAATCATACACACCCAGCTTAATTCTTTTAGTAAAGTTAGCTTTAAAATAAGAACTACGCAGAATAAAATCATGATTGCTTACTGCATCAACTGATGCCTCAGCTGGACCTCTGAAGTAACTCAGAGCCCCTTCAATCAGGCGCCGGTACCCTTGCTCTGGGGCAATTAAGTGAGGCTGGTAACCATCAGCTTCTGACACCACTTTCTTTACATTCTGAAGAGAAAGATGTCGGTCAAATGGTAGTTTCCGTAGAGCAGCAGGAAGCTGATTGTCAAAGACATTGTATATCCTGTCTCCTCCTGCCCGCCTAAGACAATAAAGCAGAAAGATCATATCTTCAACCACTGGATATCAAGACACTTCATGACAATTATTCAACATTTATTAGGCATGTCTAGGTTGTAATCTTTGTCATTCAGAGCTTTTGTAAACACACACGACACGAGTTTATTTATTTCAAAAATTATCATTTAAATATCCTAGATATTAACGTAAATAGAAAACAGTGATTAACATTGGTTAACTTTATAGCAAAATAAGTGAAAGAAAGGTTGTAAAAATATATCGCAATATATTTTTACAACTCATATATATTAATCAATTGTTATGTTATGCCATACTTCAACCATATGTCTGTTCTTTCGTGGTTTCACATAATATACATACTAAATTCGTAAAATTAACTTATTGATTGAATCAAACGCTTATCAATGTTGATATAGTTTGTGTTTCTTATACAACTATGATATATGAGTTTTTTAAGAGCATTACCAGCTCCAATACTAATCCAAGACTTAAAAGGTTCAATATAATAAATTAAGAACTATTGCAATTGAAAAGTGCCGTGGATCTTAATTTCTAATTTAAAAGACTAAACTCAAACACCATAGAAATATCTATAAAACCATCAAGGATAAGTCAAGAACAGTCAAGTTGCTATCCCAAAAACTATCAACTCTAAAAATTTATGAGAAGCCAGTAATTATAGAGTATAAATTGAAAATGATAGCATATATTTTACCCTCCATCTAAATGCTCCTTGAATATCCGTTCAAATGCACGGCAGAGGTCGAGGATGGTGTATAGTTGAGCCTAAAACAAAAAATACAGTTGAAATATTCTTCCGAAGAACATTGCAGAGATACTTTGCTCATCTATTCACAAATTTAAACCACATACCCCAGCATCCATAGAAATTGGTCTCCCAATACGATCCATCTCTGCTTCCAGCTCTTCGATGGTTTTGTTTATCAAAGATATAATACTAGGTATCTGTGCCCTAATTACCGACTCCAAGTACTGTAAAAAAAAAAATCTAACATAATTATGCTGGCCCTATCTCTTTAAGAGAATGAGAAATAGCAGCTACCAGAGAGCAAACCTGAGAGAGAAGTTTTGCAAGGTATTCTGAACCCATTTTATGTGCTAAGTGTCCATACTCAGGACTGGTGGCAAAATACTCTCGCTCCTTGCGCCTAGAAAAAATCATATCAACGTTTCTATTGATATCAGCTTGGGATCGATTTACTATACCAACCCAAGGATGTTGCAGACGATAGGATCTTCCTTCAAGGACCTTGATGCAATAAAAGGGTAACATCACAAAGTAAATTATAAGATTGTAGTCTCATAGGTTCAATCTTCAAACTTCCAAGAATTTCAAAGGGATATATTTCACAGCTGCATGCGCGCCCGCGCGCGCACACACACACACAGAGAGAGAGAGAGAGAGAGAGAGAGAGATTACATCCAATGCATTAGTTCCTTTGTCCATCAAATCCAGCTTTGTCAACACTCCAAATGTTCTCTCACCTGGACAAGTTGCAGACAGGAAATTAGTGAAACACAGACGTCAGGGCTTCAAGCAAAAGGAACAAACAATTACTCCATGTAAGTACCTGATGGGTCCACTTCCCTTGCAATTTTAATAGCATCAGAAGTTGCTATATCTTGATTGGCCGGAGATATTGCCAGTATAATACAATTAGGCTGTCAAAACGCATTAAATATTGGTTAATGGCATCTCAATTGCAGACTAAATGATTCATCAACAATACAAAGTAATAAAATGGTTCCCAGAGGCAGAGAGAAACACAATAAAGGTGTCTTTTTGGAAACAAGGAATTCATAATTGTCACCCAGTGCATAATAAATATAAAAAAGAAAAGCATGCTAAACGAAAACAAAAATCTAAATCTAAAATTTGACACCAGTATAAGAGGAAATAATAAAAGCATTGCAATACTACAAATAAGTCATTGACTCCCTAAGTCTTTATGACCTTATCAAAACAATCTACACAAACTGAAGCAGTACCCTTTTATATTTTTCAGTTCTGTCTTCTATACACACACACACACACACATACATATATTCTTAAAAAAAAAATTCATTTTACCTTCTCAATGTAAGATCGGACCATATTTTCAATGTCTTGAACAATACTCTCCTGCTGTCCTTCTGTAAATGGCATAGTAATCAATGACTGCAAACTATAAAGGTGCGAAATATCATACCATATAAAGCAATTGAATGCAAATCATACCTACAGCAACTTTAGTCAACCCTGGCAGATCAACCAAAGTTAGGTTGACAACTGCTCAAAAAACAGAGAAAAAAGGATAATTTAATTAGAGGGAAAAAAAAAGAACAGCAATAATAGTTATGTAATAGCAAATGACAATATTAACTACTAGTTCCAGCATATGCAATATGATAACACTTTACAGGAATATAAATACAAATGTAATTAACAAAAGAAAGAATACAAATATAATGTACAAAAAGAAAATAATAAAGGGAAAAAGACGATGATGCAAATTAAATAAATGAAATTTAAAAGCTTTTAAGAAGTGCCATTGTTATAATCTAAAATACAACAACAAACAGAGAGATTCACAATCATATTTGCAAATGAGGTAGCTGCATCTTAGTCAAAAAAGGGTTACAGTGTAGCTCCTACTAAAGGAGGTACTAACCATTCTATATAGAGCAGCTTCCGAAGAAGTAGAAGGTCCTGGCAATGTATCTAGGTCTAGAATACAAATATTTAACTCTAGAAATACGTTAAGTTGGTCACTTTCATTTTTATATTTGCTGCACAATATTCATTTCCTAAATGTTTCCATGCTCACCTAGATTCATAGAATCTGGCAACATCCTAAAATTTTTTAAATTTCAGGGACCACAATCATCTTCGTTTGTGAGTTGTGATTTGTTCTACTTTTCCTTAGTTGAATCTGCTTACTTATTTACTTTCCCATGAAATAGAAATGTTAACAATGAAGCGACTCAGTAAGGATGAGATTTTGTTATATTGATTGATAACCAGAAGATTAGCTATTGTACATTTTCTTTACTTTCAATAGGGTAGGGAATATTATTGTCTCTGATTTTGGACTCTCTTCTCCATTACAATATAGTATCCTCAGGAATTCAAAGAGGAAAAAATATACCAGCTTAAAACCAAAAACAATAATAAAACAAAAACAAAAGCACAAAAATCAAACTGGAGTTATAGCTAACAAGCATCTAGTGAATATTTCGGAGAGTACAAGACAATAACAATTAGTGCGCACCTTTTGGAGAATAAATGCTAAGATGAATCGGAACAGGGGATATTTGTTTCGTCTTTCCTGTCAATCTGTCAGTTTCATCCTGAATTTCCTTACGCACTAGAGCTGCAATAATAATAGTAATAATAATAATAAAAATATATAAATAAATAAATAAAATAAAATAAAAGTATAAATAAGAAGGCATGAACATTTCTTCAATTCTGTAACAATTAACAAGTAAAGCAGTAACCACTATATTTCTATAATTAGGAAGTGTTCGCTACAGTACAAGACCGCTCGTTGAAAGCATCAACATGGAAAATTGAATGCTTGAGTACATTATATGGAAGTAACAAGGTGCATTCGGCACGTTACCAAAATCGGTTAACTTTTTCCCAGGCATGTGAAGAAACTCAGCATAGTCTTGTGCATCACCTTCCACCTGATGAAGCTGCAACACCAATGGACGCCTTGTCACAATCCCTGCAATTCAAACACAATTACACAATTCAAATTCATTCACATAAAAACACAGAACCGCCAAACAAATAACAAAATCAAGAACAAAAAAATAAATAATTGATAATTAAATAAATGAATAAAAGAAAAAACGAAGTAGTAATAACAAACCTGATCCTCTAGGCAGAAAGTCACGGCCAACAATGCTCTCAAGAACCGAAGACTTTCCTGAACTCTGCTCACATTTCCAAAATTAGAAAGAAAAAATCAAGAAAACGGAGAAAATTAGAAAACGTAAACGAAATTTCATCTCCAACTGTTTTCTCCGCCACAACAAATAGTTAATTTCAAAGAAAAAAAAATCGACGATGATGACGATGATGACCTGGCCACCAACCACGGCTACTGAGGGAAGAGCTTCCCAGAGAGAAGAGAAGGCGTTGTTGTCAGCGCCGCCATAATCGCCGAGAACGGTGCAAGCTCTCTGAATTCTGTTAACCAAACCAATCAAGCTCTCCATCGTCGCCATGTTAGTTCTTGAACAACAACAAACTACACGAAGATCGCGCTTACTCTTCAGCTACTTCAACAGCAGCAACCTTTCTCCTCCTTCTACTGTGAATTCTGAAAACCCTAGATTCTAAGTCACGAGCTCTTGACGTGAAGAGTAAGAGAGAAGAAGCGAGGTAGAAGAAAGAAAGAAAGAGAGAAAGAAAGAGAGTTAAAGAGAGAGAAAATTCGTGCAATTTTTGCGCCACTTTTGGACAAAGTAAAAGAGTCACGTACGCGGACCGGTTAGAGAAGGGGGTTATGAACTTATCATACGTTGGTTAAGAATTTTTTATAATATTTATAAAAATATTATTTTTAGTGTAAAAAAGTTTTATAGTTATAATTAACTTTTAAATTTATTTAAAAAAGATTTAAATATATAAATATAAAATATAAAAAAATAAAATATGTAATTAATTAAAAAGTATTATTAAAAAATAAAATAAATGATTTCACTATGATTACCATAATTATAGTTACCTTATTAATACAGTATAATAAACGATAATTAATTAATTATAATAATTTAATATTTTTCGTATAATATTTTTTAGTTTTATATCAAACAAATGTACCGTAGTATAAAAAAATGGGAGAGAAGGAAAGAGGATTTGTTGAAGTTTGAAAGTTCAAAGTTTTGAATAGAAAAGAGTTTGGAGGAGTGTAGCAGGACGTAGGCGATGATGATGATGATGCAAGTGTGGGGACAGTTGTTTTGAAAACAAAATATGGTCAAGCCTCGGAACAATGGCGGCGCAACGAGTTCAATTCCATGCCTTTCGTTATTTTCGTCTTTCTTAGAAGGTTCCGTTGCGAGTTTCTGGAAGAAGACAATATTAAGTAAATCGTTAAAAAAAATGTAATGGATTTATTGGTTTTTGAGAAATAAAAAAACAAATTACATCGTTTAAAAATTATATTACCGATATATTTCATCTTTTATTAATCTCACACAGAATTGACAGAGACATATAAGGCTATTGTAAAATTTTTCAACGGACATTTTTTAATAAAATATATTCTTGATTTATTGGTCTATGTTATAAATATATGGTCCAAATTTAGATATGTTAGTTTTTATAGATTTTTTTCAGGTTTGAATTTTGGTCTATTTAAAAATTCTATAAGTTCACAAGCTTTTTTAAAAATTGTATTTTATGAATTATAATTTAAAATTAAAAATTTTAAAAATATAAATTGAATTCAACGCATTTTAGAATTTATAATTCATGAATGAGTTATAATCTATAAACATAATTTTTTTTCAAAAAACACTACAATTTTAATTAGCCATAACTATTAAATTTTTTAGTTTTGTTTTGAGTTTACTATGAAGAATTAGTTAAAGGTCTAAATAAAAATAATTTAATTTTTTTACAAAAATAATATTTTAACAAACCAATTCAATGAATTTTATAGATTTTTTAAAGCATATGATCAAGACATTTTTAACTAATAAATTTTAAAATAATTTAATTTTTTATAAAAATAATATTTTGACGAGTAACCTAACCGCTTCCAATCTTATTTCTATTGTATTTAGTTTTGAGAATAGGACAAAACAACATACTGAAAATAAGACATAAAAAATAGATAAACAAAAATTAATGTTTTTGTATCTTATTTGATAATAAATTAAAACAAATTATAAAAATTTAATTTATTATTAATTTTTTTATTCAAAAAATTTTAAAAAAAATATAATTATAAAAAATTAATAAGAATAAAAAAAATAAATGGTGTTTTTTTTGGTTAATATCTTTGTGTAATGATAGTAAACTCATAATTTCTATCTCAATTCAAAGAATGAACTAGAATTATAACTTATAAAATTATAAGGCATAATGAAAACATGATTCGTATATTCTTAAAAAAAATATTTAAAAGTTTTGATAGCATAAAAATTAATTTATAAAAAGTTTAGCTAATCAAAGTTACAAGTTACAAACACAACTTCAAACGAAAACATTAAATTAAATCCAACGATTCAAGAATAGCAAAAGCAATTAAGCAAAGATGTCATAACATACCAAAATTAATTCAAAAATAACAAAAGCAAATGAGCAGAGATTTTAGAATATAACAAAAATTCAATAATTCACCAACAATTATTATCTTAATATACATATACTATATAAAAACTTAGGATTTGATTCCTCTAAAATTTAAATTTTACTTTAGAAAATAAATTGTGATTTTTCATAATTTATTTTATACGTGTGATCAAAAATAAATATGGAAGAGAAACTATTTAAAGATAGAATATCATATTTTACTCTAAAATTCAAACTTTAGAAAATTCAAATACAAAAAGCTTAGAAGAGAGTGGCAATTTGCTAGAGTTAGAAATGTTTAGTTTTTCTTCCTTTTTTTGGGCCTTAAGCCCCTTTGACTATCAAAGAAAATATAAAAACTTGAAAGAAACCAACAGAAGAGGAGAGGAGGGAGGCAAGTCATGTGAAGTCGCTGGCGTTGGAGGCGCCGAGACCGATCCACGGAGAGAGCCAGAGTCAGACAGCTCGCTGCGGGAGGGAGTGGCGCTTCGAGTCTGCAGCCGTAGGGAGGCAAAGCATCATTCACCAATGGAAGTCTTTGCTCAGGCGCTGGTAGGGGAGGGAAGTGCTGTTTGAATCGCAGCCTGAAGCCGGGTCGGGTGGAGCTTCTGTGTTGGTTGGATCTGGGCCAGGTTGTTGGCCCGTTGCCCTGAAAGAAAAAAAAAAGAAAGAAAGCTCGAAGTGTTTGAAGGCAATGGTGGATATTTACGGTCTCATCCTTGGCGTCAACCCTTTGAAGATGAAGAAATTGCAGCAGTCATGGAGGCAGCGCAGGGAGTTGAAGTGGAAGCTCGAAATATGTTTGTTATTGCCTTTTCTCCTTTTCCTTATCTTTGGTTTCACACGGTATCCTCCAGCCCGGCAGGCTAAGGAATAATCCGTCGCGGTACTGACAACGACAAAAAAATAAAAAAGAAACCAACAGAAACAAGAATTGCATAATCGTACGATTTTGCGAGGTATGTTGCCATTTTGACTCCCTTGCTATAATGTGAGCATGTTAGTTAAGTGTCAGGCCGCCGAGGAGTTGAGGTTGTTAAGATTGACATTTTTTTTTACCGGATCTTTTTTAATCTTTTTCAACAGTATTTTATCTTATAATGATATTTTAATCAGATTTAAGATTTTTAATCTTTTTTTAAGATTTTTAATCTTTTAAGATTTAATCAGATTTTAGTTTCCTATTTTAATGTAGATATCTTAGTCGGCTATTTAAAGTCTTAATCCTCACAGTTCTCTTTCATGAAATTAAAGAGCCTCAAAAAAAGAAGAGTGAAAAACAATACTCACACTTCAATGGCTTCTCCTTCTCTCTCAGTTCCCTACGCTCTTCTTCCAAGCCTTCAACAAACACACCTCATTGATGATGATGATGATCCTATAACTGTTGACCGAAGCATCTTCAGTTTATCAGAGAAAAAGCTTTATGAATGGAAAAACACATTGAAGGGTCATGTTGGAGCATGGTGTGTTGGTTCTTCTCATGGATGGATTATACTTTTGGATCAGAATGGAGTTCCACTTCTTCTAAACTCTTCTTCTTCCACTGCCATTAACGTACCACCTCTTCCCCTTTCATTCCTGCACCCTGTCACATATTCTTACTTCGCTGAATACTTAAGGAAAACCTTCATAGTCAAAGCAATCTTGATGTGTTGTTCCTCTCCTTCAAGCTACATTCTTGCCATCATATATGGTTCCAACTACAAGATTGCTTATTGCAATTCTGCAACTTGGGTTGAGCTCCCTGATGATAAGCAATCTTATTGTGACATTGTGTTCAGCAGCAACTATCTTTATGCCTTGACACAAGATGGTTCTGTTGAAGTTTGGAATATTTGTGGACAAATTCCTAAAAGATTGATTCTTTTAACACCAACTGCGGAGGCTAATTATAAAGAGGAAAAACCATATTTAGAAAATAATTTCTCAAGAAATTTATACTTAGTGGTATCTGCAGAAGAAATCTTGCTGGTGACAAGATTTATTGGGAATTTTGTGAATGATGACGGGTTGGTAATAGAAGAAGGAGATCTTTTATCATCTGAGGATACACAACCATTGATTTGTCCTTATAGAACAAAGTATTTTAGTGTTTATAAACTTGATATTGAAGACAAGAGATGGAAAAAGATGAGATCTTTTCATGATAAAGTTCTGTTCTTGGGTGCTAATGAGTCTGTATCAATGGATGCTAAAGCTTGCTTGGGGTGTGAAGCAAACTCAATCTATTTCACAGATGATAGGTGGGAAGAGATGACTTTGGACTACATGTATGGTGGACATGATTGGGGTGTTTTCAATCTTGAAGAGAAATGTGTTAAGAGCCTCATGCAATGTGCAAATAGGATTGATCCTCCACCAATTTGGGTAGTTCCATAGTAATTTAGGGTTTGCCATTTAGAATGATAATGGTTCTTTTGTAATTGATTCTTTTTTGTTTCTTCTCTATTTGACAATTCAAAAAATCATGTAAAGAACTTAAGATTCACTGACTTTTTTTAAGTACATATGGCACATTACAATATATCTTTTTCTTTCCTCCTAGTAATCTATTCTGGTCTCTTTTTGGTACCGTAATCACCTTTTCTTTTTTACTTCTAATTTAAAGAACATCATAAGCAAATTGAATTGAACTTCTAATCTTTATAGTTTAATAGTAGCTCCTTCATGAAATATCCTAATGCAGAAAGTTTCCTTAATGGTTGCTGGAAATATACAAAACATGATAATTACCTATAAACATACAGTAAATTTTCTTAATGACGCAGACGCACTGCCATTAATATTTGGCTTCCTTTCTTCTACCAAAACCAGCAAAGCTGATCAACAGAAAATTGATCCAAAGTTTCAGTACAATTCCAAAGAATGAATTCCATTGGAAATTAACCATAGAACAGTGCATAACTAGATGCATATTTTGATTTTGAACTATATTCAAGACAAAAGATTTGAGATAAATCTATCAATGGATCCATTTGGACAACCTTTAAAAGTAAACATCCATTGACACCCCACAATATATTGTCTTTCATTTTTTTGATAAAAAAAAATAATAACTAAGATGAGGTGATGGATAATACTAATAGGGGGATAAGGGATCCCCTATACAAAAGCAAAAACAAAAAACTAAAGATTTATTTGTAAAGCATAGCATTCCAATCTCTCAACATGTCTGAGAGGGAAGGTCCCCTATAAAGATCATGAGTTTTACATCAACTAGATGCTAGGTGTCTAATTCTATATGACAATATATGTACTTGCGGGTTTTGGACCTAGTTCTCATGCTCTGTTAGATTTCTGAGTTTGTTGCTTGGCACCAACCTTGGTGCCTATTGATTAACTTGTGGTTTTATGGATGATAACCTAATAAAGCATCTAATATAGGCATAACTAATTTTTTAGGTGAGTAAAGTTCTTGTTTCTTAGAAAGCAAGCATTGTATTTTGTTTCACCTTGTTATAATTGATTTTTGTTATGCCATGCATTTGAACTGTGAAAATCTTCTGTACGTTTTAAATAACTAGTTCATCGCAGAAGTGTCTTTTGTTTTCTTTATTTTCTCTTTGGGCAACTTACAGGTGCAACTTAACTGCTTAAGGATTTTTTTTTTTTTTATGTAGGAAATGGTCGCATTGGCCACACTGCAACCAGGGAAACAACATGTACCTCTTTCCGGGGTTAGCTGGAAATTTTACTTATAAACTAAAATTTCCTCTATGTTGTGCTGTTGTATTCAATATGGTTAGTTTTCTCAATAAGTTATGTTTTTGTTCCAGCATTGGTCTTGGAACACTCTTGTCTGGTTCTACAGACATCTCTGATGGTATGCTACAGGCCATAGTAGGTAGAATCTCGATTTAACTCTTAAAATCTTTCGATATTACGATTTTAAATGAGTTTATCGATTTTACAAAATTTGTTCGAAGTATGACGATTTTACGATTTAAATCTTGTTAAAATTTTACGTTTTACGTTTTTTATTTACTTTTTCGATTTCAGGTACCTTGCTACAGGCTGTTGGTGAGCGGTAAATCTTTCTACATTTAATACAATTTGAAAATACTAGTATGAAAAGAATTTTAAGTACATATGACAGGCCATTGAGGTTGTTAAGATTGACATATTTTTTTACCGGATCTTTTTTAATCATTTCAACAATATTTTATCTTGTTAATATTTTAAGATGGAAAAGTCTAGGGGACCAGCAACTTTTGTATTTTCTAGCCAGCACTAACCATCAAAACAAAAGTAAATGATCTCCCACCATTAGATGTAATCTCACACCATTAAAAACACTATTGATAGCCAATTGATGGTTACAAAACACCAAAATTGCTGGCTCCCTAGCATTCCTCTTTTAAGATTTAATCAGATTTTAGTTTCCGATTTTAATGGAGATATCTTAGTCTGTTTAAAGTCTTAATCCTCAAAGTTCTCTTCCATGAAATTAAGGAGTGTCAAAAAGGAAGGGTGAAAAACAATACTCACACTTCAATGGCTTCTCCTTCTCTCTCAGTTCCCTACGCTCTTCTTCCAAGAATTCAACAAACACACCTCATTGATCGTCATGATGATCCTATAACTGTTGACCGAAGCATCTTCAGTTTATCACAAAACAAGCGTTATGAATGGAAGAACATGTTGAAGGGTCATGTTGGAGCATGGTGTGTTGGTTCTTCTCATGGTTGGATTGTGCCTTTGGATCAGAATGGAGTTCCACTTCTTCTAAACCCTTCTTCTTTCACTACCATTAAGCTACCACCTCTTCCCCTTTTATTCTTGCACCCTGTCATGTATTCTTACTTTGCTGAATACTTAAGGAAAACCTTTATAGTCAAAGCAATCTTGATGTATTGTTCCTCTCCTTCAAGCTACATTCTTGCCATCATATATGGTTCCAACTACAAGATTGCTTATTGCAATTCTGCAATTTGGGTTGAGCTCTCTGATGATAAGCAATCTTATTGTGAGATTGTGTTCAGCAACAACTATCTTTATGCCTTGACACAAGATGGTTCTGTTGAAGTTTGGAATATTTGTGGGAAAATTAAAGATTGATTCTTTTAACACCAACTGTGGAGGTGAATTATGAAGAGGAGAAACCATATTTAGGAGATAGCTTCTCAAGAAATTTGTACTTGGTGGTATCTGCAGAAGAAATCTTGCTGGTGATAAGGTTTATTGGGAATTTTGTGAATGATGACGGGTTGGTAGTAGAAGAAGGAGATCTTTTATCATCTGAGGATACATAACCATTGATTTGTCCTTATAGAACAAAGTATTTTACTGTTTATAAACTTGATATTGGAGACAAGAAGTGGAAAAAAAATGAGATTTTTACATGATAAAGTTCTGTTCTTGGGTGCTAATGAGTCTGTATCAATGGATGTTAAAGTTTGCTTGGGGTGTGAAGCAAACTCAATCTACTTCACAGATGATAGGTGGGAAGGGATGACTTTGGACTACATGTATGGTGGACATGATTGGGGTGTTTTCAATCTTGAAGAGAAATGTGTTAAGAGCCTCATGCAATGTGCAAATAGGATTGATCCTCCACCAATTTGGGTAGTTCTATAGTAATTTAGGGTTTGCCATTTAGAATGATATGGTTCTTTTGTAATTGATTTTTTTTTTTTTTTTGTTTCTTCTCTATTTGACAATTCAAAAAATCATGTAAAGAACTTAAGATTCACTGACTTTTTTTTAAGTGCATATGACACATTACAATATATCTTTTTCTTTCCTCCTAGTAATCTATTCGGTCTCGTTTTGGTAGAAACCTGTGTATTATGTGGTACAGTAATCACCTTTTCTTTTTTACTTCTAACTTAAAGAACATCATAAGCAAATTGAATTAAACATTGTGTTCTCTTATTTTTCATGCTTAGAATAAATGAAGAAAACATTTGGTTTCGTATATATCGGAATGGGAAATAAAAAACTATTGTTGTTTCTTGACTAAGGACAATGTATTGTTGTTGTACTTGTATATGCAGTAATGGCAGTTGCTGATATGGTTTTTTGTTTTAACTCATACCTTATTCGGTTATTCCACTTATATTTGGTTTTGTGTTTATGTTTTGCTGCTTTACACGGTCATGGAGTTCTATTCTTGCTACTCCTGAGAGTGTAGAGGTGAAGTTATGATTGGATGACTAGAATTACTACATAAAATATTTTTTAAAATTATCTTTTGAATAATTTCTAGAGGTTGTTGTTATGGTGGGCTGCTCTTTAGTGGATGATGTTGAATTGCAGTATCTTGAAAATGGATGTCCACTTCTTAAGGGGAACTTTAGTTAAGTTTCTAGAAGTTTGTCTTTAGTTAAGTTTCTAGAAGTTTGCCTGATGAGTTGTGTGGAGCATAGAGACAGATATATGTATCACGGTGTAACTGTATTGGCTCCTCTAGCTTAATATCTCTAGTTAGTGGACATGTGGATCATGTATAGATACTTGAGTTAATACTCAAAATAGCCCTTGAAATTTGACCACCAATTCAATTTAACCCTTGAATTTTCAATTGAGCTAAATTGTATTATGAAATTTTAACGCGTGTCTCAAGTTGGTCTTTCTGTGGCAAATTTAGTTGACACCGGGTAGTGGCACAAGAAAAATGATGTCATGTTTCAAAAACCCAATTCCCCTGTTCTTTCATCACAGAAAGGGGACGGAAATGGACGGAAGGGCCAACTTGAGGCACGCGTTATAATTTCAGGGTATAATTTGGGTCAATTGAAAATTCGATGGTTAAATTGAATTGGAAGTTAAATTTTAGGGGTCATTTTGAGTATTAACTCGACTACTCGAGTTTGTGACATGGTGACTGAGAAGTGTATTTACCATAATTTGATCTTACTGATTGCTCTGGCATCAATGACATTGGTAAATTTCTTATATCTGTAATTAGACTTGAGTACTGGTGCAGTAATTTATAACCCACAAACTAACTGGCAAATGCACCGAGTCGTACCAAGTAATACCTCAGGTGAGTGAGGGTCGATCCCACAAGGATTGATGGACTATAGGAAGCACCGATACGACACGCGATACGGACACGACACGACATCGATACGCCGACACGTTCTTTTTATAAAAAATTGGATACGACACGTTTAGGATACATTGTGACTTAAAATTTAAATAATATATTAAATTAATAAAATATCATATTGTAAATATAAGAGTAAATATAATTGCATAAAAAAGTCTTAAAATTATGCAATTATTAAAAAAATAAAAAATTTTAATCTACTCTTGCCATCTCGCTAACAAAAAATGTATAAATTTTTTCTCCTCCAAGTCCATCATGAGTCAATTATAAAGAAAAAATTGGTTAATCGGGCCATAAAATCACAAAATCAATTGAAGATTTGCAGTCCAACAGAAAGATCTGTCTCATGAACATCTGAATCGGGTCGGACTCATTCGGGTCGGACTCGTTCAGATTTGTGACCACTCCACCAAAATTTTGCACTGCAAGAAGACACGCTGCCGATATGCTCGTTTAAAGTATCCACCGAGTGTCGGTGTCAGATTCGTGTCCGACACGGATACGCCGGCACCATAAGAGAATCCGTGCTACATACACTAAACAACAATTGTTAAATGATTTACTTAGTTAGACAAGCATAAAATGGTTTTGAGATGTTCAAAAGGTTTAAAAAATGACTTCAAAATATCAGAAGGCAGGCACGCAAGTAATTAAGTTAAAAATAAAATATTGAAAAACAATTAAGGCTTCAGAGTTATCTATTTTTTCGGATTAACTTTTCTTACTAACTATTTTAATCATGTAGGATTTAATTTATGGCAAACTATAAGTGACTAGACCCTAATTCCTTAGACCTTTCTAGTCTCCCCTAAAATTCATCAACTGCCAATTCCTTGGTCAATTAATTCCAATTAGAGGGTGATGATCAAATTTCAGTTTATATGTTACAGAAACTCTAATTACCCAAAAATAAAAGGATTATATGTCACGTATCATGTTAAGTCCAGATAATCAAAATTTAGGAGAATGTGTTTTCAAGCTATTGTTCAAGTAAAGAGCTTTTTCAAGTTATACAAGAACTCAAATAGAAAGAGGGGCATATTTCCGTTCCACCCAAATTCATAAGATAAAGAGCGAAAACAATTCTTAAATTATAAATCCATACATGAATTAAAATAGAAAAAGCAATAAAATCAATCCATATAAATAGACAGAGCTCCTAACCTTAACAGTGGAGGTTTAGTTGCTCATGGTTCAGAGAGAAAAATAAGGATTCAAGTAAAATTGTAAAGTTGAATGTTATGGAATACCGAATGTTAATTTGAATAGAATCCCTCTGTCTTTTGTATCTAATCATAATTAATTTAAAATCTAATTTCTAGAATAATATCTTTTCCTAAAAATAATATTTGAATTTAAATCAGAATAATCAGCAAGTCTTCAGTTGATGGGCGGTGACCACTTGTTTTGTCCATTCTGCAGCTTCTAATATATATTTTCTGGACTGAAAATTGGGTCAAATCAACCAAGAAATCGCCCCCAGTGTTTTTCTGCGTTTTCTGCACGTAGCGCTTGTCACGCGTACGCGTCAATAGTCTTCTTCGCGTGTCACGCGTACGCGTCAGTCACCCGTACGCATTGCTGAGCAAATCTTCAAATCACGCGTACGCGTCAGTCACGCGCACGCGTAGCCATGGAAAGCTCCAAATCACGCGTATACGTCGCTCTTCGCTGCCATCTCCTTTGATTCTTGTGCTGCAGAAACTCTATCAAATTCAGCCGAATGCTACCTAAAATAAACAGAATTGCACAAAACTCAAAGTAGCATCTATAGTGGCTAAAAGATAATTAATTCTTTATTAAACTCAATAATTTAAATGCAAATTCACTAAGAAAAGATAGAAAAGATGCTCTTACACCTATTTGGGTGTTCGGAACTCGTAAGATTGAAGTTAGGATTGTGCACAAACATATCAGACATTGGATTGTCACAAATTGCTTATATATTGGAGGTGATGGGCTAGCAGCACTTGCAAGTGGATGTAAGAAGCTGATGAAGCTTAATGTGTCGTATTGCAAGAGACTGGCCGATTTAGATTTAAAGCATTGTGAAAAAATACATGATTCTGGTTTCTGGGCCCTTGCTTTTTACTCACAAAATATGATTTAATATCTTATTCTCATATGTTTTTAGCCATTTGAATTGGTATCAAAATATATTTTTTAAGGAGTTGAGCTTCCTAATAAAGATTGTAGAGAAAAAGATTTAAATATGTTGAATCATCATCTAGTTACCTTGTCCCTCAATAGACCACCATTATTTATTGATGATGACAACCATTTATACCAGCGAAACAAATGAGACTATTCTCTAAGGTAAAATATATTCTAATATGTACCCTTAATTGTTATAAATAGAGGTACTAAAGCCATATTTGATAACTAAGCATCACTCTAACTTTTTATATAGTCTCATATCAATTTACAAGGTGTTTTTATACTAATTTAAAAGATATACAAAATTTTGGTTTATATAGCATAAATTGTATTCGTGTTCTTATGCATAAATTTTTACTGGTCAAGTCATTCTATACATATTATTTATTATTATTTCTTATTTTTAAAAAAATATATTTTATATAATTAATACATTAATTTTAAATTTTTAATTTAACAAATTAAAAATTATAACTTTATTCTACGTACACGTTATTAAACTTGTATTGACTAAAAAGTTGTTTGTTAACCGACATTACGACTTTCTCAAGTGGGTTTTTTTTTTTTTTCGGTGACTAACTTTCTCAGCGACTTAATAAAGCATCTCTGTTTAGCTAATGGAGAAAGAAAAAATTTAAAAAAATAAACTACTGACAAAAAAAAAATAATTTCCTAACATATGAACCAAAAATAAATAAAAATATAATAAAAACAACAAAATGCTAGATATATATTTTAAAAATAAGATTCTAATAAGATTTTTTTTGTAAATATTATTAGATAAATAGTTTTTTATTTTTAAAATTTGATGACGTTAAGTGAATTTTTTTTATATTTTTTGTGAATAATTATTTTTTAATATAAAAGGTAGAAAACAAATTTATTTATATTTTTTATTTTTGATATTGAATTTATTTATATTTTTTATTTTTGATATTGGATTAATAATAGTAGAATGTTAATTGTAGAAATTAGACTCTCGAATTATTAGAAAGTACAAAAATTAAACTAATCCAACTCCTTAATTTCTATTTCAAAAAAGGTAAAAAAAAATATGAGGTACAATATCTAATTTCTATTTTTAAAAAATTAAAAAATTAAAAAATTAAAAATTTTAAATTAAACCTTTTAATTTTAGTTTTTCTACAATTTAAAAAAAACATCAAAAATTATAATATTAAGGTATATTGTTCATCTCACTCCTATAAAAAAATTCTTACACTTTTTTTATGTAATGTATTTGTTAAATAATTTAATTTTGATGCTTATAAAAAAATTTTACACGTGCATTCAATTACGTAATATCATATTAATAAAAATAGTTATCTTTTATATTAATCGTGAATATTCTTTCAATAAAATAAATTTAATTACACTGACTATATAAAACTATCAGTACATTAAAAGTAAACTCAATTTATGTATTATTTATATATTTTAAAATTATTTTTATAAATGATATAAACTTTTGATACCTTTATAACAACTTAATCAAGATTTAATTACTATATTAATTTTTATAATTTTATTAAATTCGTAATTAAATTTATATATTTTTTAATTAAATTTTTATACTATTTTTAATTTTATATTTTTTAATAAAAAATATCATGATAAAATTAACTAAATATTTTTTTATAAAATAAAAATATTCATAATTAAAAATTTATTCATATATTTCTTTAAAAATATTATATTAATTTTAATGTTTTAATAAAAAATTTAGTTATAAAATTAAAAATAATATAAAAATTTAATTAAAAATATAAATCTAATTACAGTTTAATAAAACTATAAAAATAACAAAATAATTAAACAAAAAAGAAATAAAAAAATGGTTGACAAATTGGGAAATTCCCCTCCAAAATCAAACTGCAATGAAGGAGAGTAATGGAATGGTGGAGTAGACGACGTAGACCCTATTCAGCAGCACTCACTCCCTCTCCGTTCCTCCCTCGCAGTCCCCAGATCAATGCTCATTTCTCGATAGTCAATAAAAATATAATAATACAGAACAGAGGCCGCACTCCATTACTCACTTTGCCGCTTAACATTGACGCACTCGCATCCACACACTCTCACTTGGATCTCTCTTCTCTCACCTCACCCAAAAATGCCGATCTTCTCGAACCACGTGCGCCTTTCGTCGTCGCTCCTCCAACGGCTCAAGAGGCACGTGACTGCCGGGGTGCACCGATCTTTCACCACCACGGAAGGGAACCGCCCTACCATCGTCCACAAGCGCAGCCTCGACATTCTCCACGATCCTTGGTTCAACAAAGTATGTATAAATACTCTTAAATTCTCCATCTTAAATTTTGTTAATCGTTATGATGTTAATCAAATTGGATTCATTGCTTTGGGAGCTACTTTTAGCTTAGATGATTTATTAATTTCATCCGAACAACCATAAAATTCTTCATAGTTGCTTGCTTATTAGTTGTAATAGCATATGGATTCAGTAACTATAGGGTGTGTTCGTGTTGTCAAATTATTTTTTCTCGAACAGAAAAATCAATTTTCTCAGTTCTCTCTGTCTCTGTCTCTGTGTGTGCGTGTCTACGCGCTATCTGATCAACTTCTATTTTATTGAATTCAGTGGTAATACTAGTCTTAATATTGGCATTTAATAGTTTCAACTTTTAGTTTCGATCAAATTAAGTGCAAACTGCATTCTTGTTTGTGTATTACGTTAATACAAAAGAAGTGCAGTTCTGTTGGGTATCTTGTCATAAGAAGGCAGTCCGGTGCAAAGCATCTGGTGTTATGCAGTATGCACGGTCTAGGGAAGGCCGCTTGTAATATAGGCAACCTAAACTAACCTGATGTAAATAGCAGCGGCTGTTTTCACGGCTTGAATGTGTGACTTTGTTATCTTGTGTAAATTTTGTCCAATAAAATTCCTTTTTTCTGCTTTCCAACACTTGTATACACTATTGTTTTCTTGAATAACCGGTTCCCAATTCCTTTTCAGAAAAGCTACTATTTGTAATTCATAAATTCCTTTTTATCCTTTTTATTATACTAGAAAATGCAGATGGATTTTCTGGTAGATTCCGTTTTCTTCATTTGACATTTCTTTGTAGTTGGTCTTTAAGTTCTAGACAGGAGATGATGTGTATTCACTTTTTTTTATGTCATATAATCTTCTTTTGGAGTGTTTTTATTTTATTATTATTACTATTTGCTAATTCATATTAACTTTGGTGCCTTCACATTAGGGAACAGCTTTTTCTATGACAGAGCGTGATCGTCTTGATCTACGAGGACTGCTTCCTCCAAATGTTATGTCTCCCAATCTACAAATTGAACGATTCAGTATGTACTTGTACTTTCCTTGGTCTTATGCCAATGTTGAACTTGTTCTTTAGCCTTGTGGTTGCTTAGGAGGATGCTTTTACTTCTATTTCTTTTTCTATCCGTAAAGTTATGAATTTTGGACTATTCTGTTTTAATATATCTATTGCTAACATTATTGAATTGATAGTGGTTGATCTGAAGAGACTTCAAGTTCAAGCAAGAGATGGACCTTCTGATCCTAATGCATTGGCCAAATGGCGGATACTCAACCGATTGCATGATAGAAATGAGACTATGTACTATAAGGTATGTTCAGAGTTTTCTGCCTCATTCCTTTGTTAACCAACCAATTAGGCAGAGATATTGATTGATGATTATTTAGCTTTCAATATTTTCCGTCCTTACAAAATGATGAAGTGATCAAGGTGTCTATAACATGTGGCATGTAAAACTGCATAGAATTTAAGAGAAAATGGTATGTTACTGTTCCAACTAACATTTGAAGTTTTGAGATGTCAAAATATAATGCCACTCTACGTCACTAGCAGAATCCCAAACTTGGTTTTGGGGGCACTGAATGATGCCAGCTCACTGCCCACATGCAAGATTTAGTTTAACTGTTCAAGTCAGTTAGAAAATGATCCCACATTCAGTTATATCAACCGAAAAAGAGTCAGGCCTATAAGCAGAATTGAATGGAACTGAGTAATTCAACTCATTATCACATTAGTCATCAAATTCTATTGAGACTCAAACTCTGTTTCCCTTTCCTCTGATTCCCTTCTTCTTCTTCCTACCCTAAACCCTAAACATTTACCTTACAGAAAAGTATAGGTTTTTAAAGGTAGTATGACATTGAAAAATGAATTTCCAGGATGCATGAGAAGCAGAAAAGCATTATTATCAACAAAGCATTAATAAAGAGGGTAAAACAAGATATAAAAGCTGTGAGTAAATGTAATTTAGAATAAAATGAGAGATAAAGCAGGCACATGAAGTTTGCTTTGGTATGAACTAGGTTTCCAAAATGCAGAACCAAATTATTTTCAATTCAGAAACACAGTAACATTAGTGTCAACCCCCCCTCCCCCGGGGCGGTGCCCGGCCGGAATTCAGTTGATGCTGCATCATGTGGTTTTGAGCCATATCATTCGTTTGTATGTTGCATTCCAGTCATAAATTGGATAATTAAACTTGCCCTGTTTACTTCTCTTTGTAATTAAAGATGTACTGATGCATATTAATAATCCTGTTTTATCCAAGGAATGGGATTAACTTCTGTGACATGTATTACATGGTCAGGTTTTGATTGCGAACATTGAGGAATATGCACCAGTAGTGTACACTCCAACAGTTGGACTTGTATGTCAGAACTATAGTGGATTGTTTAGAAGGCCAAGAGGAATGTACTTTAGTGCCGAGGATCGCGGAGAAATGATGTCTATGGTCTATAACTGGCCCGCTGAGCAGGTCCTTAATTATCCACATCACAGTATCCCATGTAAACATTTAGCTGGTACTTTTACTTATATATATCCATCCTTAATGTCTTAACATGTTTGGTTTGTATAATTAGATTTTATTACTATGTTGTTCGAGTGTAATCGATTTCTAACAATTAGCCCAGAATTTTTTTATTGCTCTGGTTTGAAAAGTCCTGTACTAATGTTTCTGTGATCTCTCTAGTCAGAACCATGACCCGCAGCCTTGTTTTTGAAAATTAGCCTTTCAATTAGTGGTCTAGAGAGATGAGATTAATATAGGAAAGGCAATATTGGGACAGGTGAATATGATGTTTATTAGCTTGACCACCTGTTTTCTTTATTGTTTAGAATGTGAAGTAAAGTCTCCATTATCCTTTAAGAGTTTGACATTGACCATAAGAATTTTAACAAGTTAAGCTTTCAAGTTGGCAAATCATTTCATAGTTCATACTTTCTTTGGGTTTCTAAAGTAATCTTACTACTTTTATCACCTGAATGTGCAGTCCATTAGTGCACTGAATTCTTGGTATGAAACTGTGCTTGAAGAGAAGTCTTGTGGCATCTTATTCCAAATTCACCACTGATGCAATTATCAAGTGCATTAGCGCAAGATGCTTGTGCACTGGACTACCCTTTTATTATTATCATATCCAAATAAAAAGGTGCAATTTAGTACAGAGACTCTAACTTGGTGGCAATTGTGAATGATAGATTTATGCAGCCATAATTGCAAGAATAGAGGCCTTTTCTATGTTTTGAACCCATGGCTTTCAACTTAGTAGGCAACTACTTTACTGTATGCCAAGGTTCACCCTCTAATAATTTTATCCACATACACCACGAGACATATAGGTACTTGAAAAGCAGCAGAAAATATGGAGTGATCAAAATGGCTTCTTTGATGTACAAATTGCTAGATATTCTGACTATACTACCCAAACCAAATGCTTGGTGATTATATAAGGCAACATAATGATCTATCAAATCCACTAAAGTACTCGCTCATTGCTCAACAAACAGCAGGCTTTGGTACAAATACTATTCTTTGTGGAGTTTGCTATGAACAGTGGCTTTTCTTCCAGATCTGATATGATGTGATGACTGTCTGCAAGAGATAAATATTCCATAGAAGCAGGGCTAGCAGCTGGACGAAAAAGTACTTTAACAGCTGGGAGTTTGATCAAAATGGATTTTAAAACTGGAATTTTCGCGAGAGAACCAAATCTTGAAGGATTTATTATAGAGAGATGCTGCCCACGGAAAACTATTGTTAGAATCTTTGATAGAAATCAAGGGATTGCTGGGTGATATTACTTGTGGTGTTTTCTTTGATTTCTGCTTTGTGCTGTGCTACATTAACAAGTGAAAGAGATTAATGGTATTTTAGACCTCAATGTTGCACTCAAAATTTTTTGTTTGTTATGTACTTCCATTCAATTGGTAATGGCTATGTAAAATTTTTGGCACTTCCGTAATTTATCAACAAGCACTGTTGGTTTCTGTGTTATCCGATGTTGGGATGTTGCTGATTGATTTATTTTAACCGAATAATGAAGATACAACTGTTTTAATATTTTTTGAAATTGTATGATAAAATTTCTGTCCCTTGCGTATCATGTTACACTGAAGACATCATGCTCAATTTTCTTCTTCATTGGAATATTTCTAATTTCTTAAATATTGACCAATGTCCCGGGATAATAACCAGAAACTTATTTGATTATGAAATTGAGACATCTCTTTTTATGTTCTTTTCAGGTTGATATGATTGTTGTTACTGATGGGAGCAGAGTTCTGGGACTTGGAGATCTTGGAGTTCATGGAATCGGCATTGCCATTGGGAAGCTTGATCTGTATGTTGCAGCTGCTGGGATAAATCCTCAAAGGGTATAATGTTGCACATTTTCCTTTTATTCTTTCTTTCAAGCTGTTCAAATTTTGACAAAATTAACAGCTAGAAGTTGTCTGTGTTAAAATATCCAAGTTTTGTTTTAAATGTTGTGATAAATAATAGTTAAAAAGCCTTATTTGATCGAAGTTGCTTTTTACCTTAAATGCTTATTTTTTGTTTCTTTTTCCGTGTTTGATTCCAAGTACTCCATCCTGTACACTATAACTGTAACTTTGAAGAAATTTTCTTGGTTCAATATATTGGTCATTCTCACATTTCAATGAAGTATTTATTAAGCACCTTTCATCACTACCTTCCATGCAATATTGAACAGAATAATCAATGAAACATTTACCCTATGTCTTAGTAATCAATTCTTGATTGTTGGTTCCTTAATTAATGTGTTGATAACCAAAGTGATGGATATTGTGAACTGGGGGAAGTACCTAACTACCTATTAATTTCCTTCTTGTGTATAGAACAGTGTTGCGTTGTTTTTGGAAGACCTTCCTTTATCCTCTTGTTAGTTCTTCCACTACAAGTGTTCTTAATTATGATAATAGTTTCATATCTGCTTTAATACTTGGTGGAGTGGTGCAGATATTCTTCATTTTGTTTTCAATTCCTTCCTATTTTTTCTTGCCATAGGTTCTTCCTGTCATGATTGATGTTGGTACTAACAATGGGAAGTTACTCAAAGATCCCCTGTGTAAGTCTTTCAATATCCACTTGGTGAATGATATTGCTTATGAATGAGTGTTGAAATTAATGTATGTTGGGGTTGTCCCTACCTTTATTGAAATATATACTTTCTCCATTTATATATATATTATAATTTAAGAAAGTGATATAAAAGCATTGAAGTTACAAAGATAAAGAGTATTTTACAAGTTACCTTAAGTTTATTGTCTCACTTAATCTCTCTCTCTTCCTCTTTTATACTAATATATCTCCCTGTCATTTATTCCAATCATGTTATTGAATAGGGTTGTAATTGAGTTAAAAATAATTAATGCTGCAGTGCATGAAATTCAACCATCAAGGTGTCACTCACTCCAACCATGTTATTGACTAGGGGTGTAATTGAGTAAAACATAATTAATGGCACAAGTGCATGAAATTCAACCATCAAGGTGTCAAGTTTATCAGACAACTTTTTTTTTTTTGTACGTGCATGTCCTTTTCTTCACAACCATGCGATTAGAGACAATATTAAATAAATTATTGACATCATTTGAGTATAGTTTCTCGGCCTTAGCCCAAACTTCAAGACATGCTTGTTGACCAAGTGATCATGTCCTTGCCCTTCAAACGAAAATCACAGAGCAGCATCTCAGGATTTTAAATATGATGTTAATAATATATTATGGAACACTATATTCTTATATGTTTAATGTATTTATGATTCTTTGTCTATAATAATATATAGCATCTGTTGTGTAGTTGAGACATGGTTTCTCCCAAACCTGTCACTCTCTCCTCCCTTTTTCTTTCAACATCTATGACGACTGCTTATGCTGGTCCCCTCTACCTTTTATCACAAGCTTTCTAAGTCTAAACATGGTTAAACATTTCTTTGTAGATTTGGGATTGCAGCAACACCGCCTTGATGGGGATGACTATGTTGCTGTTGTGGATGAATTCATGGAGGCTGTCTTTACTCGCTGGCCAAATGTGATTGTGCAGGTATTGGAGTGATATTTGGAATAGATATTGTAGCTTGAGTTTGTTTTCAATTTTTGACCTTATTCATAGGGCTACTGTTTTCTGTCATAAGGCTAATATTTATTTATTGTCGTGTGGCTGCAGTTTGAAGATTTTCAAAGCAAGTGGGCATTTAAGTTATTACAGCGGTACAGAAATACCTACAGAATGTTCAATGATGATGTGCAGGTATAAATTTCTTTATATAAGATCATAAAATGTTTCACACACTTTCATTGGTAGATTTTTAGGCAAACAAGTTTTGTGGGATATGGTTAGACATTCTGCCTTATCTGGATAATTTGGTGTAAACCTTGTCATCAATTTAATGGACTTCCCCTCTTAGACATGTTAAGAGATTGGAAAGCTATTATTCATTAATATTATTTATGTATGCATGATCAGATGATGTATAATTCCATCTTTTGTAAATAATTGATGTACTTTTAAATTTGTATTTAAATGTTATGGATGCTAATTTTTGGGACAAGAAATTAAATCTATAGTTTTCCTTTTAAGTATACCATGGCTTGGAGCTTTTGAAAAGGCGGATCTCAATGTTGCAAGTTATGTGAATTATTATACACCGATTTATGCATAAAGTGGAATTTTCTATAGATACTGTCATGGTATCCCACATAGTTGAGTGGGTGAACGTTTGCATGCAGGGAACTGCTGGTGTTGCAATTGCTGGACTTCTAGGTGCTGTAAGAGCACAAGGGAGGCCAATGATTGACTTCCCAAAGCAGAAGATTGTTGTTGCTGGTGCTGGAAGGTTAGTTAGCCATTTTGTGAAAGCATAAAATAGCATTTAGGATTTGACCTGAAAACTTTTTCTTATAGCACTACTAAGATTCAGTCTGCAATGCAAAAGTATCTTTAGGAGTCGATACATACGATAAAGATATACAACTAACTAGTTAAACATGTGCTTTAGAATTGATTAATAAAGAAATTTTATCAAAGAGGAGACGGTGTAAACCACGTGCAATATTTGGGGACAAAACAGGAGCATGCACTTCTGAAACTTCCCGTTTTTGTCAATTCTGTCAGGAATGGCTGCCCGAAGAAAAATATAGTTCTTTGAGAATCTAGTTTTCAAAATGGATCTGTCTTTTGGTTTACCATAAATTTCAGAGTGCAAGACTTTGTTGCTTCCGTGTTCTTAACAAGGTTGTTGGGATCTCAAACTTCTGTTCCAGAGAGTTTTGAGGGTAAAAGGAGTTTGATATTAGAAAGGAACAAACAAAGTGTAAACCTTTTAAGTTATTGATAGCTTGGGTTGGGAGCTATGTATAAAGTAGCTTTTTATCACATTATTGTTTGTGAAATCCCTCAAAATTGAATTGCCAATTTTGCTCTGTATTGCTTTATTGCTTCTTCGATTTTATTTTTATTGCTGCAGTGCTGGAATTGGGGTTCTCAATGCTGCAAGAAAAACAATGGCAAGGATGTTGGGGAATAATGAGATTGCTTATGAGAGTGCAAAGAGTCAATTTTGGGTCGTTGACGCAAAGGTATTGTATTTCCTGGTACTTGTAGTTTAATTCTTGTTTTCCCTATTGGTATAAAATAGTTCTTTTTAGTTTCGATAACTGATGATTTATACTTATGTTAGATTAATTAAATACTTACATTTTTCGTTTAGTTCTTGTATTTTAAATACTTATTTTATCATTAATTGAACCGATTACCCTGTCCAGCTGCAATCTAATAATCATTGATATGACATACATGATACATTTTAGAAGTTAATTTGTAAACATTTTAAAAGTCCAAAAATGTTTTAAAATTCAGAAGGGGAAAAAAAAAAAACTCGCTTGCTTTCTGTCATGATATGCCAAAATGCATTCATGGTTGAAAAGTTTCTAATACGCCTCCTCACATAATAGCCAATCTTTTTGTCTTGAGGCATGGACAAAAATGCACAGGTCCACAGATACGTTGTATTAATATTGATTTTTATTCATAAGAATGGGAGAAACAGAAATTGAATTTTATACCTTTTTGTCTTAGAAGCTTTGATATTATGTTATGAACCATCTCTTCCAAAACTTAAAACTGTTAGGTAGTATATCTAATGGAAAATCAAACTTATTTAACCCTATTTTATTGTATATATTTAATGAGTTATTATTTATTCAAATGTCCTGTAAACGACTTGTTATTTAAAACAATTGATATCATTAAATATACATACTTGTTTTGCCTTTTTCTCAATGAAAGCATTTTATTCTTTTATCACACTGGCTTGCTTTAGATTCCGGTTTTGATTAGTCAATGATTCACTGTTTTTCATCTTAAACATCACCTCATTTTCCCTCTTTTAGCACTTTTGAAGATGTCAAAAAATGTTAGCCTGTGAAATTTTAAGTTTTTAACTTAAATGAGATTTCTGGCAGGTTTTTATGGATTACAAGTCTTATTCAGTTTGCTTATTGTTTTTACCAAATACAGGGGTTAATCACTGAAGGACGGGAAAATATTGATCCAGATGCCCTACCTTTTGCAAGAAATTTGAAAGAAATGGATCGTCAAGGACTCAGGGAAGGAGCAAGCCTTGTGGAAGTGGTTTGTGAAAATTATCTCTTGATTTACCAATTTTGAAAATCACAATGAGATTGATCAATGGAATAATATTGAGAGTTTTTCCCTCTAGAATGTCGAGACTAAGTTAGTATCACTCAGTTTTATATGGAAAAATTCTTAGCACGAGTATGATGATCACAATAATTGTTCTCACTCCTAGTTCAGTTAAGGTGCCATAAAATCGAAGAATGATGACGGGCAGAATATTTGTTAGATTGCATGCTAATATTTAGTGTGGGAGATATTAGCTTGTAGACTCCTTATGTAAAGTTACAACATGCTTCTGTAATACTTATTTCTCTGAATTTTGTGTGTTTATGATGGTAAGAATTGCTGAGCTGCTTCCTTAATACATTCTTGCTGAACTTGGTAACAGGTCAAGCAAGTGAAGCCTGATGTCCTTCTGGGATTATCTGCTGTTGGAGGATTATTCTCAAAAGAGGTATATATATCTTGGACTTAAATTTAACCATTGATCGAAAACTGTAAATATAGGAATTGACACACTTTACTAAGTTTTTTATAATTCAGATTATTAATACAGCATCCTTCTATTTGATATTATATGAAATTTTCAATTCTGTGCGGTATAACAAAATCCATGCCTTCCCTTTGCTGTTAAGTGAGGTTGGCTAAATGGATAAAATGGTGATATTTTGGTCTGTAGAATTTGTATAAATAAATGAAGATAAAATGGAACTCTCCGGAATGATGCATGTGTTAGACGTATTTTGCCTGGAAAGCGTAGCTATCATATGTGTGGAGTAGGAATATGTCTCTGGCATGTGACTAATGTGTGGCACTGGAAATCTACAGTTGTTGGAAATAACTCGCAGTAATTATCCATATTTGAAACTATGCATGGAATTTCTCCCTAATGACCATGTAGTGTTTCTAAGCACTCAGGCATTTGAACCCAAGTAATTATGACACGTTGTTACACTTCTCCCCTTTTTATTTTTCTACTAATTACAACAGAAGCAGCAATGCGTGGAAGAAAATGATCAGGCCCTTAGGTTCAATGCTTGCATAGAAACTACAAATAATTACTAATAAATCTGATCCTTAGCCCAAGGGATGGAATTCAGAGGTAGAAATGAGTTGTTAACTTACTTTGACATGGTACCGATGATGACATTCTGTTATGTAGGTATTAGAGGCCCTCAAGGATTCAACATCAACAAGACCAGCTATATTTGCCATGTCAAATCCAACAAAGAATGGTATGGCTATTTTATCTACTCTTGTTTTCTTAATATCACGTACTATTGCAGCGGACAACATATGTTCATAATTATTTGTATCATGTCCCTCGTCTTTTGACAGCTGAATGCACCCCTGAAGTAGCATTCTCCATATTGGGTGACAACATTATTTTTGCAAGTGGAAGTCCGTTCAGGGATGTGGATCTTGGTACGCTACAACTATACATTCTCCCCGCAAGCTAATCTTTATAGTTTAATAGTAGTTCCTTCATAAAATATCCTAATGCAGAAAGTTTCCTTAATGGTTGCTGGAAATATACAAACCATGATAATTGCCTATAAACATACAATAAATTTTCTTAATGACACAGACACACTGCCATTAATATTTGGCTTCCTTTCTTCTACCAAAACCAGCAAACCCGATCAACAGAAAATTGATCCAAAGTTTCAGGACAATTCCAAACAATGAATTCCGTTGGAAATTAACCATAGAACAGTGCATAACTAGATGCATATTTGATTTTGAATTATATTCAAGACAAAAGATTTGAGTTAAATCTATCAATGGATCCATTTGGACAACCTTTAAAAGTAAACATCCATTGACACCCCACAATATATTGTCTTTCATTTTTTTGATAAAAAAAAATAATAAATAAGATGAGAAGGATAATACTAATAGGGGGATAGGGGATCCCCTATACAAAAGCAAAAACAAAAAACTAAAGATTTATTTATAAAGCATAGCTTTCCAATCTCTCAACATATCTGAGAGGGAAGGTCCCCTATAAAGATCATGAGTTTTACATCAACTAATTGCTAGGTGTCCAATTCTATACGACAATATATGTACTTGCTGGTTTTGGACCTGGTTCTCATGCTCGGTTAGATTTCTGAGTTTGTTGCTTGTCAGCAACCTTGGTGGCATGTTGATTAACTTGTGGTTTTATGGATGATAACCTAAGAAAGCATCTAATATAGGTTTAACTAATTTTTTATGCAAGTAAAGTTCTTGTTTCTTAGAAAGCAAGCATTGTATTTTGTTTCACCTTGTTATAATTGATTTTTGTTCTGCCATGCATTTGAACTGTGAAAATCTTCTGTACGTTTTAAATAACTAGTTCATCACAGAAGTGTCTTTTGTTTTCTTTATTTTCTCTTGGGGCAACTTACACCTGCAACAGAACTACTTAAGGGTTTTTTTTTTTTTTTTGATGTAGGAAATGGTCGCATTGGCCACTGCAACCAGGGAAACAACATGTACCTCTTTCCAGGGTTAGTTGGAAATTTTACTTATAAACTAAAATTTCCTCTATGTTGTGCTGTTGTATTAAATATGGTTAGTTTCCTCAATAAGTTTTGTTTTTGTTCCAGCATTGGTCTTGGAACACTCTTGTCTGGTTCTAGAGTCATCTCTGACGGTATGCTACAAGCTGCTGCTGAGCGGTAAATCTTTCTACATTTAATAAATTTTGAAAATACTAGTATGAAGAGAATTTTCTGGTGAAAAAGTTATTTAATATTTATGTATCATAACTACTGCCATGTCATGCATAACAATTTATGTGTACTTCGGGTGCTCATGAGTTATGACACCACATTGCGGTTTAACTTTGAAGGATTATCTTATACACATTTTTTTTTATTATGTATGGTTGATTATTGGAAACTGAAGTTTGGCAGCATATATGAGTGATGATGAGGTCATCCAAGGGATTATTTTCCCCTCAATATCCAGGTATCAATTGACTTTTCTTAGCTCTATGTAGACTGGAAGCTAGTTAGAAAGGAGCAACATCTTTCTCTAAACATGTATATCTGCAGAATTCGAGACATTACGCAAGAGGTAGCTGCTGCTGTTATTAAGGAAGCTGTGGAAGAGGATCTGGCTGAAGGACACAATGGCATAGATGCTCGAGAGCTCCGCAAATTCAGTCAGGTAAATTAACTGTGGGTGAACATAGCATTTTAACTAGTAACATTCACCATAAGATGGTTAAAATTTAATGTCTACAACTTTAAATTGGCTTTTTATTTTACCTATTATTTTAATGTCTTCTGCATAAATTTCTTCATGGTCAGGTTCGTTCACCTTACAAAAATGGAGAATAATATAACCTCAACTATTTAACATATAAATTCCTATTGGGGAAAAAAAAGAATAATAATTATTAAATAATAAAAAATACAAATTTCTGTTTCGAGGTTGAAAGAAAATGTTGGAAATCTGGACTGAGTTATAGGAATCAATCGGTAACAATCTTACTTGTCGGCCATATGAGAGATATCACTGCAATTTATCGTTTCATTATCTTTGTAATAGGATTGTCTTAATAATAACGTACTTTGTGTTTTAGAAGCATGCTTACGAAATTTTAAAAAGTTCACATTCTAAAGTGCACATGCTTTTTTGGGGGAATTTCAGAATGAAATTGTGGAATATGTGAAGAAGAACATGTGGAATCCAGAGTACCCGACACTAGTTTACAAGCAAGATTGAGTAATCAACTTGGTTGATTACTGCAATTTCTCCCATGAAACAAGTATGCTTCGATCAGTTTCACCGTTGCACTGCTTAGGGCAGAAGCAACGTCGCAGATTTAATTCATTAAGTTCTCTAATAGTTTTCTCTTGATTTCTGGATCTACCTTGAAATTTTATGTACAAAACTATAGACATCCAACAGGAAAACATATGGTTGATGTTAAGCACTTAAGCTATAAACTTTTGTGATCATTTTTACCTAATATTTCAAGTTAGAGAGAGAGAGAGAGAGAGAGAGAGAGAGAGAGAGAGAGAGAGAGAGAGAGAGAGAGAGAGCGCTCTCCTGATATATGACCATCTTTTGTGATCAAGTGTACAACATAGATATATAAGAGAATATAGCATTTTTTTTGGTCTTGGAGAATATAGCTTCAATAATATGAAATTTGCATCATGATCATCAGATCATCGTCATTATAAATACACATGGGTGTCCTATAACATAATATTTCGACCTTTTTAGCGAAGTTTATATTTTGGTTGAAACTTCATAACTTGAGTAACAGTGATAGAAAGCTTTATTGGGTCACACACAACAGTAATCACAGCCCCCCACCATTATAAATTTAAAGACTTACTCTCGATCTCATTTAGGAATGGCAACGGGTCTCCCGTGGACATGCCCCCGCCACCCGTCCCCTGCCTCCATTGTCCTGTTCCCGTAACGGGTAACGGTGACCTTCTATCTGCTGGGATTTGGGTATCCATGAATTTTTTTTAAACAAAAAAAAATGAAAAAAAAAATTAGAGATAACAAATCCTCAAATGATAATACCAAATCCACAAATGAATAAGGATATCCACAACAATTTTGATAACGGAATTAAAACACACAAAACATAGACAGTAATAACAACTAGATACAGTGATAACAGCAGACCACAGATGAAGAACGATAAAGACAATGACCCTCACTGCTGTGACAAAGACAACGTTGAGAGAACCCTTCCTACTGCGACGAAGACGGCGATGGCAATCCTCACTGCTTCAACGAAGATGATGCGGCGACACTCATGGACGCGTGAAGAGTGAAGACGCCAGCAATGGATGATGAACGACGAAGAAGGCGACGCGATTTCAATGAGAAAAAGGAGTGCGAGTGCGCGACGGTGAGGGGTTTAGGGTGGCAGTGGCTGGTAGACGGCGGAACGACATTGGGAGAAGAGGTGGATTGGAAAGGACAAGAAGGCTTTGTGAATAATTTCATCAGAACTTGGACGAAGTGAGGGAGTGTGAATGACAGTTAAGGTTCATAGGTGGGTTTAAAACTATATATATTTGAAGGATATTTTGGTTATTTTTTATAACGGGATTATACAGGTATCCACAGGACAAAGACTTCTATCTCTGTTTCCGTCCCGTTTATTATACAGGTTTATTATACAGGTCTGTCCCCATCCCCTACAGAAAAAAATTGATTCCCAGATCTGTTCTCCGATGAGTAAATTTCCGTAAATATCTGCCCCACCAGAAAAAATTCCATATATGAGAAATTCTTTCCTTTTTTTGTTAAATAATCTTCATACACTTTGTGAATACCTTATTTTTTTTCATTTTTAACGCCTTAATTCACTTGCACTGTCAAACAACTTTTTGCGCATTATTAATTTTTATCAATTCCTACTATATCCTAATAGTTAAACTCATCAAATTTTAGAAAATTCAAAACATCAATAAATATTAAATATGAAATCTTAATACATTGTCATTGTAAAATAGTACATTCAATTGTGCAATGTCATGTCAATAAAAAATAATTACTTTTTATATGGACCATATGAATGATCATCCAAAAGAATTTATATAATTGAACGATTATGTAAAATTTTTTACAATATCAGTGTATCAAAAATAAACTCACTAAATACATATTGTTGGTCGAAAATATTGAGTTGATTCGGAATGAGTCAGTCGAATAGGTCTAATCGAATATGAAATTCGATTTGGGAAATCGAGCAGGTTTTCATGAACTGTTCGAAATAGTCATTGAAGCGGAGGAGTTAGTGGCTTTATTCACACGAGGAAATCATGGGGAATATCTACGATCACGCGGCAGGAACGGTTACCAAGAGTGATTACAGTTCAAATTTGTATTTTCGTATTTAATTATAATTAATTGTAATTTAATTGTCAATTATGTAAGATTAGCCTATAAATACTAAGAAGTGATAGGGAATAAGGGTTGGAACTTTTACTCAGAAAAAATACTCAATCACACTCACATCCCAACAAATTTCTGAGTCTGCAATCGAGTTAACTTTTTTATAGGGTTCCTTCCATCTTCATTTCTTTTCTTTCAATTTACTTTACTTTTCTGTAAATTTGATATTTCAAGCAATTATATTATTTCAAGTGTTTTTCTATTTTCTTTGTCCAAGTTATCTTTCTGCACTTTAAAATTCTATGTCGAAGTCCGTTGATTCAAACAATGGCTTTTTTATTGTTCTCCTTTAAATTTTAATGCAAACTCTACTGTTTTTTGCACATTTACTCTTCGAAACTTTAATTTTTGTATTCCCTTTATAGATTTACAAATTTTCTTTACTTTATTTACAACACTTGTCTAATCGAAGACGCTTTGATGCACTTTTAGAAAATTGGTACTCGCACAGAAGAGTAGGTTTCGCTCCCAGATCACTAGATAGCGAACCACCATCGATTTGCTAAAAATCGACAAAACAAATTGGCATGCCCAGTGGAACAGTTTTAAATCGAAGTGTGTCAAATAAATATTTTTCCAGTAATTTTTAGTGTATGCGATTACGAAGTGAGAAGATCAATCACATGGCTGATGAATTATCGAATGTGAATGGTGGTTCATCCACCATTGATAGCATACCAGTGTCCATACAACAAGCCGACGTGTCTTCTCGTTTGGAAGGTGCAATTGGGACTGAAAGTATAGTCGTTACGGCTATTCAAACTGGGAATGTTGGACACAATATTCGTCCACATGGCCCAGTGCCACCATATCAACCTCCATTAACCTTTGGTTGGTTTCCTTATGGTCTTCTCCCTGGTTATACCCACCGGTGGATGGTTTCGCGCCACCTGTCCGCTTTGGGAATGAAAATGGAGTGAATAATGTTCAAAACCCACAACAGCATTCCGAGTATTCTCGTGATTATACTGTGGGCTCCACTTCAAATGCTGCGAATTCGATGGCAGTATATCGACAACAAGTGGAGAAAAGTCATCATGACTTAGTCAATTTATTGACTCAGCAAATGACTACAATTCTGAATCCCATGATGGCTGATCATGAGTCAAAATTCGAGCGTCTTGCTAGACAAGTCGAGAGAATTGTTTGAATTGTTGATTATGATGAAGATGAAAGGCATAATGCTAGGGAAAATAACGAAGGGATGGAAAATATTTTTCAAAATGAAAACAATATCCCAAATCAAGAAAATCCTCACGTGGTTCCCCGGGGTCAAAATGCTTATGACTTTTTAGCCAGATTGCGTGGTGGCGAACACTATCAAGTCACTAGAATTGTAGAAGAAGTTTTAAATCGGGTTGGATTGAACGTTGGATTTACGAACCAACCATATTTGTCTCTGCTTTTCCCCAAGTGGTCCAAATGGCAGAAGTGCTAAGAGGGATAAAAAATCCAAAAATAGCCACAAAATTTGCTGGTGAAGTTGGAGAATCAACTACTGAACATGTTGCTCATTATTTGATTGAGATCGGGAATTTAGCTAATGATGAAAATTTGAAAATAAAATTTTTTCCTTCGTCATTGATGAAGAATGCATTTACTTGGTTCTCGAATCTTAGACCAAATTCGATTACAACATGGAATCAGTTAGAGACTGCTTTTCATGCTCAGTTTTATCGAGGTGACATGAACGTAGCAGTTACCGATCTAGTAGCTTTGAAACGTGAAGATGGTGAGACCATTGATGATTATTTAATACGTTTCAAAAATGCCAGAAGTAGATGCTATGTGTCATTACCTAAGAATGAAATAGTGAAAATAGCAACTATAGGATTAGGATTTTATATACGCAGAAAACTGCTTAACATGCATATTCCCGATTTGGCTCATTTGGCTGAAAAGGTTCGACAGACTGAACTCATGAAAAAAGAAAAAGAAAAATATAGAAATGAGCAGAGGTCAAAGAATAGGCCTTTTACTCGAAAGGAAAAGGTTGCTTATGTAACCATGGAGTCCTCAGAGGAGGAACTCGATTTCGAGACTGAAGTTAATTTGGCTAAACTTAAGAAAGGTCCTCCATACGTTTGTTCTTTGTTGAAAAAACTTTCTAGTGGTAAAAAGTCGAATGATTCAAAACTAAAAAGTGGAAAGAAATATAGTTTTGATATTTCAAAATCTTATCAAATTTTTTATGTGTTGCTTAAAGATAAACAATTAATTTTGCTTGAGGGTAGAACTTTGCTTTCTGTGAAAGATTTAAAAGGAAAACCTTACTGTAAGTTTCACCAAGCAACAAGTCATTCGACTAACAGTTGTGTCCGTTTTAGGGACTTGATTCAAGAAGCAATCATGGAAGGACGGTTGAAGTTTGATGATGGCAAGAAAAAAATAAAGGTTGATGTAGATCCCTTCGAAGCCGATGCTAGTTGTGTCGAACCTTGCCTAGAGGTGAACATGGTTGGCATGTCATGATTTTGATGTAGCTCTAGATGACTTTGAGTCACAAGTAAGATCTGTATACCCTAGGATAGGAGATGGCCTGCTGGATTTCTTGGTTCAGCAAAAGATCAAAGACCGGGATGTATCTCTATGTCCTCGGTGCAATGCTGTTTTCGATGCTGAAGCAGCGGCGATCTTTGAAAAGGAAAGGATGAAGAAAGAATTGACTCATAGGGAGGAACAAGCACGACAAAGACAGCCAATTCGACGTGTGGAGGGTTCTAGTTCAAAGATCTCTCAGCATGATGTAACTGCACCTTTAAGCCAATCTCAGGCTATAGGTGTTCAATGAATTAGAAATTGTCAGGAATTCCAAAGGCGTGATCATCTGTATCGACGTAACCCTCAGTGGGGGCATCGAGCACCTTCCCGAAATCAGTATGCCTTCTATCGGGATCGAGCCAGAGGTTATCCAAGAGGAAGAGGTGGAGGAAGAAGTTTCAATCGGAATAAGAAACTTCAAATGGAGATAGGAAAAGAGGTAAGCAAGGGGGCAACGCCTTCTGTGCATTCTCGGATTGTCTTTCCTTCTGATGGAGAGACTTACCCTAAAAAATTTCATCACCTGCAAAGATGAAAAAAGGTAAGGCAGTGGCTCAATCCTCTGGGTTCGACAAACATATGGACGTTGATGTTGATGAGGAGTATTTTGATGAAGGAGATGATGATATGGTAGGAACGATCTCGATCATTCTAACTGAATACCTTGAGGAATGTGAGAGTAATCCAAACGAGGATTATGATCAAGAAGATGAAGGGGCTTTCTCCTTCATTCGCATAGAAGATGAGCCAGGGTTCTTTCCTCGGCCAACTGAAAGACAAATGTCTCATCTACGCCCCCTTCATGTTATTGCAATTTTGAATGGGTTTAAAATAAACAAGGTGTTGATTGATGGTGGGGCAGCAATTAGTCTTCTGCCTGAGAGGATGTTGGGAAAAGTAGGAAAACATCCTGATGATTTGGTCCCTACAAATATTGCTGTGACTGATTTTAGTGGGACTTCTACGCCAGCAAAAGGGCTGGTCACTTTGACTGTGAAAGTGGGATCATTGGAAAGACATTCTGTGTTTGTGGTGGTACCATCAAAGGCTAGCTACAATGCCTTGTTGGGAAGAGATTGGATCCATGGTGTACCTTCTATCGTGCATCAGAGCGTGCTTCTGTGGACAAAGTAGGGTAAACCTGAAATTGTTAAAGCAGATTAAAGTCTATATGTCGAGCAGATGCATGTTGATTTTAGGATTTATAATCGAAAATTGAAGCCTTTAAATGTTGATCGATCTCTAAATCCTTATAATTGTGAAGGGTGTTATTTGACTTCAGAAGGCCTTTCAGTAAAGTTGCGTTATCCAGACGTGGGCTTCAAACCAACTGGTTGGGATTGTCTTTCTTGAATACTCTGAAGACTACACTATGAGCCAGGTTGAGGAGATTTCTGATTACCTGGTAATATTACATAATTATTTAAATAATTTTCAATTTTTCAAAAATAAAGATGATTTTTCTGATGAAGTTGAATCAGATAAGGTTAGTAAATTGGTTAATTGTAGTGTGTTTGATTCGATGCTTCCAGTCGAATTTAGTTAAGATTTCCCTACTTCTTGTAATGAAACTAATGATGTGAGCCAGACTGTCGATTTAATAGCAGAGGCTCATTGTGTAAAAAATAAAAGTAAAGATGTATTAGTCAAAGATCCAATTTCTTCTATTTCTAATGATTCTATTGATTTTACTTTTGATTGCATCTATGATTTAGAACCTTTGGGATTTGAAAAATATTCAACCAAAGAGGATGATTATTATAAAGGGTTTGAATCTCAAGATCCCTTGAAAGAAATTAATCTAGGAACTCTTGATGATGTTCGAATTACATATATTTGTAAAGATCTTGTTGATCCTTTTCGAATTAAACTTTTTAATCTTTTATATGAGTTTAAAGATTGTTTTGCTTGGGATTATCATGAGATGCCTGGTCTCGATCGTTCATTGGTAGAACATCGATTAGCATTGAAACCCAATGCTCGACCTATAAAATAGACTCCAAAGCATTTTGCTCCTGAAATCAATAGTAAAATTAAAGAAGAAATAGAGCGCTTAATCAAAACGAAATTTATTCGAACTGCACGTTATGTAGAGTGGGTATCAAACATTGTCTCTGTTATGAAGAAGAATGGTAAATTAAGAGTATGCATCGATTTTCGAGATTTGAATAATGCTACTTCGAAAGATGAATATTTTATGTCTATCACAGATATGTTAATCAATTCTGTAGCAAGAAATGAAATTCTTAGTTTCATGGATGGATATTCTGGATATAACCAGATTTTTATTGCAGAAGATAATGTGGCAAAAACTGCTTTCCGTTGTCTTGGAGCGTTAGGTACATATGAATGGGTGGTTATGCCTTTCGGTTTGAAGAATGCTGGAGCAACGTATCAACGTGCAATGAATGCTATTTTTCATGAGTTTATTGGGACGTTTATGGAGGTATATATCAATGACATAATGGTCAAATCGATTTCCGTGAGTCAACATATTGACCACTTAAGAAAGGCATTCCTTACTATGAGGAAGAAATGTTTAAAAATGAATCCGTTGAAATGTGCTTTTGGAGTATCGACTGAAAATTTCTTGGGATTTGTTGTGCATAAAAAAGGAATAGCCATCGATAAAAACAAAGCAGATGCAATATTAGCATTGTCTGCACCCAAATCGAAAAAGGAAGTGCAATCATTTTTGGGTAAAGTAAATTATCTTCGGAGATTTATCTCGAATCTTTCATATCGAACTAGGGTATTTGCGCCTTTGGTGAAATTTAAAAATGGTTTAAAATTCGAATGGAGCACAAAACATCAATCGGCGTTCGATTCGATCAAGTCATATTTATCAAAAGCCCCAATTATGGCAAATGTCCGTCCATCTAAGCCTTTAAAATTATATATTGTAGCATCTAAAAATACTATTGGATGTATGTTGGCCCAGGATGATGAAAACGGACATGAGCGAGCAGTTTATTACCTTAGTCGAGTGTTAACTGACATCGAAGCAAAGTATTCTCCAATCGAGAAATTGTGCTTGTCTTTATATCATGCCTGTATGAAATTAAAGTGTTATATGGTGGCTAAGTCAGTAAAAGTTATAGCACAGACTGACATAATTAAGTATATGTTAAGTTTTCCTATGTTGCGGGGACGTTTAGGGAAGTGGATGCTGGCATTAACGGAATTTTATTTACAATATGTTCCCATCAAGACTGTGAAAGGACAGGTCATTGCAGATTTTCTTGTAGATAATTCGAAAGATCTGAATGACCAGGGGGCAAACATAATCGAAGTGGAAAGCAATTATTGGAAATTGTATTTTGATGGATCCAAGCATAAAGATGGTGCAGGAGTTGGGATTCTCATTATCTCACCAGAGGGTATTCCATCAGAATTCTTGTTTGAATTAAAGTATCCTTGTTCGAATAATGTGGCTGAATATGAGGCTGTAATTTTGGGTCTTGAAATTTTAATCAGCAAAGGGGCTTTAGAGGTTCAAATTTTAGGGGAATCACAGTTAGTCTTAAAGCAGTTATTGAAAGAATTTAAGTGTAATAATGAGACGTTACAGAAATATTTAGTGACTTCTTGGGAACTATTAACGTCTTTTCGAAAGATTTCTTTGGTGCATATACCTAGAATTCATAATGAGATTGTTAATGAGTTAGCCCAAATAGTTTCGAGGTATCGGATTGGTCCGAAAATTCTTAGAAAGTTATTTGGTATCCATCAAATCTTAGCACCAGCAAATGAAAGAGAGGTTTTGTGTATGGATGAATGGGAGGATTCTGATTGGAGAAAGCCTATTGCTCTTTATTTAAAGGATCCCAATATTGTAGTTGATAGAAAGATAAAGTTACGAGCAATAAATTTTGTCTTATTGGCTGATGAACTGTATAAAAATGGGATTGATGGGAGTTTGTTAAGATGTCTGAGTCAAGATGATCAGATCATTGCTTTAGGTGAAGTCCATAATGGAATATGTGGTGCCCATCAGGTAGGGAAGAAGATGAAATGGGTGTTATATCGAAATCATGTGTATTGGCCGTCCATGATAAAAGATTGTATTGAGTATGCGAAGGCATGTCAGGAATGTCAGAAACATGGATCGATACAACAGATTCCAGCAGGTGAATTGCATTCGATAATAAAGCCATGGTCATTTAGAGGTTGGACTCTGGATTTGATTGGATTAATCCATCCCCCTTCATCAAAACAACACAAGTTTATTTTAGTGGCTATTGACTATTTCATAAAATGGGTTGAAGCAGTTCCGTTGGTAGAGGTTGGTCAAAATGAAATAATAGACTTCGTGGAGGAACATATTATCCATCGATTTGGAATTTTTGAGACGTTAAGTACTGACCAAGGGACTATGTTTACTGGCCAACGAATTAAAAATTTTACGGCTTCGAGAAGCATTAATATGATTATTTCAACTCCTTATTATGCACAGGCTAATGGACAAGTAAAGGCAGCAAATAAGATATTGATAAGTTTGATTAAAAAGCATATCGGGAATAGGCCTCAAACGTGGCATGAAACTTTAAGTCAAATATTATGGGCTTATCGAAATTCGCCAAGAGGTTCGACAGGAACATCACCTTATAAATTGGTATATGGTCATGATGCAATGTTACCGTTAGAAATGAATTTGAATACTTTAGAACAGCAAGCCAGAATGATTTGCCAGTCGATGGTTATTGAAATGCAATGTTCGATGAATTAAATGAATTGGACTCAGAGCGAATCCTGGCACTTGATAATGTAATTCGACAGAAAGAAAGTGTTGCTCGAAGTTATAATCGTCGAATTAAGGAAAAGTCTTTCAAAATAGACGAGTTAGTTTTAAAAGTCATTTTACCGATGGAGAAGAAATCGAGGTTTCTGGGTAAATGGTCCCATAGTTGGGAAGGCCCTTTTCAGGTAATAGGGACATATTCTGAAAATGCCTATCAGATCAAAGATATCGAGTCAGGAAAAATGATTAACTCGATTAATTGGAAATACTTGAAACTTTTTTATTGTTGGCAAACATAAAAGTTCACATATATAAAGTTCAGAAAAGACAAAGGATAATACAAAATAGAATTAAAAAGGAAAGTCAGGGTGCTACTAGTCTTGCCAAATCGGAGTGCAGTTTTGCTCTTTGTTTTCCAAAATTGAAAGCTCTTCTATTTGTTTGAACTTGTCGGCTTGAATCTTCTCAAGTTGTTTTTCATATTCTCCCCGCTTGGTATCGATTGAGACAAGTTCCTGAATAAGGAGATGCTGTTCTTGTTGGGCTGCGACCAGAAGTTTGGCTAAAGTAGCCCGATTTCGGCGTATAGTGGCAAGTTGTTCTTGGATTTGAATTAATTCTGCTTCGAGCCTTGCTTCTTCTTGATCATGAAAAGCCTGAACAGAAATAACATGGGAGATTCTCCGATTAAATTCTTCACAAGAGGTTTGGATTGGTTGAGCAGTTGCGAAGCAATCTTCTATATTGGATCTGGCCGTAGCTTCTTTATTTTTAGTTTCTTGAAGTTGGAACTGAGATGCAACGCTTTCGTTGAGAAGTTGTTTGAATTCTTTAATTGAAGAAGAATATGGTATGTTAGTTGGGAGTTCAAAAGAAGAATTCAAAAGATCAGCCAGGAGTTTCTTAAGGATTGGATCATTAACCCAGGTGGTAGGAGGATGATCTAAAAGCTTAATGAGTGATCGAAGTTGTTCCCGAATATCAGGATCTAATTCGATTAAAGGCCTTGATGAAGCAGGTCTTGAGATTTCTGGTTCAGGTACTGGTACCTTGTTTTCCTGGATAACTTTATTCAAAACAGAGATCAAGTCGTCCAAGGTGGCACTGGTTAGAGTGGTAGGAGCATTTGATGTTTTGGGTCTTGGATCTAGAGGGGTCTGAGGATTAGCTTGAAGGGAAGGTTTAGGTTGCAACTCTGGAGGGGTTTCCGAAACCTTAGATCGAGAGGAAGTTGAATTGGTGGTATCAACAGCGTTAGAAGCAGAATCGGAGTCTGCGACTACTATGTTTTCTGTGGAAGATACGGCTTGATTATTTGGTGAAATTGATGCAAGTCTATGGGTTTCTTCTGGAGAGTGCTGCAAAGGATTTGCTGTCAGATCAATCACCTGTGTTGTGTGAGGAAGAAATGGATGAGTAGCAGGAATTAATTGCAGGGACCCTGTGAACTGAATTGAATCATGTGATGTGGAGTGCTCTGGGTCATTTTGTTGTTGAGGGATTGTTTGATCAGGAGCTCCAGTGGAAGAAGCCGATTGGGCAACATTAATGGGCTAATACAAAAGGTACACAATTATGAGTTTAAGATTTATTTTTAAACTAAGTAAGATGTGTGTAGTGACAGTTGTGTTACCTGAGGAGTTTTGGATTTTAACTGAGGGCCAGGATCAGAATCGGCTGTATCTTCCGATTGAGAGGAAGCAGCAAGAGAATCCTTGTTGGTTGGTTCACTCTCATAAGCGCTTTCGCTTGATGATTGCAACACTAACTGTCAAAAGTCCAGAATCAATTATGATTAAAAAATATTATAGTAATATTCGAATGATATTTCGAGTTTGAAAATAGAGTTATGAATAGAAGAATGACTCTACGAGAAGTTCTGGTAGGAGTTCTTCTGCTCTTAGGTGGTGGTGGTCGAGCAGTTTCAGCATTCCTTTTGCGAGTTCTTTTGGGGAACTTTCAGTGACAGTTGTTCGAATGGCAGTTTGTTGAATTTCTTCCAAAGTACGTGTGTACCTTGAGTAGTAAGCAGACCACCATTCGAAATAAGATTTGGTGATAAATGAACTACATTCATAGATCAAGAAATTGAAGCGGTCTCTTTGTTTTTTATTTTTTGAGAGACAATTGTTGAAGTCTTCCTGGGAAGCCAGAGTAATGTGACAGAATGGTTCACTGTGTCGAGGTTATGGAGTTGGGATAGCTTGAGAAAATCCCAGTTGCCTAGCGATTGAATGAGGAGCATACAAGGCTATTTTGAACTTTTCCTTCTGATACTGTGGTAACCCTATTGGTATCACTTGGACAGCCAACAGGTTTGCCCAAGTTCGATTTGCAAGTTCATTCTCTTCATTAGTGTTTGGAAAGAGCAAACGATCAAGCCAGGCAGGACTGCAATTACGACGCAGAAACGAAGTGAAATTGAGTTGATCGTTATCAAAATTTTTGCAGGAATGAAAAAGAGAGAAAACAACCTAGAATCTATCTTCATCTGATTGGGTGTTTGGAAAATTGGGTTTATATTAGACAAACAAAAATCTTCAATGTGTTGTTTATCGGTATTGCCACCTACAGGTTTTGTCATAAAATTTTCAAAAATGGCATTAAGCCATAATTGAAGGAGCCAGAATGGACCTCCTATGTTGATTATTTTATTATCTCGGAGGTCACAGACAAGTAGACCAAGCTCTTCGAAAATATGCCCCAAAAGAAGTTTGGCCAAGTTGAGAACTTTTTCTTCATGTAGAAAAGCAGCCAAAGGAAGGAAGAGCTTTGACATCTGTACGCTTCGAGAACAGAACAAAACTGCATTTAGCCAGTAAAACAAAAAGGCTACATGTTCATTATCTGTGATTTCTGTACCATCTGCACCCATGTTGTGGGCAATAAACTCGCTATACAAGGTGCTGAAAGTAACCTTGTACTGATGCTGAGATTGCATGTCAGGGGTACAATCTGGAAAATTTATTGGGAGTCCTGTAATGGCAGCCACGTCAAAGAGAGACATCCCGATCATTCCGCAAGGAAGGTGAAAATTGTTGGTAGTTCTATTTTAGAAATAAGTCACTGCCCCAATCATCCAAGGGTGGGTGGTAAGTGAAAAATGAGAGAGCCTTAATAGCTCCTGTATTCCTAGGGCTCCCCAGGTAGCACCTTTTGTGGGTTCGAGGCGTTGATACCAAGTTGTGAAATCAAATCCTCGTGGATTGATTTTTGGATTATTGCGGAAGGGTTTTTGGTTGATGAAGTGAGAGATGTTAAAAGTTTGGTTTATCAATAGATTTTCCCCTTCAGCACTAGGGAAGAAAGAGAGTTTTTTGTTTGCTCTCTCAAGAGTTTCTATCGGTCCGAGAAAACAGTGTGTATCTTCACCGATTGTGAAGGGGATTAGGATTCTGGTGTCATTGGCCTGCAAATGGGGATTGCCAATAATTTCATTATTGATTTGGTTAAGAATGCGAAAGGCTGGTGGAGATGGCAGTGCTATTGCATGACCTTTACCCTTATCTTGAGTAGCGGTATGAGAGGAAGAACCTGTCATTATCAAGAAAAATTGAAGGTTGGGGATTTTGTGAAAAATTTTTTGTGCAAGGAAAGTTCAGAGAATGATGGGGTCGAGAGATTTGAATAGAAGAGAAAGTAAGGAATTTAAAGTATCACTGTAGTCGTTACTATGGAAGGAATGCGAATAGAAGTGACTTCGTGAGGAAGGTGAAGTGGTAGAAAGAGAAGTCGCAAGTTTTGGGAGACTTGTTGAGTGGATCAGTAATAATGGGGGGTTTTAATGACAATTATTACTGATTTGAAAACTGACATTTCTCTTTGGATTAAGTGTTTTATTATTCGATAATGTTATCAAAGGCAATCACATTAATCCAAGGGAACAATTTGTTGGTCGAAAATATTTTCGACCGGAGTGAGTTGATTCGGAATGAGTCAGTCGAATAGGTCTAATTGAATATGAAACTCGATTTGGGAAATCGAGAAGGTTTTCGATGAACTGTTCGAAATAGTCATTGAAGTGGAGGAGTTAGTGGCTTTATTCATACGAGGAAATCATGGGGAATATCTACGATTACGCGGCGGGAACGGTTACCAAAAGTGATTACAGTTCAAATTTGTATTTTCGTATTTAATTATAATTAATTGTAATTTAATTGTCAGTTATGTAAGATTAGCCTATAAATACTAGGAAGTGATAGGGAATAAGGGTTGGAACTTTTACTCAAAAAAAACACTCAAGCACACTCACATCCCAGCGAATTTCCGAGTCTGCAATCGAGTTAATTTTTCTGTAGAATTCCTTCCATCTTCATTTCTTTTCTTTCAATTTACTTTACTTTTCTGTAAATTTGATATTTCAAGCAATTCTATTATCTCAAGTGTTTTTCTATTTTTTTTGTCCAAGTTATCTTTCTATATTTTAAAATTCTATGTCGAAGTCCGTTGATTCAATCAATGGCATTTTTATTGTTCTCCTTTAAATTTTAATGCAAACTCTACTGTTTTTTGCACATTTACTCTTCGAAACTTTAATTTTTGTATTCCCTTCAAAGATACAAATTTTCTTTACTTTATTTACAGCACTTGTCTAATCGAAGACCCTTTAATGCACTTTTAGAAAATTGGCACTCGCACAGAGGAGTAGATTTCGCTCCCGGATCACTAGATATCGAACCACTATCGATTTGCTAAAAATCGACAAAACACATATAGAGCATATTTAGAAACTATTTAACATGAGAAAAGAATTTATTTTTTTTAAGAAAAGAATTCATTTTTATTTGAAACTCAATTCTATGATTTGAAATTATTATAATATATTAATAGAATATAATTTAAGTTTGAAAAGTGTGTAAGTTTGTAGTCTGATTTACAAATAAAAAAAAACGAGAATTGAAATTCTCAAAAAAAATTCAAATAATTTATTTTTTGTTGTTCCAAAACAAGAAAAAGAATTCAATTCTGAGGTGAATTCTAATTTCTATCATTCCAAATAAGTTTTACTTATATTTTCAAAACAGTAAAAAGTTAAATTAATAAGACTTATCATCTATAAGTTATTCAATCATGTAAGTATGACAAGACTTACACTCAAATACTCCAAAAATGTTAGATGTCCAAGTGTTTTTATTAACTAAGTTATTAAAATTTAAACTTCAATCCACACGCCCGTCATCATTGTCGCTGCCGCAATCACTATCACCACCACCACCACCACCATTGTTGTCCACCGTTACCACCACCGTCGTTTCTTCTTCTTCCTCTTTTTGTTTAATTTCTTCTTTGTGAATTTGATACATTGAGTGAAATTGATTATATATTGGTGTATATTATCTTTCAGGTTCTAAACTAAATTCATTATAATAAATTTCAAACAATATAATTTCATGTATTATCTTTGAAAAATTATATCATTTTTTATCAATTTAATTTAATATTATTTTATATTTTTTTAGTTTCTTAATTAAATTTATTTATTTATTATAATGAATTCATGTGTATATATACTATATAATTCTAAATTATGTCTTGTTACATTGAGATATGATTATGGACTTATGGTACAATAGAACAATTGAAATTGAAGTGTAGACTTAGTATGTTACAATTTAAAATATTATTTTAATATAATTTTTAATATTATAAAAATTTCTTACATAATAATTAATTTTAATGAATAAAAAATATTCATATATTTTATATTTATATATGTTATATTTAATTATTTAAAAATAAAAAAATTTATTATCATTTAAAGTATTATGTATTAAAATATTATTATTTATAATATTTATTTATGTATTAGAATATTTTTTATTTATTATATTCATTAATATTCTTTTTTTATATTATTCTTTGATTTTTATCTAATAAAATCTAATAATTTATATAAATATGCCACATTCAATAAGTACATAATTATTATACTTATTTTAGACATACTTGTATTTTTTGTATTAATTATAGAAAGATTCTTATTCACTGAATCGAACAAGTCAACCCGATGCTCCTCAGTTCTCATGTTATTAACCTTTGTGCTTATGTAATCAACTAATCTACAAGTAGATAGTCCAAGTGTGTGATTGTAATAAGCAAGGACGAATTTAAGGATGAATAATGCTTTTAATTTAAGGATATGTCAACAAGGCAAGAAACCCGGCGAAGCAAAAACATTACATCAATTAATCATTGTGACCATCTTAACTTGATTATCCAATCAAAAGTCAACATAAGTAGTAAAACATTTCTAATTATTTTCTTAAACAAAATAACCAATTAGTAAAATAATTAAACGTTTCATAATAAAATAATTAAATCTACTATAACAAAATAATTAATTTTTTCACATTAGTACTATCAAATTATGTTCACGAAGATTAAAGGGCAATTTACGTAAATAAATAAAGTGGGAAAGTTATTTACGTAAATGTGCAAATCTGTATGTTGTTACGATTTTGTGCAAAATGGATTTATATGTAAACCGTGGCAACCCACCACGGTTTCTAAACATACATAAACCGTGGGAGGTCACCACGGATTAGGAGCAAATTTTTGTAGGAGGAAACCGTGGTAGGTCACCACGGTTTATGAAGGAAATTTGGCAAGCATAAACCGTGGGGAGTCACCACGGTTTATGAAGAAACTTGTTTGCACATAAAACCTTGTGGGTCACCACGGTTTATGTGTGGTAAATAATGGCCAGAAAACCTTGTTAATTTTATGTCCAAGAGACACAACTTATTTTTTATTTTTTTATTATTCTTGTTAAATTTTTTATAATTATATTTTTTATTATATTTTTCATCTCAAATTTTTTTAATGAAAAAAATGAGAATAATTAGATTTTCATAATTGTTCTAGTTTATCGCCAAGCAGAATTACAAGAACATAAAATTTTGTGTCTCTATCCATCAGTGTCTTGTCCTGTCCTATTTTCAGTGTCTTATCCTATTTTGTTGTTGAAAACAAAGGCAGCCTAATAAATACACACTATATAGTACATTTTATAAAGAAAAAAAATCATCTATTTCTATTGAATATTTATAATAAAATTTTTTCGTTCTCTTATGTATTATTGACTAATATATACTATAAAATTTTTACATGTATTATCAATTAGTTTTTCATTATGTTTATCCCTATTTTTCATTTTACACTATATTTAAATATTTATTATACTATAAAAAATATTAATAAACATAATAAAATAATCACTTATTAATATTTTTTAGAGTACTCATTAATATTCTTAAAATATAATAAATATTTTTTATTTTAAATTTAACAAATACTAATGTATCAATATACACTTATATGTGAATTTATTAAATCTATATAAAAGATTTAATCAATAAGCATATTAATGAATATTAATATACCAATATTAACAAGTAATTATTTTATTGTACTCATTAATATGTTATAGTGTAATAAATCTTTATTTTATAAATGAAAAAATAAAGATGTATATAATGAGAGAGGTCACCTTAAGCTTAAACGAACTTTTGAGTAGTTTTTATAAGTTCGCCTAAGATTTTGAAAACTTCATAAAAACTCAAAATAAAAAATAAAAACACAGTTTCCAAACATTAATGTTAGTGTAATTTATTTTTAAAAATATTTTTTTATTTTATAATAGAAAAAATCCAAAAATTTCATGGTGTTTATTATTAGAGTCTAATTTTTTTCTAATTTATTTACATCACAAATTTTAAATATTTTAAATTTATTAAATTTCATCATCTTAAATTAAATATTAATTTTTTATTTTTAGTAAATAGACATCAATTTTTTAAGCACTATAAAAATCATTTCTTAGTATTATCTGATTTTTTTTATTGTACTCTTTCTATTATAAAAATAATGATTTTTATAATAAACAGCTTTGTGTCTCTTTGACATAAAATTAACAATTTTCTGGCCATATTTACACATATAAACCGTGGTGACCCACAAGGTTTTATGTGCAAACAAGTTTCTTCATAAACCGTGGTGACTCCCCACGGTTTATGCTTGCCAAATTTCCTTCATAAACCGTGGTGACCTACCACGGTTTCCTCCTACAAAAATTTGCTCCTAATCCGTGGTGACCTCCCACGGTTTATGCATGTTTAGAAACCGTGGTGAGTTGCCACGGTTTACATATAAATCCATTTTGCACAAAATCGTAACAACAAACAGATTTGCACATTTACGTAAATAACTCTCCCACTTTATTTATTTACGTAAATTGCCCAAGATTAAATATATCTTTCTATAATGGTAACCATTTTGTATGTTCACATACTATAATTGATATATAAATTATGTCATATATAATATTATTTAAGTTTTTAGTAAATTTAATCTTAAAAGATGTCAATATAATTTTATTAAAAAAATCTTTTTATAAGCTCTCCTAATTTTTTTTTTTAACTGAAAACTCTATCAAAATTATTACAGACCAAAAGAAGTAAAAAAAATAGAATTAACCTTTAAGCCGAAACAGGTCAGCTTATCTGGAGGGAGAGACCCAAACGCTGCATGCACACGGTCAAACAAGCCCAAGCTACTAGCTGTAACTCATTTTTGTTAAAATTTTTTCACTAATTAACTATTTATTTTTTGGATTACACTGACTATCTAACCATAAAACCAAAATTAGTAATTAAAAAATTATAAAATAATAAAATACACCATAAGAGGCGCTGTATTCCAGCAAAAACTTTCCCTAACCATATCCATTATCCATATTGTTATTTGTTAAAAATTGCTAAAAATTGCTGTTAGCCCCGCCAACCTTTCCCTTTAAGCCAAGTAGGTTCTTTTTTTTTTCATTCCTCCTTCTTTCGAACCACAAATATTACTCTCTCTTCCATTCTCATCCTAAACTCTCACTCAGCATTCAGCAACAACACAAATCTTCTTCCCCCTTTAATTCTCTATTCGCATCTTTAAATTCCACAGTAGGCACGCACGCAACGCAATAGGAAAAGCATTATATATATAGATCACAAGAAAGAAGAAGGGATTTGGATTTGATATATAAATGAAGTGTCAGAAACACGTACCGGATTCAACCAGCGACATCGGCGTTTGTGCCACTTGCCTCCGGGAGCGCCTCCAAGTCATTCTTGCGGCCCAAACCCAAGCCCAGGCCCAAACAGAGGACGAAGACGAGGACCAACCAGCAGAAGCTCTCGCATCTTCAGACCACAGCAACAACCAATCGGAAAAGAACGCCGACGAGAAGAAAAACCCTCCGCCGATCAATGCTAACGACTTCGTCGGGCGAAAGGACAATGACAACGACAAGGTAATCTACAGCACGCCGCAGGTCGGACCGCCATTCTCCGTAACCGCCACGGAATGCGACGGCAAAACGCCGAAGAGGAAGTTCGGAAGGTTCTGGAACCCTACGAGCCTATTCAGGACGAAATCGAACATGACGGAAAACTCAAATCGGGAATTGACAACGACGTATCGATCGTGGATGTCAATGATCTTCCACGTCAGATGGAAGAACAACGGCGGTGGCGCCTCGAATTTCCGGCAATCTGATCGAGAATCGGAGGATTTCAGCAGCGAAATCGACGGACATGATCGGTCGTCTTCCACGGAGAGCAGAATCTCTCGGGAAACATCTCCGAAAGGCCGGAATCAGGCAGCGCCAGCACCTACGCGACGGTCGCGATCGTTACAGGCAGGGAAGAGAGTGTTTAACTGGAGGTTATGCTTGAGCCCGATGGTTAGGGCAAATTCGAACCAGCACTTGGTTCATAACCATAAAGGAACACTTCAAGAAACCGGTGCATCCGTGGGTGGTGGGGCCCAGAAAATTAGATTTATCTCGGCAGCGTCCTTTAGCTGCAGCCGATCAAAGAAGCTTGCGGATTTCGGAAGAGTCCATCGCAACCATTGATTTCTTTTAGGGCTCTTATCAGTTATAATTACTTAAAAAAAAATTATTATCTATTAATTTCTTTGTGCAGTTTGATTTTAAGCAACAAGAATATGTGCATTTTCTATTAACGAAAAGGAGGTGAGTTGAGAGGAGGAATCATTTGTCAATTTTTTATTTCTTATTTTTTTTTAATAGCTTTTTGTCGTATTCAATAGGCACTAAATCTTGAGTTTATTTTGTTGGTTTATTTAATAGATCATTCAAAAACACAGCTTGGCAAGGCAACAGCCAAACAGAGTCCAAAGTCCAAACCAAGTGAAGGCCAAGCAAAAAACGCAAATTTCGTTCTCCAAAAGGCATCTCTTGGACCTCTTTGCTCTCGTTGAATACATTTACCAACTTCCCCATACAAAAGATATTAACCGTTGAAGGTTCATGCCTGTGCCTTTTTAGAGTAAATAATAATCTTAATCCTTGGATTATAAGCATCAGTTACATTAGTTCATGGAATTAGAAAGCTATGTGTAAAGACTCCAAAAAGTCAAAATCATACTTTGTCCATATTAATTCTCATAATATATAGTTAGTCAAGATGTCAAATTACTCTCTACATATAGAATTGAATCAATTGATTTTTGTTTGTCTTTAAAGTGTTTGATTTAAAGTAAACAACTGGTTGAAACTTTAACGATTGATAAATAATGACAAAGTGCAAAATAGTATGAAATATGAAATATCCAATAATCCAACACGTCCTTCATAGTCATCGCCATTGCTAATGTCCTGTGAACGAACACCATCGCCTTCTACTTTGGTCCTAGAGGCTACAACTCTTCAGAGAGCTGACTAATCAAACCTTCACACTCTTGTATCACTAAACTGATTTGCAGAACAAAAAAAAGCTTCTTTTAATTCAAATTTGAAACATTTCTTCCAAAGTTCAAATTTTGATATACTGAATTTTCCACTACCACGTTTCGAAGACATTTTGACTAATAAATTTAAAAATTAATTACTTTATATATAGATTAAACTACTATTTCTACTCATCAAAGTTTTAAACACTAATAAATCAATCAATGAATAAAAGAAATTGTCATTTCTACTCATAAAAGATAGTTCTTTACTATAAATAAAGAGGAGTGTTAGGGCCACCAACTTTTGTGTTTTATAACCATCAACTGGCCATCAATAGTATTTTTAATGGTGTGAGATTACATCCAATAGTGAGAGATCACTCACTTTTCTTTTGATGGTTAAATGATGGCCACAAAACACAAAAGTTGCTACCCCCTAAACTTTCTCATAAAGTTATCCGAATAGTGAGAAATCACCTAAAAACTCTAAATTACCCTTTTTCCTTTTCCAACCCTCCCTTTTATTATTTTTATGGATTTCACCATCTCCTTCATCAATACCACCACTGCCACCACTGCCATCCACCATAGCTTGAAGCGGAAGGAGGAAGATGGGACTTATGGTTGGTGTCAGTGGTGGTGGTGGTGGTAAAGAAGATGATGAAATTCATGAAAAGAATAAAAAGAGGATTAAAATTTGGGAGATGAGTGTTGAGATTAGAATTAAAAAAAAAGAGTAATTTGAACATTTTTAAGTGATTTTTCAGTGTTAATTCTATTATTCGAAACCATCTTTTATGGGTAAAAATAGTAGTTTTTTTTCATAAATAGATTTATCAACGTTTAAAACTTTCGAGGGATAGACATGATAATTTAGTCTTTTATATATATAAAAAGAAACTAGTATAATGCTTTAGTTTTTTTTGAAACCATCTTATTTGTTCCTATCAAATTTCTTCATATCAAGCCTCACAATGGCACTAGCAGTCATAAATAATTTATGGATCTCTACTTGAATAAATAAATAATTAATTATATGTTGCTAGTAGCAAGGAATTAAATCTTGCCCACAAATAAGTCTCTTCCTGATTTCACCTTTTTTTCCCTTGAGGGGGATTAAAAAAAAGAGTCTATTCTATCTTATCTAAACAAAGAATGAAGTCCTAGCAACAAACATTTGAACACGGCAATCACCAACTCATTGTCAAGAGAGGAAATTGGGAACTTAGGGCTTCCTCAGGGCAGATGCTGCCCCCATTGCAATGGCAAGGACAATGCCAAGACCAGCACCAACAGATGCACCCACAGCAGCAGAATTAAATGAATTCGCCTTAGCTCGAGCATCTCTACTTGCATCACTTGACATTGCTTGTTCTCTTGCCAACTCCAACATAAGTCTGTCTCTGGCAAATTCCTGCGCCAAAAGAATTGAACAGAAATAGAATTTCTCAGTATGTACTACTGTAACATATATTTGTAGTGTGATGAGCGAAAATTGAACCCAAACGATATCAGCTGATAGATACTTCAATTTTTATAACTGGTTAAGCCACTGTAAGGGATGAATATATATCAGATCAAACAAATCAATAGTGCTCCATAAAAGAAATTCAAACAATCAAGAAAGCCAATTAAAATAAGTATTTTTCAATACACACCATGGTGTATTGTTGAATATTTTATTAAAATGAACAAGATATGAATGCTTTGTTCACATATTAAACGTCATGTATGTTAGTAAATTATACTGAATCCGTAACATGGATGGTTGATCTAGAATATTAGCAACATAGGTCTTAATGAACATTGATTTTATTCATGTACATCTAAAATAAAACTGTTTCCTATTCTAAACCAATTATTTCAAGAATGTTTATTTTAAAAACAGTTTAGTATGATGAATAGCATGTTTAAACCAGAAAACTGGGGAAAATATAATTGGACTTGACTACACAAAGAAAAGGCCTCCAGCAAAGGAACCAAGATAAGGACTCCAGGCCAATAAAACTGGATTACATTTCAAAACCTGCCCCGGGCCCAATAAAGAAAAATGGGGTCATCATTTACCCAACAGAATGTCATCATATGCTTAGTAACAATTACCAAACAGAAAGCATCTTCACCTCATTGAAGCAGCCGGAGAACATCAGCAACTCAGCTGGATATTGGAATCATCTCACAGCCTTTGGAGGACCTTGTTTGTTTTCCTCTAAAGCAAAGCTTATGGGTTTTATTGTTTGTTATGCATTTTTTTATTTTGATATTTTGCTTATAAATTTTTAGTTGCAGGCTTATGAATATTTGAATCCAACGGAGCATGAAATGCATTGTTCTATGATAATAACATTTATATGAAAGGCAATTCACAAATATAGAGATACTACTAGTATTACTCAAAACAAAATAAGATAAAACTATGAACCACAAAATAAAGGCTTCCCCACCTGTAATGAAGACTCCTCATGACTGCGAAGTACCCGGTGGATTTGTTTACAAAGAGAGTCGACACCTTCAACTGGAAGAACTATCTCCTTCCTCTGGAAGGGCCTTTTAACAAAATTAATAGGAGCCAATAAAAGCTTTTGAGGACCCATCTTTTTAACAGAATCTGCATTGTTTGGATCCCATGATAGAGTGGCCCCAGCAAAACCAGGCATAACATATGGACAGGAATTTATAACTTCGGTTGAGTTAGGAGATGCTTCGTAAGCTTTCAAAACAGCATTGATCGCTACCTTTTGAAGGTGTGCGCTAACTGCAAATTTATTTGTTATTGCGAGAACCCATGGAATTCCAAGAGACTTGGCCTCATCCAAGAAAAGTGAAAGGACAGGCTTTGGTTGAGAGCTATTTGAATTACTATATCGAGGTATGCTATGGGATAGGTTGTGAACAAGAACAATTAAATCTGTCTTCCTACTTAGATCTCGGATTCCAAGCCACAAATCATCCCTGAAGCAAGAAGTTTCCTTGTTAAGTTCCTGCAAATTAATTAAGAGAAATGAAAATTTAAATGAACATCATAAGGTACATTTCATTAATTTAAATGCACATCCAGAGTTTACTAGCAAGTGCAACCCAGCTCACTATTAAATCAAACATATCAACATCCCAACTTTTCAAATCAATCATATATATCCACACTAGTGAGTACAAAGGAGGATATTTTGAAAGGAGAGTAATATGAAAAATTGGAAAGCAACCGACACGAAAAGAAGGTTGGTTACCTGCATATTTACTCCAGAGGAATCACAGTAGCACAAACCACCAGCAATACCTTCCGGTACATCAACATCCAAAAGTGCATCCTCTATGGAGGAAATGTTGGATTTACGTTTATTCAAGATTGCCTTTAAAAGAGTAGTTTTACCAGCACCCTGCACATTAGACAACTCATACAACTTATAAGATGAAAAATAATAAAGTATATCCAGAATGATCCCAAAGCAAAATTGTCATACCTCCATCCCAATTAATCGTACCCTACGAGTTCTGATGTGAACCTCTTTAGAAACCGTTGAAAAATCACTAGTGCAGAATATTGAGAAGTTATTTAAACTTTCCGGACGGATAAACTTATCCTTGTCAATGGGTGCTAAGTTCCTAGCAAGCTCAGAATCAACAGAAGTGAACACGGGCAACAATGAATCTAACAAAGTTTGATGCTTTGGTGGCCTTCTTAGTGGAGCACCAACTAATATTCTCATCTTCTGTAATTCCGGCTGAATTCCTTGATTTGAAGAATACTTTGGGGCAGAAGGAAAGGACTCAACTGAAGTCGAACACCTAATTAAGATAAAAATACACATTACATTACCTATAGGACCATTGAAGTTAATGTTTAAGAAAAAAAAACATTTAATTAGAAAGTTGTTGGGCACTTCACAAACAAAACCACCACTCCATCCTATTTCTTTAATAGAGTAATGTATATTATAAATACTAATTAGGGTCTTTTAAAGATCAACTGGGAAGAATAGATATCGTGCACTAGTATTCAGAAGTGTATTATTAATCAAATGAATAAAGCCACAGACTCGTGAATGGCTTGTCATAGCAATTTAGCTATTGATATGCATCTCTACAGAACCTTTAGTGAAAATGGAAAACCAATTGATTTATCCGTCATTATCAAAATAACTTTTAATAATAACATTATTGATTAATTTCTCATGTGTCTGCCCTTGCTCCCACCCCTCCAATTCGTAAAATTATACATATACATGTTATCAATAAATTTTGATGTGTCACAAAGTATAGCATGTCAATACCAGTTACCATTAACTTGGGCATGAACCAATGTACAGAGATGCAACCCAAAACCAGTAATATCAACTTTTAGAGGTTCTCCATTTTTCGCTCCAGGCCCATCATCCCATCCGAGAGGAACAATTGTAGTTGCAGTGCGAATAACAGGAGACTCGACTATATGCCCGAGCTCCACAGTCCCTGCAGTTGCAAGGCCAAGCCATTGTTGTAGATGAGGAAACTGCTGCCATTGCTCAATCCCTAGGAAATTTTCACTCATACACAAATCATAGATTCTGCAACAAATGGAGGAGGAAAAGGATTATTTTATCTCAAATAACTTCAATTAAACATGTACACAAGCAATTTCAAATGCTTCAACAACCAATCCTTATTCTAGTTGGTGACTAGGTGGGGATTCAAGGAGCTAGAAGCACAAAAATTAAAAAGTTTATTCAACAGAGATGACCATTATTAGAATTAAATGGATTTAACACAACTCAATAGTTAGCTCATATGGTGAATGTTAACCCAATAACTTATAAAGGCTATTTAGGCCCTATCCCTATGTGATGTGGTGAGTCCTGTACAAGTAGGACTAGACATCTGGTGTGTAAAGTTTACAGGACTAGACATCTATGAATGCCCCATTAACAACCATAGGACAAGCCCCTAACACCACAATCAAGTGGATCCAAATCAAAGGCTTCGATATCATATTTGAAATGAGTGGGCTTAATCCAAAAACTAGCTTAGTAGCTTATAGAATGAGGATTGCCATAACACTTATAAAGGCTAAGTCTTATCTCTAAGGAATGTGAGACTCTAACAGCCATTAACAAGTTCTTTGAAAAATGGGGGAATGTGGTCATTTAAAAGTAATAATTTTAGGAACATATAAACATAGTTTCAAATATATATAACACGACAAGTACGACTAGTCAAGTACCTTTGGAATCTAGATCTATATGATTTCATTGAATGAGATTGTAATCTTTCCCTCAATTCCGTAATCACTGATTTGACCTGAAAATGTCTTTGCCAAAAGAAAGCAAACAAAATGAGAGAACTTCCAAAAGTGTATTTATATATAATATAAGGTTTAAATACAAACTATCATCCAAAAAAAGGCAATGGAAAAATATCATGGATCAATAAGCAATGAAAGGAAGCTCATACCGATGTCAGTTTTGAGTACTCCGCACCTGATAGTGACTCTACTGAGGAATTTCCCAATAAATAAAGCTGTTTACATGAAACCATTTTTTATCAGTTAAAAATTAATGAGAGGGGAAAAAAGGGGAAAGGATAAGCAGAATATAAAAATAAAATTGCATGGTCATTGATGGAAACAGTTGACTTCAGGACATTTTACTCTTTTTAATTGATCCTACTCATTCAAACAGCTTTTTGTAAATACAAATATATGAGAAATAAAAAAGGCTTGATCATTAATGTTAAGCTCCACAGTGCTTAGGAACAAAATGTCCATGATAGCTTTTAATAGAAAACTTGGGTAGCCCCTCTTTGAGCTATGTTTTTATCTGGAGCTAAACATACAATCTTAATTTGATATTAAAGCTTATCCTTTGATCTTCCCTCCCTCCATTCTAACATAAGCCTTCAGGCTTCCCCTTTAATCATGCACATAAACTCATGCTTCCTAGCTTTTTGCTAGTATATATAAGCTACAGGATGAAGATTTACATATTATATAAAGGCCAATAATTCAAAAGTAGGAAGTTACAGCTACTTCCTACTTTTTCAAAGTAAATGAGACACAGAAACACTACTTTCACACCAATCATAGAAAAGATAGAGCAATGGCGGGAAAAATCACATGAATAACCAAGCCAAGAAAGCAATAAAAACAAACATAAGAAGATGATGGACTGCTTAAATAACAAACACCTCACATTAACATGCCCAAGTAAAAAAAATAAACTATCCAAATTTAAATTTAAAATAAAAAATAAAAATAAAACTTCATCCTTAGTTACAGCAAAAGAACACTAGTGGAAAAGAATCATCTCTGATAATATCTACCTGTCCGAATGGCACATATGAAGGTAAATATGGAACTCTGCGCCATTTTCTTTCGTCTCCAGTTACAATATTGCCTTTTGTATTTGTTTTTCCATTCTTTGCCAACTCCAACGAATGTTTGTCACTGTCTGGAAAAGGCTTGAGTGATATGCCATCAGAATCCTCTTGTATTTCAAGTGATTGTGGTTCAACTACTTCCTCCTCAATCAAAGTACTAGCAAGAGAACCAGGCATCGAATTTGTTTCAATAGAATTAATTTGTCTCTCTCGTTTACTAAATTGTCTCAGTACGGATTCTAAGGGTACCAGCTTTGAGAGTCTCCAGAAGGATTTATGCAAAGGACCTACCCCCAAAACCAACTGCTCTCCATCATTCTCTTTTGGCTTCTCTGAATCTTGGCCCCTCTTTGACGATAATAACCCATTAGTTTCATTTTCAGAAAGCACTGACTGAGGCTGAGCATTATTATAATGGTGGAAATAAGCAGGAGATAAAATACGAGGAATCAAATCTTCCGGGATGCAGTAACTCTTAAAATAGTGCTGCCAACCTTTTCTATTAACATAGCTGCAAAAGGGGAAAAAAGGAAAAGAAACCAATGAATATTTTTAAGTTTTCATGTTTCTAAAGAGAATACAGCAGCTAACCAATTTAGACAAGGAGTAGAAAAATACAGCGAAAACATACTCCTTCAGAGCAGCATTTCCTACAGGAGGCTGAGAAAATGTTATACATTTGATAGAGACTTTCTCATTTTCCTTTGATGAAGATGAAGCAGCAACTACTCTCAAAATGGCAAGAGTAGCTAATGCGGCTACCTGTGTAGAACATCAGGAACTTAGCATATGCATATTGTTCAAATGCATCTACACCATTGTTATGAAATCTAGATGGATTAATCATACTTACAGCTCCACCAAGTGAATGACCACATAAAACAAGCTTGCGTTTCTTCTTTTGAGCAAGCCTATACAATTCTAAAGCAGGTATTCCTTTAGCACGAGCCAAGAAACCCTAGGAGTGAAACCAGCAAAATTAATAGAACCTAAGGACACCATATTTACATCTATAACATTAATTAACATATCACAGTATCAATGACTAAAGGTTGGACCATATCCTTGATTAAAAAATACCTATAACATAAATAGTTGAAAAGAATATAACATACCATGGTGATTAAGCAATTATTAATTGACCATATTACGCAGCAATATAAATCATAAATAACCTATAAGATCTAAAGAAGTAAACCTTGAAAAAAAAGAGGTAAGTGGTTAAATGAATCCGTAGACGCCATACTCTTCAGAAATTCCAATTGAAAGTTGCAACTGAGTCCATGTAGTTTCAAAAATATTTTAAATTGGGTTCCTTACAGGCTCAAAAGGTAGGCTGAATTCAACGCCTCACAAAAAAATATCAGAATTAAGCACATGTTATCACATATTCCTAGACTAACTCAGTTTCTAGTGCTCATTGATCATGTCTTGGTTACATTATTCTTATTTAATTTAATATTGAACATGCTATAAATTTCTGTATGTGTGGGCTCATAAATGCACAAATTTATACATAATTCTATAGAGAAGTTTACCTGATCCCTCACCATTGAAGAATATAAGAAAAGAACCAATCAATAAAAATAAAAATAAAATTGATAGAAAACAAGCATTTTACCCTATGAGCAGCAGGTTTAGATTTACTATTTATTTGTTTAGGCCTTGACTCCAAAGGGTTCCACATATATTCTTTTCCATTTAAGTTTTCACCCTTATCAGATTCAGCATGTGCACATCCATCTGCCGCCTCAGGAGCATCCTCATGGAAGATCGCACCTTGAAGTATATTTGCATCAGCAATTACATCCCTATCAAGAAAATATAAAGGTATATAAAAATCATTCTCAAGAAGAAGTACTGATTTTTTAAAAACTTACACAAAGAATCCCTGAAATAACTCACTTATATTGTTTTGTCCCTATAAAAGAAGCAAATAAAGTGTCTCCTGCCTCAGCCAACAAATACCTGAAACAACATAATCTGTCAAATAACAGTCCAACACAGCTTAAACCGGACACTAATATAATCCATTTAGGAATGAAGTGCATACAAAAACATGTAAGCACAATACTACTTTGAGGAGAGACAGGAGGGGGGGAAAGGATCTAAGTGGTTATCAATAGATTAATTGCATTTATTTGAAATATCTTTTAGGTACTTGTATATAAACATTCTTTTTTAGCTTGCTTCCCCCTGTAGAAAACATCTTAGTTTAGTCCCTATGTATTTTTGAGGATGAGTTTTGACTCCCACCAACAGTAAAATCACTGCCATGTGACTCAGAAGCTACAGGTTCAAATATTGGAAAGAGCCTCTCTGCTCAGGGGAATGAGGTTCCATAAATCCATCCTCCTCAAGTGCCACCATCTAGCACTAGGGCGCCCTACACCTATAATTATTTTCACTTCTATCTCAGTAGTCATTGATTTTTCACCATTATAATACCGAAGCTTATCATAAAGTTATCACGATGCATAAACTTAATGGACGCATAAGGGTCAACATGAAAATGTGTTATATAAAGAACTCCACCAATGAGTGTCACTGCTTCCTAACAACCTCATCCTTTATGTCCAAATGTTCAAATATTAGGTTAAGGGAAAAAAAGGTTTCTAGTTGCTCAAGAAACCGAGGATGAAATTTTCAGGAGGAAAATAATAGAAACTTCCAATGTTCGAATATTTAATGGCATTTATGAAAATAAAATTAGAAGAATTCTATTAAAGGCAATTATAATTCACACAAATAAAGTTATATAAAGACTAACATACCTATGAGGAACATGATCTGACGAAGGTTGCACCCGTTCCAATGCAACAATATGTCCTCCAAAATCAGCCTTAAATTTATTTACAGCTCTAATCATCTCGGTGGCAGGTCTCTAAATTATAGGAAGTCAGACATAAATGAGAGTAATTAACTTGTCGATTGACACTAGACATAAATGAGAGTAATTAACTTGTTGATTGACACTAACTAACTAAATTTCATGCAAGCATAGCATACATATACTCTTAGTGAAGTTTCAAAGTAGCTTCGTGTTTATGCAAGACCTAAGGCCATTTAGTATGGTGAAAACTCTTATGCTGCATTTGTTTCTGAGAACAAGACAAGACAAGACACTGAGAACAAGACATAAAGGACAAAGACACAATTTTGTGTTCTTGTATTCTGTTTGATGATAAACTAGAACAAATTATGAAAATTCAATTTATTCTCATTTTTTTCCATTCAAAAAATTTGAGATGAAAAATAAAATTATAAAAAATTAACAAGAATAATAAAAGAAAAAATGAAAAATAAGTTGTATCCCTTGTTAGTGTCTTCGTGTCCTTCCTGTCAGGATGGACACAAAATATACTGATTCGGTGTCTCTGGACACAATGTCTTTGTCCATGTCTCCTCTGTCAAACACGATTTTGTATCTCTGTGTCCCTGTCTCAGTGTCCTATCTCTGTAAACAAATGCAGCTTTTAGTTCCTACTTTTCCAACATATTCTCTAATGCTAATCATGGTTATTGAGTCACGAGTTCATACAAGTCATTTGGCTGGTTATTCGAATTGTCTTCACTTCTAAATCAGACGATTGGGCATTAGAATCACACTAATACATGCTGGAATTGTGAATCACAACATCAAAAACGATTCCCGGTGGCACTAAATCGTGAATCACACGTTTGAAGTTCATATGCAAAGTTCGGCAAACAGGTCAAGAAAACCCGATGCTCACTCTAAACATGGGCTTTCTCTTTTTTTGTTTAAGAAGAAACAAAACACTTAACACCGTGGGTCGTATTTTAAATATTTAATGTCTCTCTGCACCACAAATGGTGCATTTCCATTTGTTTTCCAGGGGAAAAAAAAGTACAGTGCCTTTTATGCATATCAAGATAAAATCCAACAAGTATTCTAAGTCAACTTCTCTTCCATACTTTCTTTTCTATCTTTCTCTGCACATTATTACTTGTATATTTAATAATTAATTTTTTAAGATTTTCTGCCTTCTGTGAGATATTTGTTGACGATGATTTTGTATGTTTTGAGCTTATACATGACTTTGGTGATGTTTTTATGCTATTGGTATCATGAATTTTTTGTTCAGAATACTATTTGTTTGTGTTATAGTATACAACAACAACAACAACAACAACAACAACAATAACAACAACAACAAAGCCTTATCCCATTAGATGGAGTCGGCTACATGGATCAAACAACGTCATTGCAGCCCTATCATGTGTTATAGTATATACAATGTAATTTTGAACGATATCCCTTAATCTTAATATTCGATATGATTTACAATTCAATAATTAGCCTTAGCAATTAGCATTCAATTTAAGAATCGCGATTTGATAACTTTGATGCTAATTTGCACTTAACAAAAAATACTACATATACCTATCTAGCTTTTATTACACTAATTGACCTACCTATCATTACAGAATATAGATCATATACAGTAGCAAAAATTAAGTTTTGGCTCTAATAGGATCCAAAGATCTTGCGACACAGCTTTGGTTTATGCTGTATTTTGCTATTTATGTGGTAGACAAGAATGTAAGAAGTTTTCATGATTGCTTTTCGAATGTAGACTATATTTGAGATAGGGTCACTCTTTTGGCTTCCGTTTCATTCCCTGATCATTGTGTGATTTCTGGAGTGCCATTATCTAACACATTGCTGACTCAAAACCCATTCTCTGAAATCCTTTAAAATAAATTAAAAATAAAAGGTGAAAACTCAGGTACAGTCAACTTCACGTGAAGTTGATAGTTGAGAGTCGTTAATTGATTTGACTAAATTTTCATCTAACAGCTCTCAACTATCAACTTCACATGAAGTTGACTGCACCTGAGTTTCCACCAAAATAAAAACCTACAAAAACTAGAGACTTCCCATTTCTAGAAAGAGAATAAAGCAAACAGCATAAACCAACACAGAAAAAACCTAACCAAACTTCACCACCCTCCCATTTCCTCAACATAATCATTTTAAATCAGATAACTAAACCAAAAAAAAAAAATTCAAAATCTCCTACAAAGCTGAAGCCAGGCCTTCTACAGCTATATTTGGATTGGTGGTTTGAGATGAGTGATGAGCTCAAGGCAGTATAATGAGCATCCATTGTTTGGATTGGTGGTATAGGATGGTGGAACAGAATGGGGCAGAAGGAAATTTAATCGGCCCCATACTTGGATTGACAAAATTAGGATGGAGTGGAATGATTACTAATGAACAGAATCCATTCAATTAAATCAAAACTTTCATTTTTTGTTCTTTCCAATACAGGAGGTTTGGGATGGAATTAAGTTTCATTCAAACAATGGAGAAGAATAATTAATCTACTCCTCTGGACTCCATTCCACTCTATATCTATCATCAATCCAAACTTAGCAAAAAATGAGGTTTGCGATCGAATTGAATCCATCTATTCCATAAAAATCCTCATATTTTTATCCAATCCAATTTTGAGTGTTTAGAGGGGAAGCCCATTTTATATAAGACAATATTAACTCAATTCTTTTGAGCTCCATTCACCCTACCTTAAATATTACTCTACTCCAGTTCCTTTTGTTTTTGTTTGGGTATTACCACTCCCTTAACTTCCATCAATCCAAGCATAGCCTTAAGGTAGCATTAGGCTCATGTCCTTGGATAGAAAAAACAGAGACAGTAAGATGGTAAAGACAAGTCTCCCACGTCCCTTTAACTTCGGACAAATAGAAGGTAGTTAAAAATAATCTATGAGATATGCCTCTGGTGTTCTCTATTTTGAAAATAGAGAAATTATCTTTCCCAAGATACTCTTGTCCCCAATGTCTTTGTCTCCTCTGTATCAAAATGTTAAACCACACACTACCTAAATTATCAGAAAATATAAAACACAGCTCAGCTCTCTCCTGCAACAGAATGGAATTACTTCATCACTAACTATCCAACTCCATTTCTAATTTTGTCTATTGCGCTATTTCCCATTCCATCCCAAACTACTAATTGAATCCTAATTGAACCACAATTTAATACCAATGTTTAACAACAACAATACTTAGTGTAGTTCACTGCATGGATTAAACAATGTCATGCTATGCTATTACAAACAACAACAACCGCAGCTAATACTGAGTTTTATATGCAGTGAAAAGAAAACTACCTTGTAAACGCACTCGGAGAGAACCATGCAACAAAGGAGATCCTGCAAATCAGAGACGGAATCAGCCTTAAGTGCGAGGCAGAGATCATGGAGCTGCTTCCGGCGCCGCTCGTACTCCTCATGGATCCTCTTCTTGTTCTCCCTGTGGCTTGTCCATGGCCACTTCATCCGCCATTGGAGTGGTCCCCACGACACCTTCATCAGCTTCGCTCCCTGGTCCCTGATCCACGGCTCCACGCGCCTCTGTATGAACTCCATTGCCGCGAGGGACAGGATAGCTTCTTGCGGATTTTGAAACAAATAATAATCAATCAATTGATTCAATACAATGATAATCCATGTTCCTAACCTAATTGGAATTTAACGAGAAAGAAAGAGAATAAAAATCTAGAGTTGGGGTTTTTGTTTGTGTGTTGAGTTTAGAACAAGGGAGGGATAGGGGATAATAATTATTATAATAATTATTATAATTTTTAAATTAGATTTGGGCGTATAAAATGGAGAATATGCGGGAGGTTACGAAACGGAACTGTGTGTGACGTAGACTGGGGACTGTCACAATCACATTTTTGGGGTTGTTTGGTTTCTTTTTGAGTTCTGGTAGTTATATCTTCTCTCGTTTGATTGGAAATTGTTGTCCACAAATATTTGATTAATAGAAACTAGAAAGTTTCGGTAGATTCATTCCGCTGCACGAGTCATTCGATACGGACATACGGTTTAAGATATGAATCTCAGGTTTAATGACTATTTTACTATTTTTAGAGAGAATTTACATATCATTTGAGAAAAATTAAGATATGATATCAGATTTAATGAATATCTGCGAGAATCTACGGATTACTTGCGAAAAGAATCCTAGCTATTTTCCATGAAATCATTATTGTAATGACCAAAAAAAAAAAAAGAAGGAAAGGAAACCACGTGGGGGGCACATACCCCACTTAAATTTTCTTTCCTATTTCCCCTCCCCTCCTTCAAAGACCCCCCCCCCCCCCCCCCCCCGGTCCTTTCTTTCTTTCACTTTCTTTTATTTCCTTCCAACAAAACCTAAAACCTTCTCTTCTTCTCTTCTCATTCAACTCTTCCATCTTCTCATCTCTTCTTGCAATTTCATACTATTATCAAACTCATCTTCATCATCTTACCTTTCTTTCTTTTTCTACTCTATCTCTATTTATTCAAAATCTCATTTTCTCAAAACCTAAAATCATGGAATGTCAACTTAATGAGTGAAAGAAGCATTCAACTTTGAGTTCCAATTATTATTGAGGTTTCAAGATAACTCTTTGACTCAATAATTAGCCATATCCCTAATTTTGTCATCTCTATATTTATGGGTATATATAAATCCGAATTTAGGGTTATTAGAATTAGAAAATTTGGGACTTTTGGTCAAGATGAGTTAGATTATGTTAATTGACAATGTTAGTAGCTCACAAACATCATTATTGTCATATTTTTAGAGTTGTAGAGTTATTGGACATCATTTGGTAGCTCATTGGCGCGCTCAGAGTTGCTTCCGGTTTTTTAAAATCAAGTTGTGAGTGGATATTATATCTATAATTGTTTTTAAATATATTATTATCCATATTTTGTTGAATTAATTTTGGAGTCTGAAGATATTTTCTATTGTGATTTTTGAATTTTGAAATGAATAATGATTCGTGAAACTCACAATTTTATAAAAGTACACACGAGACGATATTTATATATTTTGTAAAGCATACATGTTTTTTTTTATTTGACTTTATTAAATTTTAATTAAATTTTAATATGCATTCTTATATATATATTTTTGATTTAATATGAAAGAATTAGTAATATGTTATAATTATAAGAGATTTGTTATAAATGATTTGATTTGGATTGGTTTGGGAGACTCTGACTAGAAAACCGTAGTTAACGGCGGTTATGACGTTAACTTAGATGCATCTAACTCAGACCTCAGCTAGCAGGGGCGTTGCTAGCCCAACGTGTAGGCCACACGTTGGATCTGTTATACCGTACGGGCACACTAGAGGAAAGGGCTACCCTTAGAGGTGGAGCCGCCCTAAGTGTGTAATATTTGATTTGATTTGACTTCTGGAATGAGAACTCCCATTTCAGTTCATCCGCTTAACTACCTATCTTTTTGTTTGCATAATTAATTAATATAAATTTCTCATTTCTGAAAGGAAATATAATTTTCAACGTAAACTCTGTATTGTCTTGTGTGGGTTATAGATGTAATGTTTGCTCACTGAGTTGTAAAACTCACCCTATTATATTCCCATGTTTTTCAGATACAGGAGTCATTCTCGGTTCCATTCCACCTGCCCCTCAGTAGATCTTAGTCATTTTGGTGAGCCCTTCTTCTTTCCAAGGGCTAAGTAATTATGTAATGGAATCTTTGCTCAAAAAATTTAGATTATGTCAATGCTCCATATGTCACAGGCAGGATCCTCGTGTGGGTTATGTTATTTTGAATCTTGAACTGTTTAGGTAGTAATTATGATTTGGTGATGTAAGACTTATGGTTTTAACTATATACTCTAGTTATCAACTTGATATATATATATATATATATATATATATATATATATATATATATTATATATATATATATATATATATATATATGATGCGTATTCTGGATATATTTGGTTGTGGATATGATTGGAGTATGTTGTTGTTGTTGTCTTTGGAAATGGATGTTTATTGTTGATATAGGGAGTTAATATGTATGTGGGTAAGGTCCTAGAAACAGAGGAGATTCTGTCCGTTTTTCTGAAAATTTGGTCGTTTGGCTTGCTGAGGGACTTGTCCCTTGAGCGCCAGTCATGGCTTGGTTCGGGCCATGACAAAGTGGTATCAGAGCCTTAGGTTTTCCTGTGTAATATGGAGCAAGTGTTCTCTAGTAAGATCACAATTGTGCAAATGGAAGCCGGCCCATTTTCACAAAGTGTGATGTTACTAGAGGCCTATAGGAAGTTGTCATCAATCCTTTGTTCTCATGATTCCTTCTGTCTGTCCTATTCTCTTTGAACTCCATATACATATGTCATTGGTGATCCAGTTGCTTTATTTACTCGATAGGTGGAAGATGCCACCTAAGAAAAGACGTGGTGGAGCTGTTAATGCTCCTGATACTGCTGAATCCAATAGGGCAGTTTCTCCACCACTTGGAGCGCTTCGACAAAGGCCAAGGAGCCAAAGGATAGCTGATAGGCGCGAAGGAGAGAACCCCACAGTAAGAGAGGCTCAACCGGACTTAGCGACTGAATTAAGGGGAATGAATCAAACCCTTAATGCGGTATTACATGCCCTAACAAATCAAAATAGGGGCGGAGTAGGCATTCCTAGTATGCCAAATCCTCAGCCTCATAGAGTTCATCAATTGTTTGGGGATCAAGAGCCACCAATTGAGAAGTATTTAAAGTTGAATTCGTCCACTTTCAATGGAGATTCATTGGATGAAGATCCACAACAATATCTAGAGGACGCAAAGAAAGCTATTCGAGCTCTCAAGTGCACCAAGGAATGGGCTGTTGAGTTAGTATCCTACAACTTGCGTGGTTCGGCAAGATATTGGTATGAGTCTCTTCTTGAGAGCAAAGAAGCAACCGGACTTCCTCCTCCTTCTTGGGAAGAGTTCACTGAAGAGTTTCTCGCTCGATTTTATCCAGCTAACAAGCAAGCAGAAGATGCAATTGCCTTTGAAAGATTAAGGCAAGAAAACATGACAGTGACTGAGTATGCTAAGGAGTTTACTAGACTTTCTAAGAGTGCTCCGTACTTGGTGAATTTAGAAGAGATGAAAGTTCATCGTTTCGTTCGTGGATTGGCAGAACCTATGTTCACTACTCTTATGCCTGAAGTCGGACGCATGTCTTTTAAGGATGTCCTAAACTCTGCTTATGGAATTGAAGCTGGGATAGCTGGTGGAGCTAGTTCAGGAGGATTTCAGTCTCATCATGGTCAGACTAATCAGCAAGGTTATTCGGGGTATCGAGCTCGTCCTCAATCATCTTTCGGTGGGGTTGCTTCTTCTGGATCTGTTCCTATGAGTGTTTCAAGTCCAAGACCTTTTGTTGGGGGCACCCCTCAATCTAGCGGACATGGTTCTAATCAGACAAGACCAACTAAATCTTACTGCCAGCAGTGTGGGATATACCATTCCGGTATATGTTTCAAGGCTACTGGTGCATGTTTTGGTTGTGGTCAATCTGGTCATCTTAGGAGGGATTGTCCAAATCCTAGAGGAGGCTTTGCTCTAGGTGTTGCACGTCCTACAACACCAATGCCATCATCTTCAGCTATGTCTATTGGAAATTCTTCTGGTCCTAGTGGCAGAGGAGCTGGTGGCAGGGGTCAGGCTTATAACAGAGGAGGGAGCCAAAGAGGAAGAAGTCAGGCACGTGTGTATGCTTTGACACGTCAAGATGCTCAAGCTTCTAATGCTGTGGTGGCAGGTACTTTACAAGTTTGTTCTTTAGATGCTCGAGTGTTATTTGATACGGGTTCTCATTATTCATATGTATCTCCACATCTTGCATCTCGTTTCGATAAACAACCTGAACTGTTATCCCACCCATTTCATGTTGGCACTCCACTTGGAGTCTCCACGGTGGTTCGAGTCGTGTTTCGGTCTTGTATTGTTAGAATTAATACGGTTGAGACCTTAGCTGATTTGATCCTTTTAGAACCAATGGAAGATATTGATGTCATCTTAGGCATGAATTGGTTAGCAGCTTGTCATGCTGATGTGGGCTGTTATTCCAAAATTGTAAAGTTTGACATACCGGGTATCTCACCTTTTGTTTTTAAAGGTGATGACTGTCCCACTTTAGCTAGCATCATCTCATCTATGAGTGCTATGCAATTGATGGATAAGGGGAACCAAGGATTTCTGGCAGTTGTTTGAGATGTTGATGCCGAAGTGCCTAGTCTTGATCAGGTTCCTATAGTTAGAGAATTTCCTGACGTGTTCCCTAATGAGCTACCAGCGATGCCACCTGACCGCGAAGTTGAGTTTTCTATAGAATTAGCTCCGGGAGTCCAACCTGTGTCCATTCCTCCCTATCGTATGGCTCCAACTGAGTTACGAGAATTGAAAGTTCAATTGGAAGATATGCTAGAGAAAGGATTCATTCGTCCTAGCACTTCTCCGTGGGGAGCTCCTGTTCTATTCGTAAAGAAGGATGGAACGATGCGACTATGTGTAGATTATCGTCAGCTCAATAAGATAACTGTTCGCAACAAGTATCCATTGCCAAGGATTGATGATTTGTTTGATCAACTTCAAGGAGCTACCTGTTTCTCAAAGATCGACTTGCGTTCAAGGTACCATCAATTGAAGATAAAAGGGGAAGACATTCCGAAAACTGCTTTTCGTACTCGCTATGGCCACTATGAGTTCTTAGTAATGTTCTTTGGTCTGACGAATGCACCTGAAACTTTCATGGACTTAATGAATCGAGTCTTCAAACCTTTCTTAGATCGCTTTGTTATCGTCTTCATCGATGATATCTTGGTGTATTCGAAAAATGATACGGAGCATGAGTATCATTTGAGGGTCGTGTTACAAACCTTAAGGGATCACAAGCTTTATGCTAAGTTTTCTAAATGTGAGTTTTGGCTTGATCAAGTGACATTTTTGGGGCATGTGGTATCAAAAGATGGAATAATGGTGGATCCAAAAGAAAGTGGAAGCCGTTCAGAAGTGGCCAAGGCCTACTACAGTGACGGAAATTCGTAGCTTTCTAGGATTGGCCGGTTACTATCGGCGATTCATCAAGGACTTCTCCAGAATTTCGGCACCATTAACCAAGTTAACTCAGAAAAATGTGAAGTTTCAATGGTCAGAAGCTTGTGAGGAAAGTTTCCAGACTTAAGGCTGTCTAACCTCAGCACCAGTTCTTGTTTTACCTTCTGGGTCTGGGGATTCTCAGTCTTTTGTGACGCATCTCGGATAGGACTGGGTTTGTGTATTGATGCAGCATGCCGCGTTATTGCCTATGCCTCACGACAACTCAAGAAGCATAAGCAGAATTATCCAACTCATGACCTGGAAATGGCAGCAGTCATTTTTGCTTTGAAGATTTGGACCTACCTTATGGTGAAACCTGTGAAATCTATACGGATCACAGGAGTTTGAAGTATATATTCAACAGAAGGATTTAATTTGAGGCAACGGAGATGGATGGAGTTGCTAAAAGATTACGATTGTACCATTTGTATCATCCTGGAAAGGCAATATTGTAGCAGATGCCCTCAGTAGAAAATCTATGGGTAGCTTGGCCCATATCACTCTTGAAGGAGACCAATTGTTGAAGAAGCCATCAATTGGAGGCCGGTGGAATTCAATTGACCTTGGAGAATCAGGAGTTTTCTTAGCACACGTTCGAGCCCAATCTTCCCTAATAGAACAGGATCAAGATGTCTTGCGTTGTGGTCAGATGTATCAAGATTTGAAACAATTGTTTTGGTGGGAAGGCATGAAGAAAGACATAGGAGTTTTTGTTTCTCATTGCTTAACTTGCCAACAGGTTAAAGCTGAACATCAAAGACCTGCTGGGTTATTGCAACAGATTGAGATACCTGAATGGAAGTGGGAAATGATTACAATGGATTTTGTAACAGGTTTACCTCGTAGTTTTAAGGGTTTTGATTCAATTTGGGTAATTGTGGATAGAATGACAAAGTCAGCTCACTTTCTTCCGGTAAAAACAACTTTTAGTGCAGCTCGATATGCTCAACTTTATGTTGATGAGATAGTTAAGCTACATGGAATTCCAGTGTCCATTATTTCAGACCGTGGGCCCCAGTTTACCTCTCATTTTTGGAAATCTTTTCAAAAAGCGTTAGGAACTCGTCTGGATCTTAGCACAGCTTTTCACCCTCAAACCAATGGACAATCAGAGAGGACGATCCAGATATTGGAAGACATGTTAAGGTGTTGTGTTCTAGATTTTGGTGGAAATTGGGACAGCTATCTACCTTGATCGAGTCTCTTATATAATAGCTATCAAGCCAGCATTCAAATGGCACCTTTTGAGGCTCTTTATGGGAGAAGATGCAGGTCACCTATTGGGTGGTTTGAGGTTGGTGAGGTTAAGCTTTTGGGGCCAAATTTGGTACAAGATGCAGTTGAGAAGGTTCGCATAATAAGAGAACATTTATTAGCAGCTCAGAGTAGGCAGAAGGCCTATGTTGATAACAGAAGGCGTAACTTAGAGTTTTCAGTGGGTGATCAGGTATTTCTTAGAGTTCGCCTATGAAGGAGTGATGAGGTTTGGAAAAAGAGCAAGAGTCCTCGATACATTGGTCCATTTGAGATACTGGACAGAATAGATGCAGTTGCTTACCGCTTGGCATTGCCGCCTGAGTTGTCCATGATTCATCCAGTCTTTCACGTATCAATGTTGCGCAAATACCTTCCTGACTCATCTCATGTGCTTGCACCACAAGCCATAGAGCTGAAGGAAGATTTATCATTTGAAGAGGAACCAATGGCTATAGTTGATCGCCAGGTAAAGAAACTACATTCTAAAGAGATAGCGTCTGTGAAGGTTGTTTGGAAGAATCATTCGGTAGAAGAAGCAACTTGGGAAGTAGAGGACGCTATGCGCGACAAATATCCGTATTTGTTTGAGTCCGAAAGTAACTATCACACTTATCACCATATATGAATTCGAAATTCGGGGACCGAATTTCTTAAGGGGGAAAGAATGTAATGACCAAAAAAAAAAGAGAAGGAAAGGAAAGCACGTGGGGGGCACATGCCCCCACTTAAATTTTTTCCTATTTCCCTCCCCTCCTTCGAAGACCCGTCCCGTCCCCCTTTCTTTCTTTCACTTTCTTTTATTTCCTTCCAACAAAACCTAAACCTTCTCTTCTTTCTTCTCATTCAACTCTTCATCTTCTCATCTTCTTGCAATTTCACCCATTATCAAACTCATCTTCATCATCTTACCTTTTCTTTTCTACTCTATCTTATTTATTCAGAATCCATTTCTCAAAACCCGAAATCATGGAATGTCAACTTAATGAGTGAAAGAAGCATTCAACTTTGAGTTCCAATTATTATTGAGGTTTCAAGGTAACTCTTTGACTCAATAATTAGCCATCCTAATTTTGTCATCTCTATATTTATGGGTATATATAAATCCGAATTTAGGGTTATTAGAATTAGGAAATTTGGGACTTTGGTCAAGATGAGTTAGATTATGTTAATTGACAATGTTAGCTCACAAACATCATTATTGTCATATTTTAAAGTTGTAGAGTTATTGGACATCATTGGTAGCTCATTGGCGCGCTCAGAGTTGCTTCGATTTTGAAATCAAGTGTGAGTGGATATTATATCTATAATTGTTTTTAATATATATTATCAATTTTGTTGAATCATTAATTTGGAGTCTGAAGATATTTTACTATTGTGATTTTGAATTTTTGAAATGAATAATGATTCGTGAAACACAATTTTATAAAATACACGAGACGATATTTATAATTTTGTAAAGCATACATGTTTTTTTATTTGACTTTATTAAATTTTAATTAAATTTTAGTATGCATTCTTATATATATTTTTTTAATATGAAAGAATTAGTAATATGTATAATTATTAGAGATTGTTATAAATGATTTGGTTTGGATTGGTTTGGGAGACTCTGACTTGAAAACCGTAGTTAACGGCGGTTATGACGTTAACTTAGATGCATCTAACTCAGACCTCAGCTAGCAGGGGCGTTGCTAGCCCAACGTGTAGGCCACACGTTGGATCTGTTATACCGTACGGGCACACTAGAGGAAAGGGCTACCCTTAGAGGTGGAGCCGCCCTAAGTATGTAATATTTGATTTGATTTGACTTCTGAATGAGAACTCCCATTTCAGTTCATCGCTTAACTACCTATCTTTTTGTTTGCATAATTAATTAATATAAATTTCTCATTTCTGAAAGGAAATATAATTTTCAAGGTAAACTCTGTATTGTCTCGTGTGGGTTATAGATGTAATGTTTGCTCACTGAGTTGTAAAACTCACCCTATTATATTCCCATGTTTTTCAGATACAGGAGTCATTCCCGGTTCCATTCCACCTGCCCCTCAGTAAATCTTAGTCATTTTGGTGAGCCCTTCTTTTTTCCAAGGGCTAAGTAATTATGTAATGGAACCTTTGCTCAAAAAATTTAGATTATGTCAATGCTCCATATGTCACAGGCAGGATCCTCGTGTGGGTTATGTTATTTTGAATCTTGAACTGTTTAGGTAGTAATTATGATTTGGTGATGTAAGACTTATGGTTTTAACTATATACTGTTTAGGTAGTAATTATGATTTGGTGATGTAAGACTTATGGTTTTAACTATATACTCTAGTTATCAACTTGATATATATATATATATATATATATATATATATATATATATATATATATGATGCGTATTCTGGATATTTGGTTGTGGATATGATTGGAGTATGTTGTTGTTGTTGTCTTTGAATTGTTTTTTTTATATGGAGTTAAAGTATGTGGGTAAGGTCCTAGAAACAGAGGAGATTCTGTCCGTTTTTCTAAAAATTTGGTCGTTTGGCTTGCTGAGGGACTTGTCCCTTGAGCGCCAGTCATGGCTTGGTTCGGGCCATGACAATTATATTAGACTAAGATCTTTTATCTTTGGTAAGAGTAGGGGTGTATAAAAAATAAATAAATTATGGTTAATTGGTTAAAAAATTGATTAACTACTTTAATAAAATAATTTGAAAAATTATATTTTTATATTATTAAAAGGTGGTTAACCAAAACAAAATTTAAAAAATCGATATTCAATTAACTAAAACCAAAACTAAATTTTATACAATTTTTGTGATCAAATTGGTTAACCGATTTTTAACTGGTTAAAAACGGTTTTTAACCGATTAAAAACTGACTTTTAACTTTGATTTTTGAAAAATTCAAATTTTTTATGTAAAAATCGGATATTTTTTAAAAAATATAGTTTTTTTTAAATTGGTTTTTATTTTTATAACCAATTAAAAACTAATTTTTAAATTTTTTAATTAGTTAATAACCAATTTTATCATATAAAACTAATTTGGTTAATTAATCAAATTATATTTTTTGCTAACCCAAAAAAAAATTTGGTTTTTGAATTAACCAAACTATGTACAGTCCTAGATAAGAGTGGTCAAGATGTGTTTATATTCATAGAAAACTTAAGAAAAATTCTAGCTAATCAATATTTTTTGTAGCCAATATGTTAATAAATCAGTCAATTTTATAATAAAATATCGAACAAAAATAAATATTTAAAATTATTAAAAAATATATCCAAAATTTTATAGAAAAAACATTTAAATTTAACAAAAAAAATAACGAAAATTATAAAAAAAAAAACAACATTCAAAATTTCTAAAATTTAGAAGTATTGTTTATTTTCAATTTTTCATTTACTTCTTAATGTACATTCTTAAAAAAAACATTTGAAATTTTTAAATAAGTAAAATATCAAAACTGACTATAAAAAATTACAAATCTGACCATAAAAAAATTAAAACTAATTTATAACCATAAAAAATTAAATTTCATAGACAAAACTACGAATTTTAAAAATCTATCAAAAATTTTTAAATTGACTCTCCATTCTAACTTAATCACTCTCAATTTTTAATCCCGAGTAATTACCCAAATCAGTCCCCAAGGATTTTAGAATTGGACATTTTAGTCCCCAAGAAAAATTAATACACAGATCAATCTCTAAGGATTTACTCCGACAGACAAATCAGTCCCCAGTTCATTTTCTGGCAGAATAATTACCCAGATCAATCCCCAAAATTTTAAAAACGGATATTTTATCCCCAAGAAAAATTAATGTACAAATCAATCCCCAACGTTTCTCTCTATTAGACATAATAGTCCTCCGTCCAAAAATAAAATAAAATAAAATTATTATTATTATTATTATTAATTGCACATTAATATTGTGCTATATTTTTTGTATTTTTTAGACAAAAATAATAATAATTTATTCATTAAATTCTTATATATATATATTATATATAATATATATATAATATATATATATATATAGTCACTTAATAATAATAATAATAATAATAATAATAATAATAATAAAATTATTAAAAATTATTTTACAAGAAATTCAAGGTTAAAACTATTTGATATTTTTGTATTTAATATAATCAAAAGATGTCCTATGTAAAAAAAATATATATGTTTGTATTAAAAAATATATATTAAAAGAAAAGATTTTAATTTGGATTTATATTAAATACATATTTTTTTAATACAAACATATTTTTTAAAGTAGTACATCTTTTGATTATATGCGAAAAGATTCGACGAATTGGTATTTCGGTCGCACAATATATGCGAATTTGCATCCGAGTCCGAAGAGTTGACCGGAATTCTGCATCGAGCGTTTGACAAGGTCATGGCTGAGATGCAAGAATATCAAGAGAGAAGCAAAGGAAAAAGTTTGTTATCCCACGAAGAAGCGACGTTGAGCGATGTGAGCGACCTTCAAAGCCCGCCACGCATCAAAACAAGAGGCCGGCCCAAGAACCGACTTGGATCAAACTTGGAAAAAAAGATCTTAAATGCCATGAAGAAAAAGAAAAAGACAGCTCTAAGCGAGGTAAAATTGACTTGCTTTCGATTAGGTAAAAATTCAATTGTGCATTTTGCTAATATACAATTAATTATGTGTTTTGTAGTTGAACCTTTTGGATGCTAGATCATTGATTCAGTCAAGCTCCACTCTTTACAATGCACCAGATATGAATTATCCAAGAGAGGATTATACGAGTTTTAATTTTTATTAATATAGAGTTTTGTTCACTCATGAGTAACTTTCGGTTCATCAAGGTTATAGGAGGGTTATTTTCTGACTGTTGTTAGTCTTTAATGAATAGTCACTTTTTTGTGAAATTTTTTATCCCAAAAGTCAATTTTTTTCTTTATTGAATATTCAATTTATTTTGCTATGTCAAAGAGATTATAATTAGCTCTCTGAATTTCTATACAGTTTGTTTGCAACTTTCGGTTTGACAAATGTATTAATTTCGGTTCACTGTATTTTTTGGTATTCTTAATGTATTGGTAAATACACTGATTGCAATCACTGAGAACCTAGAATAAAACATCAGCCAGACAGTTCCAACAGATATATATCTCAGATGAGTAATCCATCTTGAATCAAATATAAATATTAACATTTGATATATACATTGATATTAAGAACAAATATATACATTAACATTTACATTAATATTGACATATATACATTTGAAAGAAGCACTGTTTTCTTTTTTAACAAGTTAAACAAAATATTGTTAATTATAACTAGTCAATCATAGTATATGCTATTTACTATCTAAATCCCCATATGTGAATTTATAATAAGGGCTGGAGAAGACAGCAGATGGCTTTGGGAGTCTTATTGCTTCAGATTTCTAAATCACTTGGTCTCTGATTTTGTTCATTTCGTGCAACAGAAGATTCAGATCATATTGGTACCTGAAGTCATCAATCTCTTCCTACATTTCAATTGAAAGGAATTAGTTACATAAGAAATGAACCCAACTGAAATAAGAATAATATCATTTAAAGTGCTAGTTATATTGTAAAAATAGAATCACAATAACCCTAAAGCCTAATAACATTAAATATCAAGTAAATCAAAATCACAATGCCACCGAACCGAATAATGTTCATGTGGTGAATAAATGGTGATTAACTTTGAATCAACAAGAATAGTATTTCTCCATACAAAAGGAGTACTGAATAGAGTAACAACCAATTTCAAAGCCCTAGTTAAATTATCCACTCAACTGAATGAAATAAGAAAAGAATTTAGAAAGTACTTACTTGCGTCCAAACTTTATATTTATATCTCTTCCCGCTTTTGATCTTCGTGGATCAATTGTTTCGAGCCATTTCATCATGTATATTCCACAATCATAGCTTAGCAAGAATTCAGTATAATACGATTAATAGTATACAAAATAAAACACATTAAAAATAGCACTATAGATGAGAAAGATTCTTACTCTGTACATTGACCATTCAGTGTGATATACTCTGCTTCCTCTCCAGTCCGTCCTCCATTAAGGGTTCTACCCCAGCGTACACCCTTATCTGGAAAATTATTAAATCCTTAAAGAGACACAAAAAGTAAATAAAGAGAAGCAACAACAGTAAACCGAACTTCTCTCATCTACTGAATAATTTGAATAATTTACAACAAAATAAATTACAAAAAATTTGTTCAGTTTTACTCTTGCTTCAGGTATATCTTTTCTCGACTTATTGATAGGGTCAAGGACATAGAATTTCTTTTTGTTGACATCAGCAATCCACAACCACCATTGTGCTCCATTATAAATTGGCACAAATAGCTGAAGTTTGGAGAAAGGATAGAATATTTTAGTCAAAACAATCGCAAACAAGATAATTATTGAAGAATTTTTAGAAATTACAACTTACAAATGGATGCGATGCAAGTTTTCTCTTGTCAAGAAACTGGCGATGGTGGGCATACTGCTCAATATCGAACCTGTAACCCTTGTTTGTAGTTTTATCAGTGTAGTCCATGCCATGTCTTCCCAACATAAAATTCTACAAAATGAACATCAGTTAAATCACATTTCCACCGAACCGAATACAATTCATATGCTGAATAAAACGTAAAAATCATTCAATCATGCAAAAGAACTCAACACAACACATAACAATCAGGTGAATCAATATTAACATTCCCACTGAACCGAACAGCAATCACCAGGGAATAAGAAATTTAGCTTACTACAATATCCAGCGGCACAATGTATATTTGTTCCTCATACCGGCGAACTTTTATTTGGTTGAGAATCATGTTATGTATACTGACAACCTACACAAAGAAAATTTATGAGATATACTGTATAAGAGTGTTTAGAAAAATCATTAACGTTAACGCAATTGGCAAAGAATTTATCGTGGCATGCACTTGTTCTTTGGGCATTAAAGACATGAAATATTCTCTTAACCCCTCGTAAAGTGCCTCGTGTTTCAAGACGAATATTGTATCATATTCATTGCTGCTATCTTTTGTCCTTTTCACATGTATCATCCAATGATAACACTTTTCGATCAACTCCTTCGAGATTTTTATCTTTTTCTCCGGAGTTTTGAAAACTTCAGCAGCTGGTAAGGTTAGCTCAAAAGATGTTGCTTCAGTAAACTTTAATGCTGCTATCACTCCAGTATCTACCATCGCCTTTGCCAGGATTTCAAGCTGTGAAACAGGCAGCTCAGAGGGATGAGTTGATTGAGATGCTGGTGGACTTATCCCAAGGCTAAAAGAAGGCATATCATCTTCCTTTTGCCTAGGTTGCTATTGTTTTTTGGCAGGGCTGCTGCATTAAACAGAAAATAGTTCAAAAATAACCCATTAAAATTAATAAAAAGAATTTTTATGTGCAACTTACTCATTATTAGAAATTTCATAGATATAGTCATCGTTGATTAACTTTTTAATAACAGAACTCATAACCGACAACGTAGGTTCTGGCTCTGTTTTCCTCAGGGAAGATATCTCGACAGCCTGCTTTTCGGGTTCTAGAGGGCAGTTGTAAGAAACAAAAGAGATAAAACTTACAATTAAAGCATGTAGTGAAGTGAAATTATCGGGATATGTATAAGCAGTAAAACTTACACATTAACATGTACTTCTTCTTCCGATTGCTGCGCTGTTGCTTCTTTGCTGGGCTACTGTTGCGGTTCCAAAGGGCTGCTGCATTAAAGAGTATTCCATTAAAAATAAATAAAAGGTATTTTATGAGCCCACTAAACTAAAATTAAACAATGTGGTGAACAATGGTAAAACTTACAATTCAGGCTGTGCTTCTTCTTTTTCTTCTTTTTCTTCTTGTTTGAGAGTGCTGTTGCATTAAACAGAAAAGATTTCAGTAATGATACAGATTTTTTTAATAAAAAGAATTTTAATCACCAGCTAGATCAAAGATTATAAAAATGATATTAATTAAAATTTACACATTAATTGAAGGTTCTAGCTCTGTATTCCTTGGTGAAGATCCCTCAGGAGCCTGCTCTTGTTGTTCAGTTTGTTGTGGCAGTGGTTCTTTGCTCGGCTGCTATTATGGTTCCCAAGGGCTGCTGCATTAAAGAGGAAGCAGTTCAATAATGATCCCGAACTGTTCATACCCTGGGTCGAGCTGTATGACCCGGGCTGATTGAAGACAAATCGACCGACCTGTTCAGACCAAGATTACATGACCTCTTTATAAAAGAGGTCGGCCAAACCGCTACAGAGGCACAAGAAGGCCCAAACAGAGGAATACGACCCAAATCTAAAGGCAGTCCAAAGCCTAGAAAGATAAAGGCGGTCCTCTTAAAGATAAGATGACTTCACTCAAAGATAAGATAAGATAACTATCTTATCTCCAGAAATGTCACTCCACACCATTATAAATACACTGGAGCACTCAGGTATAGCTGATACTCTGATTCTACTAAAAACTTGCTCAATACCCTTGCTAACTTAAGCATCAGAGTCCTTTGCAGGTACCACTACCCTCCGGTGACGAAAGACCAGCAGCATTGCCAGTCCAACAAGTCGGACACGACTGTTCTGGCCACCACCCACCAGTCGGAGACGTCATTTCCGACCAGCACAGAAGATCTCGTCCGAGATCGACCTACAGTTTCTGGTAACCCTCAAAACATTAGCGCCGTTGCCGGGAAACCTGAAAGTCATCCCATCATCATGGCAGACAACCTTAATGACGACCACGATTCTAATGTAGAAAACAGGAGGCCGCATAAGAACGCGGACACCACACCAAAAGATGCATCTCAACCAGATAAAGATAAGAATCCACCAAATGCAGAAATAATGGAGGCACTTCAAACTCAATAGGATCGCCTCAAACAACTTGAAAAAGAGGCAGAGCATCAACGGGAAGCCGAGAAGGACCTCCGAAGAGAAACTAGGCGACGCCGGGAGTTAGAGGATAAACTCCTAAAGCTCGAGGCCGATCTCAAAGCCAAAGCTACACGATCCAGTCATGAAGATAGTCTCCGCAAAGATCAGGACCCATTCATCAAAGAGATCATGAAAGCCAAAGTCCCAAAGGACTTCAAGGCGCCTGACATGACCCCGTACGATGGCACATCAGATCCAAGCCATCACCTCAGTAATTTCAGAAGCAGAATGTATTTCACTGACGCCTCGGATGCTATTTGTTGCAAAGCTTTCCCGACTACCTTAACAAAGGCAGCAATTAAGTGGTTCGACAGTCTGCCCCCTAGATCAATCACAAGCTTTGACGACTTAGCCAAGAAGTTTCTTGCCAGGTTCTCCATCCAGAAGGACAAAACCAAGCACTCTCCAAGCCTATTAGGGATCAAGCAAGGAGATCAGGAAAGTCTTTGCAACTACATAGAAAGATTCAACAAGGCATGTTTAGACATACAAAGTCTGCTGACAGAAGCAGCCATTATGGGTCTCATCAATGGCTTACGAGAAGGACCTTTTAGTCACTCCATATCAAAGAAACATCCCACTTCTCTGAATGAAGTGCAAGAACGAGTAGAGAAGTACATCAACATGGAGTAAAACTCTCGACTCGGAGAGACCTCAAAATCCAGATTCTCCTATTCCTCCCGAGATAAGGACAAGGAGTCCAAGAAAAAAGAAGATCAACATGGAGAGAAGATTAAGAAATACCACAATTACACCCCTCTTCGGGTGTCTCTTATGGAAGTCTACCGAGAAGTATGCCACACTGAAAAAATCCCACCACCTCGACCAATTAAAAGTAAAAAAGGAGGCGAAAATTAGACAGAATATTGCGAATACCATCGAATTTATGGACATCCCACCAACGAGTGCTTCGACTTGAAGAATGTCATAGAAAAATTGGTGAGAGAAGGGAGACTAGATCGGTACTTAGCCAACAAGACAGACGAGCCTAGAAAAAAAAGAAGGGACGAAAAGGTCGGACGAACTGAGTGACCACCTCGTACCCCGAATAGACATGTCCACATGATACATGGTGGGTTTGCAGGAGGAGGAACCTCAAAATCATCTCGCAAAAGTGACCTTAAAGAAGTATATCACCTCGAGGGAGGAGAAGGAGCACCCGGCCTCCCTACTATTACCTTCACTAAAGAGGACGCGGCTGGCATCATCTCGGAACATGACGATCCCATGGTCATCACTATCATATTTGTCAACGCTAATCTCCACCGCACACTGGTGGACCAAGGAAACTCGGCTGACATCTTGTTCAAAATCGCCTTCGACAAACTCGGCCTAGAGGAAAAAGAACTTAGAGCATATCCAAACAGCTTATTCGGACTAGGAGACACTCCAATCCAACCACTTGGATACATCTCACTACACACAACCTTTGGAAAAGGAAACGGTCAAGAATGCTCAACATAGACTACATCGTGGTCGACGTAAGTTCAGCCTACAATGCCCTGATAGGTCGGACAATGCTAAATAAGCTCGCCGCAGTAGTCTCGACTCCACATCTATGCATGAAGTTTCCAACTACAGAAAGGATCGCTACGATAAAAGGAGACCAGAAAATAGCACGCCGCTGCTACAACGAAAGTCTGAACCTCAGAGACAAAGGAGAAGAAATCCACACCATCGAACTCGGGGAAGTTCGAGGTCAGGAAGAACTTCGTCCACAACCTGAAGATGAGATAGAAAAAGTCCAGATCAGAGATGTCCCAGATAAAACAACCAATATTGGTGCAATCTTAAAAGGAGATGTAAAGGAGTCCCTCATACAGTTCTTAAGAGATAATGTCGACCTTTTCGCATGGAAGGTCGCAGACATGCCGGGCATAGACCCCAAACTAATGTGCCACAAACTGGCAGTATATCCAGGATCTCGGCCAGTACAGTAGAGGCGTAGAAAGCTCGGACCAGAAAGATCCCAAGCTGTGGAAGAACAGGTACAAGCTTTACTAGAGGCAGGATTCATAAGAGAAGTCAAGTGCCCACTATGGCTAGCCAACGTCGTTTTGGTAAAAAATCAAATGAAAAGTGGCAAATGTGTACTGATTACACTGATCTCAACAAAGCTTGCCTAAAAGATCCTTATCCTCTCCCAAGTATCGACGCTCTGGTGGATGCCTCCTCCGGATACAAATACCTCTCGTTTATGGACGCCTATTCGAGGTACAATCAAATCTCGATGTACCCACCTGATTAAGAAAAAACCTCATTCTTAACCCCAAAAGCAAACTATTGCTACGTCATCATGCCATTCGGACTCAAAAACGCAGGAGACACTTATCAAAGATTAATGAATAAGGTCTTCACAGACCATGTCGGGAAAATCATGGAGGTATATGTGGATGACATGTTAGTAAAGACACAAAGCGAGGAGTCATTATTGTCCAACCTCACCCAAGTATTCGATACCATAAGAAGGCATGGCATGCGACTTAACCCTGCAAAATGCACCTTCGCAATAGAAGCTGGTAAATTCCTGGATTTCATGCTCACACAAAGAGGAATCGAGGCAAATCCTGATAAATGTCGGGCTATACTCGACATGAAGAGTCTGACCTATGTCAAAGAGGTACAACAACTCAATGGAAGATTGACAGCCTTGTCCGGATTTCTAGCCAGATCAGCAATAAGATCTCTCCCCTTCTACGCCACTCTAAGGAAGGAAAAGAGGTTTAAATGGACAATGGACTGCGAGCAGGCTTTCCAGGATTTTAAAAGGCTCCTCATGAACTCCAAATAGTGTTTGAAGTGCTCTACAAACTCCCTCAGATTGTACCCGTTTATGTATAAATTTTCCAAGCTGCATATTCAAAGCCTCGCACCTGGATGTCGTCTTCAGTCCTGCGAAAAATTTTCCTCGAATATGGGCATTAGACCAGGAATGCTTCTTGGCATACATCTCTACTATCCACAGATGATCCTCCAACCCGTGGTCCGCCACACTATCCGTCCATATTCTCTCAAATTCGTCAACCTCTAGATCTCCCATGAGGCATAGACGGAATTTCCTAAGAAAACCCGGCCGTCCAACTCTAACAGTGGCGTTCCTTAACAAATGGCAGCTACACAGCATGTGATGTGTACCGGGAAAAACTGTGCTAACCGCACTCTTCATGGTGAGGTCACCGTCCGTGATGACAGACTTCGGCTGTTTTTCCTTTATTGCCTCAAGGAATGACTGCATCAACCACACAAAGCTTGCTTCGCTCTCGTTGCTCAAGATGGCGTAGCCGAATACCACCGTCCTCATATGATGGTCCACCCCTGAGAATATTACCAAAGGGCACTTGTATTTGTTATGACTGTAAGTTGCATAAAAACCCAGGACATCACCGAAGACACTGTAGTCATAACGACTTGTACCATCGCACCAGAAGAGATTTTCCAGCCTCTTGTCAACATCCAGCGAGTACTTCCAGAACATCCCAAAATCAGTGGTCTTTAAAGTTCCCAAGAACTTCAACACGGACTTCGCATCTGTCGCGCTAGCCCGCCTTTGCTTCTCTATCGCATTATATATGTTCTTTATCTCGAGCCCAACAGTCTCGAATCCGCCTGACTGATTGGCAAACGCGTGGAAAATCGTCGGCACCCGCAACCCAGATTTCCTCATGGAATTGATCTGGTGCAAATCCCCTTCCTTGACTGCTCTGTGTGACCGCGACAGACCCCTAAACCTCGCATCCAGCATGGGATGATTATGGTTATCGCAGAATTGTTTAACAAATCATTGCCCGTTGGCATCATCAACGTGGACCTTAATCCGGGCTTCACACCCGCACCGCGTGATCGAGCACATGAATATCTCCTTCCTTCGAGCACATGAATATCTGCCAAATTATTTTGTCCTCCGCCCCCTGCTTTGTTCTGCGACCCACCTTGGACCTCCTGACCGAGAATCCCTTGATGCGACCGTATTCGTTGTAGTAGTCATAAGCTGCCTGTAGGCTTGTGAACTCCGTCGTGAGGACGTCCTTGGCTGTGAGGGAAGAAAATTCAATTGCGCCAAAGGACCCTATCCCCTCAACAATCCTCACTCCTGCTTATGCATCTATGTCCGCATCTGCGGCGGACGAATCCATCGCTTCTGCTTCCTCTACCGGCACGGTTTCGCCGCTCATTCCATCATCAGCATCCTGCAATGAACAACATGCGGCATGTGTGACAACAGGCGGTGGGCCACATCAACATAAATCAGTCAACAAAAACTCATAACATGAGCAACAAACACACCTGTGACGCATGGACTCGGTCAAAAATAGATGAAAACTCGTAGCTAGGCTCCACAAACCCGTTCGGCTGTCATAGTTTAAAAAAACACAGTGAGCCAATAGAACATCGGCGTTATCAACCCTAACTACGAACACGCAGCTATAATTCCAAACATCCTAAAATAACCCAACTAAAACTCATTCAACCGTAAGGACCAACTCCAATTTTCGGTACAGAAATTAAAAACTAACAAATCAAATTCGGCTATGTGCCATAATAAACGGCAACCTCAAACAATCAAATGGTTAAAACTGTTGGGGAAACCGGTGAGGCACGGACCCCCCAATTGAAATCAATTTCGGTAAAACACCTCCCCCGGTATTATTGAGTGGTAAAAACTTCAGTGACACCGACAAAGCGTACCTGTGAATCTCGTTGCCCTGTGTGCTCCATTTTCTTCCCTTATTGTGAACCTCGAGACAGCCAGATCTCGATCTGTGCTTCCGCGCCGTTCAATCCCGCGTTCTCCTCCGTCGTGCACCGCCATCTCCGTGCAAGTCGACCAAACAAACCTTCACACTGACCCCAACTACAGCTTTCACCTACCTATTAATGGAGTTTGGGGCTTTGGTTTATTACCGGATTCTCGTCTCCTCCCCTGTTTTGGTTGTTTCTTAGTTTCATCCCCAACCGCTACTTTTGTTTATTTGTGAACCGACCCCAATCTTTGTCAAAAATTAAATTCATTACCTGGTCTACCAAGGTCTTGAATATACTTTTTCCACCGAAAAACGTCCTCCATACAAAGCCTTCTTTTTTGTAGTTATACTGTTGTAGACATATACTTTGAATGAAGATTCAAAAATACACATCATTTCTTAATTCTTTTATAATTATAGATGATACTTTTTTTTTCTTTTTTTCCTTTTCATTTCTCTTGTTCATTTTTATTCTATTTTATTCTATTTTTTATTCATTTATTTTTCTCCTCTCTTTCACATTATATATTCATTTTTCATGTTTAAACATTTTTAATCTCTTATTCTTCTTTATGAATATAATAAATAGAGACGAATTAACCTTTATTTTGAACAAAAATGAATAAATATACTTTATAAAAAATTAAAAATAAATTTAATTTTCATATAATAATAATGTAAAAAAATTCTACACATGAAATCATCTAAATTTCTATTTGTGTATTCACTACAACAAAATTTAATTTTGGTGATAATAAGTCAATAACATAATAATCATTATATGCCTTATTTAACTTATGTTTATGCGACAATTATATATTTGTCATGATTATCATATATTATATGGTAATTTTATACTTTTACAGATATTAAAAAAATCTTTATTGGCAATTGTATAATTGCTACTAAAACTTCTTAACAATAAATTATAAGATGACTAATATTTAATTGTCGGTAAATATATTAGTGGTTATTTTTATTGACGCTAAAAAGATTTTAGAAAAAAATTCCAACATCAAGTCAACCAAACCAAGATGAGAAACACATACTATAAAAAAAATAAAAATTAAGCAAATCAGCGACAGTTATTTTTTGTTTTTCAGTTGATATTAATTGTTCAGATATTTAAAATGGCTTATATGAAGAAAAAAATTTACTAATTCAACCAAACAAAATAACATCTAATTTAAAATAGGATTAACTATTACCAAAAACCTAATTCAAATCAGTAACAACTAAACTAGATTTTTACTAACTTTTTAATCAAAATTTTACCTGCAAAATAAAATGAACATCTACATACAAGATAAACTGAACATCCAAATACAGTCACATATTTTCAAACATTCATAAATCCCCTAATTCAACCAAATAAAATAACATCTAATTTAAGATGCTTTAACATTATCAGAAGCCTAATACTTCCTCTGAAAAAATGAAACCCTAACTATCAACTAACATTTTGTAGATCAATGAGTGAAAAAGCAAAGTGGTACGGTGGAATAATTCGCACGTCACCTTTATAATGATGGTGACGGCACAGCTGGACGGCAATGGGGCCGACTAAGTGTTGTGGTGGTGGCGCCAACTGGGTGCTGATGTACTGGCGCCTTTGGCGTGCGGCTCCATCCTTCTGTTGCAGCGGCGCTGGTTGCCGGTCTCCGGCACTAATGGAAGACGATGGTGCTGCGACACCATGCGTGAGAGTGTGGAGGAGAGGAAAAAAGGAAAATAGTGGTAGAAGAGCAATGCCACGTGTCAAGTATGGAAGTTGGCATGGCACCGACAGAAATAACAGAAAAGAAAACTGGTGGCACTGAGGTTTGCTAGAAAGACAGGGAGTGATAACACTACAAGGCTATGTTTGTTTAGAGAAACATGACATTGAGACGGTGATACAGAGATATAAAATGGTGTTTGACAGAAGAGACATAGACAGAAACAATGTGTCCAAGAACACTGAATTAGTGTATTTTGTGTCCATCCTGACAGAAAAAACACGAAAACACTAACAAAAGACACAACTTATCTTTTATTTTTTCTTTCATTATTCTTGTTAATTTTTTATAATTATATTTTTTATTATTATATTTTTCGTCTTAAATGTTTTGAATAAAAAAAGAGAATAAATTATATTTTTATAATTTGTTCTAATTTATTACCAAACAATATATAAAAATACCAAATTTTATGTTTCTGTCTTTTATGTCTTGTTTTTTGTGTCTTGTCTTATTTTCTGAAACAAACACAATCCAAGAAATTTGGGTGTGTCAAAATTGCTGTAAAAAGAGTTGAAAAGGTGGATAATTAAGTGAAATAAGTGAATAATGGATTTTTAAGAAGGTAATTAGGAGTGAATTGTTTTTTTTAATCTTGTGTAAGAGTGAATTGTTCGTCTAATGAAATTGAAAAAATAAAAATAAAAATTATATTTTGATATTTTATATAAAAATATATTTATATATAAGATATTTTTATTTAACTATAATATTAAAAATATTTAAACAAAAAATACTTTTTTAAATAAAAAATATAAATTATAACTTTTAATTTTTTTATTTTTTCTACTATTTTTATTTTTATTCCTAAAACTTTACCCAACGGATAAAATCGCCCAAATAAGCTTACACTAAAAAATTGAAGCTGGGAGCAGAGTTTTGTTATTATTTATTATTATAAAAAAATTGCTGCAGTGTCTCGGATCAGATCAGAGAATAAGAGGAAGAAAGAAGGAACCAAAGCAATTCAATTTCCCTCTTTCCAATCTAGAATCCTCTTTCTCAAACCCACCTAGTCCCAAAGTTGAGTGTAAAAGGTGCAACAATGCTAAAAGGGAGATTCTCGTTCTTCGGGGCTTCTTCTAACTCAATCAACACCAACACCAAGAATTATTCATCATTATCGAAGGGTGAAGAACTGCGTCCAAAACTGAATCTCGAAACGGATAGGCAAGTATATAGGCCTGGTGATCCAGTCGTTGTGACCATTCAGATCTCAAACCCGTCCAATGAGTACTCTTTTCTAATGGAAAGGCTCGGTTTTGAGATCAAAGGGATTGAGAAATTGGACACTCAGTGGTTCGCTACACCGAAGCCTCTTCCTGGTTCTAAGCAAAGGAGAGGTTCGTTCTTTCCTTCAGTCGTTCATTCCTTTGCAACATTTGAATTTCAGAGTTTTTCTTGTTTCAGTCTTAACTGCAAATTAGTGATTATTGTTATTATTGGTGTTTTTGATTCATGTAGTAAGCTACACCTTAGTGGGATAAGGCATAGTTGTTGTTCGAGGGTTAGAATTAGAAGTTCTATAGATTCTTAAGTAATCTGGCTAGAGCCATTTGTGTTGCCGAATTAGATGTGTATTACTTGCTCAATTATAGCTTTTGCTATTTTTTCTGTTTGGGTATGGGAATGTTTTCTACTACTTACACTGTTAATTGATTTTTTGCTTTTTTGTTTCAGGTGAAAATGTGTTTTTGGATGCCTCAACACCAGTCTTAGTGGCAAATCAGATTGTTAATTTTGGAAGAAGCAAATCATGTACGTGGCGTTCTAGATTTAAGTATATATATGCTCTTCAATTTGCTTTCTTCTTTGCTTCTTTAATCCTTCTTCATTCTAGCAGAATAAATCCAAAATTGTTATTGATGATTTTTGGTACCTAGCTCCTGTAGTTAGACAACTTAGAAGAATGGCACAACAAAGATGAACTCTTTGGTCCTATCTAAAAGCATGTCATAAACCATCTCTTTTAAATGCTTAAGCTTTTTTATGAAGGCAAATGAATGCATCTATATATCTATAACACAATTCTTATTAAAGGCTTCTCAACGCAAATATATATATCTATAACACAATTCTTATTAAAGGCTTTCAAACGTAAAATGTGCTTGAATTTGGAAGCTTGTGGACCATTTGTTTGTAATAGCAGTTAGGATTGGAAGTTTAGAAAACTTCATTTCATTCCAAATTCCAACATTACCGAGGAAACTCAAACCTTTATCCATAAATTCAAATAATAGATTATGATGATTCTTAACACTTGGGGCACCATCCATGAGAAAGAGGGGTGGGAGAACACAAGGTCAGCATGTAGGAGAGTGTTATAAAAGGATATATAAAAGAGTTGAAATTTGACAAGTGATAATACACGATCCTGAATTGTTGACTATTCATGTGAATCATTGGTCGTCGCTATGGTGTATTTGACTAGTGCAAAAATTTCATTTCCTTTCTTCAATGCATCATTTATTTGGAATAAGATATGGTGGCTCACATCTATTTGTGCAGAGCTAGCGGCCTTTTTCTTTTTCAAGATTTTCTCTAGATTTAGCTAGTACCCGCACAGTGATCACTTACCTGATTACTTTTGAAGATACCATCAGGGATGGATCCAGAAAAGTTGGAAAAAAAGAAGGGGGGGGGGGGAGCTAAAAATATATATCAATAGCTTTGGTGGTGGAGATGGTAGTAGCAGTGTTGGAAGAAGGGAAGGGGAAATAGAGAATAAGATTTTTTATAATAACATTTTTTACCCCTTAACTTTTCTGAACTGCTTCAATTTAATTCTCATGTTTCTGGATGGAAAATGGGAAAACTCGAAATGAAAAAGTTGACCAATCTTTGATGGGGAGGTAAAACTGAAACTATTTAGAAACATTGGGGACAAAATCATTGAACTGTTTTCTTTAAGCTTGAACTCTGGAATTTTCTTGAATGTATCCCGTTGCATGTTGCCTACTTATGAGACTACCTTTGAAAACGTCATGATTTAATGGTTGTCTTATTTTAATTGGTGAAGGTTGATTGTATGGGGCATTGTTGATTGCAGATGTTGTACGAATGCTGCTGCCTGACACTATTCCTCCGTCGTACAAGGGTTCAAATATTCGTTATTTGTACTATGTTAGAACTGCATTAATGGGAGGGTGGCTAGTGCTTGAAAACGGGCAGTCTCGTCCAGAGACCACAAATGATGTTAATGATTTGGTTGGTTTTCGAATGAATTCCTGACATATGCTGAAATGCTTTTGCATCACTTTATTTTCATGCTGAATTATGGTTCTGATGTTGGCATATCTTTTTTGGTTTTTGCATTGTCAGGAAAATGTTTGCCTTTCCCCCATGTTTTATTTTTATTTTATATAATTCAAGCTTTATTAGAGAGCTAATAATAGCAGGAGAGGGAAGGCTCTGGCATGCCATGATGATTTGCACTCATTTTAAGCAATTCCATGGGAGTAGTATGTCATTCTTATTGGGGGATGATTATCAGCCTTATTTATAGATTAGGTGGAAAATAGCCCAATTGCTAGAGGTAGATAGACATGGAGAGAACCTATATATGAAAACCACTAAGGAGATTTTAATTTTAATTGTTGGTCTACCATTACAAGTTTGTTAGTTTCAATGCGAAACCATTGAGGTGCAATCTTGTTTTGTAATCATGAGCCATATGCCAGATTAATGTATAGGCAGGTGGCTTTTGGGCTCAGGTTATGAATTTGAAAAAATGTTGCTAGACTCTTTGCTCAACAATACTATGAAGTTTTCTCCTTATGATATCTGCAATGCATAAAAATCATGTAGTGGGGATGCATGAAGATATTAAATTGCAAAAATATTTTTTATCTTTTAGAGCAATACTACAAATCAGCTCCTAAGGAATTTTAATTACCAAATCAGTCTCCAAATTTTTATGTCATAGCTAGTTGGTTCCCACATCAAATTGTTCGTCTATATGGAGGGACTGACTTGAGAATCTTAAAAAATTCTTAGGGACTTTCATATGTTTATTAAATAACGATGGAAACTAATTTGTCTAAACTTTCATATGTTAAGCAGAATATGACATGGGGATGATTTGCCTAACAAAATAAAATGTTGGGGGACTGATTTGGTTAATTAAATTCATTGGAGCTAAAGTATCCAACTAAAATTTCTTATGACTGATATGAAATATTACTCTATTTTTTATTTTATAACATTGTAACATATTTTGATATAGTTGCTTTTACATATTTTTTAAGTTGTTTACTTTCACTTTTACAGGAAGTACGTGTTCCATTACAAATATGGATAAACCAGAAAATCAATGGCTTTCAATCTGATGAAGGTTACCTGAATAGCTAACTTATTTTTCTATTTCCTATGCATTGTAAACCTGCTAATAGTTTTTGACTTCCATTAACATTTTATTTTCTCAAATTATTGAAGTTAAAAATCAATAGTGATTGATCATTTTACTGCTATCTGTTAGCATATGAGAATGTTATTCATTTGACAAGTTTATTACTTGATTTTGATTTTTGAATGTTAGTGTGGTATTTTCTCATAGTTCTTTCAGTTTTTTTTTTGCTTCTGCTCCTTGCTCTAGATTCTGATTATTATGATTTTTGTTTTGTTTTACTTTCCATTTCATTGCTTTTGGTGTGTTGCGGAAACACCTGCATACTAATACTTATATATAGATATATCTTGTTTTTTCAGATATTGTTCCTCCAACTATTATCCAACCGGATTTATTTTGGAAAGAGGTGGATGCAGATGCTGATTGGGTATGCTATTGGTGATATTTTTTAATTGGGTAATTTAAACTTATCTGTGGTGTAGCCTAAACTCATTTGTCACCCTTTCTTTAAATAATCTGGTTTATTTGTTTTTGTAATTGTCAAATATTTTGTGTGCAATGTGAAATGACTTGATAAATTATGCTCTAAACTGGTTATCTATGGACTATGGGATTTTGGTTAGAAAACAAAGTGGTCCAATGTACAAGTTGTTACTGTGGGGAGTTTAGATGTACACAACTTTTATCTTTGCAAGCAGTGTCTTTCAGGAATTGAATCCAGTTGCTATTACACCAAGGTTCAGCTGATTTTGGTTATAAAGAAAGAAAAAACAATGCTCTTTGTTTGGGAAAGTGGAATACAAAGAATGTGAGTAGTGACTAGCTAGGGAAAAAAATTGGGTCATAAATTTATGATGCTTTTGCTTCTATTTTTGTTATTTTACAATGCTATTGCATCTCTAAGCTTGTTTTCCTTAAATGTATTATTTTGCTTTTGATAGAAAGAAAAACATTAATGAGAAAGAAATAGTACCAAGGGAGAGGATAAAATATTGTTCAAAGAGTGAAGCAACATAGAATGTGCAAAACAAATTTAGCTACTTGACCAGACTGGCAGCATGCAAATCTCTCAGCACATAAGAGTTTGGTTGGTTTATATTTCTTGTTTCCAAAATTAATTAGAAAAATAAAACAGTATTTCCAATTTTCCCTGTTTCCAGCATTTTGTAAAGGGTACACTGAAACAAAATTTTGCAACTTCCATTGTTTTCTTCACAAAATCTTGAAACAGGCAGGTTTGAAAATAGAATTTTTATAATGAGTTTTGAAAATAGAAAATGAACATATCTAACAGAGCGAGACCACTACAGAGTGCATGTGAAGCTAAAGAAAATACTCTTTCTCAAATATGGCAAAAATTTTCTTACAATAGCAACCGTTGTATCCTGATATTGTTCTATTTTTTCCCTTTTATTTAATGGGCTCTTGTCCTTTGTTGTATTCCTTCATTCATGCTGGAAGTTTGAATGTAAACTTTTTCTATAGTCATCCTTCTTCCTATAAGGATTTAGTGCTTGTTAAACTGTATTATATATTTCAAATCCTCCTCTGAGAACTATTTATTCTTCTTGTTTCTGGTTTTATGCAAATCCCTCACTTGGCATACACTTCTGTAATGTATTGACGTTCACTTAACCCATAGCCTTTTTTTTCACACAATAGATATAACATAGAATCATTTCTGTCCAGGTTAGAGCAAATGATTATTACGATGCTGCTGAGGAGGACTATGACAGCTCAAGGGATGATGTGTCCTCTGTTTCTTCTTTTAATTATAACCCCACTAAAGAAAATCTTTACAGAGGGTTTGGAAGTTCATTATCATTACGATCTTCTTCTGCAAGATCATTGAACAGAGAATCTTTTGCTCTAGAAGGTCATCGAACAAGTTTATCTTCAAATATAGCGCTTCCTCGACTTTCTGTTGCTGAGGTGTTATCTGATCCTGGCGCCGGTGAGTTAGTTACCTGTACCTGTACTCAGATAGGACAGTTTGTTTGAAACTGCTTATTGTTCTGTTGAGAAAGCAATCAGTTACAAGTTTCAAGTTATGCTGGTTTATTAGTGTCTCATAGATAGGTGTCATCTTTTGCTATTGCTTTCTCCAAGGACCTGCTTTGCCAAATAATCTTTCGTATAACAGATGTCTTATCAAACCAGAAATCACTTGCTATTGCCTCACCAAGTGAGCAACAGAAGTACAGGAAACCATTTTCTGCAGAAGATGATGCTGGAGTATCCACTTCACCAGAAGTGGGAGCGAATGAGTCTTTAGCATGTAAATTGATAAATTTTCTTCACTTCAAGTTGATTTTGATATCCAAAGGATACATTTTGGATATTAACATTCAATATAGATTCTGCTTAAGCTAATCTGTTTCATACATTTTCCACAGCAGAAGGCTTCACTAGAGGAAGGTCTTATAACATCAAACTGGATGATCAAGTTTTGCTTAAATTTTCACCAAAAAATTCTGATGCAACTTATTACTTCAGTGATATGGTAATGATAGCCTTAATAGAGTTTGATACATCCTGTGCACTTGTTGGGATCTCTAATCACAAACAACTTGTTGCAGATAGGTGGGACTCTTACTTTCTTTCATGAAGAAGGAGCTAGGAGATGCCTTGAGGTGATTGGCCTGTTGTGAGCTTTATTTAAACTAATAACTAACCAATTATTCAGCACGATTGATGCAATGGAAGGAATTTATTATTATAATGATCATTTTGCAGATCTCAGTAACATTGGAAACTTCAGAAACTATAAGTAGGCGATTTATTCACCCTTCTAGGAGGAATTCCCCGACAATAACCAAGGTATGTACCCTTACTGCTCAAGCTTTTTCGAATCCATGTTAATTTTTGTATGTGTCACTGCTAAATGTCATAAAAAAATAAAATTTCCTTCTTTGATTGAACTCGCTCTTGTTTATTTAATTGTCTCCTTTAGCCTCTCTTGGTATAAACCTCCTCAAGAGATGCTACTATTGCTTTCTCCCAAGTGAACTTTTGCAAATATGTAGTTACATGTACTTGTGATTATAGGCTTATACACTTAACATTCTATGCGGATGCGGTGCTTTTTTGGGTCTTGTTGGCACTTTTACTTCTCAATATTCACAACTGTAAAGCATTCCTCATCATGTAGCAGTTTTATAGGGACTCTGTGATTGCAAATTGCAGATGAAGCAATTCTTTATTTTGTTCTACTTAACATACTAACAGTATCTGTCTGCATTATATTATGTCCTCTGTCTTGACTTTTGGTTTGTGTTACTGATTTTTCATGGAATATCCAGAAAGAAAAAGCAATGAGATCTTGATTTAACTAGTGGAAAACTGAATCTATGAGCATTTAATATTTCAAAATGATACTGGAATCTGATTCTGACAATTATGTTCTCAACTTTGCTTTTAGATTCAGAGCGACCATCATGAGGTTGTTGCAGATTTGGTGCAGACAAGCTTCTTGTTTTCTATTCCAATGGATGGTCCAATGTCCTTCTCCACTTCACATGTATCTGTGCAATGGGTTCTTCGTTTTGAGTTCTTCACAACTCCTAAGAACGTGGATTGGAGAAGGTACGTGTTTCCCATCTATGAAGGCTTAGCATATACTTTTATATTTTTATTGTTTTTTTGAAAATAATTAATTCGAATCAATATGTTCTGTAACAATAATTTTCTAGGAATGAAAATATAAAAGTAAAATATTATGAACCATCCCCGGACCTTGCGTTAATGCAAGATGCTTGTACAACGGGCTGTCCTGTCCTCTCCTCCCCTCCCCCCAAATAAAATGAACTAAGGGTTTTGGAAGGTTAATAAAAAACTCCTGAAACCCTTGCCTCTCGAAAAATAAAATTCATCAACAATGTCAAACCCTCCAATGCCCTTCTCTTTCCTTTAGAACCTCTCCTAAACCAAATTCGTGAACACATCTTAAATGTCCAGTTCTGGGCACGAGGAGTGCCTTTTACATTCTCCATTACTCAAGGATATGACCAACATAACTTCTATGAATACTTTTGGCAGCCAACTTGTTACAGAGATAGATTCTCATCTTGATCTACATTCTTAAGAAAACCTACTAGTCATTTTCATTTCTGTTTATCCTTCATGTATTGTTGTAGAGACAATTTGTTTCAAAATGCAGCTAGGGGCTGGTTTATATAGCCTGCATGGAATAAATTTGCATAAGAACGGGCGATGAACTAATAATATCCTTATTGATTCTATTATATCCTAATTGCAGATACTAAAATAATATTTGCTGAATCTAACATTGTATCGGTTAAACTTGTATTGTTTCTGAACCACAGATATGAGCATCCACTTCTGATTGAGGGAAGGGATAAAACTGAATGGGTTCTTCCAATTACTGTGCATGCTCCCCCGAGTAGAGCTCTTCCTTCCGGCACAAGAAATGATAAGCATTTTTCATTGGATCCTTCATGGGGGCACAATTGACAAAAGGTATTAATGAATCCTTATCCAACCTTGTTTTCCGTTTCATTAGCTGAGGAATCTAAGTTAAAAGTCCACATTTCTGCAATTACTTTAATAAAAAGGTTTAGTGTGTGTTTGGATTATGGTTTGTCAAACCGGAGTTTGAATAAAAGTGACTTTATAGAATTGATTTTGGCTAAAAGTAAGTTTATGTCAACATGATTTATGTTTGGCAACTCTATACCAAAATTGATTTTGATAAAATAAATATTGTTTGGATAATATTAGTTAAAATCACTTTTAAATAGATAATTACTTAAAAGGACATGACATTAAATTATAATGTTATTTTTTATACATGTTTAATTTTCTTTTTTATACTTTTTTCTTATATGCTTTTTATATAGTATATTTTTAATACTCTCAGTACTCTTTTTTAGTACGTTATAATTTTTAACTATTATTATTATTATTATTATTATTATTATTATTATTATTATTTATGGTTAATTTTTTTATTTAATTTATTTTACCTAATAGGATCAATAAATTCTATTATAAAAAGATAATAATAAATATAATACACAAAAATCACAACTATAAAAATATATAATGTCAAATTAAAAATTAATAAAAAATATAAATAATAAATAATAAAAAAAGAGTTTATATAAGAGAGAAATAATAGGAATTCTATAAATAATGCAATAACATGTATAAAGGATAAAGTTGGTAAAAGAAAAATAAATATTGAATGTAGTGGCTAAGAGCACGTTAGTGCAACGGAGAAGCTAGAAATTATTGCTTCTTGTAAACGTGGTTTTGTAAACAAAACCACTTTTGCATTTGTAAAGGAAAAAATGAGCCAAACCAAAAATTGAAGCTTTCAAGAAGCTAATGTACTTTTTCCCTTCAAACGTGTTTATCAAACACACCCTTAGTTGTGTTAGAGTTTCCCATAGTTTTACTCAATTTTCAATTTAGTCCTATAGTTTAGAAGTTTCCAATAAAGCCTTTATGGATACCAATTCTGTAGTGTAGATAATCCAATAAGATGTTTTTTTTTAGTTTGGTTGTCATCCAATAATTGATTTTGGTATTAATTTGTTTTATGCAGCAACAAAGAAGGAAGCTGAAACGTGTGCAGCCTTACCATCTTTGTCTTTAAGTATCATTCCAAGTTTTATCTTTTTCTTGTACAAAATTTTTACAGGAGCCAAAATTGGCACAATTTGGCATCATTGGTTAACTCTGAAATTGCCAGATTCTTTCAGCATAGTATTTCTGCTTTCTTTGACCTCCACCTTTCTTTCTTTCTTGCTTTCTTTCTTTATGGGTTTGGTGTTGACTTGATTACGTCCCATACTCAATTACATGTTGATTCTCCACCCCCCTTTTCCCCATCACCACCACCACCATTTTTTTAGCTTTATCTTACAGGTAAAGGATGATAAATTCCAGTTGTGATAAAAATAACAATTTGTTGCTTAGCGTGGTAAATTGTATTGATGATCAATTCCAGTTGTGATAAAAATAATTGATTTGTTGCTTAGCTTATCTAATGTTTTTAAGTTTTCCCAAAGTTACAAATATTTTACGAACAATCCACCCTTACTTTCTTTCCTGTTATTTTCTTTGTTGGATACCTCAACGAAGATTCTATAATTATCTTAATGTGATTTTGGTATGTTATAAAAGTGATATCTTTATTTAAAGTATATCTAAATAAATAAGTCATATTTTTAACACAAATATCTTTGTGAAAAGATATTTTTAGCATCTTTATTGGAGTAGGATTTTTATTTTTTATTTTTTTTCGTTTATGGTTGGAACCCACCTACTTATTAAAAACTGAACATATTCATCTTGGTTAGGAAATGTTGGAATGTGCTAAATTTCCCTTCATTAATCTATTATTATTTTAATATCATTTAAATATGTCATGATTTGTTTCCTTTTACTTTCACGTGAATAATTTAATTTAAAATTGATTAATTTTCCACTCCTAATACTTGATTACTTGGTGAAAATAAATTATGAAATGTCAGTATAAAATTATCCCAATGGTGCATATACTTATCAAGTAGATAACTAATTTGACTGTATTTTGGGGCTTAATCCGTTGTTAATGAAAGAGATGTATTGTTTTCATTATTTTTATTAATAAAATTTAAGAGATTGAGATGGAAAATGCTGAGATAGGTTTACTTAATACAAGTTGAAGGAAAAAAAATGGACATTGAATCGTATGTTAAATTTATTTGTCACCTTAGTGTTATTTTTTATAGGTTTAATTACTCTGTTGGTCTCTATAGTTTGACAAAATTTGTAATTAGGTTTTTATACTTTTTTTTTTTAATTGGGTCCTTGCACTAATTTTTTTTCAATCGAGTTCCTATACTTTTTTTTTCTTTTATTTGAGTCCCTGCACCATTGTTTTTAGTTAGATCCCTATACAATTAAGTCAATTACTACTAAGAGTCAAAGAGGGACCTAATTGGAAAAAAAAATTGGTGTAGGGACCCAATTAAAAGGAAAAAAAGTATAGGGGCCTAATTGAAAATTTCGCGAAACTATAGGAACCAATAGAGTAATTAAACCTTTTTTATATAACATGTACAGTAAAAAATTTGTATGACATAAGGGGAAAGACAATATCAATCCCCCATAAGAAAGGTTTAAATGTAATTTACTATGTAAATTAGATAAACAAATTTTAAATTCTTATAATATATTAAATATTTAAAATTAAATTGTCTATATCTACTAACATTTATAAAAAAAAACTATTAATTGTTTATACATATATGTAAGTTTAGAAAATCTGTTTAATTTTTTCAAGCTACCTTTTAGTAGACCCAATCTTAGAGGTGGAGATACTAAACTTTTTTCTAAAACAAAACTTATAATGAACAATAGACCTAAGTTGGAAGTAGAGATTTTTTGGTTGACAAATTTCTTTTTTTACTTTACAAGTTATGTTGTCTAATAATATTGTTTAACGGGGACATTAAATTAAAAAGGCAACATTTTTGTTTGAGTTATGCTAAAAAATTTTAACAAATAATTGTTATACATATTCATCCAATCATCTTATGAAGTTTACTTTGTAATAATGAGTTCATAATATAGTACTTCATATTTATTTATAATAATAATTTCATATTTTCTATGCATGCATATATAGATTAACACAATGAATGCTCAATTAGAATTAATTTTTTACGTTCTTATTAATTCATAGAAATTATACATTACATAAATTGTAAGATATAACTACTAACACAAATAATTTATGATAATTTAGGTAAAATGTATAATTAATACAATTTTTATAATATTAATTTTATATCTTTAAATATCATAAACAAATAAACTTAATAACTGAAATAATATTTAATATAGTCACATAAAAAATATTAATTATTAATTATTTAAGCTTTAATAAGAGGATTTATTTTCAATGGCCTAAACCCATGATGAATACTTGCTTGCCATATTTTCTCAATGCTAAACATAGCATCTCCACACTCATTAACATTCCATTCTTCTAAAGCATGCAATATCCCTGCAATACGCCATGCACTCATCACCCTTCTTGGCAACCAATTCTGCAATTGAATTTTGAAATTTAGTTACCGATAAATAATATATTCTAACTTGGTTCATATTTATAATCAAATTTAAAAAATAATATAATCAAAATAAATTTATATTTATATTTAAAATATAATAAAAGTTTAAAAATACAACATTGCCTGATTGATAACTTTATTGAGCAATGCTAGGGGCCAGCAATTTTTGTGATTGTTAGCCATCAACTAGCCATCAATAATGATTTGATGGTGTGAGATTGGTGTGAAATTTCATCCAATGGCTCACCTTCTTCTGCTGGTTACATGCTTGCCAATATTCAATAAAACTGCTGGCCCCGTAGACTTTTCCAACTTTATTCATTATTAAAGAAATATGTACAGTGATAGATTTTTTGTTTTTGTAGAGCATTTTTTATAGTCAAAATATAAATGAAAAATAACTAAATTAGTCGCTGAATTAGCTAATCATATAAAATATATATTAAAATATAAAACATATATTAAAAATAGATTAAACCATATATATTTATATATAAATATATGATAATTAATTTGATAGCTGATTTTTAATATGAAAATACCATTTTTGAATATCAAATAACGGATTCGATTTAACTAACTAGCATATTATATTGCCAATGAGTAATAGCTCAAATGACATAGTCTTCTCATACTCAATTAAGAGGTTGCGGGTTCGAGTCTCTTATCTTTGGTATAATAAAAAAAAAAATAGCATATTATGTCATAAGAACAAATAAATGTTAGCTAAACCTTAAAAGTTATTACAAGACTTACCTCACAGGAATGTACGTTAACTAAAGAAGAGGGAGCCAGCATGGATGGTGTGGTATGATAGAAACAATCTTTGCGAAGTTTCTTTGGAGGAAATTGTGTAAAAGGTATGAACAATGTTCCTTTTGGTGCCTTCTTCTGTTCAGCCTCGTTAATTTGATCTCCTACTAACCATATCTGGAAATTAAATTTAAAATCAGATACATTATTTTCATAATACATTTTAATTTAATTTTCGTTTCTCATGGAATTAATTGATTTTTGTTTTAATTACTCCACTAATTTCTATGATTTTATGGCATTTTTAATTAGATCCTTATACTTTTTTTTGTCTTTTCAATTGGATTCCTATACCGTATCAGATTTTGTAATTAAGTTGCTGCCGTCACAAAAACATTGAAATCAACTGAATATTCTATTAATCAAAATAGAATATTCAATCAATTGTTAGGCATATTCATTTTATTTAACGAAATATTCCGTTAATTCCAATGTTTTTGTCACGACAATGATTTAATTACAAAATCTGATATGATATAAGGACCTAATTGAAAAGAAAAAAAGTATAAGCACTTAACTAAAAATTTCGATAGAATTATGAAGACCGACGGAATAATTAAACCTTGATTTTTTTTTTCATGTACCTCTGCAGTGTAGGATCCTGGGAAAACCAAATTCTTTTTGGACTCAGAGCAGAGCTTTGATTGAAGATTATCATAATCATCCTTGTACATTGTTGTAACCTGAAAAGAATTGCATGGGATAGCAATGAAGGAATTCAACTTGTTTTTTAAATGCACGTTGAATATGAATATATATTGATTATAATAACAAGATTATTGCAAAAATCAAAGTAATAATGTAACGTACCTTGGTACCCCTTTCACATAAAGCATTGACAATAGCATATGAAATCTTGGTAAGTTTACCAGAAAGAAGGACTTGAGTTGTTTCTTTGGGAATGTTATTAAGAACAATAGCCACAACTAAGCTACTTCCATCAACAATCTTTATCTTAAGCTGCGGATAGCTCTTTATGTAAACCTCACCAAGTTTATTAAGCTTATCTCCCTGCATCATCCAATACATTCAAAGTATATAACAAACTATTAAATTTATTTATTTTTGGTTTAATTACTCTGTTGGTCCCTATAATTTCGTGAAATTTTCAATTAGGTTCCTATACTTTTTTTTCTTTTTAATTGGGTCCCTGCACTAATTTTTTTTTCAATTAAGTCCCTCTTAGTAGTAATTGGCTTAATTTTATAGGGACCAAACTAAAAAAAAAAAAGAATTGGTATAAGGACCTAAATAAAAAGGATAAAAAAAGTGTAGGGATCCAATTAAAAAAAATTTGGCACAAGGACTCAATTAAAAGGAAAAAACTGTATAGGGACCTAATTGAAAATTTTGCGAAACTATAGGGACCAACAGAGTAATTAAACCTTTATTTTTTTGGGTCACATACATTAGGAAATACTCAAAAGATCAGGTCAATAGTTAAATTAGTCACTAAAAGATGACTTGTTTTTTAAATTCGTCCTTAAAAGATTTTATCAATCAAATTAATTTTTCAAAGATTATAAATTAATCATTTTCGTCCTTCAGTCACTCAGTTAATAGTTTTAGTAAACGATTAATGACATGAAATGTTAACTCACATCACACATAACACCTAGCCTATCTAATTAGACGTTGAACAAATATATTTATCAAAAGTTATCAATCTAGTGTCGTTAGGTTATATTAGGATTAGAGTTTATATAATTAGAAAAATTGACTAAATTGATATATTTTCATAAATATATTTGTTTAGCGTTCAATTAGACATGTTAGGTGACATATATGCTATCAGTTAACGTTTTATATCATCAATCGTTGATGGAAATTATTAATTGAGTGATAGAAGGATAAAAAAGATTAATTTATAATCTTTGAAAGACTAATTTGATTAATAAATTTTTTTAGGGACAAATTTGAAGAATGATATATCTTTTAGGTAGCGTTTGGTGGAGAAACAGAGACGGAAAGACTGAGACTGAGAGACAAAGACTAAGAGACATGGATTAAAATAAATTTCAGTATTCTGTTTGGTGCAAAATGGGAGACAGGAATTGAAACAAAAATGAAACTTTAATTTAATTTGCACAAAGTATAAAATTAGAATTAATTAATTAAAATAAAAGTATTTTAGGTATAAAATGTTATTAAAGTTTCAGTCTCCATCTCTAAAAATTTCAGTCCCCTGTGTCCCTACTTTTTGGAGGTACTGAAATTTTAGAGATAGAGATAGAAATTTTAATACCAGTCTTTAAACTAACAAACATAATATTGAATCTCAATTTTTCAGTCTCTGTCTCACTACCTCAAAACAAACACAATCTTAAGGACTAATTTGATCATTAGACTCAAATCTAAAACCTCTGTATGGGGAGGGGAAACAAATGCCATCTGAGAAAATGTTGAGAAGTGATGATATACCAAAGAAGCAGGCTTTTGTTAATCATGTAAAAATGATCCTTTTACAAATATGTTTAATTAGCATTTGATTTAACCATCTCATATTCTCATTAGACTGACAATAGTATATCTTAATTAGCATATATATATATATATATATATAAAACACATACACACAAAAAATAAAAGGTATATATACTTGCCTGGTTCAAAAGACCAAATATATTCTTCATTATTTGATAACTAGAGCTAAAAATAGATGTTAATATTTCTGAATAAATTTTAAGAGTAATGTTTTTCCAATTTTCACCGAATTCAACCTTTCAACCAAATACTTACCTCACTTTCCCCCTTTATTAGAAACAAAATAATAATAAAAAAAAACAGTCCTTGTAAATTTTTTTTTTTGGGTTATCTACTATAAATATTTTATGTTTTTATTCATGTCGCTATAATTAATAAATGCTAAATAAGACAAGTTTTGGTTTTTTTTTTTCTGAGCATTACCGAAACCAAAATTTACCAAATTTACAAGGATTTAAAACTTTTTCGCAATAAAAAACCAAAACTATATATAACTAAAGAAATCTTACTTGAACATGGAATCTTGGTATAACCCAAGATTGCAAATTGAGCATTTTGAAATTGTTCCTCTCCAAAACAAATGTTTTGCCATAAAACCAAGTCATGAAAGAAGTCCAAAGTGTGAGTGGCCACAGCAAATAGAGGTACCATTTTGAAGATTGTGGTGTGGATGCTAATGAAGAAAACCCCAACCTAAGATAATATATTGATTCTGGGGTTGTAAGGTGTGTTAGGTGCACCACATCTACTGAACCTTCTTCTCTCTTCAGTGACATTTCATATGTTTTGTCTGAACTCTTGTCCATTGTTCCATACACGTAATCATAAATTGGCATGAAAAGTGAGTAATTAGTTCTGAATTGTGTGTGGTGCAATGAGTGGAACCTGCCATATATATTGCAAATTATATTAGTTAGTGCATGTACAAAATTAAAAAGTAAATGTAAGTATTCTTTAAAAATAGGTTTAATTACTCTGTTGGTCCCTATAGTTTCGCAAAATTTGCAATTAGATCCCTATACTTTTTTTTTAATTGAGTCCTTGCACCAAAATTTTTTTTAATTGGGTCCCTACATTTTTTTTCTTTTATTTAGGTCCCTATACCAATTCTTTTTTTTTTAGTTGGGTCCCTATAAAATTAAGTCAATTACTACTAAGAGGGACTTAATTGAAAAAAAAAATTAGTGTAGGGACTCAATTAAAAAATATATATATAAAAATCTAATTGTACATTTCACGAAACTATAGGGATCAACAAAATAATTAAACCTTAAAAATAATACAAGGTTCTTAATTAGATTTGATCTAAAAACCCAAAATTGACTTCAAAGGTTAAGGGGAAAAATTTTTCGATTATTATTAATGAAATATTTTTAAGGTTTAATTACTCTTTTGGTCCATATAGTTTTGCGAAATTTTCAATTAGGTCCCTATAATTTTTTTCTTTTTATTGAGTCCTTGCACCAATTTTTTTTTAATTGGGTCCCTACATTTTTTTTCTTTTATTTAGGTCCCTATACCAATTCTTTTTTTTTTTAGTTGGGTCCCTATAAAATTAAGCCAATTACTACTAAGAAGGACTTAATTGAAAAAAAAATTTAGTGTAGGGACTCAATTAAAAAGAAAAAAATATAGAGACCTAATTAAAAATTTCACGAAACTATAGAGACCAACATAATAATTAAACCTACTTTTAATTATTATTTCACTAATGAGAGCAGAGTTTTTTTTCATAGCTCAAACCCTCAAAAAGATTCAAAATGAGAGTGAGGGGACTCAAATACAAAATCACAAAATGTACAACATAACATATTAGAGTAAAGTATTATTTTATCTCTAATATTTAGAGTAAGTTTTAAAATTGCTCATAATATTTAAATCATTCTATTTTAATCTTCAATGTTTTAAAATTGTCTCAATGTTATTATGTTGTTAGTGATTTGTTAACAAAGTTGTCTTATATAGGATAAAAATATTAAGGACAAAAATAATACAATACTCTTAAAAGAATTATCAAATTATTAAATAAAATAAAAATGAATTTTAATAAAAGAAATTACATTATAAATTTAAGTTCTTTACTCATTATAGAATGCTTGTAGAATGACTAGTAGATAAATTTTTAAAAAATAAAAAAAAAGTATGATACATATACAATAAAATATAGATTATACGTTTTGTCTTTAATATACCGAACTTTTTTAATATTTAATTTAAATAAACTTTGTTTTCAACTTTGAAAAAAAATTAATTTTATCCTTTAATAATATCAATTTTTTTACTCTGCATAATTATTCTATTATTTTTAACCATCTCTAAATAAATTATTCGTAATCACATTACTTTCATTTTAAGTAAATTTATTTTTTTAATTTTATTTTTAAAAATTATTACTTATTATAGAATACTTGAAATACTTGTAAAATGACTAATAGATAAATTAAAAAAATATAGTATATATACAATAAAATATAAATTATCCTTTTTTATTTCTAATATATTAAATTTCTTTAATTAATTAATTAAATTTTATTAACTTTAAAATAAATTTTAATTTTTTTAATAATATAACTTTAATTATTTAATTATTTTTTAATTATATATAAATAAATTATTTTTATTTATATTATTTTTATTCTAAATAAATTTATTTTTTACTAAGAGTGAGATTAAAAAAATAAATTGATTTGTTTTGTTTAAATTTGTTTTTTTAGCAGGGTTAGATCTTATCCTCTGTAACCTTCTCTTGTCTTATCTTATATATATATAGTTCAATTTCTTAGCTTATTCAATGGATGTTAGAGAAAATTCTTATTCAAAGTATACTTAAAAGATTGACCGGGTCCAGGGAGGAGTAGACAACCGAAGAAATACGGATACATCATACATGTCATTATTATTAATATATATATACACGCACGTATAATTAATGTGTGTAAATGTTTATTTGAGTTCAAAAGCACCTTTTTTCATTATTATTTAAAAGATCGTTATCAGATATATTACGTTATCTAAATTATTCAATCACATATGTCTTCCCAGTTCAGGTGGTTTCAGTATATATGGAACTATCAATAGAATGATAAGTATTTAATGCAATAATGCATGCAAAGTTATACATAATTATTATTATAAAAAAATATATCTAACACTTATATAATTAAAAATAATACTATACATTTAAATTTTTTTATTAATCAAATCTAATAAAATTAGTCTAACATAATAAAAATAATATTATTCCAAATTTTATTAGACTTAATTTATAAAAAAATTTAAATGTGTAGCATTACTTATTAATTATCTAGCGATATGCACCGATGTACAACCACCTCGGGGTAAATAATATACATGATTTTTATTTAATTATTATTAATAATATATTTTTATAGATATTAATATGCAGTTTGGCTGTGTCATATTTATATGTTTAGATAATTTTTAGTTAGAGGAAATATTATTAATATTTATACTCTTTTTATTTTAAAATAAGTGTTTTTTTATTTTTAGATTTATTAAAAAAAATAAAAGATAGTTATTTTAAAACAAATAAAATTAAATTAATATTATAAAATATGATTTTAATCTTCTATAATTTATTTATTTAACCTTTTCTTTCCTACTCTCCTAATGTGTGAAAATATATATATATATATATAGGAATACTAGAGGATTATCAAATTTTATTATTTTTGGTCATTAATTAATTATTAATATTTAAAAATATGAAATAAAATATATTATTAAATTAATAAATTAAAAAAATTAAATAAATAATTAAATAATAAATAATAAATTATTATGGTCTCTTAATATTTCTTATATATATATATATATATATATATATATATATATATATAATAAAGTGAAATTTATATTTAATTATTTTTAATTATGAACTGTGTATATGAGTTTTCGCTATTTAATAATAAAATTTTCACTCAGAATTTACCATTGTTCTTATTAGTTGACAGCATAATACATCTCTTTCTCATTTTATTTCTCTTTTTTTTTTTCAATTTACCCTAAAAGGAAACTGCAATTAATAATACTCATCCGCAACACCAAAAATCATTAATTGAGTTACAACGCTCTTTGATGATAGTAACAGAAACCTATAAAAGAGGAAAAGTCATCCAAATTGGTCACATAATTTATTGGAATGTTGGGCTTGATGCAGTTTAAGGGAGCTACTCAAATGAAGATGTAAAAACATCTTTTTATGAAGATGCTTTGTATAAAAGTGTGATTTATTGATTTGGCCACACTTCAAATAAAAACAACACTTTTATAATATATCAAAATCTAACCCTACACTTCATCATCTAAAGGTCAAAAAAAAAAATCATCACATGAAGACAATTATAATATCTTCATGGGAGTACCCACCGCAGTTTAATGTGTCCATATTATATAAACAATACTAGTGATGACCACTGGCTACTAGCTACGTACCAAGATGGAATCCCTAAATTGCATGGATGCATCTCTATCTATATAACTGGTCCCTCGTACATATCTTATCCCCCAAAAAATGTTATAATATATAGTATTAATTAGTTTCACTCAACTACTTATTATTTAAAATTATTATAAAGAAATATTCATATAAATATAAATCCTTCAAAAAATGTAAATGTCACCAAAAGTTTAATTTTTTTATTTAATATTAGTTACTATTTAGGATATATATTATTTAATTTTAATTATCAAATTTAAATTTGAACTTCAATTTGGTTTTTAAATTAAATATATTATTTCATGTAAATATGCATGGATTTTACCGACGGATCTTTTGACATTGAACAAAATAGTAATAAAAGAATCTGTCAATAATATTAGAGATATAATTATTTATGTATTTTTTATCAATTTAAATTTTAAAAAATAATTTTATAACATAATATCAAATTTCTATTACTTAAAAATATAAAGTTCAATCCTTAGTAACATACACAACAAAAAAAACCCAACAAAAGACAAATAAAAAGGAAAATAAAATCTATGTAAAAAATTAATAAAAAAAAATTAATGTAAGAGAATATATTAGAGATGTAATTATTTATGTGTCTTTTATATAACTTAAACTTTTGAAAAAATAATTTTATGACAAGTAAAGACTAAAATCCATAGATAATTTGCTGTTTTCTAAGAGTGACACAATCATGATGAAAGATGAATGTATTTATTATGATTAATTTTTCTATGAAAAAGTATGAGGAGCCAATGGAATATTTATATAATGTGTACAATTAAGGTATATGGAGTATTAGAGATATAACTATTAGTGTTATTTTTTCCCATCAGTTGAAGCTTTTGGGATGAGTAGTATCATGACATGGTATTAGAGTTTTAGATCCAAAAAGTCAAGAGTTCGATCATTGGTAAACCCAAAAATCAGTTTAAACTCTTGAGAAGATATTTATTATCCCTAGTACTCGAATAGTTATTCTAAATAATATAGAATGTTCATTTTATAACTCATATAACTCATTATACACATTGTACAAATAAGTCATTGTCTTCTTTCAAAGACAGAAAGTATAATATAAATCGCTTTCAATGATCTAAATGGAATAGTCGAATGAAAGCTACAAATAATAATAATGAACTTAATAATAATAAGAAATAATTAGTAAGAAGAGAAGAGAGAACTTACGAGGGAGTATAGATGAGAAATTTGAGGAAGGGAAAGAAGGAGAAAAGGGTGGTTGGAATGAACTCAAAGTTGCAATGACCCATATTGTTCATAAAGTCAATGTAGGCCAAATAGCCAGCGAAGGATGCAATGGAAGCTGTCCTTGTAATCACTGTTGTGTAAAGTGGAATTGCAAATAACACAAAATATGCTATGTGTTCTGCAAATGGATGGATCACAGCTGCAACAACAACCATTCATCACAATCATATTGTTATGTGAAAATCATAGTATCAACCGTTTAGATGGTTTAACATCTTTAACTCAATCTTTTAATTATTTATAATATTATCTTTATATAATAAAGATATCTTGTTAATTATGAGTTTAGAGTTTTTTTATATTTTAAATTTATTGAAAATTGACATGTTTAGTTATTTAAACATTTTTTATTTAAATATATTAATTTTTTAATGAATTAAAAATCTAAAACAGACAATTAATTTGAAATTAAAAAATCTGTTTTTGAGAAAGAGGAAAATATAAAAATTTGGTAAAGTGTAAATTAAAGATCAAAATAGGAATTTTTTTTCCTGCTATTTTGTAAATATAAAAATCTTATCCTATCTATATTTCTTAAATTATAATTATTTTTAGATATGCGTACATGATGTATAGTAAATTGTTGGGTGAAAAAATATTATAGCACTATCAAAATTTATTATTTTTTTATTAATTAACTATTAATATTTAAAAGTATAAGATAAAATATGTTGTGAATTACTATTAATTAAACTAAAAAAATAAATTAATAACAAAATAATAATAAAAAATAATAAATTTTAACAATCCCTAATATTTTTCAATTTTAATGGCTCCTAATATTTTTCCTTATTAGGTGTATACAATTGAAGTGGCAAAAGCTTAATTAGTATTTCATTTTTTTTTTTATTAAAGATAGCAGACTCAAACTCGCAATCTCTTAATTGAGTATGGGGAGACTATACCATTTGAGCTATTACTCATAAGAAATGCTAGGAGACCAGCAATTTTTGTGACTTATACCCATCAAACAACCATCAATAATGATTTTAATGGTGTGAAATTGATGTAAAATTTTATCTAATGACTCATTTTTTTTACTGGTTACATGCTGGTCAAAATTTAATAAAGTTGTTTGTCTTCTAGACTTTTCCAGTACTCATTGGCTACTTAGTATTTCACTTGGTTAAGCACTAATTAACTTGATATGGCCTGTTTTATTTAGTAAACATTGATTGATGGACTTACTTTCAATTTAATTAAAATATAAGTATGTGAAAAGAAGCAAAATTTCAAAAGTAATAATAATAATAAAAAAGAAAGAGCATACAAGTGATGGGTTCTGTGACAATGGAGGAATGGTGATGAGAATGGTATCTGGAATAGAGAAAATGGTGATGGAGTGCCCTATGCAACCAATAATAAAGAAACTCAACAGGTCCAGCATGCAACAGAGTTGTAATAATAACACCATCTGTTTTCCATATTGGTAGGTGAGAACCTTCTGGAACCAACATGTAACCTATGTAGAATAATAACCCATTCAACAATATCTGATCATCCCTGCAACAATTACAATTACATTTTCATCATACCATATTATATTACAAACTTAGTTATCAATTAAATTAGACCACCACTCATATCAAAAGTGTTTAAAGCTAAGTAGTGGATGCTAGTTTAAAAAATTATATTTTATGCCAAAGTTTGAATATTTAAGAATTATTTTTTAGTAAGTTAGACAAATCATAACAATTACCAAAATTATATACTAATGAAACATATTTATATACTAAAAGAGAAAAGAGAGAGAAAACAATTGTCATTTTTGGTCTCTTCATCTTTTTTCTAGAAATAAATTTTTTTTATAATTTAAAAAATTTAATTATTTAAGTAACCAGTTTAAGTAATTTCTGTAATTGATAATCTGTTAAAGTATAAGAGAGAAAGACAGCTTAAATTAATTATTTAAATAGTTGAAAACTAATTAAAAAAATTTAAATTATAAAAAAATAAATTTTTTCAGATAAATAATTAGGAGCCAAAAGAATATTTAATAAAAAAAAAAACAAAAAACTAGAACTTGTGAAACAATGAATTTTTTTTTCATATTGCATTTGCTTATCCATCGTTTATATTTAATTCTTTAATTTCAATTGCTTATTCCTTCTATTTTAAAATATTTATTTTAAAATGAACCATTTGATGTTTAATTACTTGTCTATTTTAATCTGGATGATATTAATTTTTAATTGTAATAATTAAATAATTATTAAATAATCATGTTCATTTATATCAAGAATGATTTTTATTAAAAAATCCAATTATTATTTTTCTTAAAATATATTTTTATTTTTGGATTTTTTTCCCAACAAAAAATGCATAACAAAACTCTGGTTAGATCAAAGGTACGATGGAAAACTGAAAACCTGAAAATCATGGCAGTAAAGAGAATATTGAGAACAGTTCTTTATAGTTAACATTATTGCTCCTATTGAATGGTCATTTTTTTTACTAAAAAGTTTTCTCATATATTAAATAAAGTATGATAAAAGTTTGAAAATTTTTCTTAATTATTTAACCACTATTTGTAACCATTTAAATATATAAAAGTATAGGATTTGGATCCTCTAAAGTTTGAATTTCACTTTAGAGAGTAAAATGTGATCTTCTACCCTTAAATAGTTTCTCTTTCATATTTATTCTTGGTCCCACCTATGAAATCAATGGTGAAAGATCACACTTTACTCTCTAAAGTGAAATTCAAACTTTAGAGGATCCAAATCCAAAAGTATATGCTCAAATAAATATGCCTTTTTTAATAAGTATATATATAACATTTTTCTAACTTATTTCTTATAATTTTATGTAGGCAAATTATAATGATTTTTCCTTGGGCTTGGTGAAGTTAATTATAATATTTTCTTCTATTTGTTTGTATTAAAGTAATCTAAATTTTTAGAAAGAAGCTAATGTTAACTATCTTTATAGATAGGGATGTTTAGTTTAATTTAATATCTCATTTTATAAAAGAAAAAAGTTTACATACTAGTAATTGTAGTCAGCATAGACACATTCTATTAGAATATTTAGGGCTTTTTTTTAACATTAACCTATAAAATACATTTATAGTTAAGTGTTGATAAAAAAATAAATTATATTGATCTTATAATATTATATTTTATATTTTAGTTATTTTTTTAATAATATTTTTTAAAAAATATTGTTTAATAATAAAAAAATATTATTTTAATTTTAATAATATTTTTAAAATATTATAATCACCGTAGTTATGGTAACATAATCATACTAGAATCATTCTTATATATTAGATATAGTGAAGACTCATGTGCAATTAATTTTATATAAAATTGATAGTCAAAAATTGTTAAATAATTTAATAAGTCTAACAATTCTCGACTACCAATTTCACATGAGGTTAATTACATCTGAATTATATAATTTAATTATATATATGTAATAGTACTTGCACTAACCAATTGCTTTCTCGATCAACTTGTTCAAACTCAATTCCTTTGTCAAGGATTCTGGTTTTGCCTATGGAGGTTCTGTGGCGAGAAAGAGTGATCCAAGCTTGATCATGGAGCATTCTCACCATCATATATGGAAATATTAGAAAGTATCCAATGTCTCTTTCATTTTCATCCTTCGTTATGAAAGAGTAGGTGCTGTGTGCTATCCATGGTGTCAAAATCACCCACTTTCCATATCATCACAAAACAAACAAACAAAAATTATGTTTTTTTTATAAAATAAAATATATTGTAATGCATGATCTCTACATGATAATAAAACACACGATGAAAATGATATTATAAATCGTTACTGAATATATTTGACTGAACTATTTAATTTATTAATATAAAGATGTCTTTATAAAGAAGAGAAAGTATAGGGAGCCAATAGTCTAATCGTACAATGTGTACAATAGAGGTTTAGGAAGTAGTAGAGATATGACTATTAGTGTTACATTGTCTTGTCAAGTTACGCTTTTGGGATGAGTGAGTTCATGACATGGTATTAGAGTTCTAGATTCAAAAGGTCAAGGATTCGATCCTTGGTGAACTCCAAAATCAACTTAAGTTTTTGGGATGAGTGATTTTATGATATGAGATATTTATTATCTCTGGTATCCGGATGGTTATTCTGGATAGTATAGGTGATGTTCATTTTATTTATGGACAAAAAATTTAATCCATTGTACACATTATACGCTTAGGCCATTGGTTCCCTAGCACTACCCTTATAAGAATATCTTCCATTTAATAATACTCGACCACACCATAAAATTTGTATGTTAAGATCTCTAACGAAAAAACTCAAAAGATGAAAAAGAATTCAAAGACTTATTATGGGGTTTATATATGATTTGTGAGGCTTAAATAATACTATGATATGATAAACATAAGATAGGTATAATAAGAAGTGATGAAACCTTAAAACTTCCAAGAGGTTTCCATGGCCAATCAGTGAGAATGCCAGGTTTGGACGCCATATCTTTCTTGATGCAAATGCTTGAGGTGTGTGTGATGTGAAGCTTTGCTCATAACATCTTGGAATCACTCGGGTATATTGGTAGCTCTATTTATAGCGGCCGAAAAACTATAAACATATATTTATGAGAGTTTAAGATATTTTCAATATTCAAAACCTCCCTGTGGCCCATGCATGGCGTCCTTGTTCGCATTCTTAAATAAGGAAGAAAAGCTATGAAGCACGGACACTTCGATGAGTTATCGTGTCCGCGTGTCAGACATATATTGGACATGACACTCACCAACACTTGTCTGATACATGTGTCTGCTGTATCTAACTGTGTCTTAATAAAAAAAATTTTCGGATACACCTAAATACCATCACGTATCCGCGTGTCCAGTCTTATTCTTAACATATATTCTTAAAATAAATTTAGATATAGTATATATTATTATTTATTAAAACCAAAAATATTTAAATACTTGATATAATTAAAATAAAACATTAAAAAAATTAAAAATTATATTTTATATTTTAATATCAATAAAATATCAAAATATCATTACAATTTATCTAAAAAATACTTTATATTTTATATATATGCATGTCCCCGTGTCATGTAAAATTTTAAAATTCGCGTGTCGGCGTATCCTGTGTCGTGTCGTGTCCCGTGTTCGTGTCAGTGTCCGTACATCATAAAAGAAAAGCAAAGAATTTAAATATGGTGAAGCAATAATGCATGAGATGGGAGATGATAAAAATCAGTTCAAGTAATCTAAAATTATTTTATTTAATATTTATTTATTATTATTAAAATAATTATATAATTTTAGATATAATAAATATTTAATTATTGATACTATATATAAATATATATATATATATATATATAATTATAAATGTTATATATATTATATAAGATAACTTTATATAATATTTCTCTAGTCTTATTAATAGTAAAATTGATAAAGAGATCAAAGGAAACGTTAGTCACTCTTAAATTTATAATTTATATATATGAGTCTTATTATCTTTATTTAAAAATAATTAATCTTTTACTTTATTATTTTACCGAATCCATTTTAGAAAAGCTTTATCCAAAAATAAAGTTACTATGCTACTAAAAATTATAATGAATGGATGTAATTATAATAATTAAAAAATTAATTTTATCGATTGTTCGGATGTTGGTAAATTAATTATTTCATGAATTAAAAATTATTTTTAATTATTATCAACGGAAATACAAATTTTTTTAAATAAAAAACAAATTTTATTTATTACCAATGACTTATAAATATAAATTGTTTTTTAATTATTTTTTTAATAATTTTTTATTATTGATGATCAAGTCATGCCTATAATTATTTTAATATTACCGACAGTTTAACCCATTAGTGAATTGAGACCAAATTTTTTGAATGGATCATTTATCCACATAATTTCACTTGTGGTTGAGCCGTTGTCCGTTGATAAAAATAAGAAAAAATATAAGTAGAGAATAATATTGTTGAACAATGTAAAAAATGGAATTAAAAAAGTAAATTAATCTTACATTTAATTAGTGACATGAGTAGTTAATATCTAATAATAGTCAAATTTAAGATCTATTATTTATGTTGTTAAAAAAAATTATTAGTTATCTCCTATAACTTAAAAATAACTACCAACATCGACGTTATTGCTGTTGACACAACTAAATTCTCTTATTATGGTGTTTGAATGTTTTTTTGGTATTAAATTTTAGACGTTCAATTAGATTATCATAAATCTTCATTTCTATAAATATAATCTTCGTTTTTCAATTTGGAATTTGCATCCCTAGATTTTTGTACGTGTATATGGATTGACCAAAAATTTATTGGACACAATACCAAAGAAGTATTACATTTGCAGTCATACTGTGTTATTTCAATTACATATATATTTTTTTTATTTTTTTTATTTTTGTTATTTTTTAAGTAGTTATTTATATAAAGATGACTACATTTAGGGGTAAGTATGGATCGTAGATATCCGATTACCCGTCCGAACCCGAATCGAACTAATTAAATTGGTTCTAGAACTAATGGGTAATCGGGTCCAATCCGACCCAAACCAATGACTCTCTTTAATAATTGGTTTGGGTAACGGTTCTGGAAGTGCGAAATCAGAACCAATCCGTAGATCCGATCATATATTAATTAAATAAAAAATAAAAATTTAAAAAATATGCATATCTTTTAATATATTTGGATTTTAATATCTTTAGCGTTTAATATGTTTGGATTTTAATGTGTTTAATTTTTAGTGTATTTAGTGTTTAATATGTTTATATTATTTCTATTAATATTACATGTTTATTATACTTACAAAATTTTTAAGATAAAAATTTTATTTTTTATATTTTTTTATGAATTTCTGTTTCATCAAATACTCAATTACCCAAATTAAACTAATCTGTTTTTAATCAGTTTGATTTAGTTTGGATACACAAAAAAAAATATAAATTCAAATCAAACCGAATCAATTACAATTTAATTGGTTCAGTTTTAATTTTATCTTAAAATTCGTACTCACCCTAACTATAATTCTCTTTCCGTAAAGATACAGAATGATTTTTTTTTTTTTTTTTACTCGTATCATATTGTAGTTCAACAAAAAAACATTAACTTGTATTTAATGAGTGATTCTGTTGCAAAATTAAAAAAAAAATTCAATTGGTTCGATTATATTAAAAAAACCACTCCTTAAAAGTAAAGTAATTTCTTTTATTCAATAATAACATGGCACATGTTAGTTGTCAATTTTCTTTTATGTGAAAACAAATTCAGCCGTTGTAAATTTCTCTCTCTTTTCAAAAATATTTCTTTGGTGAAGAATAATTATTATAACTAAATTTTTTAAAGAAGTATGCATTATATATAATGTCTTTATTTTTTATTATAAAAAGATATTATTTTTTAATATAAATTACTATTTATTATAGACAAAAATTTGGTAATAAAAATTTTTTGGCCATAATTAGCTAAAATTTTTCATAATTTACTTCATTTATATCACTTAATAATAGTTTTATCTTTTATTTTACTTTTTTATCATTTTATTTATCATATTCTTATCAGTTCACTTATTAAATAATTATAATATCATACCCCTAACTATTAGCCATTCTTGTAATCACTATTTAATATTTTTTTTTATAATTTAATTTTTATATTTAAAGATACATTAAATAATAATAATAATAATAATAATAATAATAATAATAATAATAATAATAATGGACAGTAACAATAATATATATTAATTTAGTTAATTGCACTTCATTCCTTGTTTTCTTTAAGGCATTTAATATCAATCAAGCAAGAATTTTACAAGAAGTCGGTTTATCATTGCAAATAGTATGACATTTGAATTCGATCTTAATACAGTACTTATGGTAGAAAGTGTTGATGAAGAATTTGAACAACAAACGGACTCATTCGATGAGGTTGTTGTCTGTCAACCAATTTTCGAGAATATAGAAAACCACACTGACTTTGATGAGGTATGGTAATAAACTAATTTTTTTTTAACAAAAGAGCTCAACACAATAAAGTGGAGCGATAGAATCTCAAACAGAGACACAACCGTCAAAAATAAAGAAAAAAGCCTAAGAAAAATCCCTAATATTATCTCCGTCATTGCCATCAACAATAACAGAGATCCAAGTTACACCAATCCCTCTAACTGGTCAAGGATCTGTGAAGCACCTCTTTTATTCCGGATTCTTTGTTATTAAAGATCTGCACATTCCTTTCTAACCACACATTCCAAATAACTGGTAAGAAAGAGCCACTTGTTACGCTCCTCTTTTCTATTAGCACCGCCTATCCAACTCTCAAAATATTTTTTCAGTGAACTTTGAATAGACCACAACCTCCCAAAATCAGATAGCCAATCACACCATACCTAAATTCTGGTGCTGACACTATTAACCTGTCCTGACCTTTCTTCTCTTTATTTTGTATGACCTTATTAAAGTTTCACATATAACATATCGAATCTTGACATAACCCAGTTACAAAGTTCAGTTTCTCCCACACAGCCAATTTCTCCATCCTAGTATGAACACCATATACTAAACAAAATGCACAGCTGAACTCATTTTTTAAAAGCACTCCTTCAACACATAACCATCTTTCTCCTTTGTAATAATTATTCATCTTAAATTGCATGTTATCCCATATTAACAACAGACTCCAGATATGCCTTCCGACCCTACAAACTCCTACCCCACAACATCACTCCCCCAAATACGTACTACATCAAACTTAGTTACAACTTGCATATCAATTTCAACCATATTCAATTTCCTAACGCCCCTTAACCCCCTAATATTCTAAAAGCTAAAAATCATTTTAAAACTATTTTACACACCTTTTTTGAGATTTTTGGGTCTATATTGTTGCGCCTTCTCTTTCTGCTTCGCTAATTTCCTCTTCTGAGCTAATGCCTCATTCTGTTTTTGAGGAATTACCATGATGTCATCTTCATCGTTGTACTAACTAAGTTCATACACATAACATTCATACATTCATATACATAACATCCATAATTACATACAACTAACATCTAAAAATTAAATTTATATTTATTAGATATTACGTCCATACACATATCATTTTTTAATTATTGCATAAGTAACTATAAAGTTAACACATATGTTTTTAAATTTGATCATAGTTGAATTTAAAAAAAATATTAAATTCTTAAATTAATTTATTCAATTGATAAATTTACTCATAACATCTATAAATTCATACATATAATATCCATTATTTCATATTAATAACATCTATAATTTATACTCATAATATTCATAATTTCATACCTATGATGTTTATAATTAATAAATTTTTATAATTAATATTATCAAATTTTAAACTATACGTCTTATTGTATTTTTCAAATTATCTCATATGTGCACTAATAGGTCATGATTTTAATTATTTTAATATTTTTATTTAATATTCATATGTATGCTTATTTATTGATTTTAATATGACGAATTAATAATTATTTTTAAAATTTTATTTTTTAATTTTTGTTTATATTTTATATTTTATTTTTTTTAATAATTTATATGTAAAATATAAGTTGTATAGTAAAAATTGTTAAAAATTTTTAACTTAATTTCCATATTTTTTGCAAAGAATTATTGCATTTTAATGGATAATAATGTGATTAAGAGATGTTAGGGATTTCATTTAGAAAAAAACTGAAATTAATTTTGAAAAGAACATTAATGACTCCAAACATACAGTAAAAATAATAAGTAATAAAGAGACTAAATAATAAAGAAATATATGTCACTTATTTATCAAAAAAATAAAATTTTTATATAATATTTCTATATTGTAATTATTTTTTTACTAGCTTTCGATCATCACTCTTATAAAAATACTATTCACCAGGCCATGATATCATTTTTTCAATTCTCTAACACATTCCCCTCATGAATGAACGGTTTAGTATGAAACGGTTAGCCACATTAGTGCCTATGTTCTGTCCATAACATAAATAAATAAGTGGTCCACTAAATCAATTAAGATACATACACAGCTAATATTGTAAGTTTGTTTATAATATTTGCCTAATTTTACATAAAAGTTTCTTCCATTATTTTTCTTCAACAACTAATAAATAAGGGTTATTTTTTTGTGAACATAAATAAGGGTTTTTAGACTACTTATATAAATAAAGGAACAGGACTTTTTTTTTCACTAAATCGGTTATTAATTTAACATATTGATCACTAAATCAACCATTATTTGTCATATTTAAAGATCAATCTAGTGACCATATCTAATTGATGAAGAACAGAGCAACATTTAAATGCAATAGTAGACACTATTAAATTGGTTCCTCATTATTTTTGAAATTAATAATCCGTTTAGTTTGATGTAAAACTATATTATTTCATATATTAACATTATTTTGGTTCAAATCTTTACAATATAATTTATATGTTTATTATAATTTGTTATATATGTAATTATTCATGTTTGTTTACCTAAGAACTTAAGTTTTTGAGAAAAATAATTTTATAATATAATATTAGAATTTATATGGCCAAAAAGTCACAATATTTGATTTTATTGTCTCCTAAAGAAAAAAATTAAATATAAGATATAAAAAAAAGAAAAAAAAACTTGTGCATAATTCATGTTTTAAATCCAAAATAAAAAAATTCTTGTGTGAGAATTGTATTATATATATATATATATATATATATATATATATCATCATTTATGTTTATTTAAATAAGTTTAATTTTTTTAGAAAAATAATTTTGTGACACAATTTTTTTTAAATAAACAGTGATATATTTTTTTTGTTTTTTGCTAACAATATTATTTAGTCATGTTTTTCTATTAATATTTAGAAATATATATATATAAAAATAAAAGATGAAGATATAAGGGAGAGAGTTGGAGTAGCATCTGTTACGATGGGTAACCGGAGATTAATAAGATGGATGGCTTTGGTTGGCCCAATCGTCCGCGGATGGTGGCTTCCGAGCTAGTTTGCACGTTGGAGCCTCCTTCCGACTTGTGCTCGTGAGTGAATGGGGGGTGGTACCTGCAAAGACACTCCGATGCCTAAGTTAGCAAGGGTGTGAGCAGGTCTAGAGAGTATTGGGCTTAGAGATACTTGAGGGGTGTCAGTGTATTTGTAGTGGTGAGCCAATAACCACCGTTGGAGTAGTGCCATATTTTTAGGGTGTTAACCGTCCCATTATCTTAGGGAGGTTAAGATATGGCTTGATTAAAGTAGTTAGAGAGATTTTAGGGGCAGTTACTCATTTGAATGAGTGCTTATCTGCCAACTATTCTCCGTCCCGACTTCTTGGGAGTAAGTCGGGTTTGACACCGACTTCTAAGTGTGAAGGTTGGTGTTTAGTAAGGCTCAATCCTCTGGACTAGGCCTTTTATTTGGACCTGGGCCTTTATTATTGGGCCAGGGTAGGAACAGTGCCCCTACTTGAGCCCAAGATCTTTATAGGACTTGGGTTCTAGTATTTTACTCGGGATCGTAGTCGACTTGTTGGAGGACCGACGTGATTTTCTGAAACCGACGTGACTTTCCGTGTCTCTTCGGTTCTGACGGTTACGTCTAATCAAGTGTCGTGTCCGTTAGGGATGTGCGTAGACTTTGGTAACGGTGCATTCTCATTAATGACTGCCCCGCTTTTACCATTATGCCCCTTAGTATGTTTATAAATACTTTCCCTCTCTTTCATTTTTTCGTTTCTGCAATTGTTCAAATTTCTTCTTGCTTTGTTCGTACTTCATTCTTGCATTCGGAGACCTCTGCTTCTTTCAACCTTCGGTTTCGGATAAAGGTTAGCGTTTTACTTTTATGACATGCTTTGTGATTGCATGCTTTTATTTTCTTTGGAGAGGGAGAAGTGACGTTGTAGGCTTTCGTATCCCCTTAGGGACTCTCGTTTTTTATTCTTTTTCCTTTTTCCTTTGTAGGTTTTCGTCGTGTTTTTAGAAAATGTCTTCTGTAGAGGCTCTTTCTCAATGGGTTGATGTCACAGTCCTAGGAGAGGAACCTTTGGTTGATGCGGAGTTTATTACTCATCTTCGTACTCACCACAGGATTTGTGTTTCTGAGGATGACGAGCCGGAGTATGAGTTGGTAGTCCCGGGTCCAGAAGACCGGGTTTGCTTTGGGAGGGCCAATGAGGCGTCTTCTCATTTCTTCTTTATGTATGAATGTATGATCACCCGTCTGGGTGTCTTTCTTCCTTTTTCGGATTTTGAAATGTCTGTTTTGCACCACTGTCGAGTTGCCCCTACCCAACTTCACCCCAACTCTTGGGGTTTTCTGAAAATTTATCAATTTATTAGTCAAGCTTTGGACTTCCCGACTTCTTTGAGGATTTTCTTTTTTCTTTTCCACATGACTAAGCCCTTTAGTGGGCTAAACAACAAACAGCAATGGGTGTCCTTCCGAGCCATACAAGGTCGGAGGATTTTCACCCTTTTTGACGAATCCTTCCATGACTTCAAAAATTATTTTTTCAAAGTGCAAGCTGTAGAGGGTCACCACCCCTTTTTTCTGGATGATAACTCTTCTCTTCGCTTTCCCTTATATTGGCTGGAGGCCTCCCCTTGTGAGAAATATGGTCTGGATGACCTGGATGAAGTAGAGGCTGCCATTGTGGGGTTCCTCCGAGAAGTGTGGGGGAGGGCCCCATATTTGGATACTAAGAAGTTTCTCCAAGGGTCTTCGACCTTTGTCCAGGCGCAGCTAGGTAGCTTTTTCTTGTTTTAAATTTCCGACTTATCAACTGATCATTCCGACTTGTTTGATTCTTTAGCTATTGTTTTTCTCTTTCAGAAATGGCTAAGACAAATGCTCAAGAATCTTTCCAAAGAGTCCAGGAGGCCAAGGCCAAGTCTCGCGCTCGGGCCGGTGGTGCCAGGGTTATCTCTCCTCCTCCTCCTCCTCGGAACGTTGGGACTCTTTCCAAGCCTATCGTAATTTCTTCTTCAGCTCCCCCTCAGTCGCTCCCCGTTGTCCGACCTTCCCCTGATCCAAAGAAGCGCAAGACTTTAGAGTCTGGTGCTTCTGGTGAGGTTAAGGCGGATGCTATTGAGTTTGTCCGAAAGAATATCTATCCCCATGTTCGTATAGGCATGGATGATATGTCTGTTCGGGGCCACCTTACCACTATGGTCGAGGAGAGTCTCAAGGCGGCGGGGGTTTGTGGCAAGCTCTTGGATATTTTTGAGAAGGCTCTCCTTAGCTCTTTAGGGACGACCTCGAAGGTCGAGGAGCTAGAGGGAAGGCTTCGCTCATATCAGGAGCATGAGGGAGAGTTGAAGAAGGAGATTGCCAAGCTGAGGGAGAAGAGAGATACCTTCCGGGAGAAAGGGAAGGCTTTGCAGGCCCAGTACAACATGGAGATGGAGTTGAGAAAAACGGCGCAGGCCAGCTATCAAAGCTTATTCAAGGATCTTGTGTCTGTGAAGAATGATCTGCTGAATTCTTGGAAGGCATATAATGAGTTGGAGGACTCAATTGCTGATGGCGCCGAGGAGTCTTGGAGGATTTTCTTGGAGCAAGTCAGGGTGATTGCTCCCGACTTGGATCTTTCTCCTTTACATCCTGACAAAGTTGTTATTGATGGTGCCATCGTGGATCCTCCTGCCCCCGTAATTGTTTCCGAGTCAGAATTGAAGACTCGGGGGCAGAGGATTATTGAGTCCCCTCCTCATTCCAAAGACGCTCCGAGTTCTTCAGCAGTTCCTCCTATCTCTTCATCTCCCATGGATACCTCTGGTGGCGCTCCTCCTGATTCCGGTGGTGGTGATCTTTCTAAAAAATGACTTGTGGCTATTTGGGGTCCGGCCTGTGGGCCCCCGTTTTTTAAACTCTTTATTTATTTCTAGTTTGAACAATTTTCTTTGGCCCTTTGAGGCCATAAACAAAATATTTTATGCGTGCCCTTTTTAATAAGGGTTTTAACTTAACAAAATAAATACCCTTTTTTGGATAAGGGTTTAAGTTACCTTATGCGTGTATGTCTTTTTGATTTTCTGAATTCCCCTTGACCTTTTCTTGAAAATCTTTCTTTTTGGCTTGTTTGTTTTTCTGAGCTTTTTTGTTTAAGGACTTTTGGGACAACCTTTAAACTTCTTCCTAGGTTTTCCTATCTCTTTTCGTTATCCCTCATACTCAACTTAGTTTTAGTGAGTTCTTATGACTTAGGTTATTTTTGCGATGCGTTTTTCTTCTACTTGGTCCTTCACTCCGATTTATGGATCGAAGTATTCCCGAGCTTTTCTACCCGGGATCTCGTTTCGACTTATGAGTCAGATTTGTTCCCGAGTTTTTACGATCGACTTCTTATAACCTCTTTACACCGACTTGTACCTCGTCGTTTTATCCTGACGACCTTTTAGGTCGGTTCATGGGATTTTCACGTTTTGTCGAGCTTAAGTCGGCGCGTTTCGTAGAAAGACTTAAAAAATAAAAAATGAAAAGGATTTTATAAGAGATATCGTAGATGAAAAAGATCTTTATTAATCGGGGAGGTACCTTTTTGCTACTAAGGGTTTTGATAATCTATTTCCCTTAGCCTCTACTATGATGCCTCGTTAAAAACCCTTCTCCAGAAAAAACCCTTTTGGGAAAAAATCATGAAGTTGGGAAAAGAGTACATCAGGGAGTAGAGTTCGCTTTTAACTATAGTACCTTTTCATGTTACAAGCATGCCACGACCTCGGGAGATCAGTGCCGTTCAGGTCGATTATTTTATAATAACCTTTTCCTAAAACTTCATTGACTTTGTATGGTCCCTTCCAATTTGCGGCAAGCTTTCCTTCTCCTGATTTGTTGACTCCAATGTCGTTTCTGATTAAGACCAAATCATCTGGAGCAAATGTTCTTCGAATGACTTTTTTGTTGTACCTTGTAGTCATCCTTTGCTTTAACGCTGCTTCTCTTATCTGGGCATCTTCTCGGACTTCGGGGAGCAGGTCGAGCTCCTCTTTGTGCCCCTGTATGTTTCCGATCTCGTCGTGGAGAATTACCCTTGGGCTTTGCTCATTGATTTCTATTGGTATCATTGCCTCCACACCATAGACTAGTCGGAAGGGTGTTTCTCCAGTGGCGGATTGGGGTGTTGTCCTGTAAGCCCATAGCACTTGAGGGAGCTCTTCAGCCCAAGCCCCTTTTGCTTCTTGCAGTCTCTTCTTTAGTCCTGCCAGTATGATTTTGTTGGCTGCCTCGGCTTGCCCATTGGCTTGTGGGTGCTTCACCTAGGTGAACTGATGTTTGATTTTCATACTGGCTACTAAGTTTCTGAAGGTAGCATCGGTGAATTGGGTTCCATTATCCGTAGTGATGGAATAAGGTATCCCATATCTTGTGATGATATTTTTGTAGAGGAACCTCCGACTTCTTTGAGCGGTGATGGTGGCCAATGTTTCTGCTTCTATCCACTTTGTGAAATAATCTATTCCCACGATCAGGTATTTGACTTGTCCAGGCGCTTGGGGAAAAGGACCTAACAAATCCATTCCCCATTTTGCAAAAGGCCATGGAGAAGTAATACTGATAAGCTCTTCTGGTGGAGCCACGTGGAAATTTGCATGCATTTGACATGGTTGACATTTTTTCACAAATTCTGTGGCATCTTTCTGCAAGGTCGGCCAATAGAATCCAGCTCGGATTACTTTCCTGGCTAGTGACCTTGCTCCGAGATGGTTTCCGCATATTCCACTATGTACTTCCTCCAATACCTCGGTGGTTCTCGAGGTCGGTACACACTTTAACAATGGTGTTGATATCTCCCTTCTGTAGAGGATATTTTTCACCAAGGTGTAGTGTTGTGCTTCCCTTCGGATCTTTTTAGCTTCTTTCTCCTCGTTAGGGAGGATGTCGAATTTCATGTATTCAACTAAGGGGTTCATCCATCCGAGGTTTAAACCGCCTACCTCAAGTACTTCTTGTTTATCTTTTATTATTGAGGGTTCCTGGAGGGTTTCTTGGATCAGGCTTCTGTTGTTCCCTCCTGGTTTGGTACTTGCTAACTTGGATAGGGCGTCTGCTCTGCTGTTTAGATCCCGAGTTATGTGTTTGACCTCGATTTCTCAAAATGCCTGAGATACTCCAAAGTTTTTTCCAAGTACCTCTTCATATTTGGGTCTTTTGCCTGGTATTCTCCACTTATCTGGGAGATTATCACTTGTGAGTCGCTGTATATAATCACCTTTGTAGCACCGACTTCTTCTGCTAGTTTTAGTCCAGCAATCAAGGCTTCATATTCTGCCTGATTATTTGAAGCCGGAAATTCAAATTTTAAGGAAACCTCTATCTGGGTTCCTCTTTCATCCGCCAATATTATGCCTGCGCCGCTTCCCATTTTGTTGGAGGATCCATCTACATAGAGTTCCCATGTAGTTGGTTTTTCCTCTTGATCCCCTGCGTATTCTGCAACGAAGTCGGCGAGGCATTGAGCTTTGATCGCTGTCCGAGTTTCATATCTTAAGTCGAACTCGGAGAGCTCTATTGCCCATTGAACCATTCTCCCTGCAACATCCGTTTTTTGGAGGATTTGCTTCATGGGTTGGTTTGTACGGACTCTTATGGTGTGAGCTTGAAAGTAAGGCCGTAACCTTCGCGAGGCTACTACTAAGGAGTAAGCAAACTTTTCTAGTTTGTGGTACCTTAGTTCGGGGCCTTGTAGAACTTTACTGATGAAGTAGACTGGATGTTGTCCGACCTCGTCTTCTTTTATCAGGGCTGACGAGACAGCCTTGTTTGCTACGGATGAGTACAGGACGAGGTCTTTCCCAGGTACGGGTCGGGTTAGAATAGGAGGTTGGCTTAAAAACTTTTTGAACTCCTGGAATGCCTCCTCGCATTCAGGAGTCCATTCGAACTGGCATCCCTTTCTTAATAAGGAAAATAGTGGAAGGGATTTCAGTACCGATCCTGACAAAAATCTGGAGAGGGCTGCAAGTCGGCCATTTAGCTGCTGGACTTCTCTCAAACAAGTCGGACTTTTCATTTCTATGATGGCTCTACACTTGTCGGGATTGGCTTCGATCCCTCTTTGTGTTAGCATAAATCCTAGAAGTTTCCCTGCTTCCACTGCGAAGGCGCACTTTGCAGGATTTAGTCTCATCCCGTGCAGCCTTATAGTGTCGAAGACTTGCGAGAGGTCTGTCAAGAGGTCGTCTTCTTTCTTTGTTTTTACCAGCATGTCGTCGACGTATACTTCCATTAGACTCCCCAGGTGAGGGGAAAATACTTTATTCATCAACCTTTGATATGTGGCCCCCGCATTCTTTAATCCGAATGGCATGACCACGTAGCAGAAATTAGCTCTGGGTGTGATGAATGATGTTTTCTCTTGGTCTGGCTCATACATTGAGATTTGATTATATCCCGAGTAGGCGTCCATAAATGATAAGTATTGGTACCCCGAGCTAGAGTCTACTAGGGTATCAATACTTGGCAAGGGATAAGGGTCCTTAGGACATGCCTTATTTAAGTCGGTGTAGTCGACACACATTCTCCATTTGCCATTCTGTTTTTTGACTAGCACTACATTGGCTAGCCATGTTGGGTACTTGACTTCTCTGATGAAGCCAGCTTCCAGGAGCGCCTGTACTTGTTCTTCCACTATTAGGGCTCGTTCTGGGCCGAGCTTGCGTCTTCTTTGTTGTACAGGTCGGGATCCTGGATAAACCGAGAGCTTGTGGGACATGAGCTCGGGATCAATCCCAGGCATGTCAGAGGCCTTCCAGGCGAAGAGGTCGGAATTATCTCTTAGGAGCCTAGTCAACCCTTGTTTTAGAGTTTCCCCAAGGTTGGCTCCTATATGAGTGTTCTTCCCTTCCTCTTTACCAACCTGTATCTCCTCGGTTTTTCCTCCCGGTTGTGGTCGCAGCTCTTCTCTGGCCCTTGCGCCACCGAGCTCTATTGTGTTAACTTCTCTGCCCTTTCCTCTTAGGTTTAGGCTTTCATTGTAGCACTTCCTTGCCAACTTTTGATCTCCCCTTACCGTTGCTATTCCCGCTGAGGTCGGGAATTTCATGCAGAGGTGGGGAGTAGATACCACTGCTCCGAGTCGATTGAGGGTAGCTCTGCCGATTAAAGCATTATATGCTGACCCCACATCAATGACTATGAAGTCTATACTCAGAGTCTTTGATTTTTCCCCTTTTCCAAAAGTAGTGTGAAGGGGCAAAAATCCTAGTGGTTTTATTGGCGTGTCCCCTAATCCATATAGGGTGTCGGGGTAGGCTCTTAATTCTTTCTCATCTAACCCTAGCTTGTCGAAAGCGGGCTTAAAAAGGATGTCCGCCGAGCTTCCTTGGTCCACCAGGGTTCTGTGGAGATGGGCATTTGCTAGGATCATGGTTATCACTACTGGATCATCATGTCCAGGGATTATTCCTCGCCTATCTTCTTTTGTGAATGAAATGGTAGGGAGGTCGGATGGCTCTTCCCCGACCTGATAGACTCTTTTGAGATGTCTTTTGCAAGAGGATTTGGTGAGTCCTCCTCCTGCGAACCCTCCTGAGATCATGTGGATATGTCTCTCTGGTGTCTGCGGTGGTGGGTCTCTTCTATCCATGTCGTCTCGCTTTCTCTTTCCGTGACCGTCCGACCTTTCTATGAGATATCTATCAAGCCGACCTTCTCTAGCCAGCTTTTCTATCACATTTTTAAGGTCGTAACAGTCGTTTGTGGAGTGACCATATATCTTATGGTACTCGCAGTAATCGTTGCGGCTTCCCCCTTTTTTATTTTTAATGGGTCTAGGGGGTGGCAATCTCTCAGTGTTACAAATCTCTCTGTATACGTCCACTATAGAGACTTTCAGAGGAGTATAAGAGTGATATTTTCTTGGCCTTTCGAGACCGAGTTCTTCCTTTTTCTTGGTTTCCCTTTCCCTCTCTTTTGTTGAGGGAGGGGGCCCAGGTCGCCAACTCAAGTCTCTTAGTTTGGCGTTTTCCTCCATATTGATGTACTTTTCAACTCTTTCCTGTACATCACTTAGAGAAACGGGATGTCTTTTAGATATGGACTGCGAGAAGGGACCTTCTCTGAGGCCATTGACTAGTCCCATTATGACTGCCTCTGTGAGCAGGTCTTGGATCTCCAAACATGCTTTGTTAAATCTTTCCATATAGGCTCGCAAAGATTCTCCGATCTCCTGTTTTATTCCCAGGAGGCTCGATGCATGTTTCACTTTGTCTTTCTGGATTGAGAACCTCATCAAAAACTTCCTTGAGAGGTCTTCAAAACTAGTAACCGACCTCGGGGGGAGGCTATCGAACCACTTCATCGCTGCTTTCGATAGAGTGGTCGGGAAGGCTTTGCATCGTGTAGCGTCAGAAGCGTCAGCTAGGTACATCCGACTTTTGAAGTTGCTCAGGTGATGCTTCGGATCCGTGGTCCCGTCATAGAGGTCCATGTCAGGGCTTTTGAAGTTTCTCGGAACTTTAGCCCTCATGATGTCCTCGCTGAAGGGATCCTCCCCACCTAGGGGTGGTTCTTCTTGTTCGTCGCGGGAGTTGCGACTTTTGAGGGAGGATTCCAACTATAAGAGCTTTCTTTCTAACTCTTTTCGTCGTTCCATCTCCTCTTTTAGGCTCTTTTCAGTTTCCTTTTGTCGTTCTCGCTCCTGCTCTAATTGTTCCAGGCGGCTGTGGACTAATCCCATGAGTTCAGTTACATGGGGTGGTTCTTCTTTTTCTGATTCGCGCCCTTCTGAGGAGTTTACCTTCGGATTCTTTATTCCGGAAGTGCCTTCCCTGTGTTGATTATCGATTTCTTGGTGGAGGGTGAGGTCCACATCGTTGTTGCTTGTGTCCAGATTCTCTTGTTCAGAGTCTGTCTCCACATGGCCTTCTTCGTGGGATCTATCTGCCATCGTTGGATGATCTCTCAGGTTCCCCGGCAACGGCGCCAATGTTATGATGGGTAACCGGAGATTAATAAGATGGATGGCTTTGGTTGGCCCAATCGTCCGCGGATGGTGGCTTCCGAGCTAGTTTGCACGTTGGAGCCTCCTTCTGACTTGTGCTCGTGAGTGAATGGGGAGTGGTACCTGCAAAGACACTCCGATGCCTAAGTTAGCAAGGGTGTGAGCAGGTCTAGAGAGTATTGGGCTTAGAGATACCTGAGGGGTGTCAGTGTATTTGTAGTGGTGAGCCAATAACCACCGTTGGAGTAGTGCCATATTTTAGGGTGTTAACCGTCCCATTATCTTAGGGAGGTTAAGATATGGCTTGATTAAAGTAGTTAGAGAGATTTTAGGGGCAGTTACTCATTTGAATGAGTGCTTATCTGCCAACTATTCTCCGTCCCGACTTCTTGGGAGTAAGTCGGGTTTGACACCAACTTCTAAGTGTGAAGGTTGGTGTTTAGTAAGGCTCAATCCTCTGGACTAGGCCTTTTATTTGGACCTGGGCCTTTATTATTGGGCCAGGGTAGGAACAGCATCCATTGTGGAAAATATGGTTGAATCGCGTCTCAGGTGGTTTGGACATGTGAGAAGAAGACCGATAGAACATCCAGTCAGGAGGGTGGATGAGATGGAAGATGGATAAAGGACGAAAGACAGAAGAAGATCTAAGAAAACCTAAGAAGATCATCCATGAGGTGGTCAAACGAGATCTACATGTAAATAGTCTCTTTGTAGACATGATTCATGACAAAGCATAACGACGTTGTTTGATTTATGTAGCCGACCCCACTTAGTGGGACAATACTTTGTTGTTGTTGTATATAAAAATAAAAAATAAAAATAGAAATAATAAAAAAAGAACATGAAATGAGATTAGGTTAGAGAAGCCAAATTCTTAAATATTGGAGGGAGGAGTTGTTATTTGAATATATAGGAGTTTTAAACTCCAATAAAACTAATTTGAGAGACTATGTAATCGTCCTTGATTCAATTTCTCTACTTTCCCTTTCAACTAATTATTAAGTGTCGTGTTCTTCGTGAAAAGCTTGTTTGCACTATTTATTTAATGCATGTGATCTTCCTCTCACAATCATTTTCATAAAAAACATATTATTTTTTTTAATTGGTGAACACCCATGCTCATAGCCTAAATTCAACACACGGTATTTTCTTAATCATAGGGTATGCAAATTAAATTATTTTCCCATCTAATCTAAGCAATATAATTAATTAATACTGGGCCGGGTACCAGCAAAATTGATTGATCTTTGAGTTACGTGGCAGGTTTGTGAGTAAGCCCAGTGTACATCTTATCATGAGGACTAGAACAAAGAATGCGAGGTTTATTGAGCTTTGACTTTTTTTTTTCTTGTGATATATTCGGACTTGATAGAAAAATAATTAATTCGTTATGAATTTAAATTTTATTTAAAAATTTATTATTAATCAATAAATTATTCCAACAAAAAATTTAGATTCAAATAATTTCGATACTTGCTTGGACAAGTGAATTCAAATAAACACACCCTAATAATAACCTAAATTAATTGTGGATTGAGCATTGATTGTGCTAGCAAATTATAGGTGAACCACTGATCTTATTGCATGGAAAGTCTCTTATTCATTGATGGTATTTGCTACGTTCGAATACAAAATTTGTCGGGTGGCTACTAGCTGGGTATTGGTCACTGGCTCCTCCATTTTTTGTGTGATTAAACCAAAAAAAAAGAAAATAAATAGAGATAAAACCAAATTAATTGATTAAATTTATATCTAAATTTATTAAATATTGAAACTCATTCTATGATTGACTCTAATAATTCGAGTGAATGTCTGCGTGCTGCTTTAGTTATATAATCTGTAACACTATTTACATTTCTCTGAATTAAAAGAATAGAAACTCTCCAATTCCAATTCTTAACCTTCTGTGTATGCTTTGCCAAATTTCATTTCGGAATATCCTTACCAAGCATTCGTTAGTTTACCAAAAAAAGAGTTCTATTTCACAAATAACCTCACAAAATTCATTATTCCAATCGAATAAATTAGTCATTAAAAATTTACATCTAATATAATAAAATAATATATTTATGTATAAAATATATAACTCTTTTAAAAAGGATTTATAATTTATTATTTTAAATAAGTTAGTCATTAAAAATTTACATCTAACTAATTTTTCAGTTTTTGATGATCGATTATTGTCTAGCGATTATCATCTTAAATCAGACCAATTTAGTGGCGGTTCTTAACCGCATCGAACTGGTGGATTTAATCTGGTCTTGAGAGGCTGATTTTGTGAGAAAGAAAGTTGTTATAAATTGCTAAGCCCCTCTTGTTAGTGGTTAAATTATGATTGTCACATCTCACACGTGAACAACTATGCAATGTCTTATGTATAAGAAACATTATATTATGGGGTCCGGGGGGATTATTATTGTATAGTCAATGTCATCGTGTCTGGTGGTGTGAAAGGATTATTCTTGAAAAGAGGGTTAAGAAGAAAAAGGAGAAAGATTATTATGGAGACGAATGTATGTTGAAGGAACACTGAAGGAATTAAATTCCCTTTTATTGCACCACTTAGTTGTTAAGTAACAGATTCTGTTTTTTTTTTTTTTCAAATTAACAAAATCTGTTTTTTGTTTTGTCTTCTTATCCTCCAATCCCTCAAATTCAAAGAGACTTTTGGAGCCATAATGTTATATGGTTAAATTATTTTAATAATTAAATTTAATTAAATTGATTTAATAACTTAAAGATTAATAATAAAAAAATAAAAAAAAATTGAAGACCAATAATTTTTAATATTGTTTATATTATTTAGTCATTACAAATATTAGATTATTTTTAATAAATAAATTTTATTAATTCATGTGTGTAATTTTTAAAAAATATATATAGGTATAAATTATATTAATTTATGTGTGTAAAATTTTGATAAATATAAATATAAATTATATATTTTGTGTGTGTAAAATTTATTTATATATAATACAAATTATTACTGGACAAAAATAATAATATTTATTGATTATATAGTATTATTTTCAAAAAATTTAATGAAAAAATAAAAAATATAAAAATTAAAAAAAAATTGATCGAACTTATTACAAAATTAATTTATTTATCTAGTATTTTTCTTTTTTCCAATTTAGTATGTGTCAATGTAAAATACAAGGAATAAAAATTCAATTAAATTGTGGTTGCATTGCATGAGCGGCGTCAAATGGATCCAGTTTTATAAGAGAAAATCATTTGTGGAAAATGTGAATCTGATTCGTCCACTTTCTCCATCAATCAGAATCTATCTATCAAAATGATAAAGTGAGTGTTCTTAATTATCCAACAACTTTTCCTTCCACTGTGTATCTCATCTTCCACGCACGTATCACTATAATAAGATATTTTTTCAACAAAATTAGTCAAATTAAATGGTTAGTTGAATCAGACATGATTATCACTCTTTAATTAAGTGCCACGTGTCTTAGCGTTTTTGAATTTTGATGGAGTGACACTAACTCCAACCATCCAAGTTAAAAAAAAATTAGGAGTTTACAATCATTCATATTTTTTTTTCCGATTTATTTAAAAATTGAGACTAATAATTTTATGACAAAAATAAATAGAATATAATTTCAATCATCAACACGGTTGACATTTTTTTGTTTTTCTCTTCATTCTAACTTTTCTAAATACCAAAGGCATGATGCATATATGAAAAAAGATTAATCACCAAAAATATTTTTAAATTATTCAAACATTGATAATAATAACTCTCACTTTGATTATTGACAAAAATAATCTTAAATAGTTTAAAAACGTGTACGAAGTGTTCAGCTGTCAAATAATGCGTTTTCTGTTAATAAAAATGTATGATATGATGACAAACGAAAAAGTATATATGACAAATAAAAATGTCTAGTCAGACCCATTTTCAAATTTTCTAATTCACCAACCCTAATCTCCAATTAATAACTTAATTCCCATAATGTATTGAGAAGTTAAAACATTCTAATAGACTAACATTATAAAAAAAGGTCAAAGAGAGTAAAAGAATTATCGCTGCAATTATTGTCATCTCTCCATCTTCTCCTTCAAATCGAGTCACCAACGTTCATCCATCGTCGTTGTGTCGTTAGTTTAAAAAGGCATTGTCACATCTTGGTGGTTGTTCATCTGACAAGATACACATATTCTCTTCTCCGTTAGGAATTTTATATCGTTTATGTTGTTGTTATATGGTTTTTGATGAAAAAAAATGACAACTAAATATGTGACCGTGTTGATGTTTGGGCGTTAAAATTTTGTTTTCAAGCATATAAGTTGTTTGTTGTATTGCATTGGTTACGGTTTAGTTAGTTTCTTTTTTTTCTGTTTCAAAAGAATAATTTTAGCAGTTGATTGGAGTTCTATTAGTATTAAAATGTGTCGCTTTTTCGCTTGGAGTTTCAGATGTCATCATTCATAACATTCATAATGCTCCACATAGGTAGGTTAAAGAGCAATCAAAAGGGTGGAAGGCAATATTCTGGGAATATTATTACTCTGTTAGCAACATTGACAGGATATGTATGGATATTTGTAATTTATTTCTAGTAGAAGGATTATTTCTCGATTTAGGTTACACTGGGATTAAGAAAGTTTATTGGTTGGAACCCAATTTTGACTTATCAAATAGTTTAAGGCCGCTTAAAAGGGATGCTAATATTGTTAGTATGTGTGAGACAGCTATGAAAAATAGTAATAGGATTCACTTATATTTTGAGCATCTTGTTATAGAAAATTCTGAGTACGTAAATCAAGTTAGGGTATCTGATGATGAGGTAGAAGTTGTAGAGGTAGATAATGAGGATGTTTCTGCTAATGATGAAAGACAGGGAGAACATGAGGTGCTAGAAGATTAGTACAATGATGCTGAAGATGAGGGTCAAAAGAAGGGTAATGTTGTTTTTGAAGTGCATGATGAAAACAACAAAGGTGTAAAGACCAGGTCACTAATGTACTATCAATTGAGACATCTCAAGTTAAGGAAGATCAAACTACTGTACATAAAACCAATGTATTAGGATCTTTTGATATTGTGGAACTAATTTAGTATTCTTATTTTTAGGTGTTAATGAACTTTTTGGATGAATTGTTTAAGTTGTGTTTAACTCTGTTTAATACTTATTATGGTACATTATTTAGCTTAGGTCATCTAAATAGTTTCACTTGATCATAGATTATGCTTAAATTACAAAAAAATATTAATTCACTTTTTGAGAATTGTTGATAAATGTTATGTAAATTGTTATTGTTAATGTGATCAGATATATTATATTTAAATGCTAATTATGAAATTTATACTATAAGTATTTTATTTAGTTTTACTGCACTTTAAAAAACATAATACACATCAGATTCTCATCAAAATACAACACAAGAGTTGTCATTCAATGTTTCAACTAAATTTAGTATATCCATAATTATCAAAATATACTCTAATAATTGACATTTACTCTTCATCCACTACTTAGCATTAGTACAAATTAGTACTTAAATAGAGCAACAAAATTAATGAAGACGCCAATTACAACCCCAATACATATCATGATTAGAAGAATTTTAATTCTCTTCAATTTTGTTTTCAATTCTTTAGTAAAAACAGGCAACATCATGGGGATTATGTCCTCACACTCCATTGACTCAGACAGCTTCCTAATGCTCTTCTTTTTGAGTTTTTTACGTGAAGAGACCATGGGTTTGTTGTTCCAAGAACATTCCTCCTCTTTAATCATGTATTTCTCTTCCCATTCATCAATACATTAAAAATATTTGTAATTTTGGTTTTTATTTTGTCAAAAACACAAACTAACAAGCGATGAATAATAGTGATGAATCAAAAGGTGCCAAAAAATATTAAAATAGGAACAACAATGAAGACCCATTGAAAAGCAAAAACAAATCATGGTTGCCTTTCATAGTGGGCACCAAAACAACCACCTCCCTGAGTTAGCATTCGTCTTCAATTTCAGAGCAATACCAACAAGAGAGCAGAGACACGTACCATCGTACCACTTCGAAATATACTATTCACACCTATCGTTGCATTCTTTTGTCATTGATGCAGACCTTCGCTTCATTCCAGTTCTATCCATGATTGAACCTCTATTCAAATACATCACATTCTGATTTTAAAATTGGGAATTAGGGTTAATGAATTGGAAAATTTGAAAATGGGTCCAACTAGGCATCTCTATTTGCCATATATGTTTCTCTATTTGTTACATTAGACACTTTCATTAACGGAGAACGCATCATTTGATAGTTGGTTATTTCGTGCATATTTTTTAATTAGAGTTCAACTAGGTAGACAACAAAGATTGTAAAATACATGAACAATGGGCTGCATTTGTTGCCCACAGAAGATAAAAAAAAAGTTCATCACAAATTATCCTCCTAAAAACTCTACTTTCACCTTTTACACTTTACCTCCACGCACCTTCTAACCCTTTTACCGCCATATACCTCTCCCCGAACCCTCATGCGCCGTCAATCCCTCCGTCACCAGCCAGCTTCAGCGCCGCCGAGCTTCTTCTCCATCAAATTGTCGGTTTAGAATGAAAATAACCATCCACACACCTAATAAAATGAACACAGAGACAGACCCAGGTAGTGTAATATGGGGGCTTTTGCCCCCACTCTTATTTATATATATATATATATATATATATATATATATATATATATATATATGTTCTCATTTTAAATTTTAAATGACATCATTACAAATAAATTTAGTCAAATTAATTAAAATCTCAAATCCACTTTATCTTTCTATCATTTTGACTATTAGTTAACCTAATCAAATTTAGTCTTTTCTCATTTTTAAATTCCAACCGTCATCACTTCTTTATTCTCTTACATCCTCTTCTTAGTTTCAACATTCTTTTTCTATTCCTTTTCTAGTGGTCATCTTTTCTTCATCAAAAAAGATAAATTTTAAATTCTCTATTTTTTTTAATATAACTCTTTATGACTCTATGTATCTTTCAATTTTATTGTTTCTCTTTTCGATGTTTTTAATTACAAATTATAATTCAAGCAATTATAGTTTATTCTCTTTATAAATTTATATATTTTATTTTATTCTCAATTTAGTGATCCTTATTATTTATTTGTTTATCTTTCATTCTATTTTATTATATGTAATTATGTTGCATATAAATTTTTAAAATCAATTGATCAATTTACTAATTTAGATTATATATTTTTTATTTATAGAAATAATAATGAAAAAATATTTTAAAAAATATCTTTCGTTCTATTTTTATTATATACAATTTTTTTTAATTCGAATAATTAATGTGCACTTTTATTTTTTTGAATTTAGATTAATATATCTTTTAATAATAATGTATATTATTTTTGCGCCCAACATAAATTTTCTGTGTTTGTCATTGAATGAACATTCATCAAATTTCATTATATCGACTTAATCCAATCCAAATTAAATAAATATCAACTTTAGAATGAAAAATAATTATCCACATACCTAATAAAATGAACATCCAGCAAATTTCATTATACCTAGTTAAATCCAATCCAAATTAAATAAATATCCACTTTAAAATGAAAATAACCATTCACATACCTAGTAAAATGAACAACAATTCAAAGAGAGAAGTGGGCGTGAAAAGAAATTACCTATCACCATCAACATCACCCACCATTTTCATTTCTCTGTAAGAAAGAAAGAAAAAAAGAGTTTTGTTTTGTTATTCCCAACAGAAAAGAAATGACTTCCGTTTCAAAGGTGTCAACGCCGAATCCAGCTGTGTCCTTGGCAGATGTGATCCGCTCCAGATTTTCTTCTCCCAAATGCTTTCTCGTTTTTCACGATCGCAGAAGAACCTCGTCCATAAGAGGATGAATAGCGGCTTCAGCATAAGGCTGCAACGGCGGAGCGTGACGCTGTGACGGCATCGGCATCAGTTCGGACTGTTGTGGGACAGCGGCGCGAGGTGAGGTTGCGGTGGCGTTGGTATGTGTTGCGGGTTTCTACTGCGTCTGAACGGGGTGACGAGGAACAACAGCATTCTACTGCGTCTGAACGGCTGTTTCTGACAACGACGGCAAGTGGTGGTGGAGTATCAGAGAGGGACTGTGTGGGTTATGCCGCAGACGTCGGAAATGAGGTTATAGTGGGATTGAAAATAGCTTTACATAGTGTGAATGTGTTTGGTTGCTAATCCTAATTTTTCAAATTTAAAATTTGATATTAATTAATTAGTTAAGAATCTGAATTTTAATTTTAATTTTAATTTGACCTTCTTTTTTAATCCATTATTTGCGTTGTTTATGATTATCATTTTTTTATATTTTTTTTATATTATTCGAGATTATTTTTGTTAATAATAAAATGGAGGTCATTATTGTTACCGTTTAAATAACAATTCAAAACTATTTTGTGATTAACCCATGAAAAAAAGAAAAGACCAATGAAATGCATCAGAAAAAAAATACTATGAATAAAATTAGAAGCATAAATTGAATATTAACATTGAGTGAAAATGGTAACAATACATGAGTAATGAATTCAAAGAATGAACTCAACCTCTCTCACCCAAATTAAAGTTCAGTACATATGAACCGTCTAAAAGTGAAAACAAAACAGAAAACAAATAACCCATTAAGCAGTTTCTTTAACAGTTTCTTGATCACTCTAATGGTCAATTACTTTGCTATCCTCAATAATATGGTGGCTGGAGAGAGAGATGAAAAGGGTGTCTTAAAAAAATAGATAAAGATATTTATTGGATATTTGACCTCTATAATTTTATTTATATAATATTTATAATTATATATTTATTATCAGTGTAATACTATAAAATTAATAAATATTATTTTTTTTGTCAGTATTTTGTCAACAAAAATTTATACTTTTATTTATAAGTATTTACATAGATAAAATACATAATTTATATTTATATTTATCTAAATTTATCCACTTAAGTCAACACAATTTATATTTATCAAAATTTATACACATAAATTAATAAAAAATTTATTTATTGAACATAAATTGATACTTGTACTAGCTAAATTTAATAAAAAAATATAGTTATCAAGAGTTTTTGATTTATTATATCTAAAAATACACAATTATTTTAACAATAATTAATAAATATTAATTAAAGTAATTTTAAGTTGTTTGAATTGATTTTCAATAATGTTAAAAGACAATAATATCTAAATTACTTTACTACATAACATAATCATATACATGTAATTACACATTTATTATATCTAAAATTACATCATTATTCCAACAATAATAATTAATTAATATAAAATAAAATAACTTTAAGTTATTTGGATTAATTTCTTATTATCTTCCAAACATTATTGTATTTATTCTAACATGGTTCCCATATTGTAATTGAAATTTGAAAGGCAACATATAAATATATTGATTGAAGTAGATCTCGGATATACATACATACATAATATATAGATATAGATAACTACCACCAAATATCCAGCCATCAATCACTTGCTTATAATTAATTAACTTCAGCACAATACATAGCATACCATACTTAATTTGATTGTAAATAAGAAAAGTAAGGCAATAACTATCGAAAATATTTGGTAATCAAAGAAAATCAACCAAAAACAGTCATAATTTGTCTATTTAACATTCATTAATTGTCGTAACAATTAATGAATGCTAAATAAGACAAATTTTGACTGCTTTTTTTTTGTCTACCTAACATTACCTGGGAATAATACCCAGCCACAGAGCATTGATTATATTAATTAAGTATATGGGGTAATATAATTAATTAAGTAATTGTATGATTAGGGACATTGAGAGGTTGGAAACCATGTTGAAGAGTTGCATTCCAAACCTTGTCAATGTTGTGCATAGTGTAGCCACATTCATGTTCATTCCATGCTTCTAATGAGTGTACTATTCCAGCTATGCGCCATGCACTCATCACCCTCCTTGGCAACCAATCCTCGCAAGAGTGAAGATTTTCAACAGAATTTGGAGCAACCATTGATGGGGTGTAATGGTATGAGCAATCTTTTCGGTATTTCTTTGGAGGGAACTGAGAGTATGGAATAAATAATGTTCCTTTTGGTGCCTTCATCTCTTCCTCTTTTGTCAATCCTTCCCCACTAACCATACCTTTATATATCCAATAAAATTAATTCAAATTATTGAAATCTAAGTAATCAAGTACCTTAGAATAATTTCAACTTATAAGTTGAACATCCAAAAGTAAAAAAGAAGTAAATTTGGGTTATTATAAAAAAATAAAGTTTAATTACTTCAATAGGTCCCTGACTTTTTGTCCCGCAGATATTTTCGTTCCTGACCATTAAAAAATACTTTTAAGTCCCTGATATTCACAAAACTTGGACGGATCAGTCCCTGACGGAGGCATTTGGACAGATCAGTCCCTGACGGAGACATTTGGACGAGGGACTGATCTGTCCAAATTTTGTGAAGGTCAGGGACTTAAAAGTATTTTTCAATGGTCAGGGACGAAAATGTCCGCAAGACAAAAGGGCAGGGACCTATTTGTCCTTTTCTCTAATTACTTTGTCGCTCCCTAAAAATTTTACTGAATTTTTAATTAGATTTCTATAATTTTTTTATAGGTCCTTGTATCATGTTAGATTTTATAATTAAGTCATTGTCATAACAAAAATGTTAGGATCAACAGAAAATATTTCGCTAATTCTAATATTTTTGTCATCATGATAAGGACATAGTTACAAATTTAATATGGTATAAAAATTCAATTAAAAAAAATGTATAGAGATATAATAAAAAATTCAATAAAATTATAGAAACCGACAGAGTAATTAGCCTCTAAAATAATTATTACCGTCTGAGTGTAATTTAGGGCGATGACCAAATTAGCTTCAGAGCTGTTAAACGACTTCTTGAGCTTCACATAATCATCCTCATGCATTGTAGCAACCTAAAACAAAGTTAACAGAATAGGGAAGGCTTTAGATTTAAAATCTCAAAATAAATATCATCGCATTGAAAAATTAATGTATTTAAATATTGTATAAAAATTTTAAAAATTTAGATAAGTTATATGCAAATTAGGGATTACTCTTATAGGGTATGTTCTGCAGATAGAAATGTGAGTCCAAAATATTTTGTATCTAAATATATTTTGTATCTAAATATTTTGTATCAAAAAATTTAATGCAACGGGTAGGAGATTAGCTACTAATTTATGAGTTTAATTATATATCCAAAATATTTTGTATCTAAATATATTAATTTTTGGATAATATACCAAAAACAAAGTCCAACATTATTTGTTTTAAAACATATAAATAAAAGATATACAATTTTAATTCAGAAGCTAACTAATTAACTATCGATTAATAAAGCGGGCTTATTTGAAGATAAAAAATAATACAAGTACACAAAAAAATAGTTATTATATATTTATATATAAATATATGTAATATATAATGATTAAATATGTATGTTATTTAACTCATTTTAAATATCTATATTTTATATAAGTAGTTGATTTAATAACTAATATTTTGTGTATACGTAACATAATTATTTAAATTAATCACTATATATTTATATATAAATATATGTGTTATTTAATTTATTTTAAATATATATTTTATATTTTAATATATAAATATATTCTATCTAAGTAGTTGATTTAATAACTAATTTTTTATGTACATGTAACATAATTATTTAAACTATATATGTACACAGAAAATATTTTTAAAATTACTATTTTTTAAAAAATGAAGAAAAATTAGAAAGTTGGCTGACCTTAATGCCTTGTTGGCACAATTTGAAGGCAATGGCATAAGCAACCTTGTTAAGTTTTCCCCTAAGTAAAACTTGAGTTGTTCCTTTAGGAATGGTGTTAAGAACAAGAGCAACTACAAGGCTACTTCCATCAACAATTTTCACTTTTAGCTTTGGATGCCTACTAACATATAAGCCTCCATATATGTTGAGTTCTTCTCCTTGATTCATTAGGCCTAGGCTCACCACTTTTGTGCCTTTTTTGTCTGCTTCCAAAATTGCTTCCTCAATCATTTTGTTGATAGCCACATTTTGCCATTGCATCAAGTACTACACACAATCAAATAAATAAATGATTTGGAAAAAATAAGTTAACCAAGATTTTTTTTAAGAGTTCAACGGGTATTAATTATTAAAAGGGTAAAGTACTAAATTGGTCCCTATGTTTAGACGTAATTCTGTTTTATTTCTTAAGGTTTAAAGTATCCTATTTGAATCCAAAAAAGTTTCATTTAGCATCAATTTAGTCCCACAGTGGGGTTAAAGTTAAATAATTAACGGAATGTCCTACATAACAATCGTAAAAAACAAAATCGATAATCTGGAGAACAAGTACCAGTTCCAGAGGCACAAAATCAACCGTTGATGCATCAATACATTTATTTATCATTCTCTTTAGTTCTATAGAAAATATTTTATTTATATTATAAGAAAAATAATAAATAAATATATTGATGCATCAACGGTTAATTTTGTGCGACTGGAACTTGTACTTGTTCTCCAAATTATCGATTTTATTCTTGTACTATTGTTATGTAGGATATTCCGTTAATTATTTAACTTTGACCTCACTGTGGGACTAAATTGATGCTAAATAAAACTTTTTTGGATTCAAATAGAACACTTTAAACCTTAAGAATTAAAACAGAATTATGCCCAAACATAAAGGATCAATTTAGTACTTTACCTTTATTAAAAAAAAAATCAAGTTATGAACATAAATATATATTAAGATTTCTTTGTAATGTATTTTGTGCTCACTTTTTTCCAATTTTAATGTAGATAGAGATAATCAGATTGATCTACTCATTTCAGTTTGTAGGGTTATTTGTTCTATATATTAAAAACTTCATAAATATTTAGTAATAAAAAAGAATTAATCAAAAATAGTTAAAATTTATCTTATTTTATTATAACAATTAATAAATATTAAATAAAATAAGTTCTGACTATTTTTTTTTTAAGTATTATCTTAAAAAATTTAACCCCTTATTAACAATTCAATATACAAAATCAGTTTATATACTAAAATATATTGACTTGTAAATGTACCAGTTTTTTAATAAACAAATGTTTCAAACTGAAAGAAATAACATATTAATTAGAAGTGCATGTTATATGTAACCCAAAATATCATATTTAGTCATACCTGGACACTGTACTTTGGGATCGCCCAAGTTTGAAGGTTAAGTTTGTGCAATCGGTTCCTCTCAACAATGAAGGTTCGACCATAGACCCATGTGAGGGTCATGGACCATGCTGTCACGGGCCACATCAACCACAAATACCATTTCGTCGCGAAAGGGTTCGAAGCCAAGTACGCAAACCCGAGTCGAAGATGGTAGATCGACTCGGGTTTTGTGAGATGTGTTATATGTACCACTTCTGGTATTTCTTCGCGGCGACTTAGCGCTTTGATGTGTAAGTCGTCGGAAGATTTATCAGTGGTGTTGTAGATGTAATCATAGAGTGGCATGAAGAGGGAGTAATTTGTTCTGAATTGGGTGTGGTGCAAAGAATGAAATCTGGAAATAATGTTATAGATAACGCATGATTAGAAGAGAAATATTTTTGTTTTAGAATTCATTAGCTTGTAATCATAGAATGAAATAGAGTGAAATTAACAATTAATTTTAGATAACAAAGCGATGTGTTTCAATAAATAGCTACACATAAAATAAGGAGTAATATTCCGAATACAAATCAATTCTCACTTTAAACTTTTGATAAAAAAAAATAAATCTGTCTCCTTTTTTATAGTATTAAACCAGTCTCTGTGTTATTTAATAAAAATGTAATAGTTGTTAAAGAATTAAAAATTTCAAATCAATTATTCTATATAAACAAATTATTTGATATAAAAATTAATTTATCTAACAAAATAAAAGTTTAAAATTGATTTGATGAATAAAATTTATTGAAAGTTAAGATGTCATAATACAATTTTTTTTTTTAGAATTGATTTAAAATAATACTCTAAAATAAATAATCCTGGTATAACTTCTCTTATTAGGAAAATCACGTAGATTTTGTTATGAGTTGTTTGACATTAAGGTCAGTTTGGGTAACCAACTTAATTAAATTTCTTTTGATAAAATAATTTAAACAATAAATGATTTTGTTAAAAATAACTTATAAATAAGTTATTTTGTGTTTGGATTTTTAATTCTAAAAGTGCTTATTTTATAGAAATATGATAAAAAGTAGAAGTATTATTAGAGAAGTCAACAGTTAAAAAAAGTTATTTCTAAAATTTTCAAAACAGTCCTAAATCCTAAGATTTGAATCCTCTAAAGTTTGAATTTCACTTTAGAGAGTAAAGTGTGATCTCTCACTATTAATTTTATAGGTTGGGCCAAAAATAAATATAAAAGAAAAACTATTTAAGAATAGAAGATCACATTTTACTCTCTAAAATAAAATTCAAACTTTAGAGGATCCAAATCCTAAATCCTATTATAACCGACTTTTTCCCCTTAAAAGGTTAATTTGGTGTATGAGTTGAGATTTATTGGTGTGGCTACCCAACTCGAGGTTAAATAATTGTGTGGGGTACATTTTTGTGATTAGGGTTCTTCCTATCTATTTTTTAGTTTTTTATGATATTTTTAATTCGATAGGTAAAAGATTAATTTATTGTAGATCGAAGTTTTATTAAGAATTTGTGATTGGCTAATGAATTATTGTATACATAAAGTGAAATTAAAATTTTCAACACTTATATAAGTAGAATAATAAACTAATTACTAAACCAACTCAAATTGATTAAGATTTTTCATATCTTATGAAAAAAATTTGTATTTTTAATTTAATTTTAATGTTTAATTTTATCTTTTAAAACGACAAAAATAATAAAATAAATTATTATTTTTACTTATAAATATTTTAAATTTTGGTAAATTTTATCTAAAAAAATAAAATTAAAATTATACTTATAAAAAATAAATTTAAACTGATAAAAATATAAAAATACTGAAACGCTAAAAACTTATAAAAAATTTTTAAATTATTTCTTTCACAAACTTTAGTTTCATTTTCAAACTATTCTATCATTAACCTTGATCAACCTAACTCCTATTCACATTTATCAATCTCATCACACTTGGCATACATATCAATTGTGTTTGTTTGAGAGAAAAATAGAAAGAAAGAAAAAGAAGGAAAAAAAAATAAAAAAAAAATAATTATTTTTTATTGTTTAGTTAAAAAAAAAAATTAGAGAAAAAAAATGAATGATCTATCAATTTTTTTTTTAATATTAAAAAGAAAATAAAGAGAAAACTAATATTTTTCTCTCTATTTTTAATACTACTTTTTTATTTTTTAATATATATTATAATATAAAAGTAAAATTATTTTTTTATAATATTTTTTTATTTTTTTTATTCAAATACATCTAAAAAAAATAAAAATTCACTCAATTTTTTTTTTTGTTTATTTCTTTCCTTCTAACCAAACAAATGAATTAGAGAGTTCTAGCATCATCCACGTGACCTTTTAAGACATCGCCAGTAACCAAATTCGTGAAAGACACATCCTTTCTCAGAGAACTTTTATCAAACAACTTCCTTGCATCACCCACCCAATTCACCAACATTAGTGTGCATAGCAATAATCGACGTGTGTACGTGGGGATAAGATTGAAGTCCAAACTTGATGATTTGTTAGTGTTCACAATAGTCATGGTTAGAAATAATAGTTTATATTAAATTATATGACTTATCAGCATTTAGAATATTCATAGACAAAAATAATAATTTATACTAAATTTTAATTATTATAAAGGTTTAATAAAGTTTAAACTCAAAATGTTAATATTCTAAATTTAAGAGATAATATCCAATTTAATTTTTAAATTTACAGATAAATCTTAATTTAATTTTAAAAATTTTAATTGTTTTTATTTATTTTTTAAATTTTACGAATAGGATTTATGTTAATATCTGAAATAATTTTTGACGCATAGACGTTAATGAATATTGACGTAGATAATTGGATGTCACACTTGATTCTGTAAAACAATGTCGTTCTAGTTTTGACATTTAAATAGTCAGAAAAACAGCATTATAAGTGGTATTTATTGAAATTTTTTCTCTCAAAATAAGTAATTTTTTGTCCTTTTTAAACGTCAAAGCCAAAATTGCATCATTTTACATAGGGCTGTCAAACTGGCTAGTTTGGTCCATTTAGGTCGGCCCGTTAAATCGTGGGTTAAATAGGTTGGACCGTTTAAGTCCACTTCATTCGCGGGCCATAATTTTTGAATCCAGATCGTTTATGGTCAGTCCGATGGGTTAAACGGGCCAACCCGTTTATTCTTTTATTTTTTTTTGAAAAATATTTTGATAAAAAATATCACTTTTAGGTCAAAAATCTTTTAAAAATAATATTTTTTGTTGATGGGTCGAATTTTCGGATCGAGTCAGAAAAAATATTGGCTAAAAGTGCTACTTTTTTAAAAAAATATATAAAAAATAAACAGGCCACCCATTTATCCTGCGAGCTAGCTCATTTAATCCGTCATTTTTTTCGAGTTAATCGGGTTCAACACGTTTAACCCGAAATTTAAACGGACTTAATTTTAGAGGTAAAGTTCGCCCATTTAAATTGGTAAACGAGCTGGCCCGATAGATTTGACCCATTTTGATAGCCCTAATTTTTTTACAAATTTATTTCAACGTGATATTGACTATTCATGTCAGCACTCTATTAACATTTGTGCATCGAACATTATCCCAAAATCAATGTGTGTCATGTTTACAAAATTTGAAAATTAAATAAAAACAATTAAAATTTCAGAGACTAAATTAAAACTCACGTATAAATTTAATGACTAAGTTAAGTATTAACTCTAAATTTAATTTTAAAAACTAAAAAAAAATGAGCCATTTTTAATTAAGTGGTACTCTATTTAACATATGTCATTTTTTAAATTTTTTTCAAATAATAGGACTTTTAAATTACAACAATGCGTGACTAAGAACCTATTTGAGAAGCTTTAAAAATTATTTTTCTGAGTTTTAGATTTATGAAACTTAATAGTATAGTCTAGTTTGAATAAACAACTAGCTTAATTAAGCTTTTTTAAAAAAAATAACTTAATCAATAAATGTTTATATTAAAAGTAGTTTATAAATAAATTATTTTGTATTTGGTTTTTTTAGTTTTAAAAATACTTATTTTAAAAAAATATGATAAAAAAAGCTTTTTATTATGAGAGAAGTTATTTTTTAACTTCTTTATAAGCACTTAAATAGTTTCTTAGAAAGTTATAATTTAATTTTAAAAATTGCACTAAATATTAATACTATTACTATTTTTTATAAGTCAAAAACTCAAAAAAGTAATTTTAGAAACTTTTCAAACGGACCTTAATATTTTGTATAATTTGTAAAACCAAATTGTAACTTTTTAAGAAGTTATTTAAGTGTTTATGAAAAAATAAAAAAAATAGCTTCTCTTATACTAAAAAATTTTTTATTATATATTTTTTTAAATGAATACTTTTAAAATTAAAAAATCAAACACAAAATAATTTATTTATAAACTAATTTTAATATAATTATTTATTATTTAAATATTTTTTAAATTTAATTAAATTATTTACTTAAATTAGACCTAAATAACGACCTTAATTAGTTCCTTAATTAGTTCCTAGGTAGAACATCCAAATATTGATCATTATTAATAACGTATGTTTATATGGAGCCGACATTTTTTGGAGAAAAAGCATGCACATTCCTGTTGGTTATTTTATGTCATACAAAGAATTAATATTTAACATTAGATTAAAATATCTAAATATGTAAACTCTCTGTTGGACCAACGAAAGCTACATAACCTGTATATGTTTTGACCAATAACTAACTCCCACGAGAAACAATTAATATGATGTCTGGTAATTAATAATAATAATAATTTTTTCTGTTGTTATAGAAAGCTGCCAGCAGTGACAGTTAGGAGGCTCCTCAGAAACTGCATTTACTGAACACCCAACCTCGTGATATTTATATACTTCTATTTAAAAATTTAAATTTTTAGATAAATATCTTATGATATAATAACAGAAATTTGTATTAAAAAAATTAGAATTCAATTTTATTATCTGCTAAAAAAATAATTAACATAAAATAAAAAAGTGATACCTACTAATTTACTGTAACTATAATTCTAAAAGCCTGATCGAATTGATCGATTTAATTGGATTAACTAAAAATCAAACATCTAACTGGATTAATTTAGTAAAAAAATCTGTTGCAAAAGATAGATAAAAAAATTTATAAAATAGGTAAAAAAAAATTGATGAACCAATTGAAATAGGTCTAATTTTTTGAGAAATTGATTAAATTATTTTTTTTAAAAATATTATGGTTCTCAGAATCAAATAGAATCCACTGGTTCAACTTGATTAATCAGTAATCAGTCATTAAATTGGTCTCGTTCACATTAAAAACCAATCAGCAATAAACCAATTAAAAAATAAAAAAATTAACAAAAAATTAATTGATTGATCCAACTGATACATTTTTTAATGGTTAATTATTTTAAAATAATAAAATATAAAAATAATTTTTATAAAAAATATATCTTTTATATATAAATATATTATTTTATTATATCCATTTTAATCCCAATTGAACATTTAAATTTTTGAATCTATAATTTTATTAATTCAATGAGTGATTCGATTTTTTTAAAGTTATACTACATGACCAACAAAATATATATTTTCACAAAGACATATTATTTTTCTATATCAGTATAATATTACATAACTAATAAAATTTATTATTTTTATCCAATACTTAGTTGACACTTTAAATTCTAACCACTAAATTTTAATAGTATAAACATAAAATATTAATTTCTTAATATTTGTCATGCATGCAATTAAACCTGGCCTCTTTAAAACTTAGGATATTCGTGATGAGTAATTAAAGAAAAAAGAGTAAATGCTCTTTTTCATCTCTAACTATTTGTTCAATAGACTTTTTACTTTTTAAGAAATTTAAAAACTCAAATTGGTTCTTATCTATTTTAAAATATGTACATTCTAGTCCTTATTAACTTTGAGTAAATATCT